>NC_081291.1:16191250-16884375 GCF_030435805.1 Mustela lutreola
GCGAGGTGCAGGGCTGTGCTGGGGGGAGGCTGATGAGAGACTGTCTGGCCTGGGACAGCTCCCGGGGAGCCGCGGGCGCCCATGGACGATGCTGATCCGGAGCCTGCCTGCAGCCTCCCACCCGCTGTGTCCCGGGAGGACGGCGAGGGGTTCCGCCCCTCAGACAAACCCACGCCTCAGTGGATGGTGCGAGTTCTCCGGGGCACTGCGGAGGGCTCCCCAACACAGACACCTGTGTTTCCCTGCTGCCTCACTCCCACCCCGACAAGAAGCCACAGGACAGAGCACAGGGAGAAGAGTAGGGGGAGAGACCCAGCACAGGTGTGTTTTGCTTTTTTTTTTTTTTTTTTTTTTTAAGATTTTATTTATTTATTTGAGAGAGAGCGTGAGAGAGCAGAAGGTCGGGCCCGGAGCCCGATGCAGGATTCGATCCTGGTACTCCCGGGATCATGACCTGAGCCAAAGGCCATTGCTTAACCTAAACTGAGTCACCCAGGCGCCCTGGCACAGGTGTTTTTACCTGGACGTTTTACCTGGCAGGTTTTGTCCAAGCAGATATGCAGTTCTCCAAGCTGGGATCACAGTGCTGTTCCGTCCTTTCTGACGTAAACCTGCCGTGAACTCACCCACACCTCCACGGCCTCCAGAAGGACGATCTGAGCCGTTACAGAGGCATCGGCGGCCTCGTGCCACGGGTTTGGGGCATGTGGCTCACGTGGGGTTTCCAGTGGTTACATGCAGCCCGCTTCCCTGCCCGGATGTCTTCGTGCCTCTGGACCCTCTCTTCCCTCTGCTGAATTGTCTCTGTGGTGTTCTTCCCGGGAGGAATGTGGGCGCGGCGTGGGGGGGTATTCATGTGGTTTGTTAAAGTCCCGCCTTTCTCCACGGTTCTGCGGACGGCCAGTGTGTGTGGTTGCCATGGGGATGTGTGTGTGGGGTATGTCTCCCTTATCTCCCCTGACCCCCGCTGCTCCTGCCCACCCCAAGTGGCAGTGCTGTCAACTGGGGCCCTCGGGAAGCCATTGGCACAGTGTGGAGCAGAAGGAGGGTCAGCACAGAGAGCAGGCTCGACCTTGGCCGCGGCCACGCTCCGTGGCAGACGCCGCGTGTCCACTGGCCTGAGGAGATGCTGGCGCCCAGTTGTGGCTGAGAGAGGGGTAGTGAGGAGGAAGAAGGTGTGGGTCAAGGGGGGCCCACCTCAGCACCTTCTAGAACAGACCATGAAGGGGAGGGAAGGCAAGGCTCCGTGTCCTTGCTTTCAGCAGTTTTGGGTCCAAAATGTCAGATTTTTTTTTTTAAGATTTTATTTATTTATTTGACACTCAGAGATCACAGGTAGACAGAGAGGCAGGCAGAGAGAGAGGAGGAAGTAGGCTCCCTGCTGAGCAGAGAGCACGATTCGGGGCTTGATCCCAGGACCCCAGGATCATGACCTGAGCCAAAGACAGAGGCTTTAACCCACAGAACCACTCAGGTGCCCTGCAAAATGTCAGATTTTGTTCATTTTGTGAAGACCGAATAACTTCCATCCTGAAGTCCAGGTGAAACCTGTTTGCCATGTCTACGTTCATGGTTGCTGTGATTTTTTTTTTGTCTCTATGAGCTGGAAATGATGGAGCAGATAGGAGACTCCTTGTGCCCTCCTGCCCTGAAGCCCACAGAGCACAAGAACTGGGGCCTGGGCGTGGGATGGGGGGGCAGGCAGGTCGGAGCAGATGGAAATTGTGCCAATACAGGTCTGAGCTCAGGGAGAGGCCACAGATGACCAGAGGGTTTCACTCGGGACGGTGCTGGGATGTACGAGTCACGGCCAGGATGGGTGGTTTTCAGTGTCGCTGGAGGTGTGCTGTGATGTGCCAGCTGAGCCTCCGGGAAAACGTACCGTGAGATGAGGAGTGTACGCGGTTGCCCATCCACCTCCCCAAAACCACACACTGCGCCATTAGAGATCATGAATGGATCTCGTCCTGAAATCTCACCCCTTTAGACCCAGTCAGGCCAAAGTCTGTCTGAGTTACCGAAAAGCCTGCATCTAGAGCTCTAAAAAAGTACCATTTCATTACTTCAAGGAAAGGAAACAATGAGAATTAAGCCCAACTTGGTGGAAGAGAGGTTCTTGAGTAAGTCGGTGGTTGGTGACTGACACCCCATCATATCCAGCAGGTTCTGAAGTCGGGGGATTTTTGTCAACTGGTTTTATTTTTAAGGTTTTATTTATTCATGTGAGAAAGAGAGTGACAAATAGCATGAGTGGAGGGGAGCAGCAGAGGGAGAGGGAGAAGCAGGCTCCCCAGTGAACAGAGAGCCTGATGCGGGACTCGATCCCAGGACCCTGAGATCATGACCTGAGCCGAAGGCAGATGCTTCACCGGCTGAGCCACCCAGGCGCCTTTCTGTTTTGTTTTCCTTGCAAAGTCTAAATACTGCCCCCGAGATCATGTTTACCTTTTTTTTTTTTTTGGAGGGGGGGACTTTGTATATTACTTTGTCTGCCAGCATATGAAAATACTCACAGAGTCTGAAATAGTGGCTCTGGCACTAGGGAGGTCTTCCTTTAGCTCTTGGCCCTCCTGCTTCCTTAAACCAGTCATCACAACATTTATCAGTGGTTCATAGATGTGCTTCCTAGCTTCCTGTCGGCGGACCCCACGCTGAGCCCTGCACCCCTGGGCGCTGGCGAACCGGTCCTGGGACGTCCAGGGACTCAAGCATTCTTAGCAGCCTCCGTTTGCTGAGTTGCAGACAGAGGCCTGGGAGTGTATTTTGCTTCTGCCCCTGTGTTAGATGATCTCCACTTGGAGGGAACGTGTGCCAGAGGAAGCAAGCTGGCTCTGTCCCCCGGCATCTAGTCCCAGGGCTGTGTGATGGCCAAGGCTGGGTTTCCTAGACTTTCTGGTTGCGAGTGCAGGAGAGATGCCGGGGGTTTGGGTTAGGGGAGAGGGGACCCCATCCGCAGCCGGGTGAACCCACGGCACAGATGGGGATTAAAGGCTCCGATGCCTGCATTTCTGAGCCATTGAGTCATGCCCATGTTTCTTGTCACATTCAGCAGTTATGGGTAAGCCAAGTGAGTCAGCTGGATCTAAGGGAAAAGCCAGGGATCAAGAATGTGAGAAAGGAAGAGTGGGCACGTCCTAAAGGAAGCCCGTGGGCGGGGAAGAAATCAGGAAGCAACAGAAAGAGACGAGCCGAGCCGGGACAAAGGGCCGTGGGGGTCAGGAGAGGGCAGAGGGGCGACCTTGACTCGGCGTGGGGTCAGAGGGTCTATTGCGTTTGTCGCTAGCGAACCCAGTTCTGCTGGGGACACCTGTACTGGGGCCCAAGCGGGTTTCCCAGCTCAGGGTGTTGGTCCGGTCAGAGGCTGTGACCGTTGGGGGACCATGGGAAGGCATCAGATCCTTCGTGCCTTTGACAGTGGCGAGGTCTGGGATATTGGAGCGCTGTACGGTCGAGGGAGACTCCAGGGTGAATTACCCTAGCATTTTAGGTGCCCGATAGCGCACATGCGTGGTTTGGGGTAGAAATCTGCATTGTCTTCCTTTGGGACTCCCAGACCCAGAGTGTTACCTGGTGGTACCCCGTGTGTCCCCTGTCTCCTCAACTCATGAGGACGGAGGGCACTCTGGATGCGGGGGTCACTACACTGTCATCGGCATGGAGACACCATACCAGGTGCCAGGTACTCCACGCTAGAATCCTGGGTTTAGGGAGTAAGTTCTGAACATTCTGGAATCACTGATGCTCCTTGGGCCTCTCTGGCTCTCTTGCTAAGAGTATCACTTCGTTTCTCTCTTAAGTGTTCTGTCTCCCAAACATTCTCTTCAATTTCTGTCCTCACCTCTGGTCCTGGGGTGGTTGGTGGATTTAGTGTGTTGGCTTGACTGGGCCAGACGTGCCCGTGCTTTAGGTCACACATTGTTCTGAGTGTGTCTGGCAGGAAGTTTCCAGATGAGAGTAACGACGGGTAGACTGAGTCAAGCAGGTTTTCCTCCCTAATGTGGGTGATCCTTGCCCAATCAGTCAAAGGCCCAAATAAAACCAAAAAGCTGACCCTCCCACCACGCACACGCACATTCACGCACTCATGTACACACACTCGCACATGCGCACACACACACATACACGCATGAGTGTACAAAGGCACACACGCACCCTCCCCGTTCTGGTCCCCCACAGACCCCTGACTCCCACAGGCCTTTCCCCTTCCTTCTGCACGACTCTCCCTCCCTACTTCCTCTCTCCCTCAGGTCCTCTCACTGACGATTTCTTTTGCGCCCACAGTTTCCATCCCGTATCCCATGGGGCTTCTCTGCCCCTGACATGGGCTGGAATCCGAGCCCCTGCTGGTAGCCACTGCTCTGTCTTCTCGAGGCCCCTCATTTGCCTTAACCGACCACGCTTGTTTACACAAGAGGAAGTGGCGTTTCGGAGCCGTTGATGGCTGGTGCGTGGGGGACTGGGGTCCAGGTGGCCCCGCTGTGTGTGTTTTTGCTCACACTGGTGGTTCTCACCCTTTGCTGGAGATCGGTCACAGTCACAAGGAGCCCCCAACCACCCAGACCCCCAGGCTGCAGCCGCACGGACCCCGATTCCTGAAATCCGTGGAGGAGAGGCCTGCGTGCACGTGCGTGATGAGCGCCCCTGGGGATCTGTCTCCCCGCCCCGCCCCGCCTCAGCCTTCCCTTGGCCTCCGGCTCCCCGTTTCCCAAACTCCAGACTCGAAGCAGTCTGTGGCCACACGTGGTTTTTGAGCACTTGAAACGTGGCTAGTGAGACCGAGGAATTGAATGTCGTATTTCATTTTAATTAAAGCTTAAATGTAGGGGCCCCTGGGTGGCTCTATCAGTGAAGCATCTGCCTTCGTCTCAGGGCATGATCTTCAGGCTCATGGGATCGAGCATGACATTGGACTCCCTGCTCAATGGGGTGTCTGCTCTCTCCCCCCACCCCCACTCACTCTCTCTCTCAAACAAATGCAATCTTTAAAAAAAAAAAAAAAAGAACTTTAAATGTAAATAACCACACGTGGCTAGAGGCCAGCACGTTGCACAGTACAGGGAAGGCATCTCGTTCCTGAACCAAAGTTCACTTATGAAGAAGGAATGGTCAGTGACATTTACTATTTTCATGCTTTAGACATCACAAAGGCAATAGGATCACGTTGTAAAAAAAAATACACACGGGAGAAGCTTCCCCGGGACCCAGTACTGAAACAAGACCAAAGAGCGTGTGCCGTGCCTGTACGCGGTGCCTGGGACGTCCCTGTCGTGTGCTCACTCAGCTTCCCCGCCCGTTCCCTTGAGAAGCAGATCCTACGCTTTCTTCTTCGTGCCTCCACTGCCTTCAAAGCCAGATGCTGCCTAAGAGCCTGTTGACTTGGTGACTCAATGCCAGCACGACTTTCCTGCCCGTTGTTAAAAGGGGGAAGAGAACCCCTACCACATGGGCTCCCAGACTCTGCTCTGAGAACGCACGGAGGCCGGGTTTTCAAGGATCACCTTTGGGGGGCCCGCACCCTGGCTCTCTGGTCCCAGTCCTTAAACCAGTTCCAGCCCCTTGCCTATCTCCTGTCCTGCCACTCTCTCCTCCACCCGCCCTCCTGCAGAGTCCCCTGGCCTTCCGGGACACCCCCCGCCCCTACCAGTGCCTGTCCCCCTCACCCTTCATGTCCACCGAGGCGAATACCACCTTCCGAGGTGCTGTCCTCCCTCGAGGTCTCTCTTGGGGCTCCTCTGATCTCTGGTCTCATAGACACCTTGATCGCTCACCCATCTTGTGGTGTCCGAAGCTATGGTTAAATTGAAGCCGCTTGCAGAGGTCTGTGTCTGCCCCTACATGGCCAGTGTTGCATTGATCTTGACTTACCCCCTGCTGCCCTTCATACTTTGTGGGTACTGCTGGGCATTCCCCATATGTACCCTTTAGCCCTCACCCCCATTCTTCCCCTCTTCTGCAGCCCTAAGCAACCCCTGATCTGCTTTCTACTCCCATAGATTTGCTATTCTGGAGGTTTTGTAGAAATGGAACCCAATACTGTGTGGTCTGTGCTAACTGGCTCCTTTCAGTTAGTGTAAGGCGCCCCTGGTTTGCCCATGTTGGAGCACATATTAGAACGTGGGTCTTTTTATGGCTGAATAATATTCCATTGTCTGGATATACCCCATATCATCTATCCATCTGTCAGTTGATAGGCACTTTTTTCTAACTTTCTGGCTGTTACAAATAATGCTGCTGTGAACATTGTACCTTCACTCCTTGAGCAATGCAGGTTTGAACTACAAGGTCTACTTTTATGTGGATTTTTGACAGTACCATAGTGGGAACGGGTCTTCCTTAGGATTTTCTTTTTTTAATTTTTTAATTTTTAAAGATTTTTATTTATTTACCAGATAGAGATCACAAGTAGACAGAGAGACAGGTAGAGAGAGAGGGGGAAGTAGGCTCCCTGTTGAGCAGAGAGCCTGATGCGGGGCTCCATCCCAGGACCCTGGGATCATGACCTGAGCCGAAGGCAGAGGCTTTAGCCCACTGAGCCACCCAGGGACCTCTTTCTTAGGATTTTCTTAACATTCTTTTCTGTCGCTTCCTTTGTTGTTTGAATATAGTAAATAACACATATAAAATACAAAATACTTGTTCATCGACTATTTAGTTATTGGTAAGCCTTTCAGAAGGTCAACAGTAGGCTGTCAGTAGTTAATTTTGGGGGGAGTCCAAAGTTATATGTGGATTTCCAACTCATGTCATTCAGGGGTCACCTGGATATGTTTTTGTGTGGACACACGTTTTCATCTCTTTGTGTATGTATCTGAGTAGAATGACTGGGCCACACGGTAGCTCTGTGTTTGAGTTTTTGAGAAACTGTTTTGCAAAGTGGCCACAGCATTTTACATTCCTACCAGCTGTGTGTGAGGCTGTCAGGATCCCACATCCTTGCCAACGCTCGTGTTATCTGACCTTTTGGTTCTGACCATCCTAGTGGGTGTGAAGTTGAATCTCAATGTGGTTTTGGTTTGCATTTTCCTGATGACTAATGATGTTGACCCTCCTTTCGTGGGCTTCTTTGCACGTCTTATTTGGAGAAATGTGTATTCAGATCCTTTGCCCATTTTTTATTGGGTTTTTGAACTCTTCTTATTATTGAGTTTTAATACATTTTTTATATTTTTTACATATGAGTCTCTTGCAAATATTTTCTCTCATTTCACTTTCCTGATGTTACTATTATTAAATTTTGATGCAGTCTGATTTATCTATTTTTTTTTCTTTTATTTCTTGTGTTTTGGGTACTTTGTATAAGAAAACATTGCCAGGGGCACCTGGGTGGCTCAGTTGATTAAGTGACTGCTTTTGACACGGGTCATGACCCCAGGGTCCTGGGATTGAGCCCCGCATCAGGCTCTCTGCTCAGCGGGGAGCCTACTTCTCCCTCTGCCTCTGCCTGTGCTTCCCCTGCTGTGCTCTCTTGCTCCATCAAATAAATAAACAAAATCTTAAAAAAAAAGGAGAGAGAAAAGAAAACATTGCCAACCCAAGGTCACGAAGTCTAACGCCTGTATTTTCTTCTGAATGTTATAGTCTTAGCTCTTAAGTTGAGGTCTTTGATCCATTTTGAGTGGATTTTTTTAAAAGATTTTATTTATTTATTTGACAGACAGAGATCACAAGTAGGCAGAGAGGCAGGCAGAGAGAGAAGGGGAACCATGCTCCCTGTTGAGCAGAGAGCCCAATGTGGGGCTCGATCCCAGGACCCTGAGATCATGACCTGAGCCTAAGGCAGAAGCTTTAACCCACTGAGCCTCCCAGGAGCCCCAAGTGGGTTTTTATACAGTTTGGCGTAGAGGTCCAATTTCTTTCGCACATGGATTTGAAGTTTTCCCAGCAGCATTTGTTGAAAAGACTAGTATTTCTCCATTGGACTGTCTGGGCAAATGTGTTGAAAATTAATTAACCCTAAATGTTAGGGTTTGTTTCTGGTCTCTCAGTTTGTTTCCATTGCTCTAGTTAATTATCTTTTTTTTTTTTTTAAGATTTTATTTATTTATTTGACAGAGAGAGAAAGATCACAAGTAGGCAGAGAGGCAGGCAGAGAGAGAGAGAGAGAGAGAGGGGAAGCAGGCTCCCTGCTGAGCAGAGAGCCCAATGTGGGACTCGATCCTAGGACCCTGGGATCATGACCTGAGCCAAAGGCAGAGGCTTAACCCACTGAGCCACCCAGGCGCCCTCTAGTCAATTATCTTTTAAAGAGATTTAACTAATAAGACAAAAAATCTCATTTACCCAGGCAATTGCAATTTCTGTTGTCTTCATTTCTTGGTTTAGATCCAGATTTTCATCTGGTACCATTTTCCTTCTGCTTAAAGGCCTTCCTCAACCTTTTTTTATAATGCAGATCTGCTGGTGATGAATCCTTTCAGCTTTTATATGTCTGAATTCATCTTACCCTTGGTTTCAGCTCAGGTCATGATCCCGTGGGTCATGGGATTGAGCCCCATGTGGGCTCCCTGCTCAGTGCAGAATCTGCTTGAGAGTTTCTCTCCCTTCCCTCCCTCGACCCTTCCGCCTCCCTTGTATGCTGTCTCTCTCAAATAAATAAATAAGTCTTTTAAATTTTTATTTATTTATTTATTTTAAAGATTTTTCTTTTTCCAAAAATATTTTTATTTATCATAGAGCACGTGCGTGCGAGCGAGCATACTGCAGGGGGAGCGGCAGGCAGAGGGAGAAGCAGGTTCCCTGCTGAGCAAGGAGCCAGATTTGGGACTCAGTCCCAGGACCCCAGGGATCATGACACGAGCCAAAGGCAGATGCTTAACCAACTGAGCCACCCACGTGTCCCTAAATAAATCTTTTTAAAAAAGAATAAAGGATATTTTTGTGGAGCTAGAGAATTCTAGACAGTTTTTTCAGTTTTTTCTTTCACTTCTTTAAAGATGTAGTTCCATTGTTTTCCATCAGAAATCTCATGTCCTCTTTATCTCTGTTTCTCTGTAGGTAACGTGTCCTTTTCCTCGGGCTGCTGTTAAGTTTTCTATCGTTGATTTTGAGACATTTGATTATGATATCACTTGGGACCCTTTTTATGTTTCCTGTGATTAGGGTGTGTGGAGCTTTCTGGATGTGTGAGTTTATAACCTTTGTCAAATCTGAAACATTTCTGGCCACTATTTCTTCACTTTTTTTTTTTGCTACACCCTTCCTTCACCCCTCCCCCCACCCCTCCACCGCCCAGGGGCTTTGTTACCCCTTTTGTTGCTTCTTTGTTACATTTAACAAATCACCCCTTAAATTAAATCTTAGCTCACTGAAGCTGCCTCACAACTACCGTATGTTCTCTTTATGCTTAAAACTCTTTTCCTCTCTGTTTCATTTTGGCCATGGTGTGGCCAGTTTTTATTATGATGCCTTTAAATCTATTAGCCTTTTATCCTGCAGTGTGCAGTCTCCCATTCCCATCCAGCGTATTCTTCTTTTCTGATACTCTAGTCGTTGACACCAGCCCCTTGGGCATTTTTAAAGATCTTCCTCTATTGTCTTAGATATATGGCATACAGTAGCAATAACTTGGATCTCTTTTCCTACTGATTCTAAGCTTTGTGTCACATCTGGCTTGATTTCCCTAGGTTGACTATTTTCTTCATTATGGATCCTCTCTTCCTGCCTTTTTGCATGCCTGGTAATCTTCGATTAGCTGCCAGGCATTGTGATTTCATTTCGCTGAGTCCTGGATATCTTTGTATTCCTTTAAATCTTCTTGAGCTTTGTCCCAGGAGGCAGCTAAGTTATTTGGAGATGGTGATCTTTTCACAGCAGAGCTCCATCCCGGGCCAATTATCCTTCACTCAGGGTAGAACCTTCTTGAGTGGAACCCTGTGGATTATGAGTTTTCCCGCTCTGACTGGTGGGAATAGGCACTATTTTCAGCCCTTGTGGATGACTTTTCCCCCTGGGCTTCATTAGTCTCTTCACAGGCACGAGTTGATCCAAGCCCTGCAGGACACGCAGGGAGACTCTCAGCAGATCTCCAGGATTTTTATCTCTGTGCAGCGTTCTCTTCTTGGATCCAGGTGATAATGGCCTGGAGTAGTAGGAATGGAAAACCAAAAGATAGTGGGTTTGTAAAACTGAACGTATGTACAAAGACCTGGGGGCAGCCAGTGAGAAGAGAACTGGAGTTTGGAGTGGGGCTTCTCGTGGTGTCATCCCCGACGGTGCTGGCCAGTAAGGAGAGAAGCCTAGAAACTGAGACCGTTAAGCAACATTCGTAGTTTGAGAGAGTAGACTGCTGCTTAGATTTTATGTTTTGTTTTTCAAAATATTTTAGTTTCCAAGAAAATAAGTCTGGCTGATGGAGCTGAAAAACAAAAACAAAAACCCAGCCCTTTACCACAGATAAACTGAGAGGGAAGGAGTGACCTGGAGGGTTTGGGGAGAAGGAGGTGGGAGCGGATGAGATTTTTAGCTCAGGTAGGACACAAAGGTCATTGACAGGATCCTGGCAGCCGTGACTTAGGCTAACAATTAATAAGAGCCAACACCACATTGGACTCCCCACTGGAACCCCCCCAGTTTTGTCTTCTCCACGACATCCTCTACCAAGGAACCCACAGGGTCAGGTGACTGGCCAACCTCTCATTTCTGTGAAGTGGCAAAGCCCAGGATGCAGCCCTCGTTGCTTTTCTACTTTCTATCTTCCACCTTGTTCCTCAGTCCGCTGAGGCTGCCCCAGTCTGGGGAAATCCAGGTGCACTGTTTCATTCTCACGGAGCCAATTTGGTTGGTTTTCCTGTCGGTTTGTATTAGTTCATTTTTTTTTAATATATATATTTTTTTATTTGACAGAGAGAGAGATCACAAGTAGGCAGAGAGGCAGGCAGAGAGAGAGAGAGGAGGAAGCAGGTTCCCTGCTGAGCAGAGAGCCCGATGCGGGACTCGATCCCAGGACCCTGAGATCATGACCTGAGCCGAAGGCAGCGGCTTAACCCACTGAGCCACCCAGGCGCCCGTATTAGTTCATTTTAAGAGTTAACCTCTTCTGGAGGAAGCTGAAGAGGTAGATCAGGTAGAATTCTGTGCAATAAAGCAAACAGTGCCTAGCTGCTCTCTATCACAAGTGGCCGTGGGGTACTTTGAAATGTTCTTGTTCAAGTACTTGAACTGAATTCTAACCGTTTTTTAATTTTTTTAAAGATTTTATTTATTTATTTGACAGACCAAGGGAGAGTACAAGCAGGGGTGCAGCACAGGAAGAGGGAGAAGCAGGCTCTCCGTTGAGCAGGGAGCCCCATGCGGGGCTTGATCCCAGGACCCTGGGATCATGACCTGAGCCGAAGGCAGAGGCTTAACCCACTGAGTCCCCAGGCACCCCACATTTTAAAGATTTTTATTAACTTGGATTTACATACGAATAGCCACGTATGATTGGTAAGCAGTGGACAACGCTGGTAGAAGTTACCCTCTTGGGACAGTACAGTAACAACAAAATCTAAACAGTTGCTCATTTTTACTTCCTTTTTTCAGGAACTCCTCTTGTGGCCAGGGAAACCTTCCCTTTTTACTTTCCAGGGAGGCATTTTAGACACTGAAATTTGTGATGAAGTCTTCCAGCTCAGGGCCGATTACTTTTCCAGAAGGGACAAGTCGTTCCTATTTCTGGAGGGAGGGGAGAACGGCGAGAATGGCCTGTTTAGTTTTATTTGTCAGGTTACGTGGCCGACTTCTCTTGGTGACCTCTGTGACTGTGGCCACCCTTTCCTTCATGGGGGTAGACTGGCTTCATCCAGAGTGTTCTTTTCAACTGAAGGGGTCCCCAAAGGCAAATATAAAATATCCACCATAAATAGGAAGTGGCCTTTTGACGAGTCTGTGCATTTATTAGTCAATATTTCCTAAACTTGTTGCGATTGGAAAATAAAGAGCACCTTTGACTGCTCTAAAGCTCCGGGAAAACGGTTTTTTGGTATATTTTTGGGGTGCACATCACTACGTGTTTCCTGGTGTGAGGAATTCCCCTGCCAGAAGTGGGATGATTCTGAGGCTGAATTATGAAGACGGGGCACCGACCTGCCATCCCCCTCGCCATTCTGTTGGTTGCTTGTTGTTCAGGGATGGTCCAGATCTTCACACTTCTGTTTGACCAAGACAAATCTTGGCAAGTGGAAATGCTGGTTCAGAGACTGGCCTGAGGCATTGTCTATCTTAGTGTGGTCCCTGGACCAGACCCTTGAGCATCATGTGGGAGGGACAGGGTCTCAGGCCCTTCCCAACCTACAAGGGTCCCCGGGGATGGGGCTCAGCAGTCTGTGTTTTAACCAACCCAGCAGGTGCTTCATGGGGAAGGCCAGGAAATCCCCCTTCTCCCCCTACCCTGAGTCTGAGAGTTCTTGGGGGACAAAGAGGGTATCACGTGATAGGAAGAGTGCTGACTTCTAGCCAGAGAGCTGGGTTCAAATCCCAGTTCATAGCCACGGTGGGCAAGTGTGCCTGAGGGATTTAGCTTTTGCATAATGCGGTCCTTAAAGTGCCTCCCCTGCAAGGTGGCATTGTTGGAGGGTTAATGAGTGACATAATCTAAGCCAGTCGCCTCCACTCCTGGTGTTCTCTGTGGGTTTGGGCTGTGGTTTGGTGCCACCTAGTGGTGGTTGGCTACTAGTATGTGTGTCAGTGAAGACCTTTTGGGGTTCTGGATGGAGCAGTGGCATGGAACTTTCAGGATGGTTTCAGTGATTCCAGGAATTGCCAGGTTAGCATCTGTGTCATTGGCCAGACCTAGAATGATTCAGCCAGAAGAATACTTGCCCCCTAATTTTCTGCTTTTAAAGACCAGAAGCCTCTGGGTGCCTGGATCGTTCAGTCAGTAGAAACATACGGCTCTTGATCTATCGGGGTTGTGAGTTCGAGTCTCACATTGGGTGTAGAGATTGCTTAAATAAATAAACGTTAAAAAATGAAAATTCCTCTCTCGATTCCTTGGTAGGAAGAGAAAAAGTGGATTCCATGTGTAGGTGTGTACTCTCAGGCATTAAATTGTGTGGGTGATCTCGTGGCACAGCAGGACAGGTGTGGGCTTCAGGGGCCGACTAACTGGGTTCCCCTCCTGCCCACTTACTACTCTGAGCCTCAGAATGTACGAACTGGAGGTGACGTTCCTCCCATCAATGTCCTGTTTTTAGGAAGAGAAAGGGAAACCCAGAAAGTGGGAGCATTTCCGGGGTGTCCTTTCTAGTGATTCCCAGGGATAATTAATTCCCGCATCTGGGCACTGCTTCGTGATATTGTCAAGTGATGGGTTTTATTTCTGCCTCATTCTTTGGTGAGCTGTTTCCCCACTTACAGGAACCAAAAACCTACAGCAGTGACAGGGAATGATGCGTGGACTTGCCTGTGAAAGGCGTGGGCTGGGGCAAAGCCAGGAAGGAGGGCTGATGGTGCAGTAACATGTGATAACATTACACGTTTTTAGACTTGTTGATATATGAAAGTTGTAAACACGGTACTTGAAACCTACAAGGCAATCAACGGATGTTAGGGTTTTATTTTTTTCTCCTACTTATAAAATATAAACAAATTGGTTGTGGGATCTAGTTTCTCAACTTAGTCTTTTTTTTTTAGATAGTCTTTTAAAACTGAGGTCAAAAGTGGAGTTTGAGTACTTCAGAGCATACTTAAGGCCCCACCCTTTCTCTATGGGGGAGTCCTCAATAGTAGTAAGAATAATGTTTATTATCCATAATTATTAATCTATATAATAAGTATTATAATAATATGGGATATTTATATTCTATAAATATATTGATATATTACACGTTAATATATAACATGAACATATAATTATCATATTCTATATGAATATATTAATGTCATATAAAATATAATATACAATAATTATTGATATGCATAGTATATATTATATTAATAATCTATATTATATATAAATATATTCTATATTATTTATATGTAATAGATAATAATATATTAATATATGATATTTCTGCTTATATAATATTAATATGACATAGTATATATCAATATGATATACAATTATTATTATATATAACAATAATAATTATTATTTTAGAATAAAGAAAAACCAGATGCAGCCTTGAAGCCATTCCCTTGGCCACCAGGGTCTGGACAGGGGACTTCTCAGCTCTGGGGATCAGCAGCGACAGGATTTGACTAGCCAGCTGGGCAGTTTTTCAGAGGACAATTAAAGTCCTGCCTGCTCCTTGGTAGAAGTTTGGGGAAGTGCAGGAAAGTATCAAGAAGCACTCAATCCGCAAACAAGGCTCCTCCCCACCCCTGCTCCCGAAGCATGCAGATACCATGTATGTCCACCAGAGGCACTGTCACTCTTGGGCAGATTTTTTTTTTTCTTTGAATTTCTTCTTTACGCAGTTGAAATACACAATTTTTAGATCTAGCTTTATTAATTTTTGTACTGTTACATAAGGGTTTTATTTATTTTTTTTTAAGATTTTTTTTTTTAATTTGACAGACAGAGATCACAAGTAGGCACAGAGAGTGGGGGAAGCAGGCTGCCCGCTGAGCAGAGAGCCCGATGCGGGGCTCTATCCCAGGACCCTGCGATCTTGGCCTGAGCTAAAGGCAGAGGCTTTAACCCCCTGAGCCACCCAGGCACCC
This sequence comes from Mustela lutreola, assembly GCF_030435805.1. Classification (NCBI taxonomy): domain Eukaryota; kingdom Metazoa; phylum Chordata; class Mammalia; order Carnivora; family Mustelidae; genus Mustela; species Mustela lutreola. The sequence goes on from NC_081291.1 coordinate 16,205,894, forward strand.
CATAAGGGTTTTCTTTTAAAAAAATTAAAGTATTGGGGGCACTTGCCTGGCTCAGTTGGTAGAGCATGTGACTCTTAATCTCAGGGTGGGTGAGTTTAAACCCGGTGTTGGGCGGGAAGCCTACTTTAAACAACAACAACAAAAAACTCCCGAGGGCACCTAGGTGGCTCAGTCAGTTGAGCCTCTGACTCTTGGTTTCCATTCCGACCTTGGTCTCCAGGGTCGTGGGACCAAGCCCCGGGCAGAGCCCTATTTGGGGCTCTATGCTCCGGGCAGAGTCTTCTCGAGATTCTTCCCCCTCCTCCCTCTCCCTTACCCTTTGCTCCTCCCTCCCATGCACACCCCCTCTCTCAAAATAAATAAACGAATAAAAATCTTTAAGAAACAAAAGCATCGCTTTTCAAATTATTAAATACATAATTCTAGAAAATGTTAATGTAAGTGTATGAAAGCAAAAAGTGAAATTCTGATACCATCTGCAGGTGTCCCTAATAGTAGAAAAAAAAATGTCAAATATCGAAACATATAAAGTAGTCAGAGGAGTTCCCTGTAATACAACCTACCAGAGCTGCGTGATACTAGATAAGTTTAAACAGCACTATTGACAGTGCAGTTTCCTGATAAAATACCATCTTACCAGTGCCAAGCCCTGTCAGTTTCAGAATACGGCATTCTAGAGTTTTCTCTCATTGGCGTATCAGCATGTGTGCGTATGTACGTAAGTTCCTGAAATGGAATTGTGCAGCTGCCCAACTTGCATTTTTCATTTATTAATGTGTTTTGAGTAACCGTAACCATCTCTAGGATAAGCATTCGCCAGTCTCACTGAAACACGTACTTGAACCGTACTTGAAACGGCCGCATAATATCTCATCATTTTGATGTACTCTGTTTTACGTAATCGTTTCTCCTAAGGCTTCTGGTGTGGACCTAAGTAAATATCTATTCACATTTCTGAGTCTTTCCTTAAGCGAAGTCCCGGAGAGCCGCACCGAGTCACTTTTTAAAGTTTCTCTCCAGGGAGAGTTTATCATTTTACACTCTCATCAGTAGCTTACAGAAATATGCCAGGAGGACCGTCATAAATGGCTGTGATCATTTAAGAAATGTTTGTTGATGTTATAAATGAAAAAGCTCTTGTTTGTCTTTCTTAGGGCGCTAGAGCACTTGGCCCTTGACGGGTTTAATAACCCTTCTCTATAATCTCTGAAACAGAGGTGACATGCCCTTTATTAAAACAGAAAGTTAATTCCCAGCTCAGATTCCTTGGAACTTCCTGGACTCCGTTCCTGGAACCAGAGCCCCGTGTTCTCTGCATTGGATCAGAAGCCGCATCTCTGTCTAGGAAGCCCGGTGCTGTTTCCAGACGGCCCCCTCGCTCTCTCCAGGGGCCGCTATGGGATCTGCAGCCTCGCCTCCTTTCCCCTCGCAACCTGGGGGCAGCAAAACAAGCCAGCCCCATTCCCAGGCTGGACTTTGGTTTTCCTTGTGGTCAGACAGTGTTGGGCATTGTTTTCCCTTGTGGTGGACTATTTGTGTCCTTCCTGTCCCCGTGGTTGCCGGGGGAGGGACTGGAGGCTCTCACCCAGGTGCCTGATTGGAACAAAAATATGGGAGAGGCTACTCTAGTTAGTTCTCATTTTCCTGCGTACAACTTTAAGTTTGCTGGAATTTTTTTTTTTATCGAGGGGAAAGTGAGATCTTTATAAATGAACTTCCTATGGCTGTAAGGGGGGGGGGGTTCTGTCAATGAACCTTGAAATCATTTAGTTATAAGTGCCCCTTCTTGTCACCCTAGTTTCACAGTCAGGAAATGCTTGTGAAGGTTCTAGAACCGTCCAGAAGTGAATGTAACTAACTTTGAGGAAGGACAGGAAAGAAAGTTTGGAGAGCTACAGGCTTGCCTTGTAGACTTCTAACATATGCCCCATTGTTCTTTCCACACTCCCTCATCCTATTTTAATTTGTTTCAGGTTATGAAAATAATATATAATCATTGCAGGAAAAAATAAAAACCACCCATTTTCTATACTCAGAGATAATGACTATTAACATTTTGTATGCATTTGCTGTGTATGAACATACACATAATTTTGTGAACATACAGGTGTGTGAACACGTTTCCATATCTGTACTCATACACAAATAGGCTTTATACCACCTTCTGAAGTATTTTAAATATCTCTCTGTGTCATCAAGTCTTTTTTTGAAAACCTTTTTTATGGCTATAAATAATAGTATAAATGCTATTATTTATTTAATAGGAATTACATATTTGCTTAATGCTCATTTTTAAAGTTATTTTATTTTTTAATGTTTTAAATGTTTTTTGAAGGTTTTATTTAGGGAGAGAGTGTGAGCGCACAAGCAGAGGGAGGGACAGAGGGAGAGGGAGAATCTCAAGCAGACTCCCCATTGAGTGTGGAGTCCCACGTGGGGCTCGATCTCACGACCCTGAGGTCATTGACCTGAGTTCATGAGCCAAATTCAAGAGTCTGATGCTTCACCAATTGAGCCATCCAGGCATCCCTCAGCTGTTTTAAATAATGTTGAGGTGAAGATCCTTTACACAATCCAACTCTGATTATTTCCTTAGGATAAATTCCTGCAGTGGAATTTTTCAGTCAAAATAATCCGAACTTTCTAAATCCTATTGATATTTGATACCAAATTCTCTCTCATAAGCTTATCTAGTTTCTGCTCTCCCTCACAGAGTATGGAGTGTCTTCAGTGTGATTACTAATATGAGCAGGGGGAGGGAGGGGCCGAGGGAGAGGAACAGACTCCCCACTGAGCAGGGAGCAGGACATGGGGCTCGATGGGGGGCGGGGGGCTCAATCCCCGGACCCTGGGGATCATGACCTGAGCCAAAGGCAGACACTTAACTGACGGAGCCACCCAGGTGCCCCTCTTCGCTTATTTTTCTATATGGACTGTTAATTGAATTACTTGCGTATGAGGACAAATTAAGTTGTTTTTGTCCTACAGTGTGATGTTTTCTCTGGTTTGTCATTTGCCTTTGGCTTATAGTATTTCACCTAAAGAAGGTGTGGGTGGTGTGTGTTTGTGTATAGTTTCAAAACTCCAGGAAAGCACAGTAGGAAATAACCTTTGTTTACCTGCCACCCAGAATGCACGGACATTTATATGTCCTCCTTTGGACTTATTTCTGATAAAGGAAGTAGAATATAACAGATAAATTGGAATTGTCCTGGTTCCCCTTCCCACATGCCATTTCCCCCTTCCCCAGGACAGGAACTGTTACGAATTCAGTGTATGGATCCTTCCAGTCCCAGTTTTTCTTCTGTTATCACATAGACAAGTATCATAAAAAATATACAGCACTAGTTTGTGTGTGCATATGTGTTTGTTCATGATTTAATGTGTGTGTATATATATATATTTTTTAATGTGTGTATATATATTTTAATGTGTGTATACACACACACACACACACACTATCCTATAGCATATATATCATTGAGCAATTTTCCTTATTTGCACAGCAGTGTGTTCAGCTAAGTTCCCAACGATAGATACAAATTTAGTTCATGCATTTTGACTGCTGTGTGGTATCGCATCCATTGACTATAACTCCAAATTCTCCTTCAATGTATTTCTCAATTTTTCTACTTGGATGAACATTAAAGATGCTGCTGGGTATCTAGGTTATTTTTGCAATGCTACAGTGAAGCCCTATGTGCTTCTCCTTCTGCACATTGTGAGATCTTCTCAAAGGGAACCCCTAGGGGTATGTGCTGGGCATGTGGGTTTTCTGGGCTCTTGCCGAATTCTTCCCAGGGTACTCGTGCTGATCGACACTCCCACTCCCATCGTGCTGATCGGGAAAGATTTCTTCTTGTCCCACACCTTCACCATGACATGGTACTGCCAGGCTTAGTGATTTTAATCCATCCAGCACTGAGACAGCATCTCCTTGTGATTTTAATTTGCATATCCTGATTGCTGATAGGATTGAACATCTTGTAAAATGGTTACTGCCTAGAGTTTAACAGATTCTCTCTTTGCATTTTCACTTCTTATCCTTCGCTCAGCTTTTCCGTCGGGTTATCTTGGTCGGATGGGCGCTTGGTGTTCTTTACGTTTTCGATGACTACTGCCTTGGTACATGCATTGCAGCATCTTCTGGCCCCCGGCCTGCCTGCCTTTTTATTTCTCCAACTTGCCCTTGATTGCCTGCAGTCAGACCACGGCCAAGCCATCCTCCTATGAGGCCAAGTTGAAGTTAACGTTCTGTCCTCAAGGAGTGCAGCGTATATTCAGAATATTAGAAAGTTCTATAGGAGCCGATCAGAGGGATGGGGAGACACCAAGATAGCAGTGGGTCTCCCAGCAACAAGCAGGACACCGAGAAGGGCAGGGCCTTCCTGGGGAGGGGGCTGCAGGGGCAGGGGCGTGGAGGGTCAGCCCCAGAATCTGCGTCCTTCCAGGCTTCTTTCTGTCTTCCCTTGCTCCTTGTTCTCGCCACACGACCTCCACTTGCCATCCTCTGACCCGCTCCCTCTCCCTCCCTGCTCAGAACCGTTTGGCTTTTCAACAGTTTTATTTTTTGAACTTTGTATATGTTGTTTTATGTTGAACAGAGTTTGAATTTTTTTTTTTTTAAGATTTTATTTATTTATTTGTCAGAGAGAGAGCAAGTGAAAGCAAGCACAGGCAGACAGAGTGGAAGGCAGAGTCAGAGGGAGAAGCAGGCTCCCTGCCAAGCAAGGAGCCCGATGTGGGACTCGATCCCAGGACACTGGGATCATGACCTGAGCCGAAGGCAGCTGCTTAACCAACTGAGCCACCCAGGCGTCCCCAGAGTTTGAATTTTTGATGTCCTGTGGATCAACCTTTACCTTCATAAGGTGTGCCTTTTGTATCTTACGGGAGAAATCCTGTGCCACGCCCCAGTCAAAGACCGTTGCTCACATTTTCTTATGATAACCTTTGTTTTTCACACTCAAGGTCTTTAATCTCTCTGGAGCTTTTTGCTTTTGTAGTTACACTTCTTTTTTTGTGGCTTTTCCTCTGCACTGACTGATCCTTTCCAGGCCCTCTCTAAGCCCCAGCAGGTCTGTGTCACCGGCTTTTCTCTGTTGCCTTGTGCTCTTGGCCGGTTCTGGGGGTCCCAGGCAAGGGTGCTCGGTGCTTTAATCAAGGTGGTTTCTCTGCCTGGAGCCCCATTAGCGTTTGCACAACATTTGGTGAGCTTGGTTTCATGTCGCGGATCCTGGCTCCAAGGGGTGTGATTCCGCTAGAGTTTAGAAGGCGTTCAGTTTTGGAAACTTGCACGGTCTGTTGCACGTGTGGTGTGCCTGGTGCTGGAAGTGTTCTTAGATCTGGGAACGCCTCGGAGTTATGGACCCAGGGTCTCCTACAAAGATGCTCCTTGAACATGTGACCTTCTGTATTTTTTCATTAGGGATCAAGGGCATTGGTAAACTGTGCTAGTCTTGCCAGTGTCCTAGCTTTATGGAAACGAAAGTTACACCTAAGCAGCGGGGGGGGGGGGGGGTGCTTTGAATTTTTCCCACCCTTCCTCACCCCATTTAGATCAGGGGAAAACAAGAAAAATCATTATCTGTCCAACAATATGTATTTTCTGTATAGTTGAGATGGAAAGAGACATGAAAATAAAGGAAATAAAGTTGACCAATTTCTAGGACTTTCTTGATAGGCTGTCACCAGTGTCCCCTGGAGCACACGTCAACGGTAACATCCCAAACACCTGTGGGAAACAGCTCACACGAAACTGTTGCCCTGCACCCCAGCCCACCCCACCCCTTCCCTTTCCCACCAGATGTCTCAGTGGGCTCTTTCTCAGTGGAGAGGAAGTGGGAGAAGGGGGCGTAGGATGATTCCCAAGGCAGCGCTGGTGTCCCCGGCCACATCCACCTGCCAGGGGCCCGGCCGTCCCGCCTCCACCTGCCCAGAGCCAGGGCAGGCCAGCAGCTTTCTGTAACCACACACACCCCTAGGGACTCTTGGCATCTTGTGCATGTTTGTTTCTATTTAAACACACTTTGCCTTTCTTTTCTCCTTTTTTCAAACCGCACACATCATCTTCTTTTCATTCTGCCTTTGTGTTTTTCCCTTAGGCCGGAAGCTGAGAGGAAAAGCCTTTTATTTTGTCAATGGCAAGGTGTTTTGTGAGGAAGACTTCCTGGTGAGTGTGTTACCCTGACCTCCCCTGCTCGAAGTCCTGAACAGAATCAGAGGCAGGGGCCAGGCAGAAGAGGGTGGTTTCTGTCTGTGATCCCCGGTGCCAGCAGGGAAGCTGAGCGCAGCCAGAGAAGGGGGTCCTGACTTTCCCTCAGTAGATGCCCTGGGTGGCCCTTGTTCCCGAAGCAAATGACAAGCCGCAGAATTATGTACTGGGAAGGGACTTGAGGGTCACTTGGCCTGTCCTCTTGTGTTCTGCCCATTTGCCTACCCCACCGCTCTCTTAAACCTCCGGACTGGGGTTCAGTTTTGGGTGGAGCCCAAGAATTTGTATTTCTTTTTTTTTTTTTTTAAAGATTTTATTTATTTGTTTATTTGGCAGACAGAGATCACAAGTAGGCAGAGAGGCAGGCAAAGAGAGAGAGAGGGGGAAGCAGTCTCCCCGCCGAGCTGAGAGCCAGATGTGGGGCTCGCTCCCAGGACCCTGTGATCATGACCTGAGCCTAAGGCAGAGGCTTAACCCACTGAGCCACCCAGGCGCCCCAAGAATTTGCATTTCCTACAAGTTCCCAGGTCATGTCAGGGAACTCCTCTTTGAGAACCACTGGCTTAGAGGCTAAAGCCTCTCTATGCACAGCCTCTTACACAGAGCCCGGCATGTTGTGGGTGCCCAGATGCGGCTCTTGTTCGGGTGAGTGGTATTGGTATGTGTAATGGCTTCGTGGCAGAAGCTGTTCTATGATTCATCACACAACTGTGTTGTCCTCTAGGAAACAACAGATTCCTGTATAGAGTGACACTTCTTTCTGTTAAGTTCCTTGTCATCCTTGTGACTGGGCACATGGCTGGGTAAGCTGTCCTGCCTGGCTTTAACTTTCTTTTCTTTTTCCTCTGTAGTACTCTGGGTTCCAGCAGTCTGCCGACAGGTGTTTTCTTTGTGGGCATCTAATCATGGACATGGTGAGTAGGGTCATCGGAACGAGATGACGGCATGGCGGGAGCGGAAGGCAGTCACAGAAATAGAAACTGTGGAAAACTGTGTTTCCTAACTTGATTTGTGGTTGCATCTGGTTTTATTAAGAGAAGACCTGCGTAAGGCTGCTGCTTACTCTACAAGAAGCCATATTGTTGGCTTTTACTGGAGTTAGCATCTTTAATCATGTAGTTCACACAGTGTTGTGTTTCTGATGATGCTCGTTTCTCTGGGGGGGTTGGGTCACACCGGCCTCCCTCTGATTTTCTGTGTCCCCGTGGTGTCCCAGGTGAGATGCCAAATCCCAAACATCATCACCTTTGGAGTTCGGTACGAAAAGTCAGATAAACAGAGTTGTCGGTGCCCCGTGTTCTGCCTGACTCCATCTGTTCTTAAGATGATCTGTTCCTAAGACGCCGGCCCGTCGTTAGTTCTGAGACACCCGAACAAGGAGCAAGTTTTATACATCCTGTTCCTCACTCCGCCACTAGCCCTTTGAGCTTGTCTTGGGCCTCAGTATCTTTATCTCTTCAGTGGGGACAGTGTTTCTTTCCTGGCCTCCTTATAGGGTAAGGTTGTAAGGTTAACAAATGCTGAATACTTAGTCTGTCTCAGGGATCAAACTGTTCACCATTGGAGATCAGGCCTCAAGAGTTTCTTCAATAAACTGGTCAAGGAAAATTATTATATAATATTCTTTTAGTTGGAAAGAAATAAAATCCCTCTCTAAGCTGACCCATTAATTCCATTCTGAAGAAGGGAATTGTTAATCATTGCTATTTTTTTTCTTTCACCTTTTTTTTGAGAAACAACTCCTAGAGTAAAGGATGTACATCTTAAGTGTACAAGTGAATGAAGTTTTGCATACGCACATATGTAACCCCACCCAGGTCAAAGTGTGGATATTTCCCATATGCCACACCCCAGAAACTTCCTTCTTGTCTTCCTCCCTGTCCGGAACCCCTCCTCCAAAGGTACTCTCTATTCTGAGCTCTATTGCCCCTGTTGGTTTTGCTGGTCCTGGAACTGCATATAAATGGAATGATATAGCATAGAGTCCTTTGAGTCTGTCTTTTCTCACTTAGAAAATGTTGTTGTTTAAATATTTTGTGTATTTATTTGGCAGAGAAAGAGAGAGAGCAAACAAGCAGGTGGAGCGACAGAGGGAGAGGGAGAAGCAGGGAGCCTAACGTGGGGCTCGATCTGAGGACCCTGAGATCATGAACTGAGCCACAGGCAGACACTTAACTGACTGAGCCACCCAGGAGCCCCTTTGTAGTTTTTTTGAGGGGGCGGGCAGGGGCAGCCGGAGAGGGAGAGAGAATCTTAAGCAGGCTCCATGCCCAATGTGGAACCCCGTGTGGGGCTCAAACTCACGACCCTGAGATCATGACTTGAGCCAAAGTTGAGAGTCAGATGCTTAACCAACTGAGGCACCCAGGCACCCCTAGCAAGCGTTCTTGAAGTTCATCCATGTTGTGGCTTGCGTCCGTAGTTGGTTTATTTTCATTGCTGGGTAGACTTCTGCTGGACAGCGAGAGCAGTTTCTGTATCTGCTGTTCTGCTGCTGGGGATTTGGGCGGTTGCCAGTTTGAGGCTATCTAGGAATAAAGCTGCTATGAGTATCGTTGCTGGACATCAACACTCATTTCCGCTGGTTTCTTGCTAATGTGTGTGAAACAGCAGTGAATTGGAGCCTGCCCTGTTCATGAGGAGAACCTGCTGTTGTCCACTCCTGGATACACCCTGGTGGAGCTTAGCCCCGGGTGGGCAGAGTCCTCACTGGCAACCAAGGCCTCCTCACACCCCCCCAGGCAAGGCAGGCAGGAGCCACACCCCCTCACCCGTACCTTCCGCAGATGCCAGGCAGACTCCACAGGCATCCAGTTCTTTGGCAGAACTGGTCCTCAATTTAAGAGTCCTTCTGACAAACCCACTGCATACGAGTCCAAAGTGTCCAAATGTCCAAACACGATTATACGCTATTTTTATTTCCAGGTATCCTAAGCCTACTTGGGGCCTCATGGTAGTTCAGTTACCTCCTGCTTCATGGTACATCACCGCCCAAGACATAGTCGTTTAAAACAGCTGTGACTTCTTTATGGTGATTCGTGGAACTCTGTCGGTCACGAGTCAGTGGGATGATTCTTCTGTTCCGCGTGACATTGTCTGGGGTCTCCTATGCAGCGGTTTTCGGCTGGTGTCCCAGTTGAGTGCCCACGATGGCCTCTCCCTCCCAGGCCTTTCTCCCTGTGACCAGGGATCCCATTCAGTCGTCTACCTTGAACTTCCTACAGCAAAAGAGGGAGGGAGGCTGCCAGACTCCTTAAGTCTTTGACTCAAGAATCTCCCCACATCATTTCGTCCCCATTCTGTAGATCACAGAAGATCACAAGGCCGCTCTCAGTACCCAGCAGAGCGGTGAGGGGGTGACTGTCCTCCAATTCTTGAAGTGAGGACCAGCCTCTCATGGCGGAAAGGGAAGGAATGAAGCTTTGGAGACCATCTCTAGCCCACGAGGATAATGCCGAGTTGAACCTGGATCCTTGCGGGTCTCCCCTAGGACTGGAAAACTTTGAGCAAGCGTCTGTCTGGTAGTGACACCCTTAAGAACCCTTAACTGCTGCCAAGAATTTTTTATACTGCAGGAAAAGATCTCCCACAGGCACCATTCTTGGTTCTCCAAGAAAAGCAGGCAGTGGTCCAGTTCTTCATACAAATTAGCTGTGTCGCCCCCACCTCCCCGGTTAGTACAGGGGAATGTTCTGAGCGCACAGGTTGAAACCGGGCATTTTCCCCACATTAAAAAGAATTATCGCAGGGAGTCAGCATGTGGCAAAATGGCCTCAGTGTCCTGCCATGCCGTAGGCACACTGTGGGTGAAGTTCATTTCAGGGTCTCTTCTGCCAACATGGCGTTTGCTGGGGAGCAAAATGCGTTCCGAGGTCCACATTGCCATGTGGACTTTGGAAGCCCAGCATGTCGTTTGCCCATTTTGGCAGCTGACTGCAGAGCAAGAGGGGCCTCACAGGTTAGTGACGCACCCGAGGGAGCGAGGAAGCTGGAGAGCTGAGTCCTCAGAGGAAGCTGAGAGAGCACATGAAGCCGCCAGCTTGCCTCCGTGGCTGCTGCATGTGACGTGTGGCATTGGCCTTGGGGGGAAGCAGGCCTCGAGGGGAAGCAGGCCTCGGGCGCTGGCAGGCCCGCACCTTTCCTGCAGGTGTCCCATGTACTGGCACAAACTCAGACTGGTGGTTCTGCAATTTTAGCATGCCCTGGAATCATTTTTTTGAAGACACCAACCACTGGCCTTGACCCTAGCACTTCCGATTCTGGAGATCAGGGATGGGGCCCGAGAATGCACATTTTTAAACAAGCTCCCAGGTGATGCTGATCCTGCAGGTCTGGGGACCACACTTTGAGAGGCACTGATTTAATAGGAAACCAGTGTGACGTCACCTAGCAAGCAGGTTGGAGGTAGGCAGTTCCGTTCTGCAGGGAGGTAGTTGGTCACTCGCTGATGTCACCAAAGATGTTTCTCGAGTATCTTCTCTCCCCTACCCTGCATGTCTTGGGTTCTGTCCTGGTTCCAGGACAGCTTCTTACCTCTCCAGGCATCACAACCTGACACTAAGATGAAGAAGGTTTGTGGGACTTCTCCACTTTGTGTGTAAAAACAACAGCAACAGGGTACCTGAGTGACTCAGCTGGTCAAGTGTCTGACCCCTGATTTCTGCTCAGGTCGTGATATTGAGGTCCTGGGATCGAGCCCCACATAGGGTTCCGTGCTTGGCAGGGCGGAGGCTGCCTGGGGATGTTCTCGCTCTGCCCCTCCCGCTGTGCGTGAGCATGGGGTCGCTTTCTCTCACATAAATAAATCTTAAAAACAAAACCGATAACAGTAACAAAGAAGCTTTGCTAATGCTTGGATTTGAAATAATCAGCGTTTGAATCACAGTGTCCGGATTATCAAACTGAGCTGCTGCGGAGAGAAAGCTGCTTAGGAGGAGGCATCTGGGAGGCAGAACTTAAGAGGTTTTCTGAGCTCCGCCATTTCCATGTGGAATTAACTTTAATCCTTCCGTGGACCAGACGCTTCCTAAAGCTGGGACGGAGCCTGGCGCCGCCCTGCCTGCTTCTCACCATTTTCCTGCGAGGATCTGCCGGAGAGCCTTCCAGATTCTCTACGGGAGGCTGATGTCCAGGGGAAGGATCCCATTTGGCTCCCTCCTGTTGACGCATTTACCTAGATTTGCCATTTCCCACCACGCCCTCTCTTGACCTTGGTCCAAAGGAAACGGGGACGAGTGTGCGCCACGTGGTGTGACCACGCAGGGGGTCCCTCGGCCTGGCCTGTTCCCCTCCTTTATGCCGTCCAACCCGTCCCCGTAACCGCCCCTGAGCCCCGGCCTTTTCTTTTCTGCCCCCAGATCCTGCAGGCCCTCGGGAAGTCCTACCACCCCGGCTGCTTCCGCTGCGTCATCTGTAACGAGTGTTTGGACGGGGTGCCCTTCACCGTGGACTCCGAGAACAAGATCTACTGTGTCCGAGATTACCACAAGTAAGGAGGGGCGGGGCGCGGGCGGCGTTGGTCTCGCTGAGTGAAGGGGGGACACCCGCTGGGGTTCACCCGCAGGCTCTGCTTGAACCCTGAGTCCACAGTCCGGCAAAGGGTGTAGCGGGGCCCTCGGGAGGTCAGGGGACGCCCGTGCAGGCAGGAACTGGTAACAGAATCATGTTTCCTGAAAAATCAGACTCTGGATCCCTAGCATCAGATTCCCGGCTAGGCCTCAGGAGGCCTCTGCCAAGCCTGGTGGCTCTGGCTTGACCTAAGTTCCTAAGGCAGAGACAGGGCTGGCGGCCGCGAACCTCCATCTGCCTGGGCCTGTGCTGGGTGAACGAGGGGAGCGAACAGGTTAGTCTCCATCCCCAGTAGAGTGAGAGGGAACCAGCCAGGCTTGTTACCGCTGGGCGATAATCTCAAAGTGCTACTGAAACACCTCCCAGAGAATGAGCCAAACTGGTTTTTTTAAAATAAAGATTTTATTTATTTGAGAGAGAGAAAGAGAGAGAGAGAGAGAGAGAGAGCATGTGCATAAGCAGGGGGAGGGGCAGAGGGAGACGCCGACTCCCCCCTGAGCAGAGAGCCGGATGCAGGACTTGAACCCAGGACCCCAGGATCATGACCTGAGCCTCAGGCAGATGTTCGCCGACTAAGCCACCCCGGTACCCCGGGGACAGGCAGGCCAGCTGTGAGGAAGGCTCAGTGTGGGCTCCAGGGCTTGCCTCCCAGGAACAGCACCATACTCCTTTTACCACCTCTTCGCTTCTCCCGGCAGAGTGCTGGCCCCCAAGTGTGCAGCGTGCGGGCTTCCCATCCTTCCACCGGAGGTAAGATGCTTTTTCAGACCTGTTCTTGGCGTCTTCCATGGCATGAATACCTCCCCGAGGTCTTCTACAAGATCTGTGTCCTGTCCTTGTGCCTTTGAAAAATATCGTCCTAAAATCTCACATTAAGAGTGTCCTCACAAGAAGCCCCTCTCTTCTTGGCGGGCTTCCCTAGCCCAGAGCCCTTCATGCGCCCTATTCAGCCCTATAATCGGGTCATACTCCCTGACATGCTAGTGGCTTCCAGATGAGAAGATGAGCAGAAAGTTTGCCTTTCATTCATTTAAAAAAAAAAAAAATCACTCTCCACGGAAGAGGTTTTTTATCAGTGTTGACTCTGACATTCTAGAAGGTAGGACTGCTGTCCATCTTACTTCCCTTCTCATCAGTTAAAGATGTCCTCCTTCCAACCGCTGTGGGACTTCACGGTGGATTTAAGCTTTTCTGAGGTCATCCACTTGCTACCTCAGAAACCCCCTGCATCCGTGGCATGAGGAGCCCAATGGGTCCCCCAACTGGCCTCTTGTTCTTCCTTTCATTCCGTCCAGGGCTCAGATGAGACCATCCGCGTTGTGTCCATGGACAGAGACTACCATGTGGAGTGCTACCACTGCGAGGTAGGCCCCTCCCTTGCCCAGACACCCAAAAGTACGAGAGGATCGCATCCCTGGGGTGACTGGGGCCTGAGATGGTCAGCAAGGCGTGGTCAAGGGCTGCCCTCTAGGTCAAGGGGTGAAGCCTGCCTTGTAGGGGAGGTTGGAGGACACGCAGATGTCTGGGGCATAAAGATGGTCACTGTTTCCTCCACACTGGTTAACTGCCTTCCTGAGGCTGGGGCGTGGGAGGCTCGTGGGAGGCTCGTGGGGAGCACGGGTTTCCCATGCCACGTTGTCAGGCAGCTGTGTGATCTGGGGAACAAATCCCTCCCCTCCAGCCTGTAGGCTGTTCTATCTGCCAAGAGCCCTCTTTTGAGCCCGGAAATCATGAAGAAATCCATGCCTCCTTGGAAACAGGCATGGGTGGGGTGAAGGTGGAGGGGCCCATGTGCCCCCTCTTTACCTGGTGTCGTGCCCAGGCTGAAGGAGTCCTGGGTGCCTCATTGGCTGTCAGGCAGGCCTGGGGTCGCCCCTCCCCAGCCCTTGTGAAGGGTGCACACACTTTAAGTGCCCATGGGGTTTCAGCCAGAATTAAGTGGATTCTCCCACGGAAGGAGACTAGATTTATTTTTGTGACGCTGTGGGTGGGGTGAATGGGAGAGGGGTTGGGGCGAGGGTGGGAGGCTTGAGCTCACTGCCAGCTGTGAAGGGTTAGGGGGTACCCTAGGCTCTGGAGAAAAAGGGGATGGGGCCATTTGCCCACAACAGCTCTTTCTCTGCCTTTGGGGCAGCGCTGTCCCATAGAAACCCAAGAGCCATGGGTTCAAGTCACAGGTGTCCTTTTGTTTTCTAGTAGTCACATTAATAAAAAAGTATAAAGAAATAGGATTCATTCTTACAGTATTTTATCCAACCCATATATCCAGTGTTCTTTCCCTTTCTTTTTTTCTCTTTCTTTCTTCTTCCTTCCTTCCTTCCTTCCTTCCTTTCTTTCTCTCTCTTTTAAGATTTTTATCTCATTTTACTTATTTGAGAGAGAGACAGAGTGTGAGCAGGGGAGAGGGGCAGAGGGAGAGGGAGAAGCAGTCTCTCCGTTGAGCAGGGAGCCCGACATGGGGCTCCATCCCAGGACCCTGAGATCATGTCCTGAGCCGGAGGCAGCTGCTTAACTGACTGAGCCACCCAGGCACCCCTCCAGTGTTATTTCAATACGGAACCAGTATGAGGGACTTCCCATGAGCGGTCTTACATTCATTCTTTTGCTGTAAGTCTCGGAAGGACAGAGTATGTATCCACCAACATCCCACTTCCGTTCCAACCAGCCCCAGTTCAAGTGCACGTTGAGGGCGTATCACGCTTTCACTCAGCCGACTGTTGGGTTCCGCACCGGCCTGTGCTGCCCACACAGCCCGCTCTGCTGGTCCCAGGGCCGTCGGCCTTCGGGTCAGTCTTGCCACCCTTCTGTGCTGTTCTGCCACCGCTGGACCTTTTTGCCTCCCCCCAGGACTGCGGTCTGGAGCTCAATGACGAAGACGGTCACCGCTGCTACCCGCTGGAGGACCACCTGTTCTGTCACTCCTGCCATGTCAAGAGGCTGGAGCAGAGCCCCGCGTCTGCAGCTCTTCACCAGCCTCGCTTCTAGCTGGAGCCTCTCGCGGACCTGCCGTGGAGAAGCGCAGCAGAGCACGACATCTGCCTGTGACTTCCAGCGGCCCCCCGGGGTGGGGTGGGGGGGAGAGGGCTTAGGCAAGTAAGTTTCTGCATAGATGCTGCCGCCGGTGCCTTTCCTCGAACCAGGGAGCGGAGCCCTGCCTGTCTGGCATGTGTATTTTCTAAGTGCCTTTCGCCACCGCCACGCCCTCGTCACATTACTCAGGAAGACACTCCAGCCGCGTGTGGCGTGTGACAGGATCGCATCCGTGCCACAGAGGCACCCACCCTCCAGCCCCTCTCGGAAGAAAAGGGTCGCCCTGAGCGTGTTTCACAATATCCTCTCAAGAGAGACCTCAGTGGCCAATACGTTCAGCCTTTTCCTGTCCGTAGGGAAAACACCCACACCCGGACACTACCCCACCACGGACACGTACACAACATGATTTAAGGCTGTGCCCAGACCTATGTGCGCGCACGTGTGCATACACACACACACACACACACACACACACACGCACACAGCATTATTTAAGACTTCCTTCCACCCCAGAGACTCAGTTCTCCTGTCGGCTGGCTGCACACTTCATTGCATTACGGCAAGAGGGAAGCTCTCGCGCATGCCCTGTATCTTGGGGAGGATTTGGTGGCTAAACCAGAGCCGAGGTTTGAAATGAACGAGCCAGGCAGGGTTTCCTCCTGGTACACTGACCGCGTTTGGTGCGGCCCTGCAGATCTTCAGTCCCTTAAAGGCAGCTGGGAGCCCGATGGAGATTTGCCCTGTTCTAGCCAAGTGTGCTTTGGGACAAGGACTTGGTGCGGGCACCAGGCCTCCTTTGCCCAGCTGCTGGCCCTGTTTCTTTCTGGAGCTCTTGAGAGTCTGTGACTCCGGAGTCGTCTCCACAAAGGCAGGTCTCAGGATCCCCCCAACGTGGGGACATGGGGTTTGGGCCGTCCTGCCCCCCCCCCCCCCGCTGAGAGCTAGCCCCCCCCCCCCACTTCCCCACGGGGAGAGTTAGTGTATGGGTGAGCTCTCTGAGCAGCCCGGGAAGGGGGTGCCTCAGGATAGATGAGTGTGTTCACCTCACGCATCTCTCCCTCACCCAGTTCTTGGCACAGGCGTGACGTGGGACGAGACCCATATAAGGTACCCTGCTCTTGTCTGGTGTTTCTCCTTGTTTGTCATCGTCTCTCCGCCCCACCCCACTCTCAGTCTTCCCCACACACAGAATACCTCACAGATAAGAGCTTCACCAAACCGCAGCTAAGGAGGCACTCGGCCGTGGCACTGACCCCACGCGCCTCCACGGGGGCTTGCCGAGTCTCTGCGTCCACGTGGGCCAGACGCCGGCCACTTTAGGGCACGGGCATCTCAACTAAAGGTTGGCTGGCAGTGGGTCAGCTCGACTGGGGGGGTTACTGCCCGGATGCAGTTCATCGGGCTGGTGCCCTGGGGAGTGGGAGGGCCACGCAAGAGTTCCAGGCCACCTGTGCACTCAGGAAGCACAATTGGCCCTGCGTGTCACACACTCCCGAGCCCAGACGTCCCTATCCCCAGTATTTCGGTGAAAAGGTGGTGTAAAAAAATAAAAAAGGCTGGCTGGCATTTGCCCTCTTAGCCCTTGGGGAGGGCCTGCTGGAGCGCAGGGGCCGACTCAGCGCTACAGCGGCCTGGGACCACCCTCCGGCATCTGCCCTTCGTCACCTCACCTCACCCCCAGGGCCGTGGGGGCCGCGGAGGGCGGGCGGTGGAGCCCAAGGCACATGGGACTCACAGGCTTGTCAGAGCGCCGGGATCCCAGCTTGAGGCTGCATTTTCATTCGTTTGGTAGCAGCTGCTCTAAGACGCACAGAATCAGCCCCATGCGTTGTCTCCTGCTATTCTTAAATTCAGTCCGTTAGATGGCCCGATGTCACTTCAGCCCAGGCCGTAGGCTTTCATTGATTCCGTGGCACAGGCCAAGCCTCCAGAAGCCCGTGGATGCATGGACCTGGGGGAATGAACCCTTCTCTTCCCAGAGTTGCCAGCTCGGCTCTGGCCAGACTGGGGGGCCGTCGTCACTTGGCTCTGCCAACCTAGGAACGTTTCTTGCCTTGCTCTCACACCTTGGCTTCACTTGCAAATCCAGCAAAAGTGCAGAAAATTGCCTGAGAGCAGCTGTGATTTGTTTGCAAATTGGATAACTAAATAGTTTTTAAAAATATCTGTGATTAATTTTTTAAATGATACCTTTTAAGTGGCCTTGGTGGAAGTGATTCAGAGATCAGCACCCATGGTGTTTTCTACTATTTGAGGAAAAAACAATAAGAGAATTTCCAGAAGCCTGAGAAATTAGAGTGGTGAGCTATACTAATCTCCTGCCTGTTCTGTTTCTCGGGCTGTGGGGCTAAAGCCACGAGGAGAAGAAGTTCACCTGCGTGGTATCTTAGACATTCTGGAAGCTGTTAGCCTAACAGAATTGTAATGGGGTTGTATTTATAGGCTCCTAGGAAGGATACACAAGAACCCCGTAGAACAGGATGAAATTGTTTATTTTAAAAGGTAAAGCGGATAGCCCTTCCTGAGTTCCCTAGATAGCTCTTGGACTTTAGATAAACAAGGAGAATTAAGGTCTGATGGCAGACCCCAAGGCCAGCCTCCCGCCTTCTCTTCCCACCTCAATTGGCCCACAGTTCCCCACCCTCCCCACGCCCGGCTTGGCCTGCCCTTCTCTCTCTCTGATGTTCTCCCACTGCCGCTGGGGGAAGAGTGACACGTTCACCTCCCACTGTGGAAGGGCATTACATCCTGTCTGGGTCATCGCCCAGACATGGCAACAGGACTTCCTACTTCTCCGTGATCGGTGCTCAAGTGAGAGCCTCTTTCAGCCAAGTCCAAGGGTGAGACCACCAACCACGTGTGCAGGACTTGACCCCACACCAGCCTTGTTGTGGGATGCTCTTGTTCCAACTCTGTCTGCCAGGAAACCCGAGTTCTTTGCAGTCTCCTACATGCCAGGAGTCAGTTCTCGTTTCCGGTTATTTGAAGTCAGTCTTAAAAGGAATAGAATACAATAAGTAAAATATATTAGCTATCGTTCTGAGTCGGAACTGGATAGATGTGGGAAATTTCCGTATAGTGTGTGAAAAGCTCACCATGCAGGGAAATTTGTTTTCCTCTGTATCTCTTCTTTTCCTATACAAATTATTCAAAATCATACTGTTCCTGTAAAATTCTTCCAAATATTGTTACTACAAAATTACTCAGAATTGTACTGTTATTATAAAATTATTCAAAATATCATGCCAATAAACTGCATCAATTTGTAGACGATTAAAGTGCTTTCCAACACGATGATGCTTCTTGGGTTTTCGTGTGTGTGTGTGTGTGTGTGTGTGTGTGTGTAAGTAAGCAGACAGCATTTTTTGCTAACTGGATTTGGTCTTCTTTTAGAGCTCTGGATCCTTAAGGGAACACGTGGGTGTCAAAACTATGAAAGGTCCCAGATTTTACCCTCCCTGCCAGCTAATAAGTTAGCATGCCGTGGTTTTGTGGATGGTGGACTCCTAGGTCAGAGACAAAGGACAGGTGAATGCAGCACCAGCAGGAGCATTTCATCAGCATTTTATCAGCATTTGTGGGTTTTTGGCTTTTTAAAAAGATTTTATTTCTTAATGAGAGAGAGCATGAGGAGAGAGGTCAGCAGGAGAAGCAGACTCCCTGCTCAGCAGGGAGCCTTATATGGGACTCGATCCCGGGACTCCAGGATCATGACCTGAGTTGAAGGCAGTCCCTTAACCAACTGAGCCACATAGGCGCCCCCCTCCTTTTTTTTTTTTTTTTTTAAAGATTTTATAGCATTTGTGGTTTTAATCAGCATTTACACTGACTCCCTGACCTGTCTTCTGTCCAAGGCTCCAGGAAGAGGGCCAGGTGGTACCTGCCAATGCAGCCACAAGAGGTCACCCCAACTTAGGGAACCTCCATCTTTTTTTTTTTTTTTTTTTTAAGATTTTATTTATTTGAGAGAGAGAAATAGTGAAAGAGAGATGAGAGGGAAAAAGGTCAGAGGGAGAAGCAGACTCCCCGCAGAGCTGGGAGCCTGGTGCTAGACTACATCCCGGGAGTCTGGGATCACGACCTGAGCCAGAGGCAGTGGCTTAACCAACTGAGCCACCCAGGTACCCGGGAACCTCTGTCTTACAATGACGGGTAAGCCTGCCTGAGTGTTGCTCCAGAGAGAGGCTCTTTGTCTGCAGCCCGAGACCGTTCACCATGCCAGCATGCTAGACCGTCTGGAAGTAAGGCGGTCCAGCTCATGGGATGTGCAGGAACGTGAGTGACCCTTGGAGAATCATCTTCCAAGAATCGGCAGTTCCTGCCCCTGGGTTCTTAACATCGAGACAGGAGGTTGTACGGCAGGGGTAGTTGTTCTTTCTCCTTTCGTGTATGTAGTTTTTTTCTAATGTGTTTCTGATCAGAGTCCCAGAGATGAGGGCTTGCAGAGGGAGGGGCTGAGTGTGTGCCTGGAGCCCCTGGGGTGGCAGAGGGGTCCAGGCACTCCCTCACCTTCCATCGCTCAGTCCATGGGCTGCTGCGGGCTTCAGGTTAGTTCTCGTGGCTGCCAGGGATGCAGGAAAGTTGAGCACAAGGATACTGACAGGGTGGAGGTGGGTGTCTTACTGGAAAATAAAACCTCTTTATATGGTAAAAGAGCACATGTACTGATTTCATAAATCAGTTTTCCTGTGACCCTGATTCCGTACGGGATGAAACTACATAGTCTGGGAGAAAGGTGGCCTGGGCCAGGGTGTGCTGGTGGCCCGGTTTTGGGGTGGGCGGTGGGGACGAGGCTCTGCTTTGTGGTGCTTGGTGGTTTCTGTAATGTGAATATTCCCCTCATGGCCAATTTCAGGCAATCCACATGACATCCCTGAACCTGGTCCTGGGTGGAGATGGCACAGTCAGGAACAGCCACCAACCAGCCATGACCCCAAATGGGCCATTTGGGTCTGAAACAGTGAGGAAATCTGATTTGGTCTTAAGTTCTGTGATTAAAGCGGTAACAACAGGTGTAGCTGACATTCATTGTGGGGTCAACATGTACTAGGTGCTATTCTAAGGACCATATTCTTTATAATCCTTTAGCTTATGGACAAGGCAACTGAGCCACAGAAGAATAAAGTTACTCTCTGAGCATCGAGGACCCGGTAAACCTATCCCAGGCTGTCTTGTTAGAGCCATTCAGCCTGAAACACTCATGGGCGGGTAGGTGGGGAGGAGCCTGTCACCTGTCGCTGTTCTCTGCTGGCGTCTGCATTGGTTTCTTTTTATTTTATTTTATTTATTTATTCGAGAGAGAGAACACGAGCCGGGGGCAGGGAAAGGGAGAAGCAGACTCCCCACGGAGCAGAGATCCTGATGCAGGGCTCCATCGCAGGACCCTGGGATCATGACCTGAGCCGAAGGCAGATGCTTAACCGACTGAGCCACCCAGGCGCCCCTTGGTTTTCCATTGCTTCTGGGACAAATAACCAAATTTAGTGGCTTAAAATTGCACACGGCCCATGATTCTGGAGAAATGGGTTTTCTAAAGCTTGAATCAAGGTGTCAGTAGAACCAAAGTTCTTTCTGCAGGCTCTAGGGGCAAATCTGTCCCTTGCTGTTTTTCAGCTTCTAGAGGCCACCCACACTCCTTGGCTTACGGTGTTGTCACTGAAGTCTGTTGTCACACCTTCTCTCTCTCTCCCCCTCCTGCTTCTTTCTCGTGAGGACCCATGCAATGACACTGGGCACGCCCACGTGGTCTAGGATAATCTCTGGCTCATCTCAGGGCCCCTTTAATCACATCTGCGAAATCTCTTTTACTTTGTGGGATAAGCTATTCACGGGTTCTGGGGATTAGGCTGTAGACTTCTTGGTGGGGGAGTACTACTCAGGCTTTCTACAGAGTCCAACAAACTTTTAAGGTGGAATGAAAGAATGTCCTGGGATTATTTTTTTTTAAAGATTTTATTTATATATTTGACAGAGAGAGATCACAAGTAGGCAGAGAGGCAGGCAGAGAGAGAGAGAGAGGAGGAAGCAGGCTCCCTGCTGAGTAGAGAGCCCGATGCAGGACTCGATCCCAGGACCCTGAGATCATGACCTGAGCCGAAGGCAGCGGCTTAACCCACTGAGCCACCCAGGCGCCCCTGTCCTGGGATTATTAAGTGCATTTTCTTCAAGCATTGCTAGAAGTGGGGTTCACATTTTCCCTGGATTGACAACAGAAATGCTTCATCTATAAAAGTGACTTGAACCTTGAATTCTGGGTGTAAAAACAAATCATAATAGGCCATACTCTGCAGTGGGGTGTCGGGGAAGGGGAGAGGAGGGAAATAAGCCAGTGGTCTGGTCCAGGAGAAGGTTCCAAGTATGTGACAGCTGCAGATGTTAACACTTTTAGGAGAAGCCCTGGTTACCTAAGGCACTCGCATTACTGGGGTTATACACACGTCCCTCCAACTGACCCAAGCCCTCAAGGGCAGGTGGCTGTGGGCCCTGAGTTGCCCATGGGACCTGGCCCACAGCAGGCGATAGAGAGCAAGTGAGGAAATGCACCCAATTTGGAGACTTGGCAGTAAGGCGGAGCCCCCCAACAGACATAACAGATCAAAAGTATGCAAGAGGGTGACTCAGTGGGTTAAGCCTCCGCCTTCCAGCTCAGATCATGATTTTAGGATTCTGGGATCAAGACCGAGTCAGACTCTCTGCTCAGCAGGGAGCCTGCTTCCCTCTCTTTCTCTGCCTGCTGCTCCCCCTGCTTGTGATGTCTCTCTCTTTGCCAAATAAATAAATAAAATCTAAAAAAAAAAAAAGTATGTAAGAGCTACATTTGGGAGCCACACTCCCCTACAGAAGCATGGACATAAAATCGGGCAACAGAGATCATTTATATGGTGCCAAAAACCTCATCCGCAGCTAGGATTACTTCTATGGGAAGCCCCTTGGCAGATTTTATAAAAAATTATATTTGTATTTACACAGGTAACATAATTTCATGATAGGAAAAACTTGGCTAAAGGTGTCCACTCATATTAGTTACCCTTGCCTGATTTCTTATCCTGAACATTGTTCTTCTTAGATCGGATTTGGGCTTGCTAGGCACTGAAAAGCCCCGGAAGAATGTCTGTTTCTGCCTGGATTAGTTTCCATTTTCCATTCTCACTGAGTGCTCCTGAAGGCCTTGGCTTGTATTACACACCTGGCAAAGAAAGTTCAACCTTTGTGTCTCTTTGTTCTGCGGTGAACAGAACTTCTATATGGTGACATGATTAGAGTCTGTGAGGCGCTCTCTGTAGGGTGGTGGCTGCTCAGCCACCAGTCTTAAAAGCAGTCTTAAAGCCTTAAGAGATAGGCTGCAATTTATATTCCCATCTTATTAAAGAAGAGGAAATGTCCAAGAGCCCACAGCTGGTGAGCTGAACCATCATCAGGACTTAGAGAGATGAGATCTGATTGAAAGCTGAGGCACGTACGTGATTGTCATTCATGCCCAGATATGGAATGACCCTGAGTCCACTCACTTTGGTCGCTCACTGGTGCACAGTAAGCTCAAGGCCAGGATGTCTTTGGGATCAAGAGCCCAGACTCAAGTTCTAACTCAGGCTCCACCACCTAATTGCTCAATAACCTTAAGCAAATTTAGCTCTGGCACATGTGAAAATGGGGATAACTGAACTTGCGTAATAGGATTGTTGTAGGATTGATTGAATTAGTCCAAGCAAAGAGTTTAGAGCTCGTAATTGCTCAATGAGAATGATAGGCTTTAAGACTTAATTCATTTTTCCATTGGGAGGACAAAAAATAATTACAAATGGATTAAATGGGAAAAACAATACAAACACACAATTTTTTTTAAAAAATACCATCTATGCCATAGAAGATACCATAAAGTGAAATACTGGTAAAGTGGAATATATAGTAGTGAAAATTGTTAGGGTCAAAAATATTATAAGGAGGGGCGCCTGGGTGGCTCAGTGGATTAAGCCGCTGCCTTCGGCTCAGGTCATGATCTCAGTGTCCTGGGATCGAGCCCCGCATCAGGCTCTCTGCTCAGCAGGGAGCCTGCTTCCCCCTCTGTCTCTGCCTGCCTCTCTGCCTACTTGTGATCTCTCTCTCTGTCAAATAAAATAAATAAAATCTTAAAAAAATATATTATAAGGAAAAGGTAAATGATAAACTGGAAGACTGCTCTGTGTTTTGATAGCCAAAGAATTAGTGTCCTTTATATATTAAAAAACTTAACAGGGGCGCCTGGGTGGTTCAGTGGGTTAAGCCTCTGCCTTTGGCTCCAGTCATGGTCTTGGGGTCCTAGGATCCAGCCCCGCATTGGCCTCTCTGCTCAGCGGGGAGCCTGCTTCTCCCTCTCTCTCTGCCTGCCTCTCTATCTACTTGTGATCTCTCTCTCTGTAAACAAAACAAAACAAAACAAAAACAAAACAAAACCTAACAAATCCAAGAAGAACAATAATACACATACATTAAGAGAATAGATACGTTAAGTAATGTATGTAAAAAGAAGTTCCATTTTCTATTATGAAAATTGCAAAGAAATCATAATGCAATCTATAACACTCAGTTTTGGTTAGCAAGCAAGAAAACAGATGCTGTTAATGGAAATATGTCCGTTTTATTTTTTTGGAGGGCAATTTGAAAATATGTTCCAAGTCTCAGAAATGTCAACCTAATCCTTCCAGATCTAGAAATTTATAAGCCACATCAGAAATAATCCAACACAGCATTATCTTTAAAAAGTGTTAAGCTGACAACACCCCAAATTCCCAACAAGAGGATAATGCTTAAAATCATCTAGTTCTTGGATGGGGTAGCTTCAAAATCTATTTGATGACCTGAAATCTCAGACAGAAATCAAAGGGGACAAAACGGGACCACAAAGGCATTTCTAATACAACCCCAAATCTGGAAAAATTCGTGGGCAGGTATAGCCATATTTAAAAGCCTGGAAGCAAAAATATCTAAAAGGAAAAAAAAATATATTTTTAATAAGTATTTCTTTATTTTACAGGGAGAGGGCAGGAGAGCACAAGCAGGGGAGAAGGAGAAGCAGAAGGAGAAGCAGACTCCCCGCTGAGCAGGGAGCCCAGATGGATGTAAGTTTCCATCCCAGAATTCTGGGATCATGACCCCAGCCTGAGGCACTTGCTCAACCAACTGAGCCACCCAGGCGACCCGGAAAAAAAAAAAAAAACAACATTATTCATAGCTGTGATCTCGGGATGGGAACTCACATTATTATTTTTTTTACATTATTTTTATTCCAAATAGTTTTCTGTATTTCACAAATTTTCCATGAAAAGGAGGAAAAAGAATGTCACATTGGAAAGATGTCTTGGCCAGTCCGCGGGTTCGAGTCCGCTTTCCCCCCCGCAGAGGTTTCCTGCCTTCGAGGTCTTCGAGCCGGACGTAATCTAACACGCCAGATAACCTGGGGGTGATCTCATCGTAAAAAACACGCGTGTTTGAGGGCACCCGGGGAAATCTGGGGGTCAGGTGGCCTTTGCACGGGGAGCCCTCCGAGGCCAGGGTGGCCGGGCCTGCACGCAGTGCGGCGTTTGGTCTCCGCAGCGGGGGCGCCCACGCCGTCCGGGGGAAACGGGCTGCGCCGCTTTTCCCGTCATTACGGGGCTCTCTGGCCCAGGGAAGAAAGCCAGCACCGCGGTCCGCAGAGCGCTGCGGTGTCCCCGGGTGGCCAGCCTCCGGCTCCAGCGCGCCCCCGACTCCAAACGGCCGCCTTTTCGGGCTTGTCTTCCTATATGTACCCCATTTACTGGGACTCCTGCATCCTCAAGAGGGAGCTCATCATCCTTTACAAACCACCTCACACAACTCCCGGTGCCAGACGCAACCGAAAAGATGACATTTCGGGCAAAGTGGCGGTAACACTCAGCTGTCTAACCCTCACACTCTAGCTGGAGCCCCTTCCACGGGAACCCTGTACCGTTAAGCCAGAGTGGGGAAAAAAAAAAGTACAGCTCGAGCCAGCCAGGAGTCGAACCTAGAATCTTCTGATCCGTAGTCAGACGCGTTATCCATTGCGCCACTGGCCCTGTGCTAAGACACGGTTCGCAGTGATGTAGATCAGCCGTAACGCAGTTTCGGCAGGTTTCCCACAGCAGCGCCGCCTTTCGGCTCCCCGGCACCGCCGCTCCAGCCCACAGCTCCCACGGCTCCGCCTATCTCAAGCAAACGCTCTCCGCCAATCCGCAGCGTGTACGTCACGGCGCTTTTCGGCGCGCTCCAATCCGCACTCTGGACAGCTGCTTTAGCGCTCTCTAGCGCGCCTACTAAGTTTGTCCACGGTCGCCTCCCGTCCGCTGGGGGCCGGGCGGGGCGGGGAGAGGGGTGGGGCGACCCGGGCGCTGCGGCCGCGGAGCTGGGCGAACCGTACCGTGGTGGCGGAGGTGGCGGCGCGGGGCGGGGCGGGCGGAAAGAGGAAGAAGGAGCTAGTGGTGCACGATGGCGGCGACGACCTACGAGCGGCTGAAGCTGTGAGTCCCGCGAGCCGGAGTCCGATGAGCGAAGGGGGCCTGCGGGGCGGCGGGGCGGGGCGGCAGGTGCGGGACCCCGGCCTCCGGCAGGGCTCCCGAGTCCCGGGGCTGCGGGCCGGGTGTGGGAGCCCCTGGCGGTCCCCGCCCTCCTCTCCCGGCGCGGCCCGTCCGGGAGCTTGTAGGTCGCGGCCGTCCGCAGGCCCGGCGGGAGTCGCTACAGGCCGGGGAGCCCTGGAATGACAGCGTCGCCGGCCTTTCTCCGCCCTGCTCGGCCTCAGCGCCCCCGGCGGGAGAGCGAAGCTGCAGACCTGGCCTCCAGCGAGCCGGGGTCGGCGTTGCGATGCGGCAAGCTCTGGGCGCGTTCCTCCCCACCCACTTTGTTTGTTAGAAAGGTGGCGGCTGAATTTATCTTTATTGCTTAGCAGAGGAAAGAGAAGTTTGTTATTGTGGGTCCCCCCGCCCCCCGCCGCCCTCTTGTGTAATGGACCCATGACAGCACGTTAGAGTCCACACACAAATCGACGTACCTTATCTGGGCACCAAAGCCTGTCTGACCAGCTTTGAAGGTGCAGATAAAAAGAAGCGTCAATACTCTTGAGCTCCTGAAGGATTTGCTCGGTTTTAAATGTTATACAACTTAAGCCCAAAGCGGGTTAAGTTCCTGTTGATGGTCAGAGGCCATTCTCGAGAATTTTGGCACTGCAGATGGACTTCCCGGTAAAGCTAAGTTCTTGAGACTTTGAGAAATGGGCTCTGGTTGTTAGAGTTGGAAATTGAGTAATTGTAGGTTCTTTCCATTTGTCCTGAATAAAAACATGCATTCATTTGAGCATTACTATCAGCCCCTTGGTTTTCTTGCCTCTGAATAACTTTGTACTATTTTGGGTTTAATACTTTATCTCTAGACTGAAAAGCCAAGTTGCCCTGGTCAGAGAATGTACTTGGCCTCAGAAGCAAATGTAGTTTTGGGGAAGCTCACCTATCCCTAAGTGAGCTAAAATACCTTGGGACTTAGGCAGAGGGATCGTATTTCCTTTGTAGGGATATGAGGATATCAGAATGTGGTTTGGGCACTTCCTGTGCTCTCTGGAACCTCAAACTCACTTAACTTTCTGGAAGGGTCAATTTAAAGTTTGGGTGCGAACTGGGGAGTGAGGTCATCTACTTGACATGCGATGTTTTGCAGAAAACATTATTTTTTTTTTCAGCCCCTCCTTTGCCTCTTTTGTGTACTGTAATTCTCTTTTAAAGCCTCAGTTGCACACTTCCGTTCACATTTTCCTTTTCCCGATTTCCTTCTTCTCCCCCAGTTTCCCTCTGCAAGGTGATCACCTTTGACTAGGGTACTGGCTGGGCTGGTGTCACGTGTGCTCTGCTGGCTAATTAGGTTATCGTTGACTATCTGATAGTCACTGAAGGGCTTGGTGCGATCCTACACGGAGTCTCAAATGTATTTAAGCAATATGGAGCCTTGGCTCAATGCTGCTCCGTATTGGGTTATGGAATGCAGTTGAATTTTCCTTGAATGTGGCAAAGGTGGAGAACTTGAGAATTCTCATGATTGCTTACACGCTGCTAGGGAGTCACTAAATTCATCAGTCTAAACCTTAAAAAAAAAGAAAAAGTTCTATATCCACACAAGAGAAGGGCCCTTAAGTGGGGCGGTTGATGCTTTTGTATTGAATTTTGTAGAAGTGGAGACTATGAATCTGAGTTGAGAAAGTAAATCTGGGGTTATGTGAAAGCCGGTCTCTAGTTTGTCAGTCCTTAACTTTATTCCCCCAGGAGAAGTTTTGCATGCCAGTCTATATGTGAAGAGCCGGCTTTTCTGTAATTTTGTTTTTCTTACCAAGAAGTTTGTGAGTTGGAATCTCTCTTTTTGGGCCTTACTGCTCTGAGGCATGATGTCCAAGGTTCTTATATGTGGCCTCTGACCTAAGGGGTGTTCTTTATTTTTTAGGTGCATTTGGACATGGCAGTAGTTTCTGACCTATGTAAAAATTAGTAGGACATAATAACCATTTTTATTTATTTATTTATTTTTAATGGTTTTGATTTACTTGACAGAGATAGAGCACACACAAGTAGGCAGAGTGTTAGGGATAAGCAGGCTCCCTGCTGAGGCTGCTCGATTCCAGGACCGTGGGATCATTACCTGAGCTGAAGGCAGACATTTAACTGACTGAGTCACCCAGGCGCCCTAATAATAGCCATTTATTTTAAAAAGATTGTATTTATTTATTTTACAGAGGGAGGCAACAAGAGAGGGAGCACAAGCATGGGGAGTAGGAGAGGGAGAAGCAGGCCTCCCACTGAGCAGGGAGCCCCACGTGGGGCTTGATCCCAGCACCCTGGACTCATGACCTGAGCTGAACACAGATGCCTACGGACTGAGCCACCAGGCACCCCAGTAATAGCCATTTTAAAAACATGCCTAGAGATGTTTTAAGAGAGAGCCATCCATCCAAGAGGCAGTTTGACCATTTATTACAAAACTGCTGCTGCTACTGAGTGTGTCACAATATTGAAATGCCCGGGATGTTAAATGATAATTTGTTCTGCATTATGTCACCCTTTTGCAGTCCATCTCTGTCCCGCTATGAAGTTCACCTTGCTCATTACGGCCCTGATGTTATCAGCTGCTCTCCTGCTTACGGTCTCCAGTTCCATCTTGCCAATAGGATTGAGCGCACATTTCTTTGTCATCTGGATTCCAACCTCTTCCTAAGCTAACCCTTAACCATATTTCCTCTAACTGCTCAGTGCATTCTTTCCCCTTTCCACCGACTTGGCCACGCTCTTTTAGCCTTAAGCTTGTGCTTATTTTATTTTGATCCTTCTGCCAAAATGCCGCTAATCACCATCGTGGACCCGTGGTAGAGCTGAGAGATGCAGGCATTTTTGGTCAGAGGAGACTTTGATTCAGATCCTGACTTTGTTATTTGCTTTGTGTCACAGCCATGTTACTTATCTCTGAGTCTGTTTTTCATCTGTGAAATGAGAACGGTCCTACTTCACAGGATTATTACGGCAATTGAAGGAGAGTGTGGAGGAGATACCCAGTGCAATTGACAGAGACTCACTTTCTCTGAGAAGCCTTTTCCCCACATCTCTCCCTTCACTGAGCTCCCAGAAGAGTTTACGGTCACAGGGACTGGACACCACACGTCCATCTGGCTTGCACATTTCTGTCTCTTAGGATTGATGTGCAATGTAGAAGACTGGAAGTAGAATGATCAATTCATAGCACTGTTTGCCTTTTTAAAAAACGTTAATTAGTTCGTTAATTAACTTGCGAACCAGAGAGAAAGAGAGTGCACGTCCATGCATGGGCTTGCAGGGGAGGGTGGAGGAGCAGAGAACAGAGGGAAAGAGAAACTAGCGGAGTGTGTGCTGAATGTGGGGCCCGATGTGGGGCTCAGCCTCCCGACCTTGAGATCAGCCTTCTGACCCTGAGCCGAAACCAGGAGTCAGACACTTCCTTGACTTCACAACCTGGGCACCCCCCTTTTTAAGTGGGCTCCGTGTGGAGCCCCATGTAGCACTTGAACTCACTACTTTGAGATCAAGACCTGAGCTGAGATTGAGAGTTGGACGCTCAACCGACTGAATCACCCAGGCGCTCCACCATAGCTCTGTTTAAACTACTCACTTTGCCCCCGAGAAATGATGAAAAATCGTTACAGTGTCGTGCTTATGCTTTGTTTCTCCCTAACATTGATTTCTTCTCTGCTCCTCAGTACCTCACATAAGACCTTGTGCAGAGAGATCCTCGGTGAATCACCTAAGTAAATGTACTTTCCAGTGTAGAGATACCACCAGCATCTCAAAATGACACACTCCGGGGTACTTTGGAATGTATTCTTTTGAAGTAGCAGCTGCTTAAGTTGTTCTTTGTAGATGATTGTCTTCTAGTGCCTCTGTGAAGTCATGCGTTGACGTATATCCTCCATCATTGTTGAAGACAGAAATAATTGCCCTTGGCCCCACAGGCAGGTCACACAGCCCAGCCATGGCGGAACTGGCCTTGGAACACAGCAGGGCCAGAGTCCGGAGAGCTTTCCATTACACTGCATTATTCAGACTGCTTTTTTTCTTATCAGATTGCTTTCACCTGGGTCCTTGGATGTGCCTGGTATAGAAGCGGGTCACTTATGTTTGAAAATAGTCAACACGTCCATATGGATTTTTAATACAGAAAACAGAATATTGTTATGATCAGAATTTAAAATTCTTCTGAAACATCCAGGCAGTTTGGAGTGCCTGGGTGGCTCAGTGGGTTAAGCCTCTGCCTTCTGCTCAGGTCATGATCTCAGGGTCCTGTGATTGAGCCCCACATCGGACTCTCTGCTCGGCGGGGATCCTGCTTTCCCCTCTTTCTGCCTACTTGTGATCTCTGTCAAATAAATAAATAAAATCTTTAAAAAAAAATCCAGACAGTTCTAAATAATCTATTTTCTGACTCCTTTTTTCTTTTTAGGTTACTTGGATAAAGCATAGAGAATGTCAGACAGTGATAAATTTGAAATTATGACACAGTTACACCAGAAATCCATTACTGGAAACATTTAAAGGACCCTTGCCTTTAAAAAGTCAGCTGAAATAGGTGTTAAGACAGGAAGTCCTTTAGAAAGTGAATTAGGCTGCAGCTTGCCTCTGAAGCATTGTTCCCTGTTAGGAAGTCACCTTTCTTTGTAAGAGATGGCCAGAGCTGTGAGGTCAGCAGGACGGCCATGATGCATCCCTGACCAGATGGAAACTGAGTCACACAGTCCAGTACAAGCAACAGAAAGCATATTCACTCATCTCTTTGCAAGGAAGGATGGAGGGAAGGGAAGGTTATAAATACGGGCACAGATAACGCACAGTCGATGTCCAAGGTACTCCTTGGCTTGGGGGCTGGGGCTGGAGCCTGGTTTCGTGCTGGGCTGCTGCGTCAGATTACTAGTGGTGCTTGTGTGTCTCCGAGAGCCTCACAGCCTCCTCACAGGAGGCCTAGTGAGTGAAAAATCTCTTGGGGGAGGGGGCGGCTGGGAATCTTCATGTTTAAATTGAGTTGTCCCAGTGGTTCTTACACACTCTAGAGCCAAGTGAGAACCAAAGCATACTGGGGCAGAAGAGTAGAAGAGTGTTCTCTGGAAGGCTTGGGGGCCCTGGAGGATTTTGCTGTGGATTAGAGCTTCGGATTAGGTGGTCCTTAGACTTGGAACTATTCTGGAAGAGTCTAGGTTTTGGAGATAATGGGTTTTAGGAGGTACAGAGAATAGGAAGTAGGCGGGACCTCAGGGTTTTGAGGAAGAAGATGGAATTAAAGTGCATTATCTTGGGCACTGGGTGGCTCAGTGGGTTGAGCCTCTGCCTTCGGCTCAGGTTGATCCTGAGATCTCAGGGTCCAGGAATCCAGTCCCGCATCCGGCTCTCTGCTTGGCGGGGAGCCTGCTTCCTCCCCTCTCTCTCTGCCTACTTGTGATCTCTCTCTCTGTCAAATAAATAAATAAATAAAATCTTAAAGTGCATTAGCTTCCTGGAAATAGCAGCTGTTTGAGATTGGGTTGCGCT
Organism: Mustela lutreola; assembly: GCF_030435805.1. NCBI lineage: Eukaryota > Metazoa > Chordata > Mammalia > Carnivora > Mustelidae > Mustela > Mustela lutreola. Next base: position 16,236,761 of record NC_081291.1, read on the forward strand.
CCTGGGTTGTCTGGGATGAACCTGGGCTATACCAAAGGTACCCTGGCAGTGGCTCCGCAAGGCTGGAACCCCAGGAACCCGGAGGGTGGCTGGATGAGGGGTGGTGGGAGCGCCTTCTGGGTGGAGGTGTAGTGGGCTCACAGGACCCTTCTTTACTGTCTTGAGTTTTTACTTTTTGCTAGTCAGGGCTAGTAAAATGTTATTCCTGTAGGGTTTGAACCAGAGATAGGATAGGTTTGATTATTAAGACTTTGATTTAATTCTTATGTAAGATTTTTCGAGGATACATGTTTCTCTAAATACATCATAGAAGTGGAATCACTTCTATGTCCCTTTGTGACTGGCTTATTTCCACTTGGCATAATGTACTCAGTTCATCCATGTAATAGTAGGGGTCGGAATTTTCTTTTTTGTATGTTTTTGTATGAATTCTCATTTTACGTATGTACTGCATTTTGTCTCCCGTGTTCATCTGTCAATGGGCGCTTTGGTTGCTTCCATCTTTCTGGCTGTTGTGATTGATACCACTGTGAGCGTGGGTGCGTAAATACCTCTTTGAGACCTCGCTTTCAGTCCTCTTGACCATATACCCAGGGGTGGAATTGCTGGATCATGAGCTAATCCTATTTTTAGTTTCATTGAGGACCCCCCATGCTGTTTTCTTGCAGTGCTACACTTCACTACAGTTTATATTCCCGCCCACAGCGCCCCGTTTTCCAGTTTCTCTACATCCTCAGCAACACTGGTTATTCTCTGTTTGTTTTTCATAACAGCCCTTGTGCTGGGTGTGAGGTCAGCAAATAGTAATATTTTTGAAGTGGGTTAATTTTGCTCCCAGGATGGGACGCGATTTTTGAAGAGGCGAGTGTTGTTGCCTGGAGATGTAAATGTTACAGGGATGTTTTCAGCCACTAGAAAATCATACTGCCAAGTCTGAAAAAATATATTTTGTGTTTATAATGTGATTATAATTAAATATGTTGCTTTTCTTAAAATTTGACAAGGATAATTTTTAAAAGGCACTCTTTGGAGCTAGTGAATCCCAGGTAGCCATAATATTAAATGCATTTCTATTAAGTATAATGAAATTAACCTGCGTTGAGTTAAAGTCCTAGTCCTCGGAATTTTCTTTTTTATCTCCTACTTGATCAGCAATCTATAAAAGCGAAATAGTCAACCAGATGAAAGCAGTCAGAGTAGGAAATAGTTGTTATTTAACTATTCTGCTGTTTCAGTGTATCTTCCAGAATATGTGTCCTCTGAACAGAGAGCAGAACGCAGGTTTGAGAGAAATGAGGCAGTAGTCTTGTTCGGTTAGGGTTCATGGTTTCATGCCTGTTGGATTTGGACAGCCTTGCTGGTTTATATAGGACCAGAGCTCTTTTTACTGTACGGTATTTCTGTCAACTTCCGAGCTTGATATCAGCAGCATAGTTAATGACCAAATAATCTTGGATGGACTCTCTGTGTCTTAGCTTCTAAAATCTATTTTATAAAAAAAGTAATGTGAGCGGGTTTAATAGAATCAGAGACTTGACAGCAATCGAGGGCCATTCTTTTGTCAGTAGAGGACGGATTTCCTCCCAGATTCTTGGTTATCAGGGAGGCTTCTATCTTGGTTTCCATGTATTTACTATGTTGAGAATTCAGTATAGCCTGTTGGCTGGTTAATTTTGAAAAGTTCCAGGCGGGAATTGGCACCAGTGACACTTTGTAGGCTGTCTAATCGGAGAAGCACTGCTTTGCTTCTTTGCCCTCTCCTTAGGTACACCATACCCTCCAATCCATTAACATGTGACCGGCCGAGATCTTTCCTTAGCTAGGAGGAGGGAAAACAGCTTTTAAATCCTTTATCCTTTGTCACTGAGCCAAAGAAAACATTGGTCCATAGAAAAAAACCCAACTTAAGGTAGGTATTTGCTGACTGATTATGTAGTATTCTCTAAGAATAGTACTTGAACTTCTGCTGTTTTCTTGGGTGAGAACACCAAGGAGCATGGACAAGCAGAGTCCTTGTCTACCTGGTAGCCTATTTGGTGAGGCTTCCCAAACAAAAATAACAATAAGACCATGTGCACTAGCAAAAGTTACTCCACTGGATGGCTTACTCCAGTGTTTCTGATGGTAAGTGCTAGAGAGCTGAAGCTAATTTCTCTAGCTTGTTTTTTTTTTTTTTCCCAAAAGATTTTATTTATTTGACAAAGAGAAAGACAGTGAGAGAGGGAACACAAGCAGGCGGAGGGAGAGGGAGAAGCAGACTCCCCACTGAGCAAGGAGCCCGATTGGGGGCTTGATCCCAGGTCTCTGGGATCATGACCTGAGCGGAAGGCAGACCCTTAACGACTGAGCCATCCAAGCTCCTCTGATTTCACTAGCTTTTGAAATGAAACCTGGGGAGCATAAAACTTCCAGAATACAATTTACTGGGTGAAGTGCATATACTTGCGGTCAGTATTAAGGGCCGTTAAAGAGTGGTGGGAAGAAGAGGACAGCGAGAGGGTGTGTAGCCGCCTCGGAGTTGAGAGGACACGTGCTGCGATCTTTGGTGGGAGTCTGAGTCACCACTTACCATGACCACTCAGAGATGTTGATCAGGTGGCGGTCACTGTTCATATCTTCACTGCTCCAGTTCTTGAGCTGTTTTCAACAGCATTAGCAGAACAGGCTGGTGGAGCACCAGCAACCAGGATTCCAGCAGCATCTCTCTGAGCGGCAGGATCCAACAACTGTCCGAGAGCCTTTGTTGGGCCCGATCTCTCTATCTTGATCCACAGTTGCTCTTATTTTTGTTTCTGTTATTTTAACACATTATTTATGTACTTATAAAAGATTTTATTTATTAGAGTTGGTGAGAGAGCAGGGGGTGGGGGGAAGGGAGAGGGAGAAGCAGACTACCCACCGAGTGGGAGGGGCACCAGGCTGATCCCGGGACCCCAGGATCATGACCTGAGCCGAAGGCAGATGCTTAACCGACTAAAGCATCCAGGCACCCCTTAACATATTTTTTAAACTTTTTTTATTTTAATATAATACCTGTGGGTGTTTTAAAAGTCATCAGTATACAGAGCTTATAATAGAAGAGAACACTGTTCTGCACTCCTAATTCCCACCGTCCCACGGACATGGACTTTCAGCATTTTAAACAGTTCCTTCTAGTATTTTATTTTATTTTTTAAAAATATTTTATATATTTATGACAGAGAGAGATCACAAGTAGGCAGAGAGGCAGGCAGAGAGAGAAAGAGGAGGCAGGCTCCCTGCTAAGCAGAGAGCCCCATACGGAGCTCGATGAGGGGCTCCATCCCAGGACCCTGGGATCATGGCCTGAGCCGAAGGCAGAGGCTTAACCCACTGGGCCACCCAGGCATCCCTCTTCTAGTATTTTTCCTTCCTAACTTCCTTTCTTCCTTCCTTCCTATTGTTTTAGAGATGATATTTTTTAAGTGATCTCTGTACCCAGCATGGGACTTGAACTTTAACCCGATATCAAGAGTCATATGTTCCGGTGATGGAGACAGCCAGATGCCCCTCTACTCCACGTTTCTGAACAGTGCGCTTGTACTGCTGCTTCCTGAATTTTTTCAGTTTTAGTTATCTGATGACTTCCTACTTCTGAGAATGAGATTTCGGCTTTTATACCTCTCCCTCTTTTCCTCCCTTCTTCTCTCAGTATATTTATAGTAAGATACTTAGTGTATCTTGCTATGCTCATGTAGATAGGGTTCAAATGAAGTCAGTAAAAATGTTTGCTTTTCCGGGAATTGAAAAGTGCCTTTTTCCTTTTTCTTTGCATGACTTTTAATTAATTTATTTATTTTTAAAGGTTTTATTTATTTATTTGACACAGGCAGAGAGAGATCACAAGTAGGCAGAGAGGCAGGCAGAGAGAGAGGGGAAGAAGATTCCCCGCCAAGCAGAGAGCCCGATGCGGGGCTCGACCCCAGGACCCCGAGATCATGACCTGAGCCGAAGGCAGATGCTTAACCCACTGAGCCATCCAGGTGCTCCTTTGCATGACTTTTTAAAGAAAATGTACCTGTTGCTAATGAATCTTCAGTCTCTGGGACAGCAGTAAAATTCCTCTGAAACACGTTGGGTAACTGTGAATTCATTTTCTTCTCTGAGATTTACTTCTGGGAGCACTGTACGCCCTGCTTTAATCCGCACTGGCTTTTCTTTAGGCTCATTGCATAGCTGTGGTCCCGGACAGTCCCTTCGTCAGGAGAATTTTTTTCACTTCTGTCCTGTTTCGGATTCTTAGTCTACCTCTTCATTCCATTTTAGTGAAACAAGCGTTTCCTTCTTTCTAAGGTACTTGAGATGTTGTACATCTGAAGGTGTTTTCATTCTATCCTCACACTTGGATAGTGTGATTAATAGAATTCTCAGTTAGAAATTATTATCCTGTAGAATTTTGAGGACCTGCTGATGAATCGTGCAGTGTGTGTTGTTGCTGAATAATCCAATACTGTGACTGTTGAATATTTCAATGCTTCTTTCTTTCTTTTTTCTTTTTCTTTTTCTGGAAACGTTAGGATTGTCTTTGTGTGGTGTTTTGAATTTTAATGCTTAATGTGCCTGTGTGTGTGTGTGTGTGTTTCACTATTTTTGTTTTTGTTTTCTCTGTTTCTTTGAAATATTTTCTTTCCCTTTTTCCTTATGTGCTCTTTTGGAATTCCTGCTGAATTGATGTTGAATATCCTGGATCAGGCTCCGCTCTCTTTCCCGCTCCTTCCCTCCCTCCTTCCCCCTTCCCCTGTTCCTTCTCCCCTTTCTTCCTATGCTTTCCTGTTTTACAGCTCTTACCTTTTTATTCTGTTCTCAAGGAGAGTTCTTCAGTTTTATCTTCCAGTCTTTCTGTCCAGTAGTCAAATTATTACTTCTGCTCTCAGTCCAAGAATACGTTCTTGCTTTCTGAATGTGCTTTTCTTGTTCTTATTTCATGAATGCAAGGTCTTCTGTCTGAGGCCACATCAGTTATAAATGTGTTTTGGGGTTGTCGTCTGTTCTCGGCATAGTTTTTTTTAAATCCAGAATTATTATTGTTTGTTTTAGACTCTTTCTTATGTGATGGAAGCTTTCCTAATATCTGGTGATCCTTGGTTGTCATTTCTTGTTGAAGAAGAAGGCACTAAAAATTGATCGGAGGGTCTGCTTGTGGGTCAGGACTTAACAAACTGGTGGCCTTTGCTTTTAGAGTGATCGCACAGGAACTCAGCTCTTTCTTAGAGTGAAAGAGGGTACAGCTCAAGGTCAGCAGTTGCTGGTCTTTGCTTTCAGGACAACGAGTTTGTTCAGAGATGGTATTCAGAGCTCCTGTGAGGGCTCCGGGAGAGGGATGGTGTGAGCTAGGCTGCCAGCATTCTGGGAATCTCGCAGAGAAAGAGGGTTGGATGAGTTTTCCAGTCTCTAAGTAGACCTTCTTTGTCTCTTGACTTGACTTGGCTCTTTCCTTGGCCCTCAGCTGTGCCTCATGTTTGGAGGCCTTAGAACATCTTCTGTTGAACTGTTCTGAGCATTAAATCCCAGGGTCGGGGCGGGTGGGGGGGCGGGTATGTGGGCAGGTGCTTCTGTAGGTTTGGGTAGGGATCTGAGTGACTTACACAGACTCTGAGCCACCTCGCCCCTATCTACCCCAGTCCTTATTACATTTTCCTTCCAGTCCTTGAGGCTTTTCAGCATTCTGCTGTGGGAATTGGCTTTCTTTGTTGGCTCTCACCCCACCGGCGATGAGTCTCTGTGATGACTTAGTGAGTTAGCCTATTTCCAAGCACTTTCCCTCTTCCAGACCTGCATTTGAATGACTAGTGTCTGCCCCATGCGCTGCACCCTCCTGTTGGTACCCCCCAGATTCCATGTTCTGAAAGGATATCCGAGCTTTTTTTAATGGATGGAATTTACTCTTGGAAATGCATTTCTTTCTACTTCAGTTAAAATTTTAATTAGTTGATCTGTCATTTCAAATGTGTCTGTCCAGACTAGAAGTGTGATAGCAGTGTCATCTTCTTCTAAAAGAAATTTCAGTTTCTAACTATAATTTTTAGAACTCTAAGGACATAGTGAAGTCACTAACTTTGTGATGATCAGGAATGTGACAGTTAGTAAAGGCTTAGTTCAACAGCTCTCTACTTTTTTAGTATATGCTTGAAAAGTCTTATTCCAGGATGTGTGTATTTAATCAGTGTTCCCAGAACTTTTCACATCAGTTTTAAGTTTAAATACCAAGTGGGGAAAAACTTTAATTGCTTATAATAGAGATACTTTTAATTTCATATATAATTTAAAACTTCTGTTTATTATTTTATTTTATTTTTAGAGAGAAAGAGAGAGAGTAGGTGGGGTAGAGAGGGAGGGAGGGAGAATCTTAAGCAGGCTCCATGCCCAGCGCCTAGCCTGATGTGGGGCTGGATCTCGTGACCTTGAGATAATGACCTGAGCTGAAATCAAGAGTGAGAAGCTTAAATGACTTGAGGCACCCATGTGCCCCTAACCTTTTATTTTTGTAAAGTAATTTCTATACCCAGTATGGGGCTCACACCCACAACCCTGATCAAGAGTTGCATGATCTACAACTGAGCCAGCCAGGCATTCCTTTTCATATATATTTTCAAAAGATAGGTACATGCACATTTTATATAACTTTGTATATATACATACATACATAAATTTTAATAGACTCTTCTACTTCTGTAAACACTGAATTTTACAATGTATACTTGATTAGTAACTGAAAGGTTATCTGTTAGGTTAACACCACAACTTGTATATGGAAACAGGTTTTTTTTTTTTTTTTTAAAGATTTTATTTATTTATCAGAGAGAGAGAGGGGGAGAGAGTGAGCACAGGCAGACAGAATGGCAGGCAGAGGCAGAGGGAGAAGCAGGCTCCCTGCCAAGCAAGGAGCCCGATGTGGGACTCGATCCCAGGACGCTGGGATCATGACCTGAGCCGAAGGCAGCTGCTTAACCAACTGAGCCACCCAGGCATCCCGGAAACAGGTTTTTAAGTTGATTTTATTCAAATAATTTATTTTCATTATAGAAGTTTTGCAGGTGAGGTGCTTAAATGCATTTATGTAGATAAAGGTAGTCAGGGGCGCCTGGGTGGCTCACTTGGTTGGGCATCTGCATTCGTTTCAGGTCCCAGGGTCCTGGGATCAAGCCCTATGTGGGGCTCCCTGCTCAGTGGGGAGTTTGCTTCCCCCTCTGCCTCTGTCCCTCTCCCTGCTTATGTGTTCTCTCTCAAATACATGAATAAAATCTTCAAAAAAAAAAAAAAAAGAGAGAGAGAGAGAGCTCTAAAGGTAGTCAGAGTATAAGAGGGTGAGCCACTGAGGGAAAACACTATGCCTTTTTCTTCTTTTAAAGATTATTTATTTGACAGAGATCACAAGTAGGCAGAGAAACAGGCAAAGAGAGAGGGGGAAGCAGGCTCCCTGCAGAGAGCCCAATGTGGGGCTCAATCCCAGGACCCTGGGATCATGACCTGAGCCAAAGGCAGAGGCTTTAACCCACTGAGCCACGCAGGCGCCCCTACACAATGCCTTTTTCTGTTGGCTGTTGAGCTGCAAGCTCCGTGTTTCGTGCATTGTATTAAAACGTGGAGAAATCTGATTTCTGAGATTGTATGTCCATTAATCATCTTCTTGTACGAAAAGGAACATTGGTTATTCAAGAAGTGACACACCCTTCCTGGGGAGAATCGTGCCAACCCTGTGTCCCCAAACACAGCTGTAAACGGAGAGGAGCGTAGGCCCCTAAGCAGGATGCAAGGATGCAGAGCATAGTTAAAGTAACACTTAGGGACTGTTGTGGGACTGAGGTCCCTGTTCCCTTGCTGGCTGTCAGCATGGGACCACTCTTAGTTTCTAGAAGCTTCTCTGCTGTCTTTATATGTGGCCGCAGCCGTCAGCAGTTGATCAAATCTGTCTCCTGCCCGAACTTTCTTGTTCCCCTTCTGCTGCACCTCTCTGACTGGCTCTTCTTTCTTCTTCTGCTTTTATGGGCTCCTGTGATGCCTGTGATTCCACTAGGCCCTGACTACCCAAGATAATCCTGTTTTAAGGCCAGTTGATTAGTAACCGTATTCCATCCGCAGGGCAGTACCTAGAGTGAATGAGTAATCAGGAGATGGGAATCTTGGCGGGGGACATCTTTAGGACGCAGTCTACCACAGACACTTCTATGATACAGTTTAAATTCCAGCACATTCTGTATCCGGTTTAATTGTTCAAACTCAATTTTTAAAAAATATTTATTTGAGAGAGACAGAGAGAGAGAGGGAGCGAGCGCATGAGCAGAGAGAGGGAGAAGCAGACTCCCTGCTGAGGGGCTCGATCCCAGAACCCTGGGATCATGAAGACACTTAGCGGACTGAACCACCCAGGTGCCCCAATTGCTTAAACTCTTAACTATGCAATGTAAAAATGATTACTGGAAGAAGTAGCTAGGGATAACCAGCATTTCATGCTGGCTTCTTTGAGCTAACATTGTCTTTTATACTAAAAGCTTTTTTCTTGTTATAGAGTCATATTTACAAATAAATCAAGAAAGACATTCATTCATAATTTTTGTTTACATTATTATTCTGGAATATTTGTTTTTTGATAAATCAGAGCTCTGTTTCATATGGTCTTGAACTTTGGGGATATATATTTAGAAGATAAAGTATGATTCCAGTATCTTCCTTTCAAAACCAGATTGTTCAGAGGTAGCCCATGTAGCAAAGATATCAGAACCTTCAGCAGTATTATTTCTTTAAAGTGTGACGTAAATAACTTTTCTGGTCCTGTCGTGAAAATTTGCAACTTTTCTCCCTTCTTGTCTGTTAAAGGATGTTTTTGTTAATGATAGAGTTATTACACCTATGAGGCAGACCTTTTATTCTTTGCAAAAGTGCTTCATAAGTGCTCATTTAGTTCCCGCTGTCTGTGAGGCAGTTAGGATGAGCAGTCTCGTCCCCGGGCTTAATGAAGGGCTGCGACTGTGGGGTGTCCACATCAGGTGGGGCCTGGCAGTGGGGGGCAGTGAAAGAATTCACCCAAGACAGAACAAAAGAGAGAGAAGTTTATCGAGTACACCACAGGGAAGTGGCGGACAGGGCAGTGGAGGAGAGGCTTTTTGCTGCAAGGCAGGGGTGAGGATGGAGTGCGGGAGTGTGGGGATATCAACTGTGCCTGGTTGTGAGTAACTCAGTGGTTAGTAAGGCCCTTATGGCTATTTCGGACTGGGTCGTTTCATAAACCTATTGGCATTGCGTCTTTGCATTCAGCTTGATGGTCACTGTAAGCCCTTTGCCTTGGTCAGGTTCCAAGCCTCTTGCTTAAATGTGGCCCTTTATCTCTTACCCCCCCTCCCCGCCCCCAAGATCCATCCTCCAATCATATGACCCACCAATATACATCGGAAGGGTCTCATGACTGAGGGTTCACTAAACAGTAATAGACAACCTTTCCCAACAAGAGCTAGCCCCCTCAGGATCCTGGAAACCATGCTTCCAGAATTCTTTAGAGAGTTCTGTAAGTCTCACTATCCCTAAGCCCCTCCCCCTCCTCTTGACCCCAGTGCAGCTCTTTCTGCCCATGGGTCCTGTCCCCATGCTTTAATAAAACCACCTTTTTGCACCAAAGACATCTCAAAAATTCTTTCTGGGCAACCCTAACCATCATTTTCGACTTCCCATCTAAACAAGGCCCCCATGTGTTTGTTGACTGACCACGATCATGGGTGGTTGCTTTGGCGCTCACTGCTGGGCCTAGAACACGTCTTTGGGGGTCGACTTAACACTGAAGCAGCATTGGTAATGGACCGCTCTTTAGCAATGCTGTAATCATTATTTTAGAAGTAAGAGAACAGAGGATAGATTCCTTGTTATTCATTTGAATCTTGTGAAAAGATCTCCTGGAGTTTCTTCAGACATCAGAGGTGGGACAGGATGTTCCCATGTAGCTCCAGCCACGGACACTCTTTCAGGTCCTAAGCCTGTTTCAGCCTCAAAGAATGCCATCGGGCATCTGTGCTGCCTGCCTCTCTAAGATAGGGGTGGCCCTCAGCAGGGGGCTGTGTCACAATGGCTTCTGCTTGGGAGACAGCACTTTCTTTGAAAGCTTTTATAGATTATAAAGAAGTCTTGGTTTTGAGGTCTCTTTTTTTATTGAAATTTTTTTCCTGTTTGTAATTTTTTCTTTCTCCCCTGCCTCCCAGGCCCTAATGCTTGTGTAATGCTTCACACATGGTTAGCTTTCAGCACATTTATTGACTCATTCTTAGCGAGCGATTCACCCTGGTACATGACATCTGCAGACAAGGACTGGCATATTGGTTTGGTTTTCATGATTGAAGACTAGAGATAACTACCTTATGAGCTGATTGTCTGGAAGTTTGCTTTATTCGTTTTCATTGGTTTCAGGACCTCAAAAAAAAACCCAAAACTCTATTGGAAGTATATTTGGGCAGACAGTAAACTCCAGTTATTTCAAGTGTACAGTAGTATTACACATGTTGACGTATTTTTACACCCACAAAACCATCACCAGTACCAAGATGGTGAACACCTCTGGAAAGTTTCAGCAGCCCTGACCTTTTCCCCTCTGTGGAAGTTAACCCATAACTCTCATGAGATCCAGCCTTTCCATCTCCAGGGAGTCACCTAGGAGAAATGAAGGGGTACATCTGCCTCAGACCTGTACAGGAATGTTCGCAGAACCTTCATTCATAATACCCCAAACCAGAAGCAGCTCAAATGTCCAGCAGCAAGTGAATGGATAAACAGATCCGCTGGAATACTATTGGGTGTTATAGAAAGGAATGAACTCTTGTATTTGGTTTGAGTTGAAGACTCCCATATATATATATTTTTTTAAAGATTTTATTTATTTGACAGAGATCACAAGCAGGCAGAGAGGCAGGCAGAGAGGAGGGAGCAGGCTCCCCACTGAGCAGAGAGCCCAATGTGGGGCTTGATCCCAGGACCCTGAGATCATGACCTGAGCTGAAGGCAGAGGCTTAATGCACTGAGCCACCCAGGCACTCCAAGACTCCCATATTTAAAGCAAATTTGTCTTTGTTGTATTTTGCTTGACTTGTATTAAAACTGATGGATTTTCATTCTCTTAGCAACCCACCCCCCAGCCCCTTGAGGAAACTAGCCCCATATTAAAGAGTTAGTTATAGATGAACTATAAGAGGATGTAAGTTGCATTTGGATCCTTAAGAGTTGAGAGCTTGTCGTCCGGAATGTGCAGTACCATCTGTTCCGCTGTGGGACTTGTTCCTGTAATCCCAGGTAGCGGAAATGCCATCTGTGTGTCGGAAACGGTGTCGGTGATGGTTGTGGGGATCTGTGTAAGATTTTTCACAGGCAGGGCCAGTGGAATAGCGGAAGTAGAATTTAAAAGGAAAGGAAAAAGCCCTCAGATTGGTTGCTGCACGGACAGAAGTTCTTTCAAAGGAGGCTTAAGACAGTAAATATTAGTGACTGGAAAATACAAACAAAACAAAACAGAAGACCCCACAGAAAGAAAACTGCTTCCTTCCTCAGACCTGGTCAGCTCCTGGAGGGGCGCAAGAGCCCCAGCTGGGCTGCATTGTTTTCACCGTCTTGTTTGTGTAGGGGGTTACGGTTGCCGCAAGCAGCCCTGGACCTTGGACCTCGAGCTCCCTGCTGTTCTGAGTTATCCATGTGTTCTCCAAGGAACCAAAAAGTGTGGTTTTTGTTGGACTCTGGTTACAGGGTTGCATCCGCTCCAAATAGTCTGTCCCAATCCTGATTTTTACCCCTCCTTTATTTCTTATTTTGCAGAATGAGTTTTCTTCTGCCCTCATTCTTTTTTTTTTTTTTTAATGGCATTCTAACAACAAAAACAAAATGCCCAAATGTTAAAGTAGTTCATTTTAAAAATTTTAATGATTTTATTTATTTATTTGATAGAACAACGGGTAGGGGGAGTGGCCGGCAGAGAGAGAGGCAGATGTAGGCTCCCCGCGGAGTAGAGAGACTGATACTGGGCTCGATCCCAGGCCCCCGGGATTGTGACCTGAGCCAAGGGCAGAGGCTTAACCCACTGAGCCACCCAGGCACCTTTATTTATTTATTTATTTACTTTAAGATTTTATTTTTTTATTTATTTGACAGTGATCACAAGTAGGCAGGGAGGCAGGCAGAGAGAGAGGAAGGGAGGCAGGCTGTGCGGGGCTCTATCCCAGGACCCCTGCTGAGCAGAGAGCCTGATGCTGGGCTCCATTCCAGGACCCTGGGATTATGACCTGAGCTGAAGGCAGAGGCTTTAACCCACTGAGCCACCCAGGCGCCCCTAGGCACCTTTAAAATAGTTTACTTTAAACAATTTCCTGGAAATATTTTATTTGTATTTCTTAGTATTTTTAGCTAATACATCTTCCTTACTATGTGTCAGATGTTCTGAGCTCATTTCATCCTCACAACCATGTTGTTCGATTATCTGATATTATCCCTGTTTTATGAATAAGGGAACTGAAGAACAGAGAGGATGAGTAACTTGCCTGAGTTCACACAGCACAGGTAGCCTAGTTCTACAGACTGGGTTCCTGACTACTGTGCTACCTTCTGCACTGTGTTGAATGTAGTAAGTTAGAATTTCATATGATTTTCTTGTGTAAGTCAAACTGGTTTTACAGCAAACCTTGTGAGCTTAGTGCACCAGTGAAAACAGTTGCTGGGAATGTGTCAGGACAGCAAAAACATTTATTCAGTAGCTGGGAAATCAGTTTGATGTCAGATTTAAGCAATGCAGAAACTGTTACGATAATTAGGTTTTTTTGTTTTGTTTTGTTTTTTAAAGAAGCCTGAATTTCATCTGCTGTGGTTATTTATGGTTTTAATTTCTTCTTAGGCACGTCACACCTGAAAAATTTTATGTGGAAGCCTGTGATGATGGAGCAGACGACGTACTTGTCATTGACCGTGTGTCCACGGAAGTTACCCTGTCAGGTAGCTCTCAGCAGTGGGGGGATGGGGCGGGGGCAGGAGCAGCCCAGAGAGACTCTGTAATAATTCAAGTAAACGGATCGGGGGTGTCTCCATGTGTGGCTCTGAGCCTTATCTTATAAATTTGAATTCCTGCTGCCTCATTTGATTTTTATGCCTTTTGTTTTATGCTTCCTCCCTTGTTCTAAAAAGGAGGAATGATCTCGAAAGTTTTACTGTCCGTAAGGATTTAAAAACATAATTATTTCTTTTTTACTTCCCTTATCTGTACTTTAACAGGATCGGTTTGTTGAGGTCAGTTCCTTTCTAGCTGTGAGACTTAAGGTATTGGAGGGCGAGAAAGTTGTTTGAGCAATAAGTGTGCGGAATTTTAACAGCTGCTTTAGGTTTTGAAAATATTCATGACTGAGTATAATTTAATAAATGAAAAAAATATGTATATGTATGTATCATTGACTAAAACTTGTATTGTAGGCAAGTAATGTTCCTAAGCTTTATCTGTCTATATCTTGTCTGTCTTTCCAGTTATATTTCGGTTTTGCTTCTCTAGTGTGTGAAAAGCAATTTTTCCCCCCAAATAAACGATATACTGATTAAAAGTGAAACAGTTTTGGTGATAAATTAGTGTTACCACGTGCTACAACATTTAGAATTTCATATTTCATGTGTTTAAATATTCACCTCTAGAAAGAGTTTTCTTTTTCTTTTTTTTAAGATTTTATTTATTCATTTGACAGAGAGAGAGAGCAACCACAAGCAGGGGAAGCAACAGAGGGAGAGGAGGAAGCAGGCTCTCCACCAAGCAGGGAGCCCAATGTGGGGCTCAATCCCAGGACCCCAGGATCATGACCTGAACCTAAGACAGACACTTAACCGACTGAGCCACCCAGGCGCCCCTCTGTCTTTTTTTTAAGTACAGTTTTTGAGTAACCACAGAGTAGGAATTCAGTCAGTATAAATATCCTTTGAATAGATAAAGTAAAATATGAAAATACTTTGAATAGAATAGTAATGTATAAGAAGGGGATGGCTCTAAATTTCTATTTTCTTAGTTATCTGGTTATTCTGTTAAGTACTATATATAGTTTTCCTTTGACCAGATGGAATTAGTGGTCTGGTTTAGTTTGATAATTTGGCATTTCCCATGTCTGTTGGTTGGTGGCTGCTTTCTCAAGAGAGCTGATTGGTTTTTACCAATGTTAGGGCCCTTCTAAAGTGTAGTAACGCTGCTTCTTTAGACTGTGTTGCTACAACCTGGTGTCCTATAAAAGCTTTAGCACGGATGTGCTTTCAATTATTTTTGACCTTTCAGTGACATTTATTTGTAGGTAGAAATTGCAGATCCATTAGACGGGACAGTGCTAAAGGTCACCAATAATTTGGATGTAAAAAGGACACCAAGTAGTCATCAGTAAACACTTGAAGAAATACATTGACCCAAAGCCAGTGGTGATGAGGGGCTGACTCATGCACAGTACTCAAGTTGCTCTGCAACTTTTTTCTTTTTCTTTTTTTTTTAGCCGTTGGGAATGCAGATCATTGCTCCGGAAAGAGGGATTCTTTTTTTTTTTCCCTTCTATGAACTAACATGTATTCTTAGGAATTATCAGTTTTATTGTTATTATACTCCAGTTAATGTAACTTAGAACTGCATCCATAAATAGTACATTCAGGTTTATCAGATGATCTTGGTATATTCAGGATTTTCTCTAAGCTTTTCACCACACTGGCATTCCCATATTCATCATGTTTGTTAATTGTAGCATAGCGTTGCTAAGTAAATTGAATCACCGAGAGGAACAGAAGTGAACTTCAGACCTTATTCGGAATTACTTTATGCTGAGTAACAGGACTGCCTTTAAGAAATAGGACTTGGATTGACAGCAGTGTTTCAGAATGAGTTCTAGGATAGTAATGAAACTGTGGAATGAGTTCAAGGATAGTAATGAAACTGTGAAAGAAAAATTGTATAGCCACATGAATCGGGGAACCGTGAATGAAACCAGGGAGCAGCTTTGTTCCCCTGTAGGCCTCCTCAGAGACCCAGGCCTTATATGACCCTGAGAGAGGGAAGAGAGGTGATGTGCGTGTCTACAGCAAAATCAGCGCATTTGATGGGGACCCTTACCTTCCCCGCTCTGGGACATTATTCCCTAGAGTTCTATAAATGTGTTTTGTGAAACACGTTGACTTAAAGTTTAACGATTATGAAATGAACTGTATAATCAAAGATACTTTTTTGTTATGAAGGGCATTATTGGTAAAGTCACGGTTAATGGTGGTGGCTCCCTGCACACCTGCATTTCCTTCCTCCTCTGTCCCTTTGGTCTTGCTTCCGTTTCCCGTATTTGTAGAGGTGGAAGGGCAAGTCTCTGTTTGCGTTCCATTAGTTGCATGTTGGTGTTAAATTCATGCCTTCTTCCTCATTAACTTTCTAGTTCCCTTAAATGAACATGGACTTAGTTTCTGGCAAGAGGTTGAATAAATTTGGTTAAAAAATGATCATAGAGGGGCGCCTGGGTGGCTCAGTGGGTTAAACCCTCGGCCTTTGGCTCAGGCTGTGATCCCAGGGTCCTGGGATCGAGCCCTACATCGGGCTCTCTGCTCAGTGGGGAGCCTGCTTCCCTTCCTCTCTCTCTGCCTGCCTCTCTGCCTACTTGCGATCTCTGTCTGTCAGATAGATAAATAAAATCTTTTTAAAAGAAATGACTATAGAAATACCTCATGATTTACTTGCTGAGGATTCAGAAGCATGTTACTTTGGACACCTTATTCTAGATAGGCAGTGGCTTTTATACATCACATGGACATCTTTATTTTATATTTTGCCAAAATGGAGGTCTACGACTCATGAAGGACTATTGCTTTCTTAGAATAAATCATGCATACTAATTTTCATGTAACTACAGAAGTCAAACTACATCTCTTTTTATATCGGTGAGCTGCTTCTATGTGATTTTTTTCTTTTCCTTTTTTTTTTCTCATTTAAAGTCAAGAAAGATGTTCCTCCTTCAGCTGTTACAAGACCAATATTCGGTATACTGGGTACAATCCGTCTGGTGGCAGGTAAGAAAAAATAAGCCAAGATGGGCAAAGAAGTTAATTAAATTGACACAGTATAAGATGAAGGCATACTTCCTATCGTGCTCAAGGCAGTAAATCTGTAGGCTAGATATTTGTCATTAATTTCTAAAAGTGACATACTCCAGATGACAAGTGGTAAAATCGATCAGCCTGAAGGTTCTGTTGAAAAAAGTTTCGTTTTTTATTTTATTTCAACTGAAGTTGAAATCCCTAGTCAACTAGACATTTTTCATAAATTCTAAGAGTGTTTAAGTAAGTAAACATTTTAATGCACTGATGAACCAGAGTATCCTCTAAAGTTAGCCCCATATGGAGGTTGGATATGACCTAGTGTGGGTTAGAGAATGCTACCTGGTTCTGAGTTATTAAGAAGGAGATTTTGTTTACCTAAATTTCATTTCATTGAACTTAAAAAAAAAATTCCTGTACTACCAGGCAGTGTGCTAGATGCTAAGTTATAGAAGATGCCAGGCCCTTTTTTTTTTTTTCCCCTGCAGTTTACAGTCTAGTGAGAGATGTTTTTAGGTAGTAAATCATTGTAGTACGATGTGACAAGTTCCAGGAGAGAGGTGTTCACAGGAAGACTTCCTGGAAGGACACTTGTGCGAAGAGCCTTGAATGGAGCTTAAGAATTAAGTTAGTGGTAAAGGCTTACCCTATTTTATTTGTGGGAGGAAGCAGTAGTCAGGATCATTTTTAGGGTATTATTCCTGGTGCTGTGATGCCTTCTTAATTCTGGACTGTTCATCTTCGTGATCCTGCAAGGACCAGATAGTGATATCACCCCAGCACATTTCTCTGCCATTTATAATGACACAGAGGCCATAGGGGTGGTGTAGACAGGACATTAACCCCTCTCCGGGAGTGGTCAGATCTCATGACACATGATGCTTTAAGCTACACGCCAGGAAACGCATTAGCAGAGGCCTATATGCCAGAGAGGGAAAGAAGCGTTTTCTGACTTTACTCTCCCATCTGGTAAGATCACTGCTTTTACTTTTATTTTTTTGAGAAAAGATTTGAGTTTTCAGTAGGATCTCTTCTAAATAATGCCCTGTTCTTTCTATTCACAAATCCTAAGATTTCCTTTTAAAAAAAAAAAAAAAAGTCATAGGCCTTTCATCTGTGCGGCCCTGTGCGGTCTGACTGTTGGCCTCTTAACTGTGTAGAGTGCCACTATTGGCCTTCGAGTCGCCTCCTTTCTAGTCATGTTGTGTGTGTTTTTTGCAGGTAACTATCTAATCGTTATTACCAAAAAGACAAAAATAGGGGAATTTTTCAATCATGTCATCTGGAAAGCAACAGATTTTGACATCCTTTCTTATAAGAAGACGATGTTGCACTTAACTGATATTCAGGTAAGAACCGAAATCACTTGCTGACGTAAATCAAAAGCTGACGTCGTTGAGACGCTGGGGGCAGTGGGACAAGGAACACCGGATGGATTTCTTTTAAGCCCAAGGATTTCAACAGTCCAACAAGCAGGGTTCCTCTACACACATACTTTCTAAAAGTCCTTTCTGTATCTTACTGTTGTTGGTTTGTTTGTTTTTAAAAACTGACTCAGATTCTTGAGTTTTGAAATTTCATATGTAGAGAAAAGGACAAACAGAAAAAGCGCCTATAGCCAGCAACCAGAATTAACCTCATATCCTTTTCGCACAGAAAGAAAATGTGAGATGCCTTTGAAGTTCTGCTGACCCCCTCTCATTCCCACCTTGTCCAGAGAAAGAATTTTCTTTGCGTTTGCTGCATGGGGACAGCAGCGTGTGTGTGGATGTCCCAGCGGCACCCCTTTAGCACGAATCGTGTACGTGCGTCTTTCAGTTAGTTACCCTACTTCAGGTGTTAGGGAATGCAGTCCCCCAACAAAGCGGTTTAAATTTCAGTTACCATGGTACGTGACATCAAGCACTGGCGCAGCAAGCTGGAATGCAAAGGAACAAAAAAGCAGCAGCTCTAGGAGGGAAGTTGGGGTTGAACCTGGGTTGGGTAGAGAAGCCTTGGCTGACCCTGGGAATGCCTGTGCTTGCCCTTCACGAGGCTCTCGGTCTGCAGCCCGGGGTCTTAGTGAAGGTGAACTTCTCGACATTCGTAATGACGTGGTTGTGATGAGAGACTTGAAGATGTCCCAGAGGAAGTGATGCCTGCGATAGACTCCCCAGGAAGGGGACTCTTCGGGCTATTCCATGACCTGGAGAGTGCCAAGGATGAGGTGTCAGGGTAAGAGAAGACAATTAGGGGCACCTGGGTACCTCTGTGAGCAGCCGAACTCTTGGTTTTGGCTCAGGTTATGATCTCAGGGTCCTGGGATTGGGCCCAGCACTGGCCTCCGTGCTCAGCAGAGAGCCCTCTTTCTTTCTCTCTCTCTTCTTCTCTCTCTTTCTCTCTTAAATAAATAAGTACATCTTTAAAAGAAAAAAGAAAAGAAAGGTGTATGACAGGGTATAGAAAAGATACTCCACAGATCAATATGTTCACCCCTATAACACATGGTGTTTAAGGCAATAAAAATGGTTGTATTTATTTAATAGCTCAGTAATATTTACCTGAACCGTTTTTTCTTGATTGCTGTACTTGCTTGTCAGCTGTGCAACTTATTTTAACATTGCCCACTGCATGTGCTTTGCTGGTACCTTTTGTTCTTTAAAAAAAAAAAAAAAAAAAAAAATATATATATATATATATATATATATATATATACTAAAAAAATATATGTATATATATCAGACATTATATATTATCTGAGCCTGAATTAAAAATTTTGTAATATATAGATTTGTAACAGGTAAATTAACATGTTAATCATTAAACATTACCAGACATTATCAATTATTTCTTAAAGTAAGGATAAAAATAAATGTCCCAGTATTCAGCTAAAGTGATTATCAGAAAATAAAACTAAGTATTATTTTACTGGACTTTTTTCTTTAATCCTTGCATTTTATTTCATTTTATTTATTTATTGGACAGCGAGAGGGAACACAAGCGGGGGAGTGAGAGAGGGAGAAGCAGGCTTCCCGCTGAGCAGGGAGCCTGATGTGGGGCTTGATCCCAGGATCCTAAGATCATGACCTGAGCCAAAGGCGGAGGCTTAATGACTGAGCCACCCAGGCGCCCCTAATCTTTGCATTTAAAAAAAAAAGAATTTAATTCCCATCTAGCCCAGTAAAATTTCTTAGGAATGGGGATCATATTACTCCCTTGTTATTTACTCGCTGTGTTATTGGGCCTCTCATGACTTTATATTTTTCACTTGTCAGATGAGAGTAATTACACTAAACTGCAGGGTTTGTTGTGAGGATGAAAGAGAGTCTCTAAAGGGTCAGACATGTGGAAGGTCATCACCTAAGGCCGTGATGTTCTGTTAAAGTAACTTCTGCCCATTAGAAGTTAAAGTTAAGTTTTGCCCCTAAAGGGCAGGGGATGCAGCCCATCAGTTAATATAATAATACCCCCATGCTGTCCACTGAACCTCCTCGGTGGGCAGGAGCTGGCCTAGGTTCTGGGGAGATGGTGAGCGTTCTCCTGTCTCACCTGTGCCAGTGGCATTTAACAGGGCCGGTGGGCTCACAGATGAGGACAGAGTCCGTTTCGAGTCTGAGACACACTGATGTTTTCTTCCCCTTTGTTAACAGTTACAAGATAATAAAACTTTCCTAGCCATGATAAACCACGTCCTGAATGTGGATGGGTTTTACTTCTCAACGACGTACGATTTGACCCATACTTTGCAGCGGCTGTCTAACACTAGTCCGGAATTCCAAGAAATGAGTCTTTTGGAAAGGGTAAGCTTCATCTTTATTTTTCCTTATTTTGCTTTTCTTTTCTTTTTTCTTTTCTTTTTTTTAAGGGATATAGCTCTATGTCATCCATAAAAATATTTACCGCTTTTTCGCAATCCTGGCTATGTCAGACTCACGTGTGGGGTTGAAAACACACTGTGTTTTCAGTACCCATCACAATTGCAAATTCAGGATCCCAGAATCGGTCTGTGTGGCCCAGACAGGACTGAGAACCAGTGGTACAAGAATTGAGAAGTAGAGGCTCAACAGACATGCCGGTAGTTTCCTGAGTTACTAGTGTTAACAACATATTTGTCCTTATAAAATTAACATGCCTCTAGGTGATATTCTTTCTGCAGTGGTTTTTATAACTAGAAAAGTAAGAATTTACTAATATAAGAACTTGAAAAATAGTGATTTAAGGTGGGTTTTTTGGTTGTTATTTTGCCCTGCCCGCCTTCTTTTTAAATATGAGCGTATCTTTAAAACTAGGTCCTCAAATGGTATTATCCTAAAGTCCCTGCTGTTCAGGAACCTGGATGATTGCTGCCTGGATATTTTAGTAACAGACTTTAGATGTGTTTAGGGGTCAGACCGAATTGTAAAGGTTGCTGTCTGTTAGGCTGGCCCCTATGAAATTGCCAGTCACTGACCATTTTCGACCAGTAAAAATGATAATTTCATATGGTCCACCCCAAATCAATATTTTTGTTGACTGGCTCTTTTAAGATTTTGTACTCTAATCTAGGAAAATTATATGTAGGCTTGGACGTAAATTTAGATGTAAGCTAAGCAATCAAGCAATTTGTCTTTTAACTGCAGAGACGGTTGCTTTTAAAAGCAGTTGCTATGCTGTGTTCTCCATTTGTTTACGAGACGTCTCTCAGATGCCTGCTGTGTACCAGTTGCTACACTAGCCAGTGGGGACACGGAACAGAAAGGGTGGTCCCTTGTGGGAGCCTGTGGCCTCCTGGGGAAGCAGAAGTCTGGGCAGTCACAGAATAAGGGACCATCGCTGCGATGAGGCCTATGCCAAAATGGAGTGGGATCCCAAGGGAAACTTGGGTCTCACTCGGTCTGGGGGGAGCTGGGGATGACTTTACAAAGGAGGGTGCTTGTGAATGGAGACCGAAGGCTGTTCTGAATGGGCCATCGTGGTTAGGGGGCAGTGGGAGAGGGAGGGTTCCAGGGGGAGGCAGTGGCAGTGCGATGCAAAACAGACAGGCGTCCTGCACGCTGGGAAGGGAATTTGTCAGCTTCTCAAGAGTCAGAGTTCATGTAGGAAATCGTGAAGGTGACAGATGAACCATACATATCTTAGACATTTTGTCTGACTAAAAACATAAAATTCTACACCAACTGGTCGATTTTTTGGTTAAGGACTAATTGTAAGCTTTTCTTTGTTTTGGCTTCCTTGATCTCTGTGGAAAGTACATCCCTTTCACTTCTCCAGTTTGAACCGGTAGAGGTTTGGACACCCACAGAGCGGTCTGTTGGCAGAATCCTGTAGATTCTGACCGTTTCTCGGACCTTCCAGAGCTGTCCCTCCTCCTGCGGCTCCAACAGCTGTATTGATTCAGCAGCTTGCCTTTAATTGCTTTAAGTTCTGTTATCATTCAGCTCTCCAAAAAAAAGTCGTTTGTTTTTAAGTCCTGTCTCACTGATGTGTACGACCCTGAGCTTGGTTATGTCGTGATGGCTACCAAGTGCAGCTGGCGGCCTGCGATGGCGAGCGCACACCTGAGCGGCGAAGTGGGCCGCGAGCCCGGTTGTGGCCTCTCCCGGGACTTGGGGGGGGTGGCAGAGTGGCAGTCTATAGGTGTGTTTTGTAAAGAGAACAGAGAGTTGGTCAACCTCCCGTGTTGTTGAGAGAACTTCTCCTGTATTTATAGTGTGAAAGAGCGGCCAGGGATACCGGCAGGTGGTTCCTGGAGGCGCTGCCAGACGCCAGCGAGGGTTAGGCCCTGTTAGAGGGCTGTTCTGTAGGTGACAGCGAGCCCGTGAAGACTCACCAGCAGGGGGCGCCTGGATGGCTCAGTGGGTTAAAGCCTCTGCCTTCAGCTCAGGTCATGATCCCAGGGTCCTGGGATCGAGCCCCGCATCGGGCTCTCTGCTCAGCAGGGAGCCTGCTTCCTCCTCTCTCTCTGCCTGCCTCTCTGCCTACTTGTGATCTTTGTCTGTGAAATAAAATGAGTAAAAATTAAAAAAAAAAAAAAAAAAAAAAAAAGACTCCCCAGCAGACAGGAGACGGGTCGCGTTGGAGAGCTTCTGCCGGCAGCATGTGGAGGGGTGGGTGGGAGGGGCGAGGCCGAGACAGGAGTGGGGGAGGAGGGGCAGCTGCCCACAGTAGTTAGGGCAGATCAAGTGCTAGCCAGGCCTGTGGGAGCAGGGATGTAGGAGAGGGGGCGGATTTGGAAAGAGATGTAGGACTTGGCAGTTGACTACAGATAAGAGAAAGACCGACCCCAGAGGACTCCTAGGTTTCTGCCTGAGCCAGTGGGACAGGACACCCCGAGGAGGGGTGGGTTTGAGGGGAAGACCTGCCTGTAGCCGCCAGGTAGAGACTCTGATTGTGAAGTTTTCGTTTTGTAGAAACTCAGGTTGGCAGATGCTACTTGATTAATTTTATATCTTCCTTCTCAGGCAGATCAGCGGTTTGTGTGGAATGGTCATCTTCTAAGAGAACTTTCTGCCCAGCCAGAGGTAATGGACCCTAATAAAACCTGCTTATCTGTTTCAGTCCAAGTTCTAATTGGCTACACATGTAAAATGGCTGCCTAATCACCAGGGATTTTGGTTATAATTCAGTATAACTTAGGAGCTTTGATAGGTCTGCCTCCTTGCATTGTTCTGGTTTGAAGAAGCCCAATGATTTTAAGCTGATCTCCCATAGAAGCCTTAAAAAGAAGAAATTCTTACATAAAAGAACATTGCTTTCTGTGAGTAAGAGAGAAGGGGTCCTGGTGGGTCAGTAGTGGAGAAATGAGGGGCCCCACGAGGTCCCTGGGCAAATGCGGAACTCTGCATTTGTCTTCAGTCACCCGAGAGAGACACGCACGGATGCCATCTTCCTCTGTCCTTCGTTGGTACAGATGAGGGGGAACAGGGAGGCCCAGCCAGGAAGTATAACACACCACACCTAGGTTCATAGATTTGCCTAGTGTCTTTATTTCTTTTCTTTTATTTTGCTTCTTTTGGAAAAGTAGTTTGAGCTGTAAACCTTAGCACGGGTATCTCTTTTCCCCAGAGCAGTGAAGGTACTATAGGCAAAGACTGACAGGGAGGGAGGTAGATGTCTGGCGGCTTCATGCAGTTTGATTAGTGTTCCAGAACCTGCACACTTTAGTCTAAATGATTGTATCACATGCTCAAATCGTGTTTTAATTGGAAAGACAAGAGTATGTGAGAGACGTTTTTAAAGAAGTTACCCATGAGTTTCATACCTTATTTGTATATTATCTCCATAACACCCGCATATTGTTACATAGTGTAAGTATGTTTCATGCAGTGATTCTTTTCATTCGAAGAGCATGTGTTTTCCTCAGCGTCCTGTCTCTCTTCATTTCAGGTCCATCGGTTCGCGCTTCCAGTGTTGCACGGCTGTATCCTCTCCAGTTGTCTACCTGTCCTCAGTTCTGTATTAGTATGAGGCCGATTTAGGAACAATCCCATTCGGATGAGGAGAGTGTTTTAGAATGAACAGAAATTGCTCTTGATAACAAAATCAAACCCATTACCTTAAAATTTTAGAATATTGGTTATAAATGATACCCCCTTCCATTTTTTAAATGAACTTTTTTTTTTCAAGATGTTATTTATTTGACAGAGAGAGAGATCACAGTTAGGCAGAGAGACAGGCAGAGAGAGAGGGGGAGAAGCAGGCTCCCTGCTGAGCAGAAAGCCTGATGCGGAGCTTGATCCCAGCCGAAGGTCCCATGACCCGAGCTGAACACAGAGGCTTAACCCACTGAGCCCCTCAGGTGCCCCTTTATTTACCTTTAATCTAATGCTTTAATAAGTTTCTGGGTCACACAGTTTCAGTGTTTGAAGTACATACAGACAGCTGGGCAGGAACAGCAACCTCGAGGCAGGGCCATACCTAGGCGACGACTATGGATGGACAGGAGGGATCCAGCTCAGGGAAGGAGCCAGGTCTGGGGCATCCAGGGCCCTGCAGGCTCTGTGTGAGCTGTAACGGTGATCCAAGTGGACATCGGCATAATAGGACAGGCTCACTGTGACAGCGGTGTGGAGAGCGGGCCAGAGGCGAGCGTGGGAGGGTACCAGGCTAGCTAGAGGCAGTTGCTGTAGTGCAGGCCTGGGGCCAGGATGGTAGCAGGGATGGTGGTGGAAATGATCAGGCTCTAGATCTGTCTTGAAGGTAGAGCTTACAGAATTTTCTGAAAAATTGTACATGGGCTATGGAAGAAGAGGGTTTAGTACGAATCTAAGGTTTCTGGCCAGAGTACGTGTAAGGAAGCCAGCCAGCCAGCCATCGATGTGTGGAAGCGTCTGGAGGTGGGGGTGAGACCAGAGTACCCAGAGTTCCATCGGGACACGCTGACCTTGAGATGCTCTAGCTTCCAAGTCGAGATGTCACAGAAGAAGGTGGAGTAATGGGGCAGGAGTTTACAAGGGAAGGTCACGGTGCAGACATAAATTTGAGAGTCGTCTGGGCACAGATGGCGTTAAAGCCATGAGGCTGATGAGTTCATCAGAGGAAGGAAAGCATCTAGAGAAAAGCAAAGGCCTGGAGAAAGAAGATGGCCTGAGGGAGTTCTAGACGGTAAAGAATTGCTGAAGCCACACACTGCAGACCTCAGTGAGGACGGGGGTGGTGGAGGTTGGGGAGTGCTGGCGCGAGTGAGCTGGAAGGACAGGAGAAATGAGGGTGACCCAGCGAAGGGCAGCGAGGAAGAGGGGAGCCACCCAGGTGAGCGAAGCAAACGGAGACTGCAGGCTCGGGATAATCAGCTGATCGGGTGCTGGTTGGTTCAGTGTGAACATTTGAGAGGGAGATTATGTACGTGCTCCCCTGACTTGCCTCCCCAAATGGCGGATATGACAGATGAGAAGGTTTCGCAGAAGGGGAGAGCACAGTCACGTGCTGGAGTGATGTCCTCGTGGTGTGTGACAGGTGCACAGGTCCTCCAGCACCGGGAAGGGAAGCGGACAGGTGGATGTGGACGCCAGTTGGTAGAGAGCTGTGGCGGGAGAACAGGGGGATGGCTTTTATTTCCGCAGAGGACCAGGAAACTGTGTCAGCTGGGTGAGTGAGAGGAGGGAGGAGTGTTGGAGGCTGAGAAGGTATGGCAGGGGCATCCAAGTGGGAGTGTGTGGCCCTGGGCGGAGCTCACTGATCCAGACCGGAGGTGTTTCTGTTCTGTCATGGTGCTGGGCTGCTCTGTGGTTTTTATTTTCTTCTTGTTCCTTCCATGCTTTCTGGATTCTTTAAAGCGTGTATGTATTTCTCTTGTAATCTAAGGAAATGATTCATAAAGCAGTCACTCACCTTCTGTGCTATCCTTAGTTCTCTAAGGGCAGGCTCATACCTTACTCATCTTTGTGCCCTGACCCAAAATCGGTAGTGGGTAAATGAATGAATAAATACAGCCTTAGATTCTTCTCTAGTGCTGTGGGTTTTAAAGAAAAGTGAATTGGGAGTTCAGGATGAGTCATCGTTAAGTCTGATGGTCCCAGGTCAAGGAGAAGGGTGACTCATTGGAAATTCACATTGCTGGTGTCCGTCAGGACCATCACTTTGAAGAACGATTTGGCATTCTCTTGTGAATTTACCAGAACTTCCCCTTGCATACCCAATATGTCCATATGATGGGTGTTTGCAAGAGTGTTCATAGCACCACTGTTGGATGGAACCAGCACCACGAGTTCCCTCCGAGGAGAGTGAGGGCTCTCGTGGTGTGGTGCTTGCACATGGCACACGGCACCGGGGAGGAGTGGCCTACTGGCTCGTGCTCGCCAAGCATGAATCTTAGGAACTTACTGGTGGAAATAGACAAGGGCTGAAGTTAGTCAGGAACATGGTGCTGTTTTTATAAACTCAAGTCTAAGCAAGCCACGTGTTTTTAAGTCATGGTTGCCTGTGGTGAAATTAAAAAGGCAGGAGTATGGTCTCTTGAGAATAGTTGCTGCTTCTGGGCAAGAAGGCACTTGGACAGGATGTAGAAGTTAACAGATCAGCATTTTGGTACTGTTCTGAAGTTGAAGGGGGTGGGTCATAGATACTTAATTTACTGTGCTGTTATGCTCTATAATGGATGATTCCAGTTGTGTTAAGAAAAAGTGTTACATGTAAAAGATAAGATGAGGGCAAACCCAAACAAATGAGAAAGCAGGAAAGGTAAGGCCTTCGAGACCGTGAAAGAAAAGTGTCTTTCCCCTTACATTATCAAGGGGTAAAGATGAAAAGTCAGAGTAATTCTTAGAAGAGTTTGGCATTTCCTAATAAAATCAGATGATGAATCTGCTCCATGACCTAGAGTCCTAGCTCCTTAGAGCCCCTTCCCCAGAATGTTTGTTTGCAGCACTTTTCTGCTAGCAGAAACTGGAGACAACCTGGACAGTCGGCTGGCCAGACTAGCGTAGCCCGTCTTCACCCAGTGGAATAGAATCCAGCCCCAGCAGTAAGGGAGCCCTAGGCACGTGTTGCTGAGCAAGGGCCAAAAACATACACAGTATGATCCCTTTTAGGTAAAAAAAAGTAAACTGTCCAGTCTAGCCAGCAGATTGCTCAGCGGCAGAACTAGAAGGACCAATGAGGGAGTGGTGAACCGAGTGGCTAGCGGTCTGCCCGTGGACTGGATACGGAGAGGTACCCACGCTCGGTGTTTCAGAGCTGCCAGGGGTGTGTGGGGTGGATGCCTGAGCGGGTTCCGTGATGTTTGTTATGATCAGACAATATTTAATGGAAACACGTCATTTTAACCAATTCTGAGTATATAGTTTAGTAAGAGGCATTGCCTTCCTAATCAAGCCATCTCTCTCCCCACAATGGGAAGCAGTAGTTCCCTAGATATGGCTCTTTTTGCAAATATTTAGATACATTGTGTATTATTTTCTATTATACTTCCTAATAACATAGTTTTAAGAGACCTGCCATCTCCAGAGGCTTTCTGCAGCCCTTCATTCTGGCACAGAGGTAGAGAGGCGGGGCCCTGAGGGTTTGCCTTGTGCGTTGCTGAGTGGTAGCAAGCAGGTGGACAGCGGGTACCCTTTACCAGTTGCTAGGGAGGTAGTTTTAGATTAAGAAAAGCTTTGGGGGGAGATACTGTTTTTTTCTTACTCGGTTTCGCTTTTCCTGTTTCAAGGAAAAGGTAGAGTCAGAATTTGTTTCTGGATAATCCTTAAATCACAGTTGGATCTGTAAATCTTCATATGTATACCAACTGTTATCACTGATTTGTATTTGTAGTTATACATATATTTCTGTGGTTTCTTTAATTGCAGTAGCCTAGCACCCTGCCCTTTTCCATTTCTTATTTGAAGGCAGAACTACTTTATGTTTTTCATTCTAAGCAGGGTCTTTTGGTGTTGTAGATAATTTACTTTTAGAAAGTGGTTGAGGATAGCAGGGAAAAGAAATCATATTTTCAAAATACAAACAATATAATCAACCCCTTGAACATACTGTCTATATATCATTATAGGACTACTGACTTGACCAGACTTCACAGTTGAATATTACAGTAGTAAAGGCTTGCGAACATTCCTGAAGAACCCAAAAAGATTGTACATTCTTGGTTCATTTTTCTCTTAAAGACAATGTTGTTCTTTCCAGGGTAAATAGGTTCAGATGTCCTCTGGAAACAATACCTATGATTTCTATAAATGTTAATATTTTTCTTAACCTAGCTAAGTTATTACTATGCACTCGTGTTCTATTAATGGAAAATACTTTGACTGGATTCTCATCTCAAGGAGGAGTTGTTTCAGAGCCGGTGTGCGCTATTACGTAAGAGGTGAGATTGATATTGTGAGCGTGATTCAGTACTGGGTTTTATCTGTCACTAATTAATGTTTTGTCATACGGTGACATGACTATAACCTTTTGTATTTCATTTGTTCCCATTATCATTTGATAGCCTCACTAAGTATTATCTCCTGCTTCATTATAATAATTAGGTAGGTTTTCTGTGCTTGACTGCAGCTACTGTAGTTAGTATGGCAAATGTTAATGAGACCCATAGGTTGCTTCTTATTGCTTTAAGAGGAATTACTCATGTGGTTCGCTGGATGTCTGAAAGCTAGTTGAACTCAGTGTAGTTTCAGCAGCCTAAACTCACACCAGAAAGTATTTTATTACTCTTGGTTTCTTTGTATGCATAAAGCTAGACATTTGACTTTATGCCTTCAACTGTAAAGATTGACGTTTTGAGCATTTATTCCCTAGGATTTGTACTAGCAGCACGCTAATTGACTTAAACCAGGCTTTTTAAAATCTGCATTAAAAATTACTGGCTTTATGAAAAGAAGTTTTTCCTAACTCGTCCCATTTTCTTTTCTTTCTGTCTTTTGTTTTTCTTTTTTTGTAAGCCAGGGTGTATCGGAATAAAATCCTGTGGGCCATTAGATCAGCGGTAGACATTTCGGGCCACGAAGTTTTAAAGGTTATTCCCTTATTATAGGTAATAAAGCAAAAGAAAGGCATTTAGTAAGTGACCTGGCCCAAAATTACAGAACCAGAATTGGAATTAGCGACTCCTTCATAACTAGATTTTCTTGGTTGAAGATACAGTCTTCGTTAAATTTTTGAATAGGTAATGCATTCACGTAGTTCAGGTATCAAGAAATGTAAACAGATATGCAATACAAATACTTCTTGGCTTTGAGGCCATCTGCTGCATCTTACTCAGATGTTAGCTTCTTATCCTTTCAGATCATTATTATTTTTTTTTAAGATTTTATTTATTTGACAGAGACATCACAAGTAGGCAGAGAGGCAGGCCTAGGGCAGGGCGGAGGGGGGTGTGGAAAGCAGGCTCCCTGCTGAGCAAAGAATCCAATGCTGGGCTCAATCCCATGACCCTGAGATCAAGACCTGAGCAGAAGGCAGAGGCTTAACCCACTGCGCCACCCAGGCGCCCCCAGATCATTATTTTATGCTGTTACAGTTGTGTGTTCTCCTCCCCCTTTTGTAGACATTGGTTCTATACTGAGCACATTTTCTTGCACCTTGGTTTTTTTTTTTTTTTTTTAATTTCATGTATCTTGGAAATTACTTCATAAAGGTCTCCCACCCCACCTGGCCCCCCTCCTGTCCTTCCCTCCTTCCCTCCTTGCGCCCCGACCCCCCACACCAGTCTCACTCTAATTTCTGAAAATACTCCTTAATGAGAATTACGGAAAGAACCCAAGTAGAAGATGCTTCTGACAAGTAATCTTAGAAGGTTTTGAGGAAGCTTTTCATTTCCGATTTGACTCAGTAATTTTGTCCCCGTCACTATTAACAAAACCATCTCCCTCACCTTAAAATGTTGTGTTTGAGAACTAGATAGAAAAGGGTGTTAAGAAATATTTGAGTTGGTTAAAAAAATCTGTTGATTTCTTTACTTGGTAATTTGAGTCAGGGACCAGCTTGAGAGTTGCCTTTACAAGCTTCTCGTATGCATGTGGATTATGTGAACATTGTAGAGGACTGCTTCACGCGATTGAAAGGACTAACTGACGTTAAGACTGAACACTTGAGAGCAGTGCTTTTCAAAATGAAAAGCATGGAGTTACAAGAATTCTAGGATCATAGAATTTTTGTGCTTTTATTTTGATAATTAAAATCATTATAAGTATCTGCTGGACCCTTTTCCTTATCACAACAAAATACTGTTAACATAGTGACCCATATTTGCATTTAATATTGTGTTTAATGGTTTTAACTTTCAAGATAGTGTTTTTCAAACTGGGATCTGTGGGCATCCTGTCAGGGGTCCTTGAGAATTTGACTTTTCTTGAAAATATTTTTCAAGTTTGAGAAACACTGTTTCAGAGGAATTTTATATGTCTAAACAATTGATATATCAAACAGCAACCAACTTCATCTATTTATGAATAGGTCCTTAATACACTGCTTTAAGCCTGTTGCAATGAGTGAGCTTCTGGTAGCTTTCGGATGGTGTACCATGCATTTGTCTGAAATTGATTTTTACAAGTATTTTCCTCCTAATATGAACTGACTTAATTCTTTCCAAGTTTAAATGGATTTTCTGAGTTTCTGATGGGTTTCTTACATAAGAAATTGAGTTAACTTTGACTTTTTTTTTCAATTTAGGAATTGATTCTGAAGGCCACGCCGCTAACTTTGTAGAAACAGAACAAATTGTGCACTACAACGGGAGCAGGGCCTCATTTGTACAGGCAAGTGGCCGTGGCCGTGAGGCGGCCCGCCAGCCCTCCTCTGCTTCCATCGGACTTTCTGCTCTGGTGTTGAAATTTCCCTCGGCTCCCCTGCTTCTTAAAGTAATACTGTTGTCGGATATGTGGGGAACGTTCCCTCAGAACAAAGCTACTCCCTTCACCTGGCGCTCACCTGCCTACATTTCCTGCCCTTGAATTAATTAAATCCCTACGGAGAGGGGAGGAAAGGAGGTCGAAGGGTTATGGAGGTGGAGCTACTTCCCCGCTTCACCCCCTCCACTTCTTCAAGGCAGTGATGATGGCACAGAAGGTAGCTGGCGAGGGCGTTACACACCCAGCATCTTTGGGGGCAGTCTGTCCCCTGTTGCCGCCTTACGGTGCTGTGGGTCATTTGTTCTCTAGAACAGTAGTGGCTCAGCGTATTTGTAAGTTCATGAACATTCTCATTCGAGGACCAATAAAGCATTTTCTAGTTTTACCATCATGTCCGACTACGTGACAGACACAACTTAATAATTGTTTGTAGATAAATTCATTTATTTTGGAGCTTAGGGGAAACACAGAACTGTGCCCTCCCCAGGTAGTAAACGTGTATATAAAGCCAGGAGGAAAAGTCCTTTCTGAATGTATTCCCACGGAAGAGGAGCTGTAGGAGTGGGTACCCACAGACTGCTCTCATAGTTGGTAGATTGTAGTCATGCTTTTCCCTTTGCGGTCAGTGATGCACACACACCCCAGACAGGAGATAAGCTGAGAAAAACAAGTTTGTGTATATGTTTCTTTTCATATTTCTCTTTTTCTTTTAGACTCGTGGATCAATACCTGTTTTCTGGTCTCAAAGACCAAACCTCAAGTACAAACCACGGCCGCTAATCAACAAAGTAGCAAATCACGTGAGTATCTTCTATGCTTTTCTCCTTGGCTAAAAATAGGAGTTTCGTGTCATGAATCCGAATCCTCACGAGTCAGAACCCAGCATCTCTGCAGCCATTCTCTCTGGTTCCGGCACCTGCTGAACCTCTGGCCCAGACGCTGCAGAGATGGCACATTGGGAATGCGGAAAACTCGGAAAACTCGTGGATGATGGGACAGCATGGCGGATTCAGACTTTAGAGGTCCTGTAAGATTTGCAGCTTCATGGCATTCTGTAGTCCTCGGTGTGTTCTGTTTGAGGCCGTGCTCGGAATTAAAATATGGTATTTTCGCTCAGAATCTAGCGGCTTATAATGGCTGCGTACGACATGCTATTTAGAACGCCTTGAAGACCTGGTCCCAATCCTAGTGTCATTCTTTCAAATATACAAACAGCACATTGAAGGAGATACTTTAAAAAATTTTATAAATATAGTGTCATTTGGTAAAGCATGTAATTCTTTTTTCTCTTTCTAGATGGATGGTTTCCAAAGGCATTTTGATTCACAAGTAATTATTTATGGAAAACAAGTAATAATCAATCTGGTAGGTTTCTTACTTGTTTCTTGGGGGGAACAAAAAGAACTTCACATTTGAAAAAATACAACATGTACCATTTTAACTGTTGTGAAGTGTGCAGTTCAGTGGCATTAATGTACTCGAAAGTGTTGTGCTCCTCACACCATTGACCATTTCCAGGACTTTGCATCACACCAAACAGAAACCCAGTGTCCGCTAAACAATAACTTCCTGTTATCCTTCAGCCCTCAGCCCCTGGTAACCATCTACTTTCTACCTATATAAATTTTACTATTCTAAGTTCCCCATGCAAGAGGATCATAGAATACTGATTCCTTTGGGTCTTGCTTATTTCATCGAGCTTAATGTTCTTAAGGTCTGTCCACGGTACAGCATGTATCAAAATCTCATTCCTTTTGAGGACCGGATAACATTCCTTTGTATGTTCCATACTTGGTTTATCCATTTATCTGTCGAGAGACATGAGGTTGTTTCTACATTGTAGTTACTGTGAATAGTGCTGCTCTGAACATCAGTGTGTAGGTATCCATTTGAATCCCTGCTTTCATTTCTTGTAGGGCTATACCTAGAAGTTGATTGCTGGATCATATGGTGATTCTAGGTTGAACTTTTTAAGGAACCACCACTATTCTTCACGGTGGCTACTTTTACATTCCCACTGCAGTGTGCCAGGGTTCCGCTTTCTCCACATCCTTGCCAACACTTGTTATTTTCAGGGTTTGTTTTGTTTTGTTTTTTGATTATAGCTGTTTTTATGGTCCTGGAGTGGTGTGTCATTGCGGTTTTGATTTGCCTGACTAGTGATGTTGAGCTTCTTTTCATGTATATATTGGATAGCTGTATGTCTTCTTTGGAGATAGGTCTACTCAAGTATTTTGCTCATTTTAAATCAGGGGGTGGTTGTTTTTGTTGAGTTATGGTAGTTCTTTATATATTCTGCAACTAATCCCTTATTAGATGTGCTTTGCAAATGTTTTCTCCCATTTTTTTGTGTTTTTTTGATAACTGCTAGTTATAGGTCTATTCAGATTTTCTGTATTTTTGTGATTAATATTTTGGTAGATTGTTTCTAGAAATGTGTCCATTTCATCTAGCTGGCCTGGTTCATTGACCTACAAATGTTCATTGAATTCTGTTACAATCCTTATTATTTCTTCAAAATCAGTAGTAATATCCCATCTGTCATTCCTGATTTTTTTTTTTTTTTTTTTTTAAGATTTATTTACTTGACAGACAGAGATCACAAGTAGGCAGAGAGGCAGGCAGAGAGAGACGGGGAAGCAGGCTTCCTGCTGAGCAGAGAGCCCTATTCAGGGCTTGATCCCAGGACTCTGGGATCATGACCTGAGCTGAAGGCAGATGCTTAACCCACTAAGCCACCCAGGTGCCCCTATCATTTCTGATTTTAGTAAATTGAGTCTTCTCTTTTTTCTTGGTCATTATAGCAAATAGTGTGTCAGTTTTGATCTTTCAAAGAACCAGGTTTTGGTTTCATTAATTTTTTCTCTATTTTACTATCCTTTGTTTATCTCTAATCTCTTATTTCCTTCCCTTTGCTAGCTGGGAGTTTCATTTGCTGTTCTTTTTCATTCTTGAGGAAGTGTAAAATGAGGTCCTTGATTTAAGATCTTTTTTTAAAAAACATTTTAGTTATTTATTTACTTGAGACGGGGAGAGAGAGAATGTGAAGGTGTGCGAGCAGGCGTGGGGCAAAGGGAGAGGCGAGAGAGAGAATCCCAAGCAGACTGTGCTGTGAGTACAGAGCCCGAGGTGGGCCTCCTGTTTTATAACCCGTGAGATCATGACCTAAGCCAGAATCACTAGTTGGCCATCAGCTGACTGAGCATTATTTTTCAATGTATGTGTTTATAGCTGCAAATTTCCCTTAGTGCTGCTTTGGCTTTATTGCATAAGTTTTGGTATATCGTATTTTGTTTTCATTTGTCTCTGTTTATTTTCTAATTTCTCTTGTGATTTCTTCCTTAACACAATGATTGTTTAAGAGTGTGCTATTTAGGGACGCCTGGGTGGCTCTGTCAGTTAAGTGTCTGCCTTCCACTCAGGTCATGATCCCAGGGTCCTAGGGGTGGAGCCCCATGTCAGGCTCCCTGCTCAGCGGGGAGTCTGCTGCTGCCTCTCCCTCGGCCCCTCCCACCCCCACTTGTACGCTGGGACATTCTCGCAAATAAATAAATAAATAAAATCTTCAGGAAAAAAAGAATGTGCTGTTTAATTTCCTCATATTTATGAAATCTCTGGTTTTTCCTTGTTACGGAGGGTTAGCTTCATTCCACTGTGAGTAGAAGAGATACTTTGTATGACAGTTACTGAATTTGAATATGGAATATTATGAAGACTGGTCTTGTGGCCTAACAGCTACTCTGTCTTAGATACTGTTCCACGCACACTTGAGAAGAATGTGTATTCTGCTGTTGTTGCTTGGAGTGTTTTGTTTATGTCTGATTTGTTCGTGGTATTTAGGTTGTGTTTTCCTACTGATCTGTCTGGCGGTGCTATCCATTACTGAAAGGGAGCTGTTGACATCTCCAGCTATTGTAGAATGTTTCTCTCCCCCTTCAGTTCTTTCAGTGTTGCTTCCTTTGTTCTTGGGCTCTGATGTTTGGTGTGTGTGTATCTTCATTGTTTTACCTTTGTGGTGAGTGGACTCTTCTATCACTATATAATGTTATTCTTTGTCCTAATAACAGTTTTTGACTTGAAGTCTGTTTTGTCTCATGTTGCTAGAGCTGCCGCTGCCCTGTTTTGATTACTAATTATTTGCATGCAATATTTTTCCATCCTTTTACTTCCAGATTACTATGTTTTTATTTTTATTTTTATTTATTTATTTATTATTATTATTTTTAAAATATTTTATTTATTTATTTGACAGAGAGACAGAGATCAAAAGTAGGCAGAGAGGCAGGCGCAGGGGAGGGGAAGCCGGCTCCCTGCTGAGCAGAGAGCCTGACTCGGGGCTCGATCCCAGGACCCTGGCATCATGACCCGAGCTGAAGGCAGAAGCTTAACCCCCTGAGCCACCCAGGTGCCCCTTTATTTATTTATTTATTTATTTAAGATTTTATTTATTTGACAGAGAGTTCACAAGTAGGCAGAGGCAGGCGAAGAGAGAGAGGAAGCAGGCTCCGCGCTGAGCAGAGAGCCCAAAGTGGGGCTTGATCCCAGGACCTTGAGATCATGACCTGAGCCAAAGGCAGAGGCTTTAACCCACTGAACCACCCAGGCGCCTCTACTTGTGTTTTTAGATCTAAAGTGATTGTTTTATACAGCATATGGTTGGATCATGTTTTTTAATTCATTCTGTCAGTCTGTGCCTGTTGATTATAGAGAGTTAATCCATTTATACTTGAAGTAATTACTTCTTTGTAGAGATTTAGTTCTGCCATTTTGTTCTTTGTTTTCTGTACGTTTTATAGTTTTTTTTTTCCCCCTTGTCTTCCTCTATTACTGTCTTATATTGAATTTTTTTGTAGTTATATATTTTGATTACCTTCTCATTTTCTTTTGTTTGTATTCTGTGGATATTTTCTTTTTGGTTACCATGAAGGTTACATATAATGTTTTAATTAAAGTTGTAATATTTGGGGTGCCTGGGTGGCTCAGTTGCTAAACGACTGCCTTCGGCTCAGGTCATGATCCCAGGGTCCTGGGATCAAACCCTGCATTGGGCTTCCTGCTCAGCAGGTGGGGAGCCTGCTTCTCCCTCTCCCACTCTCCCTGCTTGTTTTCCCTCTATTGCTGTG
Organism: Mustela lutreola; assembly: GCF_030435805.1. NCBI lineage: Eukaryota > Metazoa > Chordata > Mammalia > Carnivora > Mustelidae > Mustela > Mustela lutreola. Next base: position 16,272,177 of record NC_081291.1, read on the forward strand.
TTCCTCTCTGTCAAATAAATACATAAAATCTTAATAAAAAAATAAATCAATAAAGTTGTAATATTTAATTTGAATTAGTATTAATCAACTTCAGTTTGCATACAAAAACTTGATTCCTGTAAAGCTTTGTCCCTTTTTATGTTATTAATGTCACAATTACATCTTTATACATTTTGTTCCCAGTAATGTAGATTTATAATTTCTTAAATGCATTTGACTTCTGAGTCCTGTAAAATATAAAAAAATGGAGGTATGGATCAAGATTATAGTAATGCTGCCTTTTATATTACCTTCACAAGAAATCTGAATACCTTCACATGGCTTCAGCCTGTTTATATTCTTTCATTCCAACCTGAAGGATCCCTGTTAGCTTTCCTTGTAGCCCGGGCCCAGTGATAATGAGCTCTCTCAGCTTAAGAACGTCTTAATTTCTCTCATTATTATTATTTTATTTTACTTATTTATTTATTTTAAAGATTTTATTTATTTATTTGACAGAGAGAGTCACGGTGAGAGAGGGAACACAAGCAGGGGGAGTGGAAAAGGGAGAAGCAGGTTTCCTGCCAAACAGGGAGCCCGATGTGGTGCTCGATCCCAGGACCCTGGGACCAAAGGCGGACGCTGAACTGACTGAGCCACCCACGGACGCCATTCTCTCTCATTTTTAAAGGACAGTTTTGCTAGATACAGAATTTTTGGTTTAGGGTTCTTTTCTTTCAGTGCTTTAAGTAGATCAGTCCCTGCCTTCTAGCCTCCAAGTTTTCTGAAGAGAAATGGGCCTGTAGTCCTATTGAGAATACTTTGTATATAATGTGTTTTTTTCCTTCTTGTTGCTTTTAAAATCCTCTCTGTCTTTCAGTAATTTGAATAGAATGTGTTTGGTATGGGTTTATTTTATCATACTTGGAACTGGGTGAGCTTATTGGATTTGAAGATTTATGTCTTTCATCAAATTCAGGAAGTTTGGGGGCATTTTTTTTTTTTTCCTTTAAAAAAAGACCTCTAGGCTTTTCTTTCTCTCTTTGCCTTCTGGGACTCCCAGAATGGATGTTTGTATCCTGGTATTATCCGAGACATCTCCAGGGCTCTGCTCACTTTTCCTTATGCATTTTTCTTTCTGTTCCTCAGACTTGGCTAGTTCACTTCTCTCATCTAGAAGTGGGCTGATTTGATTTTCTTCCTGCACAAATGTGCTCCTAAAACTCTGCTAGTGAATGTTTAATTTCTGTTTGATACTTTTCAGTTCCAGACTTACTTTTTAGTTCTTTTGAGTGATTTTTGTTTGTTTGCTGGTAATCCTATTTTGTTCATTTACCGTTTTCCTGGTTTCCTTTTGTACCCTGTGTTTTCCTTTAGCTCTGAGCATATTTAAGACACTCGTTTTTTTAAAACCCTTTTTCTGATAAGTCTTCTGCAAGGATGGTTTCTGTCAGTTCATGCTTCTCAACTGAATAAGCCTTGTTTTCCTGTCTTTTGTTATGCCTTGGTATTTTTGTTGTTGAAAATCAGGCACTGGGTGGTTATGATACGGTAGCTCTGGAAGTCACATTCTCCTTTCCCTGGATTTTGTGGTGTTTTTGTTTCGATTGTTGAAGGCTGTAGTAATCCATTTGTTTTCAGATGTTTCCCAACCAGTTTTGTAAAGGCTCCCTTGTTTATGCTCACTGAAGCCTCTGTTCTTTGAGCTCATGTTCAGCTAATGTTTTGACAGAGATTTCTTTGAATGCCAGGAACCAAAACTGACAAAGGCAAAAACCAAAAAAGAGAGAACAGCCCCATCTTTGAGCCTCTGCAGATTGTTCTGTGCTGGAGCGGTTCTTCTCTGGATGGATAGGCTAGCCCAATCATACCACTCAGCCTGAGGGGAGGGCTCCAGGTCTTCTCAGGAACTGCCAGACGTGCCTCTTGCCTGGGTGTACATGTGGCATTCTAGAATCCTCCTTATACGTGGCTGCTTCTGAATGTCCTCATTTTGCAGAGTATCACCCTGGCTTCTATAGCCTGTAGATGGTTTGTTCTGTGTTTCCCGAGATCCCTTGCTCTCGCTGGCTGTTGGTTTGTAGTTCTCTTGTGGCGTGTATGAGCCGTGTCCACGTCGTGCCCTGCTCATGTTCAGAGTTGTGCGAGGCAGAAGACAGGCAAACCCATCCTTCAGGTCAGAACAAAACATAGGCGGTAACTTGCAGATAAGGTCTGGGGCCCTCTCTCCAGTTTGAGGAGGTGAACCGAGAACCTGGTTGTGGCTTAGGACTGAGACTGTTACTGCCCCAGGGACTGGGTGGGGTAAAGGCAAGTAAAAATGTCACAGAACTGTCCGACAGTTTTGAAGATAGTTTTTTTTTTTTTTTTTGGTTGGCCATTTGCTTCATTGCTTTAAACCTTTGATTGTTTTCCAGAGCTCCTACAAAGGCGGCTCAGATAGCTTCTGTTGTTTTCAGTGTTTCTGTGTGAAAACAAGAGCTTGGAGCTTCCTGGTCCACCATTTTGCTGATGTTGCTTATCTCCTTTTAAAGGAACTTAAAGCTGTGGTGTTTTCCATTTTTTACAGGTGAATCAGAAGGGCTCAGAAAAACCACTTGAACAGGCGTTTGCAACAATGGTGTCTTCCTTGGGCAGTGGAATGATCAGGTACCTCCCTACAAATCAGGTCTTTTCAGATTAGATGTGCACTTACATATCTGGGGTCCCTCCTCACCCATGGGCATCCGTTCCCACACCCCCAGTGGATGCCGGAAACCACACATGGTCCTGAAGCCTACGTTTACCGTGATTTTCCTTAGACTCACATACCTATAATAAAGCTTAATATATAATGTTGGCCCAGTAGCAGATAAATGGATAATAGAATAACAATAATAGTAGAATAATTAAAACAATATATTGTAGGAAGAGCTGTGTGAATGTGGTCTCTCTCAAATTACCTTGCCGCACTGTAGTTGTAAGCGATGTGATGATGTAAGGGGCTCAGTGCCCACGTGATGAAGAAAGCCCAGTGATGTGGGCACTGTGATGGAGCGTCAGGCCACTGGCAGCCTGACCGCATGTCGGGAGACCGACTGCTTTCAGACCATAGTTGACTGGGAGCTAACACTGTGGGAGGTGAAACTGGATAAGGGGAAACTACTGTACATAGATCTCACTAGACATTCGGTGTCCCCCCACTTTCCAAAAGTCTGTGTCACACTGCTTCGCTTTTACAAAAGACCCACGTTGCCTCCTGTTGTCGCTAACTGAAAGAAAGCCTAAGATTTTATTTATTGACACACAGAGAGATCACAAGTAGGCAGAGAGGCAGGCAGCGAGAGAGGGGCAAGCAGACTCCCCACTGAGCAGGTAGCCTGATGTGGGGCATGATCCCAGGACCCTGAGATCACGACCCCAGCCAAAAGCAGAAGCTTAACCCACTGAGCCACCCAGGTGCCCCTGATTTTTCACTTTTTTGAGAAGGTCATTATCAAGCTGATGGAGGGGGAGGTCTTTGTAAGAGCAGAGTGGCCTGTGGCATGAGGCAGACATTTGGACAGCAGGGGGCACTCTTTGTTTATGTTACTTTAGATCCTGAAAAGTTCCGTTGGAACACTCCACCTTCTGGTAGAGTGGAGTCCTGAATTATAGCTCAGCTTCCCCCCTCCCCCAGCAATACTAGATCAAAGCATGATTCTGTTGGCTTGAAGTTTTTCTCTGACACAGTTATATTGCCCAATAACTTCTTAAGGGTCAGATTTTAATTTTGAATTTTGTGAAAGTTTGGTCCCTGATCAAAATCCCCTCTGTGAGGCTCTGTGTCGCGTGGCCACTGGGTCATGAATTCGGGTTCCTCGTGATCATTTGGTGTGATCTCTGTGGTCCTGACCCCCACATGAGCTGGAGAAGTTTACCCTGGCATGGAGACCTTGTCGGGAGCGGCAGATTTGCCTCTGTACGTCACCAGACTGCACTTGCAGACTCTGCGTGGCCTTGTCAAAAGAGGGGAATCCTAGAACATCCCACAGCTGCCCTGTGGAAAGGTGTGAGGTCCTGAGTCAGCCCGTTTGGAGTTTGTTGCAGTAGGAAACTGGGCTGGAGGTGAGGTGCTGTGGTAGGAAGTAGTCACAGGCACTGGGGAGAAACTTTCCAGAGAAATAGTTTGGGGTTATTTAGGGAGAAATTTTTTTAACCTATGAGAAATTTTAAGCATCCACAAAAATAGAATGATATAATGAACCTTTGGGGAAGAATTTAAGTGTCTTTCCTCCAACTCAAAAGTTCTAGCAAATTCGTCAGATCCCCACGCCATGCATACTTCTGCTTTCTCACAGTGGAACTTTCTTAAACATTCTCTGGAGGACTTAGAGGAACTCAGAATATACCTTAGACCTGAAAAATGAGAATCTCCGGGGTCCAGCATGCATACTCTGAGAGTAGTTTGTCTGCTGGGTGCTGTGTACCCCCTTTTCGGTGAAGGTCCTCTGTCTGCCCCAGGGGCTTGCCGAGACACACTTGTCTCAGAGTCGTCTTGGGTTTGTAACAGCCGCTGACTTTGAGAATGTGCAGTGTCAGTCAGGGTCTAGAGTTAATGCCCTTGGTTTTTCCAGGAGCTTGGAGGCCACACACAGCCCTCACCTAGAGAGTGAAGACCCAGAGCTGTTGTCATTTTCCTTCTGTGAGCTCGAAAGACCACTAGATAGAGGAGCATATTAAAGAAGTATATTTTTTATTTTAGTAAATTGTTTTTAATTTAGTAAGTCCATATTCTAGAAGGCAGGGGGAAAGATCAGTCTGTTGGTTAAAGGGAAATTAAATGGTATACTTATTGTCATGTTTCAGATATTGGTCTATTGGATTGATTCACTTTTTAATGGTTCAGTGGTTGTTGCTTTGAGTAAATTAAGTGAATGACCAGAAGGAGAAAGGTCATGTGGTTGCGCTTCTGAGGAATGGTAAGCCTCGTTAGCAATGGGAAGTTTTCCTTTTGGGAACTGAATGAGAAAATGAGCTGTGTAAGCTGACGTGTCTCTGAGCATTTCTTCCTAGAACTTGGAAAAGAAGCAGAACTGCTTGACTGTTGGGGTCAGAAGCAAAATATTACATTTATAGTCCTGCGTTGCCAAAATGTAATTCTACAGTTCATTCTTAGGAGATACAGTGTGATTTTAGAAGGATGTACGCTAAGAATCCCAACACATTTAGGTGCTAGCTAGCTGCTTATATCCTTCAAGCCAGTCTAGGGCTGTCACTTCTGTGGGAGTACCCTGAAGTGACTGTCCCTCTGTCACTCTTGTGGGAGCGGCTTCTGGAAGAGCTCGTCCCACTCCAGCTTCACCAGGTCTAGCCTCGGGGCTTGTTAACCTCTGCTTTTTTACTGATTTTTAAGGAGACCGTTCTCACCTCATCAGTGAGATAACCATTAAGGTGGCAGGAGCTACTAGACCTGCTTGGAAGCCCACACCCTCCTGATGCTCCTTCGGTCTGTTGGAGCGGAGGGAGTGATGTGGGGAGTGACACGAGGGCAGATGCCTCCTCTGACTTTCACTTTGTAGGCCAGAGCTCGCTGTCCTTCCAGTCCTCCTAGTTATGACCTGCCCTGGTTCCTGACGACTCCCTTGACTTTCAGGAATGGGTTCATGATTTTCTTTTCCCCTCGCTCTCAGTTGGCAACATTTTCCAGCTCACAGTAGGACACCTTCACTGTCAGATGTGTTCTGACCTTCAGAATTGGACGTGTTAAATACCAGATAACTAAAAGCAATTAACTCAACCATTGCCGATGGGCAGGAAGCGTCCCTCTGCCACATTTATGTGAGATTTACACATAGTGCTAAAGACAGCGGATGTTTTGATTTGTTAAAGAAGGTGATGGACAGTAGGTGACCAGAGTGGGGGCCGTGCTTCCTTGGCGCTTCCGACAAACCCCAGTACATATCCGACAGTTGTCAAGTCCTCCTCGCACTAATTGAAGTTTGACCCTTTTGAAAATTTTTACGGATTTGAAAAATAATAAAAAGGGACCTTAGGGTCCCTGAGGGTAGGGAATATACCCTGGTTATTCATTTGGCTACGGCTCCTTTATATTATATACCCAGTTGCTGTACCGGAGTTCACTTCTGCTTTGTGCTGGCCGCCTTCTCTACTCCTGTCTCAGGGCATGTAGAAGAACACGTGAAGATAGATGAGTGTGTGTGTGTGTGTGTGTGTGTGTGTGTGTGTGTGTAAACCCCACACACAGTGAAGAAGAAAATCCGTATGCTCAAACAGAGGCAAATCAGCTTGTGAACGTAGTAGTAGAAGGAAAGTGACTAATCTTTGGTCAGTTTCTGCGTATTTTTCTTTTGGTAGATATGTTGCCTTTGACTTCCATAAAGAATGTAAAAATATGAGATGGGATCGACTAAGTATTCTCGTGGATCAGGTAGCAGAAATTCAAGATGAACTAAGGTAAGCTATATCATTCCCCTGTGGAGGATTTTTTTTTTTTTAATTCTTAAAAGCAACCCAAAGCCAGGTATTTTCACGTTTTTTGAATCAGCTGCCACTTACTTACAAAGCTTTACATAATTGAAGTTCAGGTACTAGTATTTTTATGTTCAGTTGTTTTCACTGAGCAGTCTGTCGCAGATCTCTGATTTTGTCTCTGTAAGGATGGTGTTTAATGGCTTTTCTGTTTCATAATACAGGTTCAGATAAGTGTTCTTTTTCATACTAAGCATCTGGCTTGTTTTCTTTCCTCTTCCTACCACAAAAGATTGAGCCGCAGTGAATCACTCTGGGCATACATTTTCTTACTTCTGTGAAAAATATTTCCTAAAATAGATTCTTGAGAGTAGGATTAATGGTTCAAAGGGTCTGAATAACTTTATGGTACTTTCCATGCGTGTTTACCGTGTTATTTACCACATTGGCTCCCGGGTTTGTGGTCACCTCAGCACGTGTCTTCACTTACTCTAAAGCCAGAAAAAATCATGTTGTTCTGCCTGTGTGTAGTTCAATCCCTGGCAACCCACGGGCACTTTTTCATGTTAGTTGCACAGTAACATAGTAGAGCTTTTTCCCTCGGCATTTCTGTTTTTAGAAATAATATTTTGTACATATTAAGTAGTAGACTGCAGTTAGTTAAATCTGCTCTCTTTTCCTACAAGGTTTTATCCGGAATAGCTAGTGAAGGGAGACTGACATACTTTGTTACTGGGCTAGAGTGACACCAGCTGGACTTGGGACACTGTCAGAGGAGGGGGCTCCTTTGGTTTGCTCCTTAATTGCTGCCGTGCAAGAGTGTGAGAAGGAGGATCGACCCCAGGATCTCTCTCCCTCCCCACCCGCTGTGTTCCGTGGGGACAGTGGAGCTTTACCAATGACCTGCACATGACCTCTCTAGACATTTTTTCCCAGGGGTTTTTGGGGAAGTGGAAAGAATCTGGGCTTCAGGGTTTTACACATCTCATTTTGAAATTTGCTGCTTTAAAAAAAAAAGATTTATATGTATTAGCACACGTGAGCGGGAACAGAGGGAGAGGGACAAGCAGACTCCCCGCTGAGCATGGAGCCTGACTTGGGGCTCTGTCTCATGACCCTGAGATCACGACCTGAGCCCAGATCAATGGTCGGATGCTTAACTGACTGAGCCACCCATGAACCCGCAAAATCTGTGTGCTTCTTATTAGCTGTGTAACCCAGGGGTGAGTTAATTACCTTCAAACCTTGGTTTCTCCATTTGTAAAGTGGAGATAATATTACTACCTTATAGGCTCAGTGTACAGTTGAAGAAGTAATATTTATAAAATACCTAGTATGCATTTTTGAGGTCCTCATGGGGTGCCAGTGCCCCCCTGCACTCATGGCCACAAATGTACTACACACACCAGCTCCAGACGAACCTCACCAACTCTGTGTGACCCTCATCTAGATTTTTAGCCTTGGCATTTTCTTGGGGGCCCTTACTTTTGATTTTTATGATTTTTATGATTTATGGTTTTTATGATTTTGGCCCCTGGTAAATCTCTTGTGTTTCCCTGCCCATTCTGATTTTGGGGGGTAATTGCAGTAAAACTACTGTTACCATGGCGTGTTCTGTCCCATGCACTCTGCTGAGCACTTGCGCACGGTGCGTGACCTTATTCCGACCTTGGGGCAGCACCGTCTCGGGTTTGTGGATGAAAACTTCCATTGGGAGAGATGAGGGTGATGATTTGAAGTTACCCAGCTGCTAAGTTGCCTGAGGAGCTAAGGCTCGGGGCCTCGGCTCTTCCCTGCCAGAGGGCACTTTGTCCAGTTTTTTAGTTCATAGAATTATCTGGGGAAATGTTAAAAATTAACAAAACACAGGAATCGGTGACCATGGTTGGCTCCAGTGCGGACACCTGGGTGGTGAAGGGGAGAAAGGAAACCTGATTTTTCAAATTCCCTGTTGAATCTTTTCAATTTCGTAGAATTTGCATATATTACCCATTTTTAGAAAGATTTAAAAAGTGTTCTTAATGACAATTTCCAGCCCTTCCTTGCTTTGGAGACTCTGACTTGAATTTATCTCAAGGCCAAGTGTGTTTATTTCTGGCAAACAGGTCAGGGAATTCTGATACGGACTGTGTAGGGTCATGTTTCGAGAAATCTTGATATACAAGGCCATGATGAACAGCTGTGGCAGAGGGGGTCCTGCTTCTGGCCTCAGCTCTTCCAGCTTCTTTTTGGCTCTCCCGTCATCCCGCACCCCTGGGCCACGCGCTTCCCGTCCAACCCTTGAATGCGCCGGTTTCCCTGATGTTCCGACGGGAGCCGTGACGCGAGAGGTGGTCGTCAGTGCGTCAGACTGACTGTGGTATGAGGGTGTTTATACAAATATGTTGTAGTTATTTTCTAGTGGACGCGGCCGGCATGGTGGTGACGAGCCAGGAGGGCGTGTTCCGCAGCAACTGCATGGACTGTCTGGACAGAACCAATGTGATCCAGAGCCTTCTGGCGCGCCGCTCACTGCAGGCCCAGCTCCAGGTGCGCGCTCTGTCTCTTCTCCGTCCGCAGCAGAGCCCCAAATGGAAGAAGCTGCGTCCTTAACAACCTTAACAAGAACCATTACAGAAGCAAAGGACAGAAAACATTCACAGTGCTGCCCGCGCTGACCCAGCTTTTGTGTTTTTGTCTTCCTGTCCATAGGTGTGCACATCTCTATACCTGTGGTCAGCGTATGTGTACACAGTTTGGGGGCTTTTTTTTTTCCCCCAAGATTTTATGTTTAAGTAATCTCTCCACCCTTTGAGGGGCTTGAACTCACGACCCTGAGATCAAGAGCTGCATGCTCCACTGACTGAGCCAGCCAGACGCCCATTTCCAGAGTTGTTAATTCTGCCTTTTCCTGCAGGATTTTGAGGAGCCATAGTTGTTTTAAGAGTTGCACTTACTAAGTTGCTATGTTTTTGGCTTGTAAATTGTACTGTAGAGACCAAATCTGCACATGTTAGTATTAACGTGAATTCTTCCCTTTGGGTTAATGGCTAGAAGTGGAATTTACTGCGTTAAAGAGAATACGCTTTCCAAGAGGGTCGTAGCAGTTCCCCTGACACCAGCGAGCACGATAAGTGAGTCTGTTTCATTGAACTCGGGCCCTCTGAGCTGTTTTTATTTAAAACTTTCTTTCCTGTTAGCACAGAGTAGCTCCTCAGGGTGGTTTTCTTGTGCATCTGTTTTATCACTGGCTAGTAGTACTGACCTTCAGGTAAGAAGTTGCCAGCACAATTTTGCTTTGCCACGAAGACTGGGCTGTTGAGAAGAGGAGCTATAAATATTTTCTTGTGTTTATCCTTGGAATTAAAAACGTAAAGCCCGGATTTCCAGGTCACATTGGCCTTTCTTACGAGGGGCACACAAAATGCACGCCAGGTGGTTTCTTGCCTGAATGGTAACCTTTGTTTATGACAGTTCAACTTTGTTTAGGATGATTTTGTGACACCAGGAAGGCATTATGGAGGTAGAACACCTCCTTTAAAATGAAGTGCCCTTGAATCCTAAGCAACGTGGGCCAAACGAGCGCTTTCCCTGCCGGAGCGCGCTCTAGTTCGTGTTGTACCTGTCCTCCTGGTGCTGTGGGACGGACGTCAGGGTATATTTTTTAATAGAAATGATAGTAGCAAAAACACCCAGAACGGTTTCCAAGCCCAGTAAACAAAAGCCTGTTGAACCAGGTTCTGTAATCTATACTTAACTCTTCCACGGGCTGAATGTGGTGTTGTAACATCTGAGCAACCTTCTGAGAGTCTTGGGGCGACGGTGCCAGCTGGTGGGGGGCCTCCAGCCGTGCCCTCCCCCTGCCAGCTGAGGGTCACCACGGGGCTTCCTGCACTGTCTGGGGTGGGAGCGCGGCTCTGAGGTAGAGATAGTGAGCTGTCAGCTGAGGTTCAGAGGGACGATGGGGACTCTGAGGTGGTTGAGGTCCGAGACGAGGACCCAGGCTGGGGCTCTTAATCTGTGCCCTTCGGGTAGTCCGCAGGGGGATTCAGCATGTCCAGGAGTCCTCTGAGGTCATGTGCAAGGGGTGCTGTGTGTGTGCAGTTTGTGGGGAGATGCGTGTGGGCATGTGACACGAGGCCCCAGGAGGGGTGGGGCTGGGGCTGAGGGAAGCCTGGGGCCAGGAGTGGTAGGGACGCTAGATGGTGGAGGCAGTGAGAGGTTAGGGGGCGGCCGGGAAGGAGGAGGTGACAGCTGGGGTCTTATTGCTGCTCTCCCTTTGGCCCCTCTATTCCTGCGGGGCTGGGGCACAAGGTGGGCGCAGGGGGAGGAGTCCTCAGAGGGGAGGCCGTGGTGAGCTGCTGCTCCCCCAGCCCCCCACTGCGTCATAGGCAAGGACTGCGTCTCCTGCCTGCAGCCAGGGACCATGTGGTACCATGTGGTACCATGTGGGACTATCTGCTCCGGTCCTAAATCACGTGCGCTGCAGTCGGTCACACTTGCGTATGGTGTGCTTCTTATTCCAGAGACTAGGAGTTCTGCATGTGGGACAGAAGCTTGAGGAACAAAATGAATTTGAGAAGATTTACAAAAATGGTAGGTAAATTTCCTTGATAGAGGCAAAGTTGCTCAAATGGTGAATTAAATTAATAGTTTGGATTTAGGAACACCGGTTGTCACGTAAATCACTGCCCGTTGACTTTTCCGTGTTTTCACAGCCTGGGCTGACAACGCAAATGCTTGTGCCAAGCAGTATGCGGGCACCGGTGCCTTGAAGACGGACTTCACCAGGCAAGCTGTGCTTTTCTAGTAGCGCTGCAGGTCCACAGGCCTCGAGTCCCATCAGGACGCCCCGGCAGCCTTTGGACTGCAGCAGAGCCCCAGTCCCTGGGGCCGTAGGTCACAGCGGTCAAGTCAGGCTTGCTGGGAGGGGAGGCCCAGGTGCTGGAGGGTTCTAAGCCTCCGTGGGTGGTTATGCCATGTGGGAGGCACCCAACGCCCCGCAGCCCCTCCCAGAGCTCGCCGTGCACCCAGTCACTGTGGTCCCTGGTGGGGCTGAGGCTCCGAACCTCGGCGAAGCAGCTAGGTGATGCGCCTGCGGCTTCCCAGGACTGGACTGGTCAGAGAGAGGGCAAGACACTGGGGATTTGTTACAGGTGTGGGTCTTTCTCTGCCATAGGGATTCCCTGGGAGCAAACTAGGATTCCTAGTCTCTGCTGTGTTCTGACCACCTAACCTGGGCTGGGTGTTTCTCTTCGCATTTCTTACCTTTCTGGCTGGCCCCCGAGTGTTTCTCTCACTGTGCCTAATAATAGGTAACATTTTAGAAGAAGAATGTGTATTTCTTGGACCTGCTAGAGGTTTCCTTTGTGAGATGTCTCCTTTATACTTTCAGGGCTGATTTTTAAAATCTTTGTAACTCACTGATCTCCATACCCCATACTTACTGGCCACAAAACCGTGGGAGAATTTAATCTATAGATCTGTAACTCAGAATTCACGTCTTTTAACCAGAACCGGGAAGAGAACCCAGCTGGGACTTCTGATGGACGGCTGGAACTCCCTGATACGGTATTACAAGAACAACTTCTCGGACGGCTTTAGGCAGGTGGGTTCGTGTTTGGTGCCCATGTTTGTGCCTCGGGTGGTCCTATCTTTGTATTTTTCTTGAGTAATGGAATTACATCACACTGGAGGTTACTGATTTTCTTCCTCTGTTCTAGGATTCCATAGACTTATTTCTTGGGAACTACTCAGTGGATGAATTAGAATCTCATAGTCCTTTAAGTGTTCCACGGGATTTGAAATTCCTGGCTGTAAGAAACCTTTGTTTTTCAAGGTTTTTTTTTGTTGTTGTTGTTGTTGTTTTAAGATTGATTGATTGATTTGAGAGAGAGTGTGTGCAAGCAGCTGTGGGGAGGGGCAGAGGGAGAGTGAGAGAGAGACAGAGACTCTCAAACAGACCCCCCGCTGATCATGGAGCCCGACTCGGGGCTCGATCCCACGACCTGAGAAAATGACCTGAGCTGAAATCAGGAGTCAGATGCTTAACCAACTGCACCAAGTAGATGCCACCGTTTTTCAAGTTTTTAAAAGCATTATGTCTGAAGGTGTAGATGGTGCCGATTCCCCTTGATTGAAAACTTTATAATTGTTCTAAATGGACTGTGAAAACTTCGTTTCCCTGAGGAGAAGATTAGGGAAAAGAGTGAAACAACTGCGGGGCGTTTGTTTTCTGCTACATTTCATTGTCTTGCTATGCGAGAGCACGTGAGCAAAAGGGAGCCTGGGGAGCATGGAAGGTTTCTCGTTTCCAGAAGACCCCACTCCCTGTCATGATCACAGGTTGCTGGGGTCCAGTAACATGGAAGGCAAGAGTGTGTTTTTGACACTTCTCTCCTTTTTGACTCTTCTGCTCACCAGACTTTGCAGGAGCCCCTCTCAGGTCCCATCCAGCGGACAGAGTGTCCCCGAATGGAGCTGGCTGGTGTCCCAGCCGCTCACATAGCCCTCCCGGGTTTGGACCAGAGCCAGGCTTCTTCAGATGTGTCCTAATCAGTCTGAAGACTCAGGCAGCTGTGATTGAACCCCCCCCAAATAACGATGTTTTGTTGGGAAAAGATACTGTGTGTATCAGGTTGCAGAAGGGTTTTATTCTTTCTCAAGCGCAGCTGACTTCACAGCCTTCGAGCAGCGTTCTTAAGTGACGGCGTGTCTCTTCATTTTTCTTTTCAGTTGCCTATTATCATGGTTGTTGCCTTCTCCATGTGCATTATCTGTTTGCTGATGGCCGGTAAGTCTGCTCTTCCTTCACAGCCTCACGCTGAGTGCGGAGAATGTGGCTTTTCCTTGTATGGTGTCTTGAGATGCTGAGTTCAGTTGGCACTTGCTGTTTCTCTGTTAAATTTCGTGAGCAAAGTGAGCAGATGTGATTAGTCCTTAGATGTGACAGGAAGAAGAATATAGGCTCACAAATACTGATTATCATTGTTTTGTTTCTTGTTTTTGTTTGTTTTTTTAATACTCTTTTTTAAAAATAATTTTTAAATCTTTTTATAAACATATAATATATTATATGTTTATAATATATTATAATATATTATATGTTTATAATATATAATAATATATTATATAATTATATATAATATATGTAATATATAAGATATAATATTATATTAATATTAATAATATATTAATATTATAATATATTATATATTATATATTAATATATAATATATTAATATTATATTAATAATATTAATATTAATATTATATATATAATAATATATAATATAATATATTATATGTGAATTGCCAGGTTTACACACTTCACAGCACTCACTATAGCACATACTTTCCCCAATGTCCATAACCCCACCCCCCTCTCCCTACCTCCCTCCTGCTGGCAACCCTCAGTTGTTTTTTGTTTTTACACCTAACATTTAAGCTTTTCATTTCTTACCTCTTAAGTGATACGGAAGAATTATAGAAAATACAGTTAGACAAGACAGAAGAAAATATTATTCATTATCTTGACTTCTAGAGATAAGCTAACTGCTCTTAACATTTTGACGTTTTAATCTTTGTAAGTGTGTGTGATTTTTTTTCACAAGTGAGATACACATTTTTTGTAATGTTTTCACTGAGCAATAAAAGCATTTCCCCATGTTCTTTACTTGTAATGGCTGCATTAAAATCCATTTATGGATATATAGTTTATTTAACCAGCCACCTGTTATTGGACAAATAAATGCTGTTAGAGGAACACACTACTTACCATCAAATTTTAGTAGGTTGAGGGGCACCTGGGTGGTGCAGTCAGTTAAGCGTCTGACTCTTGATTTCAGCTCAGCTCATGATCTCAGGGTCTTGAGATCGAGACCCACACCTGGCTCCATGCTGAGCACAGAAAGATTCTGTCTCTCCCCGTCTCAAAAAAAAAAAAAAATTTTTTTTTCTTTTTTTAGAGATTGATAAGAACTTGTGTTAAGAAGGTCTTCACTGTTTCTGTTTTTCTCTCAGTATTTTCCTGTGTTACTAAGCTAATAAGCATTTAGGATAAATGTGTCTGCGTTAAGTACTTCCCAGGGCTATGGGCTAGGAGTCTGAGCTGGCTGTATTGTGCACTAGGGGCTGTCTTGTCTGAGCCCCACTCATTGGCAGGGCCCCATTCCCGTGCGCCCTTCTCACCATGACCCTTTTTTCTCCCACAGGGACCTTACCCCCTTTTCATCTCCGTAGCATCGAGTCCCTTTCTTATAGCACTTTGTCCTCTGACCGCATAAGCACCTGGGGATCTCTTCTTCGGAGGTGGTGTCCCTCTCCGGTGTCCCCAGCACCCCCCGTGTGTACTTCTCCTTGTGTGTCATGATTTGCATACTCGTTCGTCTTTCCCACTGGATGAGCAACTCTTTGAGGGCAGACACTGTGTCTTTCTCATTGTTTTGTCTCCAGTGTCCAGGATATAGTAAGCACTCGGCACAAGTTTGCTGAGCTAGGGACCCTTAACCCTACCCCCCCATGCACATTCTGGAGGGGAGGCTCAGTGGCTTCCTGGCTTCCTGTTGGTCTCTGCAACCCTGTAATCCCCTGGGGATTCAGCAATGTAGACGGTCACCACATGGGGAGGGAGCCATCCTGTTGTTACTCTAGGGCAGCAGTTGGCAAACATTTTCTGTAAAGGGCGAGATAATTATAACTAGTCTAGATTTCCCAAACTGCGTTTCATCTCTGTTGCCACTGTTTGTTTTTACAACTCTTGAAAAATGTAAAAACTATTCTTAGCTCTGGGTACAAAATGGACTGAGGGGTCCTAGAGCACAGGCAGAGCTGCGTGGCCTAACTCGGGTCCTGGGGCCAGTTCCGGGGCGGGAAGGAAGAGAACAGGGCGAGCCGGCACCTGCCGCCATGATTCCTCTGACGCCCGCGCTCATTGCTCCCTCCACTCCCTGACTTCTTTAAAACACTGCCTAGCGGATGCCGTTTTCTGAGAGCCTGTGTCCTGTTGAATTCGTTTCATGACTTCGATCTGTTCTGTATTTTCTTGACTTCCCTTTGGAGCCTCTGGAGAGGCAGGCAAGTCAAAAGACAAAGAGCTCAGCCTGAACAGAGGGGGATAGTTTCTTTGGGGATGGTCCCCGGTTGGGCTTGTGAGGAACTGCCTTTCTTTTTTGTCCGAGAAGAATTTTAAAACTCAAAGGTGTGAACATTAGTGCTCACATTTTTTTAAAGATTTTATTTATTTATTTGAGGTGAGAGAGAGTGAGAGTGAGCTTGAGGAGGGAGAGGGTCAGAGGGAGAAGCAGACTCCCCACTTAGCAGGGAGCCCGATGAGGGACTCGATCCTGGGACTCCGGGATCATGACCTGAGCCGAAGTTAGTCACTCAACCAACTGAGCCACCCAGGCGCCCCGTATGTGTTTTTAAATACAAAGAGATTGATGCATCATCTTGTGTCAGTTCATTGCCATGAAATGGTGAGCCCTGTGATGTTTAGATAGGATATTGTCTGAGTAGTCTGTACTTCGGGTTTTTAGAAAATGGGGGAGGAGGGTAGCGTGAACTGACAGCTGATGAGGAAGGAGCCGGGAGCGTGTTCTTCCCTGGCGTGCGCCCCCAATATCTCCTGCTCCGTGGGGCTCCCCAGCTGTGGCCCCAGCTGATCCTGTTGCAGGAGAAAAGCAGCACTCGGTTCGACTCGGCAAGGAGTAGGGCAAAGTAGATCTTTTCCCGCGGCTGCTAACCTTCCTGAACTCTAGATGTTGCAAAAATGCCTATCAGGAGTGTTGTGTGCAATAGGTCATTAAAATCTGTTACTGAATTTTATTTTATACGCTTTCATACAGAGTTTTTCTGAAGCGTGTGTTTTGTGAGGTTAGTTTTTGTGTAGGCATTTTGATTGTGGTGAATGTATTACTGATGGCTTCTTGTAATAGGAAGGTACCTGATCTTAAAGTAAATGATCTTTTCTGTGATACCACACAGTTTAGTCAGGTGGCTCTCATGCTGTTGTGTCTGGGCCATGGCCTTGACATGATCTGAGAACTTGTTAGAAATTCAGATTCTTGGGCGCCTGGGTGGCTCAGTGGGTTAAGCTGCTGCCTTCGGCTCAGGTCATGATCTCAGAGTCCTGGGATCGAGTCCCGCATTGGGCTCCCTGCTCAGCGGAGAGCCTGCTTCCCTCTCTCTTTCTCTCTGCCTGCCTCTCCATCTACTTGTGATTTCTCTCTGTCAAATAAATAAATAAAATCTTTAAAAAAAAAAAAAAAAGAAATTCAGATTCTTGGGTCCCCCGATCCCAACCTGCCAAGTCAGAATCTCTGGGCTTGCCCAGCAGCTGATGTCTTACCAAGCTCTGGAAAGGATTCTGATGCCGGCCAGAGTTCAAGATCCAGTCGTTCAAACCTTAATTGAGAGGTGGTTGTATTTTTCCTGTAGATGTGCTGATCAGCTTTGATGTTGTCAAGATTAAACTTTAAATTGTAATATTTAAACACTAGACTTTAATGTTGCTAAGCAGCTGAAAGCTGGATCTGGGATCCCATTTATTCGTTAGAGACAGAGAAAGCGCGTGCATGCTGGCACGCTCGAATCGGGGGAGGGGCAGAGGGAGAGGGAGAAGCAGACTCCCTGCTGAACAGGGAGCCCGAGATCACGACCTCAGCCAAAGGCAGATGCTCGACCATTTGAGCCACCTGGATGCCCCTCTATAAAATAATTTTTATTTACCAACCCTTTGTTTTTTAACAATTTTTTTTCCCATTTTTTATTTTAAAAGATTATTTATTTATTTGAGAGAGAGGGAGTGTTAGAGAGTACACAGGCAGGGGGAGTAGGAGAGGGAGAATCAGGCTCCCCACCGAGCAGGGAGCTTAAAGTGGGCCTCCATCCCAGGACCCTGGGATCATGGCCTGAGCTAAAGGCAGACTCTCAGATGACTGAGCCACCCAGGTGCCCCATTTCTTTGTTTTTTTATATCAACAGGTGACACTTGGACAGAAACACTGGCCTATGTGCTCTTCTGGGGAGTTGCAAGCATTGGAACATTTTTCATTATTCTTTATAACGGCAAGGATTTTGTCGATGCTCCCAGATTGGTCCAGAAAGAAAAGATGGACTGAATTTGTGTCTGTGGAAAGCGGCTTGGCTTGGAAGATTCCATTATGCAGAACTGGAGTCTTTACTGACCCGCTTTCCACATGGGCTCAAGGTCTTTCGAAAGCTTTTCTCCAGAAGCCTGGCCTGTGCTCCGTTTGAAGGGAGGACCTACAATCGGCCCAAAGTTCCTGCCTTGACCATCTCTTCACTACTGGGACGGCTCTAGTTATAATTGGAAGCTCTTCTGTAATTAAAAGGTAACCTGAATCCAGCTCCTGGAGCGGAAGGAATCTGTTCCTTGTCGATTTAATCAACTCTTGCAGAATAAGTAATATATTTAAGAGATCTAGCTTCTTTCCGTATTTAAAATGGTAAAATTATTTTTCTAGCTCAGTTTCCTTATTGTCACTGTAAAGGCAGTTCCTGATCGCAAGCAGACTTCCCCACACATCTTTGAACTTAAAAGGTGAAAAATGAGCTAACGCACCTCTGTTCACACAGCATGAGTCTCTCGCAGACGACAGGTAGTTAGCCAGGGAAGCCCGTGACCTCCCCGGTCGGGCGGAGGGGAGCCGGGCCTGGCGTTCCAGTGGAGTTTTGGTTGGGCCGCTCTGTGAGTCCAGCTTGAACTTGAGTGTAAAGAAGAGGAAGTTCCGATAGACTTTATCTTTTTTAAAAGGTGTAAATGAAATCAAAGAATGTAAAGTCTGTGTCTTATGCTAAAGGTCCAAAGCCACCTCTGTTTTAAGGATTTACCCCAACATGGAGAAGCCCCTCCGCGGGCCAGCTCCTCCCTCCCGGCTGTGTTGCTCCCCTCGGGCCCGTTCATTAAGCCGGGTGAGCCTCGGGGAGACTCTTGGCGGGATGTGGCGTTGCACTTGGAGGCAGCAGCAGCCGCTTTCCACGCTTTGCACCATCAGCCCTTCTCACTCTGGAAAGGTTCGTGTCGATAAGTGTGTCTGAAATTTTGTGCTTCCACATAGTTGGAGTTCTCCGAATCAAGGACCAACTTCAATGTTAATTTATGTGCAAAACAAGCCTGAAAAATACGCTTTAGAAGCTGCGTGTAGTTCTGATTATAAGTTGGACTGTATATTCAAACTGTAATTATGAGGTTTAAATATTAGAAAAGTGTGTAGGGTAGTATTCTTGCCACTGTTTTAAAACCGTTCGATTAAATCCTGCTACGATATTTGTGTTGTGCTTGAAAATATGTACATTTTTTTTCAATAGGAAGTAAGACCTTCTGTGGTCCTTCAGTATCTCTCAAAGCGCCTTTATTTCAACATGACTTTTTATTTCCCAACATTATCTTTTATAAACATTAATAAGAGTCGTTGCTTCTAGAAACTCTAAAGGAGGTAATAGCTGGAAGCCCTCTGTAGCTTAAAATCATTCATGAAGACTCTCAGGAGGGTAAGTGATCAGAGCTACCTATTCTTAACATGTAAATAAGCATAATTTGTTCCAAAGATGAAATGTTTGAAACTCGGTTCATGTCTACTGTAATATAGTAAGTCAGGGGCCCCTGGGCATCTCCCATGAAGAACTGACTTCCACAACCACAGCAAAGACCCACTGAGAGCCGCCCTGCTCGTGTGGCTCGTGTGGCTGCCCCGCAGCGGGGGGGACCAGACCGGTGTGTCAGCGCCTAAAAGTGTCCGTATCCAGAGCCCTGCCGTGATTTTATTTCTAAATTCATGTACTGTACATCCTTAAGTGAAAATAAATGTCATACTCTTTTCTAACCACTGTTGGTATCACTCCTATACTTTGTCTTAAAAGGGAGGTTCTTTTTTTATTTTACAACTTTTTAAAAAAGATTTATTTGAGAGAGAGAGAGAGAGAGTGTGAGAACACATGCAGGGGCAGCAGCAGAGGGAGAGGGAGAAGCAGGCTCCCCGCTGAGCAGGGAGCCCGATGCGGGGCTTGATCCCAGGACCCTGAGATCATGACCTGAACCCAAGGCAGATGCTTAACGGACTGAGCCGCCCAGGTGCCCCTGTATTTTAGAATTTTAGAACTCACACAAAGCAGTGCATGCAGGGGCTTTTTAGAAAGGTAGACAGTGTAAGGAAGCAAGAAAATCCATACCTTCTCACACCTGCTTTCCAGTTATCACTTGAGAAGTCGTGTCCGTGTGTATAATTAATTTTTAGTTAAAGATAAAACCAGCAAATTATTTAGTAAAGTATTTTTCCATAAAAAGATATCCCCTGAACACCCCCCCAACCAAGTTAATTTGTTTCTCAAAATGATAACAGATCTCACCAGCGCAGAGCGACAGTCTTGCCTATTAGAAACTGATCTCTCAGGCCCCGGGAATGTGTCCGCGACAGGTGGGAATGCACCTCGGAGGCCCCCTACCCACGTGGGGAGTGAGACGAAAGGCCTTGGAGATGGGCTGTGGGGCCTCCGTCCCCGCTGTGAGCTAAGCCAAGCCACCTCGGGCTGTCTGGGCTCCAGCAGCTGCCTCTCCTGCCCAGGCTGCTGAAGGTGAGCCGCCCCAGTGGCTTCCTGCGAAGGGTTTTTCAGGAATTCTCTCCCACGCACCCATCCCTGTGACCGTCTGTCCTTCCTCTGGTACACTAATTGGTGTCTGTGCCAGCTCATCTCTAGCTCCTTGCTTCCTGGGGCGAAGAGAAAGGTCAGTGATGCTCTCTCTCATCACCTGGTTACATCTAGTACAAGTGAGACATGAGTCCGTGTGCGACCCGCGGTGACTGCGCTCCAGAATGACCAATTTTGTCCTGTTGAGGATTCTGGGACTGGGAGTAGGAGGGCGCTGGTCCCCAGAGTCACGTGACGCAGATTCTTTGGTTCTAACGGTCTGGGCTGTACTTGTGGGGTCAGTTTGGACTGGAATTGGAGGTGCGCTGGGGGTGTCATGGGGGGAGCAGCTTAAACAAACCAAGGTCTTGGAGTTTTATCGTCCAAGAGTCCCGATGTTAGAAGAAAGTAGCCCAATAAGGACATGTTACGATAAGCTTTTGGAATGCCCTGTCCGTTGCCCTTGGGCTCCCCAGCACAGCCGCTTGGCTTATAGAAGCCAGCAAGACCTAAGTGCCAGTCCTTCTCATAACCGAATCTCAGAAACGTCGTCCCGTCACGTCTGCTGTTCTCCGGGGGTTCGAAACCAGTCCCTGGAGGGTTGGGGCATGAGTGCTACGAGGTGGGCGTCCCTGGGGCCGTGTTAGGAGGCCTGCCCCTGCAGCCAGGGAGGAGCGAGACGCTGGGCTGGTGCCCCAGAGAGTTCCGTGGCCTCCTGTCAGGTGGTGCAGCTTAGACCAGGACTGACGAGTTCTGGTAACCAGACGCTAGGTGGCACATTAGGCCCCGGAGCGGAACAGAACAGCGATACCATTTGTTTTGCTCCCCAAACCCTGCAGTCTGGGCTGGGCCTGGCAAGCATCGCTCATCTCTGCTGCACTGGGCATGGGCTGTGTGGCTCCAAGCCTGGGGCCCTCCGTCACCAGCAGCTTGCGTTCACCTGGGAGGGGGCCGGGGGCAGGAGAGAAGGGGAGGGAGGAGCAAGAGGAGACAGACACCGCGGTGTCCAAGGACCTCCCCAGTGCTACCTATAGCTCTGGGCTCCCTTCCCTTTGTGGGAGGAGTGCTGGGGACGAAGGCGTCTCACTGGACAAGTCCAGTACCTCCCTCCGTTCAGTCTAAAGTTTCACGTCTTCCCTCCTGTGCTGTTGGGGCCCGTAACAGAATGGGGTCAAGGGGACCCTGCCCCTGGGGAGGCCCATGTCCTTCCTAGGGCCACCCTGATGTCCTCCCAGAGAGCTTTCCACTGGCCTTGCTTGCTCTTGCTGCATTTCCTCGCCTTACTAGTCGAGTCCATCTTTATGTCCTTACTATCGTGTGCGCACTCAGCGTGATGTTTCTAGGACTCCTCCGCTCGGTGGTCCCATCTGTCGTCTCCTCCTGCCAGCTTGTTTATAGTGAATGAATTTATGACAGTCTGTATGTCCATTCGGATTTAATAGATCACATGTTCCTTTTTACCCAGTCCAGTCTGATGCTGATGTGACATTTCGGTGGTTTCTGGTCGGTAACTCCTGCACTCGGTCCGGCTGTGCACCTTCCCCATGCCTCCTGGCTCCTGTGGGAATGTCTCTCTCCCTGCTGTCTCCCCGGTAGGAGAACGAGAAGCCAGAAACACAATAACAACAAGAAACCATTTTCTAAATGGGCTTGTGCCATTTCTGTGCCGAGTGGTTCCATGTGACTATCAGCGCTCGGTATGCCAGACTTCCT
Organism: Mustela lutreola; assembly: GCF_030435805.1. NCBI lineage: Eukaryota > Metazoa > Chordata > Mammalia > Carnivora > Mustelidae > Mustela > Mustela lutreola. The sequence goes on from NC_081291.1 coordinate 16,293,945, forward strand.
GGATTTTTTCATCTAGCAGGTACGGATGAGATACCAATCTCATGCTGGCATTTCTCCAATCACTGATGACCCCTGAGCATCTTCTCGTCATTCTTTGGTCATTGGTGTTCCTGTTTTTGTGCCTTGTTGATGTCTTTTGCCGGTTTCTGTTAGATTGTCCTTGATTTGTTGTGAACTTCTTTATATTCTAGAGTTGTTTGTTGATTTTATGTGCTGTATAAATCTTCTCCCACAGATCACACAGGGCAAGGTGCCCACGTTAAATCCTCAGTGGGGTTCTGTTGCTCTTTGAAGAAAAATCTTAAGCTCTGTGGCGCCTGGGTGGCTCAGTGGGTTAAGCTGCTGCCTTTGGCTCAGGTCATGATCTCAGGGTCCTGGGATCGAGCCCCGCATCGGGCTCTCTGCAGAGCAGGGAGCCTGTTTCCTCCTCTCTCTCTACCTGCCTCTCTGCCTACTTGTGATCTCTTGTCTGTTGGATTAAAAAAAAAAAAAAAATCTTAAGCCCCTTGCCTGGCCCACAAGGGACTCGACCCTGCCTACTCCTCCAAGCCCATCTCCAAGCACTCTCCCCATTCCAACCATTGGCCTCATTTCTGTTCTTTCTCACCTCCGGGCCTTTGCACATGCCATTGACTCTGTCTAGACAGACATTCCATCCTCAAAGCTCCTCCTCAACCACCTGATTGAAGTACTTTCCCTCTCATACCATCACTTGACCCATTTCTTGCCTTCTTAGAAATGATCACAGTCTGCACTTATTTGTTGCCCATGACTCTCTCTCTTCCCTCCCAGAACGTTAAGTGCCAGGAAGGCCAGGGACGATGTCTGTTGTGTTCAGCACAGTCCCCAGCACCTACGCCCGGGACTGGTGTGTAACCCACCAGTTGGTGCTCTTAATAAACACTGATACTGTGCAGGTGAGCCACAGTCAGGAAGAGAAGTGGTTCCCATGTCAGGGACTGGTCAAGGCATTCTGGTTGAGAATTTCCTGTTTGTCAATGATGTTTTAGCCTTACAAGTGGATGTTTGAATTTGTTACTTATTTTTCTTCCCTGGACTAATGTCAAGTAAAAACCGATCGAGGAGTTAATTCTCTGCCCCAGCTTTTCTGTCAATCAAGTGGAACAGCCACAGATTAATCTTTTATGTAACGCAGACAAAAGTCGAACACAGCAGTTTGCATACGCACCCTCTGCCCCCAGCACAGTTGTTAAGGGCACACTCATGCCTACCGTGGTTTCTTATGGTCTCAGCCAGACCCTGAGACAGACAGGCTGCTCAGGATGCCCGTCAGAAGGGTTGAAAAGATTCTGAGGTCACACCTGTTTTACATGAGCACATTAGACATTTTTCTGGCTTTTCTTAGGGAATCTGACCGTCCCATTAGGGTCTTTGTACACCGCAGCAGTATGGTTTCCCTGGCCATGTGGGGGAAAACACGGAGAAGGTGACAGAAACAAGACACTGGCTGGGTTCTCCTTTATTTGTCATGTTTCCCAAATCAACTTGTCTCTTTACATAATGCAGGAAAATCTTGTGTGGAGAGCTCTTAAAACTGCAGCCAGTACATAACCAAAACCTTACAGATACACTTGTCTAGGGTTTTATTTATGGGGACAATGGCTAAAAAACAGATAGTTCCGTCCCTGATTTCTTAGAGCTAAGCCAAGGGCCATTATGTCTCTAACATTAATAGAAAGCCCCCTGGAGCCCACGATCTGGCCATGGCATCTAGGTGACTATCATGTGGACAGAGACGGAACATCGCTTTTCCCCTCCAGCTCTCTGGGAGGCAGGTGGATGAACGCCAGATGACCACTTCCATGCAATACCCTGAAAATGGTCAACCAAGGATTTTTTCGAGATAGGACTTAACTACGGCTTCAAGAGGATGCTTGAGAACTGTTCTGCCCTTCATGAAGTTTACAGGAACCAGAATAAAACTGAACCAAAACCCGAGGCCTTTAGCTCGAGCACATTATTCTAGAACAGCAGAATTTCATCTGTCCAGCTTGGGGTACAAAAATTATTCTGAATAAGTGGCTTTTCCATGACAATCGAAGGACTCAAAAATGCTTTTAAATGTCTGAAGGTTCTTTTTGATATAAGTATTCCTAAATGCATGACCCATTGTGGGGCCCTGGTCCTCGGGCTGGGCCTGGGTACGCATGGGGAGACGGCAAGCCTCGCTCCCAGGTGGTTCGGATGGGTGGCCAGGGGTAGCAGCAGGGACATACAGTAACTCAATACAGGAATGAAGACGGCGTCAGCCCCCATGGTCCTGAGGCTACTTGGCATTTAGGGCTGACACACCCCACTGACGCCTGGGTGGCCCTTGTTGCAAGACCATGACTGTGCCTGTGAGCTTGGAGGGAGGCGGTTCCTCTCTGTAGGGATTCAGAACAGACTGTGCTGTGTATTTGACATGGAGCGTACCCACTCTTCAAGCCCTGGTAGTAAGGTTTGTTGGCCCTAAACCCTCTGATGAAAAAATCAGAGGACTGAGTATTTGTGGTTAGGAAATGCTGGTGCATTCTAGAGGCAAGTGACTTTTTTTTTTAATAATGAGGTGAAGTTGTGAAATATTGATAGGATGGCTATCAAAGAAGGCAAAAGACCTTCCTAATGCCTATTTTTGTTACATAGGACACTTAGAGCCATGAAAATGAAGTTAAAAAACAAACAAAAAACCACCAACAAAAACCCTCCAGCTAATGCCCCAATTAAGTGTCTGTGAAGATGTTTGTACAAATCTACCCAAAGAAACTTCCCTGAATCCTATATGTCGGGGAAGCACAGAATGTTAGGGCAGGAAGCGGCCCTCTCCGCTTAGGGATAACCTTGACCTACTTACTGAGGTCAAAGACAGGGGACATTGGCACTGTGGACTGATGCTGTATCATAAATAATGGTGTCTTCAGTTCCAAGAGGCTCTGTTTTATACACTCTAGAAAACCTATGTACAAATAATTTAAGATGGACTATAAGCGATGTTCATGGTCTTTGCTCTAATGAGTTGGCCGCCATGTCCAAATAGAACACCAAGTTGGCTGGACGCTCACCCACAAGTGGTTCTGGCACCTTTTCCAACACCCGGTGGTAGGGGCCATCTGCATGGACTTCTCGGGTGGTTTGGGGTTGTGCACCGTAATTGGGAGGACCAGGCCTGGACCCACCATGAGAGACCTCAGATCTGCACAGAAGTGAGCCCCTTTTGGACCCCAGCAAAAGCCTCCTTCTACCTGGCCAGTCAGTTGTGTTAGTGAAGGACCCAGCAGTTACGTATTCACGGGGACTCAAAAGAGAGACCTGGTTTTGTACCAGTGACATTCAGCTGTCATCTCAGGCACTTGGAGAAAACCTCTCTTCCAGCTGATCTAAAAAACAACTGCCTTCTATTTTTGGATTTCTTCAGAAGAAATAAAAAGTCGCTTAAATTTTATTCCATGAAAATTATAGTCAAATTTCAGCTCACAGGGTGGCCTAATTCTAGGCTTCCCTAGAGTCAAGAAAGCAGTTGTCTTGCAGACTGGCCTTGAAAAGCCTGCATCTCTGGTCACAAGGAGGGGCGCAGAGAGGAGCAGGGGCTGCTCCGCTGGTGGGGTGTGGGTCCTCCCAAGGGAACCTTCTTCCTCCACGGTCCTTCTTGACGAACTCAGGAAGACAACAGGCTGAGTGTTTCTGGAGCAAATATTGTTCCAAGCAGCCAAGGAGATACCGTCTATAAGTCGTAGCTGCCGGACAGGGAGCAGCTGAGCATGGTCTCTGGGAAGCCCAGTCCTCAGGCCGTGGGGGGCGTGTCTCCCCTCTTGAGACAGCGTGTGATGAAAGTCCCCAGGGCCACCAGGGGGATGCACATGATGGAGGAGGCCACCAGCAGCCCGATGACGGCCAAGGCGTATGGGGGGTAGTCCTTGGTCACGAGCTGACCCTGCAAGGGGTAACAGGGTCAGCAGGAGGAAACCAATGCAGGCAGAGGTTGGCCTGGCGAGGCCGTGTGCTGGTGGGGGGGGGGGGTGTCTGGGGCCACCTGGCTCTGCAGCTCACCAGCAAGTAGGCTGGATAGACCTGCCTCCCTTGCCTTCTCTCTCTTCGTGAACTTCAGCTAGTGTGCATACAGCCACTATTTTGGCCCTGCCTCTGAAGGATCACCGACAGGAATAATCAAGGGCCTTCCCTTCGGGGCACCGACAGGGGCACCTACGTGCAGGGGGCTAACCTGAGCCCGGCGCTGCCCAACAGAACATTCGGTGATGACACACGTGTTCCATATCGGGGTTGTCCAACATGGCAGCCACCAGACACGGGGCTACTGAGCCCTGGAAATGTGGCCAGTGAGGGTGAAGAACTGAATTTTAAATTGTATGCAGTTGCAGTGATCTCAGATGGGCATAGCCCCATGTGGCTGTTGGCTGCCACCTTGAATGGCACAGCTCTGGTCAGGAGAAACCTTGAGGGACCTCTGGATTCAGTTGCTGGACCCTTCCCTGAAGGCACATTAAAGCTGATGAGAAATGAGGCCAAAAAGCCTGTAAAGGCTGCCTTTCCACGCGGGAGCCACGGAACAGCTACGTCCAGGGGAAGCGGGTGTTTGCTGTCGCCCAAGCGTGGTTTGTGACCCCAAACGCTGCTTAGGGTGTGGTGTGGGAAACCAGCCCGCGAACTTTCTGTTGCTTGTCTATTCCCTTTTTTTGTTCCATCCTGACCCGTGCAGAAACTGGGGCGGGGCGGGGGGGGGGCACACTGAGAAGCTGTTGTAGCAATGTGACCGCTTCATCTTCTGTTGGGTATCAGAAGTGATGGGAGCTTGTACGCTACAGATATTCTCCTCATGTCACTTTTCAAGTGCTTCACTGTCCTTGCATTTTATCAGGCTGCTGTGGATTGGGGAGACACACCCACATCCCCCAGCCACGGCTGGAGAAGCGCAGCCGTGGAACTAGGGCTGGGGGCGCCTTCGGCCACCATCGGTCACATTCTCTATGAAAGCGCTTCTGTATCAGGACAGCCGGCCTAGCCCCGAGGCCGAGGGTCCCCGAACAGCCAGGGGGCACAGCAGCTGCATGGAGCCCCAAGCGAGCCTGCCCTGTCTGTCCCAGCCCCACCCGGATCCAGACCCTGCCAGAATCCAGCACCCAAGTGCTGACGCAGGTCCCCTCGGGCTCCTGCAATGACCCTTCCAGGGGCCATGCTTTCCATGGGTCAGGGACCGGGCCCTCCAGGCTCACTCTGCCTTCCCTGAGGAGGCCTCAGTGGATAGAGGTCAGGGGTGGGAACCAGCACCTGGCAGACCTTCTATGGGCCTCCAGAGGCCCCCTGGGAAGTCCTGGAAGGGAATCCTACTCTCTTCACTGGAGTACACAGCGAAAAAGCAAAGCCCACTTCTGCTGTCCTGAGCTGAGTGTTTTTCATTACCTGGGTGGTGTTTCTGTGTCATGATAACTGACCTGCCCACCCCAGGGAAATGGGTCGGTTTCAGCGAACATAAAGCCGGTGCTAGGGAGGGAGCCCAGGGGGCCGGAGCCGGAGGGTACCTGGAAGGCGTCCCACGCTTGGTACTGCAGGGTCCCCGTGAGGATGTAGTCACTCAGGTAGAAGACAAAGAGGCTGATGATGAGCAGGGGGCTCACGCCGGCCCACATGGCCTTCCAGTACCAGTTCAGGCCACGACCGGTCATGGCCTCAAGGTCACTTTCAAATCTGTTTGGAAAATGCAGAGAAAGTCAGGGTTATCCATGCTGTAGGTGCAAGAGGGCTCCAGCTTTCATATCCGTTTGCTTAGAAAGATTCCGTTCTGAGCACCACCGATGATCACCTCTTTGGGGTCCCTCTCTGACACCTGGGGAGAGGGTGTGCGGTGTGAGGAGGGGAGAAGGGCTAAGGCCACCACAGAGCAGGGCAGCAAAGCAACCACCTCATGGTTACAGGGACATCAGTAGATGCCTTCCTGGTGCCACCTTTGGATGAAGGCTGCTGGTGTAGACCCTAAGGGCTACTCCCCATGGCGGGAGAAGCAGGCATGGAGAGGGCCGGGTGTGTGGTGGGGGGGTGGGGTGAGGTTGGACCGTCACCGGCGGTAGCCACAGCCACCTGCCATGCTTGGGCCTGTGGCTTGTGCTGAGTTCCCACAGAAGTCTGTAGACCGCCACCTGTTCCCATGCTGCTGCTGACCTGGCTGGACCCTGGGTTTCAGGCCACAAAGGCTCCTGTGCTTTGTGTGAATGTGAATGTGAATGCCTGAGATTTTTCAAGATGACACGCTCTTTTGTCCCTTCACATCCCCTGCTCATCCGCCCTCCACCCCCAACTTGCCTGGATAGAGAGAGATGTGGGAAGAGCTAGCTGGCTGTGGAACGAAGGGTGACGTGGCACTGTGGCTCAGTGGTCGCTAGATGGCGCTGTCCCCTGGGCGAACAGAGGGACTCCCCTCTCCCCGCCATTCCTGGGTCCTGCTGCTTACAAACTCTGCGCTGCGAGGCACCTTTGGTTTCTCCCTCCCTCTGACCCTGACCACTTAGTACCACCCCTTTGCATGGACGTGTGTCCCTTCTCCAGCATCTCCCCTGGGCCCTGCCTTTTGGTCCTCTTTCCGCAACCTTCTCTCTTCCTGGTAAACACCTACCCTCTCAGGGGACTGATCTGTTTCTCTCTCTACACTACCACATCTAGGTGACCCACATGTTCCGGTTGACCCAGGACGTCCCCAGTGTTCACACTGAACGTCCCAGGAAACCCCCTGGTCCTGGGAAAACAAGGAGAGTGAGTCACTCTAACCCGAATGTCCTCAACAGACAGCAGATGGAGGGACAGATATCAAAGTCTTTCTTGACCAAAAACGTTTTGGACAAGCTACACATTATACCCCCTTTGAGACTCACAGTGGTCTTTAAGGCTCTAAGTAGTCCTATAGGAAAGAAATGTTGACTCTCTCTTGTGACGTCCCGAAATTACTTGATCATGTAAGTCCCTTGGTGTGACAGGGGACCCCAGAGCTTCCAGGGACACAGAGGGAAACATGGCTCAAGGGGTCTGGTTTCTAGGGTCATGGCTGGTCCTCCCCACTCCCATTGCAATACAGAAAGCAGAAAGATGAGATACTAGTTGAAGGTGGGAGTGAGGCAGAGACTGAGCTGGGCCAAGGGAAAAACAGCGCCAAGTTGCAGGAGAAAAGTAAGGGACTTACTGTGGAAAGGGACTTGCTTTCCTTGTGGGGCAAGGCCTTCGTGGGGGCGTGGCCTTCATGGGCCCTTCCCCCAGCAGGTGTCGGGGGTGGGGCCTCCTTACCTCCTTAGCCCATACACGTAACACACAGCAATGGTCTCCACCAGCACGATGAGCAGCAGGGACAGTGTGGCCGCGTAGTCATTGAATATGTCGAACCAATAGTTGCCAGACTCCATGGTGAACACCAGGCCGATGACACAGTTGACGAGGCACACCAGACCTGGGGCCGTAAGACCACACACTCATTTGCCTGAGACGCCTACACATTCATCCAGTTTCCTATGTGGAGCCACGGACCCCAGGGGGACTTAGCCATGGACTGGCCTCTCCGCCTCTGTATGCCACAGGTGTGTGTGTTCAGGGGACAACAAAGGTGTCCCAAGGAGTGTGTGTCTGCACAAGTCACTCATGTTAATTCAGGCAGCTGTCCTGCAGGGGGCGTCAAGCTCAGCGGAAAAGAGAAAGTTGTGGGTGCTGCTGTCTCCCCATGCTGTGGGGGTGGGGGTGGGTCCCCCCCAGTCTGTGGGTCTGGTGATGCCATTTACCCCTAAAACTCCGCTTCTGAGCTCACGGAGGTGAATCAGGGCACTAGAGAGGATTCATGTCTGGCCAGAAGAGGGAGTAGGGAGGGGAGAGGAAGACAGGAATGTCTCCCCAGCTCCCACTATGCGTGCCCCTGGCACGTCTCGTGTACTGGATCCAATATCCTGGGGAGCTCCCTTTCACAGCTGGGGAAACCAAGGCTCAAAGATAAGGAGTACTTTCCCAACATCCCATAGCATCTAAGAGGGGAAGTCAGGATTCAGACAGAGGCCCTTCTGCTTCCAGAACCCAGGTTCTTGAACCAGCCTCCAGGGGCGGACTTCCCCAGGGACCCCACGAAGTATCTGACCCTCAAGCTCCCACCTGCCCTCTCCCTGCCACACCATGTCCCACCCTTCACCTAGCCCCCATGCTGCCATCTTGAGGGGACACACCTCGAGGAAGGGGCTATGTGCTGGCCGGGAGCTAACGGCACATAGCATGCAGCCACAGAGACCACGTGGGAAGAGTGATGCTCAGTGCTAGAAGGTTCTGACAAGGGGTGGGCGGCTGCATCTGGCTGGCCAGGACTTTAAGGGGATGGCATGTGAGCTCGGGGGGATGAGGCTGGGAGAAGGGACGTCCTAGGTGTGGTGGGATGGTGTCATCGTGGGCAGGAGTGGGGGCCACTGGGTTCCCCAGACATCACCAGCTATGATGGTGGAGGAGATGGGTGATGGAGTCTAGGCAATCATCTATCACGCAGGCGGGAAAGGGACAGATCGATGGTCCCTTGCAACAACGGGGAGAACCACACCGAGTTTGGTGAAGACAGGAGACATACAGCACAGACAGCGTGATTCCATGTACATGAAGTTCAAGAGCGGGAAAAATGATCCTGAAGCGGTAGCAGTCACAAAGAGGTGGCTTCTGGGGCTGGGAGCGTACGGACGGGGAAGGGGTGGGGAGGGGTTCTCGGGGTTGCTGGCAACGCTCTGTATCTTGACTTAGGTGGTGGTTACTTGTAAAAATCACTGAGATTGTGTTTAGGAAATGTACATGCTCTTAGCATTATGCTTCGATTGAAACAAAGACCAGAGCAGATTGTCTCCTGGCCTGAAGAGTTTGGAGCACGATGCTGGTTAAGTCTGGCCTTCCCCAAGGCTGGGGTGGCCACCGCCACCAGAGGCACAGGCGAGTCACGCATTCCGAATCCCACACGGCCCAGAGGACGAGAGACCACAAAGGCTTGTGCCCCATGCCTGGCCCTCCCTGAGCCCCACATCCCCCACGGATGGGTCCACTCACCGGAGATAGCCTCCTTGGGCAGGTGGCTAGAGACAACCTTGCTGTCGGTCAGAGGCGTGAGGATGGCCGCCGTGTTCCCCAGCATGCTCCCAATGCCCAGCATCAGCAGCATGAAGAAATAGAGCACTGACCACAGCTGGGACACCTCCATGTTCTTAATGGCCTCGGTGTAGACGATGAAAGACAAGCCGGTGCCCTGGACCGCCTGCCCATGGCGAGAAGGTGGCAGTTACCCACCCAAGGGGCTTGGGACTCCTTAAGCGCACCCGATGCGAAGCAACCTCCCAGGTGGCCAGGAGAAGCCACGGGCAGAGCTGGGGTTTGCCATCTGCACACTGGCCCCTCAGGCTGAGTGGGGCTGGGTAGACACGTGAGCCGTCAGGAGCCCCTTTTGTCACTTCGGAACACTGAGCTCCCATCTCCCGCCCCAACTCACGTCCATTTGGGAGGAAATACAATCAGACAAGGTTCAGATAATTTGTGCTACCAACAGGATGGCCACTGAGGCGTTCTGAGGCCCCAGTGGCTGGGAGGCAAGGTGGGCGGGTGAAGCCACGGGGCCGGGGAGGGCAGGGTTGCTCTGCAGCTGGAGCCCTGCGGGGATGGTGACCTGTGGAACCAGAGCCTGGAGCTCCCACTTATAGACGAACCCTCCAAGAGGTCTGAAGAGGTCTTGGGGTTGGGGGCGTGGGGGAGGGTACCCCCTGGGTACCAGCAGCAGAAGCAAACCCACTCTGGGGGCAAGCTCCTGCAATCTAGATCCGCAGGACCACCAGAGAGGATCAAGCAGCAAGCTTGCAAACAGATGTATAAACCCAAAGACAACAAGCCACGGAGGAAAGAGTTAGGAATAACTCCCCCAGAATGGTCGACACTGGTTGGCTTGGCAGACTCCTGGCTTACCAATAAGCATAGTGGGATTCACCAGCTCTGCATGCAGACAACAGGGGGTGGTCCCTTGTAGAGAATTTACAAACGGTAACAAAACCTGCTAAAGTTGGCTTGCTTTTTTATCATTATCATGAGTCAACAAATTCTCCATGGTGTCAGTCCGGAAACCGACTGCCCTCCCTCTCTTGCCCAAGGCCGCCCCTGGACCAGCTATGTAGGACCTTTTCAAAGCAGCAGAAGATAAAACTGCCAAAAATAAGCGTATCACAGGAAACTCAGCGTGGGGAGCAAATTTGAGAAAAAAAAAAAATCATGTTTAACAAATCACTGAATCGACAGGCTCCATCCACAGCTAAATACCACTTGTAGCTGAAGAGAAAATTAGGGAACCAGGAGGCATATTCCAGGAACGGATCCACAATATCAAAAAAAAAAAAAAAAAAAAAAAAAAGATAAGAAGCTGGGGAAAACATAAAAGAGAAGCACGTGGACATGCCGTGGTGGGATGTGGAGGTCCGGAAGGAATTCCAAAGCAGAGACAGAGAAGTACAGGCAATGATGAAATAGTAAGGGGTGTGAAGTCTCCAGAACTGGTCAAGACACGTGGATCTGTGGGTCCAGGAAGCCCCAACCTCACCCAACCCATCCTGGGGCTGGGGGCATCCTGGTGTGTTCATCCAACCCACGTCGGATGAATACAAAATACATCCACGCTTCGGTTACCGAGGCCAGAGTCCAAGGGACGGGCCAGAGAAATCAGAGCAAACCCATGAGGCAGCCGAGAGCTTTGAAGGAAGACAGGACATTTCAAGGCAACCGAAATCACATGGCAAACCGCTCCCAAGTGTCCAGAGAAAATAACTATAAACCTGGGACCTTCCACACAGGGGAGACAGTCCTTAAAAAGAGGGGACTGAGTATCGGTATTAGCATACAGACGACATCCGAGAAAATTTACCAAGAAGCAGGTGCTATACACCGGAAATGAATACAGCTCGGGAATGGCATAGGAATTAAAACTAAAGAGGGGAAAAAAGCAAGCTGCTCTAAAGGAATGCGTTTTAAGGGAGATAATGATTCTGGAAGATGTCTGGGGTGCCAGAGGAAATGGTGAACAGGTAAAAAGGCACAAAGGTGAGGAGAGACACACACATTGTCGTGTAGAACAGCACAGCCCCCAACACAGGGGCTGAAGAAAAGGACAGAGGCGGACACAGGAGGTATTTAAAACTACAGTCCCTGTTCCGGGTGGGCGGGAAGTCAAGAGCCTGTTGAATTTCAGACCTGGTTGAGTTAAAAAGGCAGAGGACAAATTCGAGAGGAGAAATTCGCTAGATCAGTTCCAAACAGCAGAGAATAAGGCAGCGCGGGGGAGGGAAAACCCTGCAACGAACGCAATAGGAAAAGACAGTCTGAATCCATCTGTCACCCCCTCGTTCTCGGACACTGAGCCAAGCCCAGAAGTCAGGGAGGAAAGCTTCCAGGGGCCCCCAAACAAAAAGGAACTTTGAAGTGAGAACATGGAACAGGAGCTGAGGCCCAAGGAGAACGGATCAAAGCCTCGAAGGCTGGGGGCTGGGGAGCGGGGGGGGGGGGGGGGGCGTGGCGGGGGCGGGAAGGGGGTGTCAGGCCACAGGCCGGGGTGAGCAGAGAGCCAGGAAGGACAGTGTTGACTCGTGCATGAAATGAGCCGATCAGTAACAGCGATGCAAACCGACTGCCCGAGCCAGAGCCAACGTTCCCCGGGAAGGTGGCCCACGTTGACAGGGTGCCAGACTCCCTGGGGTGGGCTCAGCCAGCTCCTGAGCCACAGGAGAAGGGGTCTGGTGGGGGCGGGTAAGTTATACCCCAGTTGCCTTAAGCTGTTTAGCTATGGTTGGCCAAGCAGCCAGACATCTCTAACCACGGCTTAGACCAGAAGGCCTGTGATCGCAGCATGACGGTGACGGAAACAGCTCCAGGCCCCGGGATCCTCCAGTGCAGCATCCGTGGGAGGGATTCAGGAGAACTAAAGTTAATGTCAAATGCCTCCTGCTGGGTATGAACTGGCAGGTCCCCCCCAACTCACGGGCATTTGCAAAGAAGGGGTCACTCCATCTGGCAAATGACGCACAGGCCCAACCCTGTGGCTGACTACAGAACACCCCCTCCCCCAGCCCCCAGCTCGCACTTGTCCCAGCTCTCGGGGGAGAGAAGTTGGCCAAGACCTTGCCCGTGCCTTACCGTGGCCAGCTCTGCCTGCAGACTGCAGTTTCTCATCTGCGGGAGCACCTCGCTGTATTTGCCGGGGAAGGTGGACGCCAGGTAGCCCTTCACCTGCTCCAGGTTGCTGGTGGTCAGAAAGCCGTCCTCCAGGTCAAAGGAATTGGTCAGCAGCAGAATCACCCTGCAGAGCAGAGGACCACACGGACCTTGGCTGATTAGAAAGGCCACGGTCACAGGACCCTCTTGAAGCTGGGCTGCTGGGGGTCCTTCCCCTCTGATGGGGCAGGTCTCTCCAACAAAGGGAATCTGTAGATCTGTGGCTTTTTCAAGTTTAGCAGGGGTGGAGGAGCGGGGTGTGTGATTTTGAATGGCTTTGATGGAGCCTCAGGTAGGACCAGAGATGAGCCCAGAGATGGCCCAGCTAAGCCACCTTCACCTCTGGGCCGGCATGGTCCTCCAGAATGTTTGGGATGATAGGAATATTCTGGGGCCCCCACTAACCACAGGGTGGGGGTGGGGGCGGTGGCAGCTGAGTCCTTGGATGTGGCGAGTGTAACAATGAAACCGACCTGAATTCATTTATATGTAAGTGGAAATCAATTTAAACAGAAATTTAACTGACTTAACTTAAAATCACAACTACTGGGGCACCTGGGTGGCTCAGTGGGTTAAAGCCTCTGCCTTCAGCTCAGGTCATGATCCCAGGGTCCTGGGATCGAGCCCCGCATCGGACTCTCTGCTCCGTGGATAAGCCTGCTTCCTCCTCTCTCTCTCTCTGCCTGCCTCTCTGCCTACTTGTGATATCTCTCTGTCAAAAAAATAAATAAAATCTTAAAAAAAAAAATCACAACTACTTTGATTAATTAAAATTTAATCAACTAATTAATTTAATTAAAAATTGAGTTAATTATATAAATCCATCCCCATTTAAATCTGTAAGTAGCCGGCTGTGGCCGGTGACTCCCACACGGGATCTGGATGCGGGTGGTCGTGTTTTGGGTAGGGGGAGACAGAGAGCAGACTCTGTCCTCTTCAGGGCTCACCCACAGAGCCGCTCGACTACTTCCAAGGTCGGGGAGATGAGGCAGAAGGAAGGCTTGTCTGTTGAACTGCCCTCAACCCCTCAGGCAGGGGTGCCCAGGCTGGGGCTTGGAGGGAGGGCTGCAAAGCCAGTGCCCTCTGCCCCTCACCCCTTGTCTTCCTGGCGCCCACGTCTTCCCAATGGCCCTGGGAGCTTGCGGGGATGTGCACCCCCCCCACCCGACGCGGCCCCGGGGTGGGCTTACTTGTTCAAGCAGCTCTCGTAGTTGAAGGTGGCCTTGAAGCCGTAGATGGAGAAGGTCACGATGCTGGCAAAGATGGAAGTGGAGCTGTTGATGAGGGACACGATGATGGCGTGCTTCTGGCAGTTGTTGGACGGCTCGTTGTAGCTGGCGAAGGCGATCAGGCTGCCGAAGCCCAGGCCCAGGGAGAAGAAGATCTGGGTGGCCGCGTTGATCCAGGCCTTGGGGTTGGCCAGCTGCTCCAGCTGCAAAGCCAGCAGGGGAGGGGGCCACTGAACCACTCCTGTTGACCTGCCGGTAGGGGGCAGAAGGCCCGGCAGCAGGGGACCCACTGCACCTGTGCCCCCCCGGCCGGGGCCCATCAACTCCCCAGCGCCTGACATGCACACATCGCTCCCGTCCAGTCCCCCGTGACGCCCTTCCCAGTGGACGTGCGCAATTGAAAAATCCAGCGTGAGGTTAACATAAGACACTGGGAGCCATCTGGAATGGGGGGGCATTTTGGGGTGGGGGCGCTGCCAGTCCTTTTGTTTCCAGGGGCCAGATTTGCTAAGTAAAGAACTTGTTTTGTCCCAAAGGAAATAGTACCCCCTATCTCCCCACACCCTGCCGACAGAGGAGCGTGGGCTGCGGGGCGCAGGGGAGCGGGTGGGCTGGGGAGGGATCACAGAATACCCTGCAGTGGATTCATCCCTGCAGGAAAAGGGGTGCGGGAGACAGTTGGACGACACATCATACGGTCCACAGGCTGCCAGGAGGATGGGTGCAAGGCCAGACATGAGGCCAGGGCCATAGTCGGTTGGGGTGCAGAGACGTTGAGGTGGATGGGTGGACAAAAGACTCAGTACCCCCAGCATGAATAGGACCCCCGCCTGGCGGAGAAGGGGACCCAGCGCTCATAGGTAACCCACACTGCTCCCACCGTCCTGAGTCTCCCCCGCCTGTCCACCCACCCTGCAGGATGGGGGGTACCCCCTCCCTCCAATCCGTACCTTGGGCGTGAACATGTAGGCTAGGCCGTTAGTGGCTCCGTGGAGCGTGAGGCCCCGGACCAGGTAGATGATGAGCACGCAGTAAGGCAGCAACGCGGTGAAGTATACCACCTGCGGACACCAGAGGGCGGCAGAGGGCAACATCAGCCTCCCTGTGACCCGCGATCACCGGGGCTCCTTTGTCCCTGGGACAGACCCCTGCGTGGTCCCCACAGAGCATGCCACTCTGTCTCGGGCATTTAGGCTACTGACAACTGGAATGGTTCTCAGTTTGGGCTGGGGAAAAGGGGAAAAAAACAAAACCCTCAGGGGCTTGCAGGCATGGCATCTCTCTGCAGAACTGAGACCCAAGAAAAACTTGGCCATGAGGGTTCGTGGAAACGTAATGATGTTGGTGTGGGGACAATGTCCCTATCAGAAATTCGATCATCTGACTTTGTTTCTGCACATGAGTGGCATTTTTCTTCAACCAAATCCTTCCCTGACAGGCATCGCGAGCTCAGTGATATTTTATTCTTGGTTTCCATGGTGGTTCCGGCAGCAGCGTCGTACCCCCAGGCCTGCTGACGAGAACTCTTAAACGACCTTCATACCGGGACCTGCAGGTGCACGCCTGTCCATCCAGACCCAGCACTTTTTCTCTGAATCAACCCATGTAGGCACCCTAGTCTCTTGACGGAAAGCACAGAGGTATTTTGCAAAATTCTTTCGGCAAAAGCAGTTTGCTTGAAGATTAGGTTCATCTGGTTGGAGGCCCCGATGGGCTCGCCCTCAGCCCCCATTTCCTGCTGAGGTGTGTGGCACCATCTTGCCCAGAATCTTCTGAGGCCACCAGATGAGCGGTTCGCATCCGCACCCCCCTGGTATAGCAGGCAGAGGTGGGGGCCTATCTCTTATCACTGATTCCTCTCAGAGGCCGTTGTAATTTGAGAAGAGCCATCAAGCCCACTGACTTGATAGGAAAATAATCCAGGAGCAAGACGGAGACAGATGTAGTCAAGGACAGGGGGGCCGTGAGCTGAAGACCATTGAGGACAACTGGAGAGGGTAACCAATGTCCGTAACTGGTGGACACTTACTGGATACTGAGGGCAGGCCCTTGGAACTTCACCCCCTTCCCCTCAGGTCAGTAAGTTTCCCAGCAGCACTCTGGGCTCACTTCTATCCCATCAGGGAAGCTGGACAGGTGACCCAGCCTACACCATGGGGAGAGATCATTTCTGACCCATCCAGGACAACTCTTGAAGTTGGGGGTTGGGGGGGGGAGGAGATTCCAAGAGAAGAGGCCAGGAAATAGTACAGGGTTTTTAACCGAATTACTCCCCCATAAATAAAGCTGCAGGGGTACTTTTGCATGGAGAGGGGGCGTGGCTTGAGCAGAGGAAATAGCAGTAGTTCACGGCAGGACATGACCTCATTTCACACATTTATAAATGATCTTGAAAAGAGATGGCCTCATTAAATCTCCCAAGTTTACAGATGCTGCCCTCAGATCTTTGTCACGTTGATGATGATCTGGCAAAGACAAATTGCAAAGAACACTTTTTTTATGAGTATAACTATGAGCCAAGCTTCAAGATGGGACAGCTTGAGTACGTGAGTAGCTGCAGGCTCTAAATTCTTCCAGAGAGGACTCATTAGTCCCTCAGCCTGGCCGTGGGATGGGCATGGCCCTGGGGTCATCACAGGGCACCTAAAATATCATGAGCAGTTCTGGTCTTGTGGCCTCGAGAGAAACATGGTGGGGCTTTAGGCGGCGACCCAGGTGGTCAAGAGGATGAGGACTGGTGGCTTCTTAGGACCTTCTGAAGGGAAAACTGGGGTGAATTATGTCATGAATGGCCGGGAAGAACAAACAGAAGGTAGTTCACCGAACCAAGAGGTTGGGGAGTTTCAGGGGCAAAGCTGGGTCTGCCCGGGCTCCGCCCTCACTGGTTGGTGCCCTTGGGCAGGTCCCTCTGCCCCTCGATGCCTCATGTGAATGGGATGATGAACCCTACTATGAAGAGCTCCCCAAGATGGAGACAAGGTCCAACCCACAAGGGATCAGGTAGGACGAGTGCCCGAGTATGAGGACGGGGCACGCTCCAGGAGGGGGAGGGTAGGGCATCTGCTGCAGCTCCAGAAAGATGCCAGGTGCTGGAGAGACTGTAGGAACACTTTCTCCATGGGGCAGATCAAAGAGCATCCAAGCCCCTGCAGGACAATGAACCTGGGGAGGCACCAATGAGGGGAAGGCTCATCCATCTGGCGGGACAGCCCTGCAAGGTCACTGACAGCAGCTTAGAACCAAGGTTCTGAGACTCAGCTGCAGATTAGAATCACCTGGGGGAGCTTTCATCAACCCATGCTGAGGTTCCTCGCCACACTGATGACTCCAGGACTTCCGGGCAGGGGGTGCAGGGAGGAGTGAAACATCAGAGCTCTACAAGCGCTCCAGGCGACACCAACCTTGCTGCTAAATTGAAGGGTCAGCGGCAAGGGCATCATGGGGACATCTCCAGGGAAGGGAAAACTCACTGTCTAGTTGCTTGGCGCCCCTTGGGTGGTATGGACGTGGGGCTGGCTGGCACAGAAACACTCATCTTTTTAGGCAGTGGGAAAGTCCTCCTTTCGAGATGGCAACTCAGAGCACCACTGGCCATGTGCCTGGTGGTCTGGGAGGTGATTTGTGTCTGTACCCTCCCCGCTGGCCCAGTGTCCCCCCCAGCCCAGTGTCCCCCCCCAATCCAAGTGTCCCCCGCACCCCCACCCCCACCCCCGGAGGGCAGAAGGCAGCCGTTGGCAGTGCCCAGCCCCAGGCAGGGGCTCTGCTGTCCCCACCTTGCCAGTGGACTGGGTGCCCCTCAGGACGCACAGGTACACCACCAGCCAGGCCAGGACGAGGCAGAGCGCCGGCTCCCACTGCACGCGCCCGCTGTCCTGGATGGACGGGGAGATGTTGAGAGTTTTCCTGTACCAGAAGTACTGCGTGGAGGACGCCTTCTCGCACTCCTCGTCGTAGCCCGTGTGGTTGTCGTTCAGCGGGCACACGGACCATGGCAGGGGATCCTTTGGGATCAAAAGAAGCCTTTATACAGACAGGTGAGGGCTGAGTGGGAAGAATGGAAATGGCCCTGGTAGCGGCCATTCTGGGCAGGGAACGGGAGGGGCCGGTCAGGGGCACAGACAGGGATCGCAAACTCAATACAGATCTGCAACACCGGCGATGTACACAGCAACTCTAGCTGGAGGGCTCTTGTTCAGTGCGTGACCTGCCCAACTATACATGACAGGTCTGCACAGAGGATCAGAACTGTCACCCGTGGGGAGAGTACAAGGAGCTGCTGTTTCTACCCAGAAGGTGGAGGACGGGCAGGGCTGTGGAGTCAGGGAGATGAGTGGCTACAACTAAGCTCAGAGCAGGGAGTCCTTCGTGTCAAGGATGTACACTGGGATTTTCCAGCGGGGTGACCGGGGAGGCCAGAGTGGGGTGTGGACGTACTATCTTCTGAGTGTAGATGCCAAGTCCTGCTCATTGAGGTCATTCACCCAAGCATTACTTGGGGTTCCGAAGATTCAGGGCTGTGCCGCTGTGCTCCAGAGAGCGGCCCCACAAGCTGGGGTTAGTCCACAGTGCATGGCCAGCCCTGCCTTGCTTTTGGAACTTGGGGACAGTGTCTGACCTATGCAGGCCTGGGTCAGGGGCATAGGGTGTAGCATCTGCCCAGTGACCTTCTGTCAGAGACCGAAGGTGGCTGCTGGAGGGCAAGAGGGGGCAGAGGCTGGTGGAGGGGTTCCCCAAGAGTGACGGGCAGGCACTGACAAAAGGCACTGAGCATGGGCGACAGAAGCAAAGACCCCTCTTGGCTTGGACACAAGGAGCACCTCGCGAGGAGTCGGGGTTCTCTCTTCTCCGTGATTTTCAGCCCCCTCCCACTCACTACCATGAGCACCCACTGCGGCTATCTTCAGAAGTATGGGTTTAAAATGTTTATTTTTGGGAGCAGTCCCTATTGTGTTACAGGGGGGCCAAGGGTCCTTCTACAAGAACTCGGGTCTGCAGGGCAAAGTGGGGGCTCAGTCTGGAGTCGGAAAGCTGGAAAGATGAGTGACCAGAGCAGGGAGGGGTGAGCCGGAGGCGGAGGAAGGGCTCCCCTCCTGTCTTGCTGGGTTGGCCGAATCCCTCCCCAGGGGCTCTCTCCATAGATTTCCAGGGGTGCTGCTCAGTATTTTGTGGAGGGTGGAGGGGTCCTATCTTTCAGAGGGAAGGCGGAGTCACACACGCGCCTGTGCACACCACCGCTTGGCGTGGGGTGCTCGGCCTGCCCCCGACCCCAGCCCTGGAGGCTGCCCCCTGGGGGTGGCTCCTGCTCCCACCTGGGCTGACTCACCTGGAAGGAGTGGAAGAGGTACCAGAAGGCCCAGGCGTTGATGATGTTGTAGTACATGGACAGGAAGAAGGACACCACCACGCTGGCCAGGCCTGGGAGAAGGCAGAGGGGTGCTGAGGCCTGGCCTGTGTCCGCCAGCCCGGGGTGCATCTCAGTGACTGCACCAGGACAGCAAAGCCTCCTCTAGCCGCTTTGCGGGAGGGCCAGCTGTGGCCCGGCGCCCGCGGGCCCCTCTCCAAGAGCCAGTCCGTCCCCACCACCTTGAGGACGTGAGTCCAATGCCAGTCTGCCACACTTCCGTGCCAGGTGCGACGTCGAGCACCTGCTGGGCTTTAGGTCTTGGCAACAATGTGGTCACGGGTCGGGGGTTGGGCGTTATTACCCGCACTTCCCAGAGGAGAAAATGAGGCAAGGAGATGGCCCGAGTGCGCTCAGCTGTGACGTGGCAGGCATGGGCTCAGCACGGAGTGTGAGTGGCCTGCTCACCCTGCCCAGTGCCACCCCGATGCTGGAGGTCACAGATGTCCCCTGGGGCTCCCCTCAAGTGGGGTCCCTTGTGCCCAGCCCGGCTTCATGGCAGCAGGGAGGAGGGGTGTGGGACGGGATGTGAGGAGGGGAGGGGAGGGGAGGGGAGGGGCCTGGTCGGCGCTGACCTGGCCAGCCTGCAGGGCCCAGGGCAGGGGTGCACGACACCCACCCACACCAGCCCCCCAGAGGCACCCCTGCCCTGTGGAACAGGCGCTGGCACAGAGACGCTCATCTGAAACGTGAAAGGTCTGCAGCCCCCCGCGGCACCAGTGCAAATATTTACACCAGGGGTACTGGTGAACGCTACAGCCAGATCCTCCCTACCCCCGCCCTCCTCGAGGGCCAGTGGTTAAACATTCGCCCGCACCTGGGCTTGGCACAAGCATCTGGTAGCTTTCCTCTGAGGCATCACATGCCACCTTGGAGAGCCCTCTGCAATTGATGACAGGGGCCGATTGTAAAACCACACACCTCCTTGTTAAAAATCAACAGCCCTTCAGGATGAGGTGGCTGCTGGGGTTTGGAGATGGTCTGGGAGGGCACGGGCGCATCGCTTTTGCACAAAGGCTACATCCCATGTATGTCCCATGTATGTCCCTCTTGCTCCCAAAACACCACCCTGTGCCCCTGCCTGCCTTCCTGCCTGGGGGCGGGAGGGTGGAGCCCAAGACACCGTGGCCCATGTGGGCCAAAGTCCCTCCTGCAGCGCCCAGGCATCCCTGAAACGTGAGCCACACACGCGTGAGGGTTGCACAGGGCAGGTTAACGATCTCTGAGAGGTGCCCGGACGCCCGCTGGCAGTCGCTCAGGGGAGGTGGGCATGCAGGCTCTGCCTCCATGCACGGAGGGACCAACGCAACCCGTAGGCTCTCAGTGCTGTGACCCAGAGCATGTGGGCCCGTGAGCGTCTATGGTACCGGCAGGCACCTGGTATGGAGCTGGTGCTCACAGAGTGGGAGACATTGTTCTGTGCCAGGTATGTGCAGGCACAGGTACCTAGATGAGTTCCCAGAAGGGAAGCTGGCTGGACCCTGTGTTACAGCTCCTTGATGGGGCAGCTAGCTTCCTTTTATAGGAGAGCAAACGGAGGCCTGGAGAAGAGAAGCAATGTGGCATCCACCCCCCAGTGGGTACGCATCCCCTCCTTTCTCAGTGGCACACGAGTAAGAAATCCTGCCCTCTCTACTGGCATTCTATAGCCCCCCAAACCGGGCCGTGTGTCCACCCTCAAGGGCTTGCTCTTAGAACCTGTGCGGGCTCCTTGCTCCAGCTGCTCTGCCCGTGGGCTCCCACCCGCACCCCCCGGTGTCCGGGATACAGCAGGGTGTCTCCAGGGGGGCCCCCCAGATGGGAGAGGACCCACTTACCGACACCACCAAGGTAGGGGCTGATGGTCTTCCAGGCGCCGATGCTTCCCTGCCGCATGCGCTGCCCCACAGCCAGTTCCAGGTACAGCAGAGGCATGCCCTCCACAATGAGCATGACGAGGTAGGGCACCAGGAAGCTGCCTGCGGGCGTCCAGGGGCCAAGACCAGGCCATCACTGACGGGTTTCACTCTGGAGCCCGCAGGACCTCCATTCCCATGTCCCTCCAGCCGCCCTTCAGTCTTTCCACATGTGCATTCATCCTTCTACCTCTCCATCCATCCTCCAACTCTCCGCCTTCCCTCTCTTGTCCCACAACCCCCTGTTCTTTTTTCTTTTTTTTTTTTTTTTAAGATTTTTAAAATGTATTTACTTGGCAGAGATCCCAAGTAGGCAGAGAGGCAGGCAGAGAGAGAGGAAGGGAAGCAGGCTCCCCGCTGAGCAGAGAGCCTGATGCGGGGCTCGATCCCAGGACCCTGAGATCATGACCTGAGCTGAAGGCAGAGGCTTTAACCCACTGAGCCACCCAGGTGCCCCAACACGCTGTTCTTTCATTCCTGGCCCCCATCTGTCATTCACCCATCCGTGTTCTTCCATTGGTCCATCAATCCACCCACCCCTCCCACCACTCAACAACCCTCCAACCACTCAACAACCACTCATCCCATCCACGTCACCCATCCAACCATCCATCATCCATCCGTCCATCCATGCTTCCCACTTTCCATCCTTCTACTTATCCCTCCATCTGTTCAACCCTGTGTCCCTGGATGACACGCGGACTTGTTCGTTAAAACATTGACTGGGGCGCCTGGGTGGCTCAGTGGATTAAGCCGCTGCCTTCGGCTCAGGTCATGATCTCTGGGTCCTGGGATCGAGTCCCACATCGGGTTCTCTGCTCAGCAGGGAGCCTGCTTCCCTCTCTCTCTCTCTCTCTGCCTGCCTCTCTGCTTCCTTGTGATCTCTGCCTATCAAATAAATAAATAAAATCTTTTATAAAACAAACAACAAAAAAAAACGTTGACATACTTCCATCCCCGGTAGTAAAACTGCCCCTGTCCCAAGCCCCTGGAGTGCCTTTCTCAACGCCTCAGCTGCCCCAGCTCCTCTGCCAGAGATCCTAGTCCATCTTCTGTTGTACCAACCAAGGACATAGGCAGGGGCCCTGGTGTGTTATGTGTGGGGAGACCAGGGGTCCCCAACACACAGAGCCCAAGCCACCATCTTCTTTGACAGAGTACCTCTATTGTAGTGTATCTGTTTTATGCGGGGGCCTTCGGTCTAACATTTTATTTTAATGAAGAGTACGATCACCAACACAAACTTAAAACCCACGGGTCCCTGAGCAGCCGTGAGTGGACGAATGCCTGTGAGGACAGCGGGGAGCCAGCGGTGTGGCCGGAGCTCTGGAAGCCCTGCCCACTGCTGACCCCTGCTGGGGGCTCCCTCCACCCCTGCTCGCAGGGCCTTGCCCTGCTGCTTCTCCCGGGAGCCCCACCCCTCCTTCCCTCCTTCTCTGAAGCCCTGCTCATCTCTTCCACCTCCGGGGCACCCAGCTCCTTGGCAATTGACCTGACAAAAGGTCCAGGAGGAGAAGAGAGCAGGACTCCTGATTAACATAAAACCCTGACACTACAGCTGTGGGGATTAAGGGCTGGTTACAGAAGGAACCGGTTGCAAAAGGGTTCAGGTCAAAGAATGAAATATAAATGCTTATGTGAACATCTAATGCTTGCAACAATGCCTTCACTGTACACACAACACCCTGAGGTCCCTCTTCTCCCCCAGTGGGATCTCACGATCCCTCTCCCGACCGCAGCATGTCCATGTGCATCACCCCCCTGGTAGCTGCCTGACGTTCCACTAGGAAAACATGCCCAGACTCATTTCATCCTCTGTCATCCTAAACAAAGCAGTGGGACACAGCCTGGCCCACGTGTTCGGTTCTTTCCTCGGGGCAGAAATCCCAGAAAGAGGATCGCTGGCACCAAGACCAAGCAGAGAGCAAGCAGGGCCATTGCCCACCACAGAGAGAAAGGCACCGACTATGCCACCACCACCAGGCCTCACCTTGCTGGCTCCGTCCTCCCCACTTACACTGGGGCCCACGACACGTGCTCCCCTCTCACTTCTGGACTCTGCGCTGACGACTCTGCCAGGCCCTGCTCGCATCCTGCCCTGTAGCAACATGTTTTGGCATCTCCCCAGGTTCTTCTTGGAGCAGGGAGTTCAAGAGGCGGAGGTTGTTGGGGGGGGGTCCCCCACCCACCACAAACCTAACAACAAAGGTTGCATGGACATCACCTGCTTGGAACAGCATTCAAACCCTCCGCTGGCATAAGAAAAGCTCATTTGCACCCAAGGTGTTAAACAGTAACCACACGAGGCTTGGCAAGGTCCATGGCAGATTTTCTCTCTGACAGGGCCTGCCTGATGGCCCACGGCCCATGGGGAGGCTGGAAATCCAAGACCTGGTGCCCAGGTGGGGTCACAGGGGCACTCGAGGTCTGCCCATCGGACATTTCTATCTCTCCTCCCCTCCTCCAACTACCCAAACACATGATCCCCAGGAGTTCACTCTGCAGCTGTTTTCTCAACAAATGGTTTTTAGAGGGTGCCTGGGTGGCTCAGTGGGTTAAAGCCTCTGCCTTCAGCTCAGACGATGATCCCAGGGCGCCGGGATCGAACCCTGCACTGGGCTCCCTGCTTGGCAGGGAGTCTGCTTCTTCCTCTCCCCGTCTGCCGCCACACCATCCCCCCAGGTTGTGCCCACCCCCCATCAAATAAATAAATAAATGAAATCTTTTTAAAAAGATTTTCAAGTGGTGTTAGAACTGAACACCGATGCAGAAAAAGATGAACCTCAACCCGTATCTCACATTTTAGAACCCCCCCCCATACCTCAAAAGGGATCACAGACCCATAAGCACAACTCAAAACTAGAAAACTTCTAGAAGATGGCCCAGGAGAAAAACTTTCTGACCGCAGGCTAGGCAAAGATTTCTCACCTACCGCCTCAAGAGCACTATCTATGAAGGATGGCCATGATAAGTCAGATTTCATCTTCAAATTGTGCTGTGACAGACACAGGTAGCAAAATGAAAAAGGCAAGCTCAAGACTGGGAGAAACATGTGCAAAACACAAATCTGAAAAAGACAGCATCTAGAATTTGTAAAGGACTCTCCAAACTGAACAATGAGCAAACGAAGTACCCATTCAAAAAAAGTGCAAAAGATCTGAACAGACGTTTCAGCAAAGAAAATATACGAATGGCAAATGAGCTCATGAAAAGATGCTCCATGTCGGTGTTCATTGTGAAAATAAGCATACGGATCACGGTGAGATGCCACTGCACACCTATCAGGATGGCTAAAATAAACCAGGCTGACTATATTGAGTGCTGGCGAGGACCTGGGGGCACTCCCGGGCATTGCTGCTGGCCTGGAAGGTGGTGCAGCCCCTCTGGAAAGGGGTTTGCCAGTTTCTCATAAAGTTAAGCACATTCTTCCTGTGTGCCCCGGCCGTCATACCCCTACATGTTTCCTCTAGAGAAGCAACAACATTCTCATCAAAACCTCTGCATGAATGTTTATAGCAGCTCTGTTCAGAATCCTCACAAATTACAAACAACTTAGTGGTTCTCCATTGGGTGAGTGGACAAGTAAGTTGTGGTACATCCATACAATGAAATACTACTCAGCCAGCAAAAAGGAACAAACTACTAATCCACGCTAGAGCACCACAGACTCTCAGAAGTGTTATGCTAAGATAAAGATGCCAGATTTGAAAGGCTCCGCACTGTATGATTCTCCTTATAGGACATTCTGGAAAACAGCAACCCCATAGGGACTGAAAACAGATCTGTGGTTGCTGGGGGTTGGGAAAGGAAGGGCTGACTCTAAGGGGCATTACTGCGGTGGTGGTAACGCAACCAAACGTTTATCAAAATTCTTAGAATGGACACCAAAAAAAAAAAAAAAGTGTACTTTCCTGTTTATCTCAAGAAAAGAAAAATTAGTTTTGTGATCAGTTTGAAAATGAGTCCACTGACCACCCCTCTTCCACGGACTTCTCTCCTCTAATCCTGCCTTAGTATGAGCAGACCTGGGGAAGAGAAGCCACAGGAGGAGAACCGATGGCCCACTGAACTCCATGCCGAGTGCCCACGTGGGAGGACTTGCAGGCGGACATCCCCACAAGAGCCAGGCCTGATGAAGCCTGGAGAAATCCCCAGGCACCCACAGAACTGCGAGAAAGAATTCACTGCTCTACGTACCACTTCGTTTTTTGCCCCCCTCCCCCTTTTTACCTTTCAATCCTTCATCACACAGCTCCTAAAAGGGAGGACATTCTCTTGCATAATCCCAGGGCAAGGAGAACCAGGAGAGTGACACAGCAGCAGCTTAAGGATTTAACCCACAGACCTGGGTCACCTGGGTGCTTCAGTGGGTTGAGCCTCTGCCTTCATGGCTCGGGTTATGGTCTCGGGGTCCTGGGATTGAGCCCCGCATCGGGCTCTCTGCTTGGTGGGGAGCCTGCTTCCCGTTCTTTCTGCCTGCCTCTCTGCCTGCTTGTGATCTCTCTTTATCAAACAAACAAACAAACAAAATATCAACCCGCAGACCTTCCTGTGATTTGACCAATTCCCCCACCCCCATCCTTCCCCCGGCCTCACCATCACGCGTGGTGTCTCGGGCTGGATCCCCTCACTCAGCTTCACACTGGGACAGCCTCTCGAGCTCTCCTGGTCTTTCACGACCTTGACCTGCCAGAGAATCCTAACCAGTTCTTCTGTGGAATGTCCCCTGCTTTGGGTTTTGGCAGGAACACCGAAGCCACCTGGGTCTTTGTCCAGGGGCACATGATGCCGCCTTGCCCCGCTCTCGGGTGGGTTCACTTGGCTCACTTGGTCAAGGTAGGCTCTGCCAGGTTTCTCTGCGGAAAGTTACGGGTTTGCCCCCTTGGAAATGATGATGTGAATTTGCTGGGGAAGTATTTTGAGCTGAGGTCACCCTCCTGCTTCCCATCAGACCCCTGCCCGCCAGACTGAGCAGCCCCTAAGGATTCTTGTGGGAGACACCCGTCGTCGCGCTGGCTGCCGATGGGCGACCCTCGAATTCCATCATTCCTTCTACGTCCTTAAGCTTCAGAGGGCTCTGGGGTGCCGAGATAGGTCAGGTGGCACGGGCCTATGTGCATCTGCACAACCCTGGGTGTGGGGAATGAATGGTTAGTCACAGAGGACAATTCTACGCTGAGATACAAAGACAGCTCCAAGCCTGGAGAGCTCTTACAGCCACCTCCCCAGCGAGCACCCTCGTGTCCCGGGGCTGGTCTTCCTGGTGTCCGTCCACTCCACAGTTCCCTCCTGACAGCTGATCGTCCAACTGTGTCCCCTCTCTGCCCTTCCCACACATAATCTGGTTAAAGCCTACTTGGCTTCTTCTCACACCTAGAATAACACCCACACTCCTTCCCACGGCCTCTGAGGCTCTGAGACCCAGGGCTCCGCTCTCCTCTCCAGGCTGGAGGCCTCCCTCAAGCCCCTGCAGCCCCGTGGCCCTTCCCACGG
This sequence comes from Mustela lutreola, assembly GCF_030435805.1. Lineage (NCBI taxonomy): Eukaryota > Metazoa > Chordata > Mammalia > Carnivora > Mustelidae > Mustela > Mustela lutreola. The sequence continues at coordinate 16,320,209 of NC_081291.1, forward strand.
GTCCAGCCCTCTGCCTGCAATGCTTTCTTCTCCCTTCTCTCATTTCTCTACCCAACCTGCCCCCACTCAGAGGGGCCTTCCCGGTCTGCCTGAGCGATCATGGCCCCCGCACCAGAGAGACCCTCCAACTTCTCACCCCACTGGACTTTCTGAGCAGTAACTCCTGTGACATGATGCTGTAATTCCAGCGTCCGCCTGCTGCCTAGCTCCCCACAGCAGGGATGCCCTCACTCGCCGGTCTGCTCGGAACAGAGCAGAGAGCCCCGCACAGTGGGTATCTGGTGGATGCAGGACAGAGTCCCTCAGGCTCGCTCTGGATCTTCTATGCACATAGCTTCCTCCAGGAGCCTTTCCACATCACCCAAAGCTAAGTGGGGGTGCCCCCCTCACAGTGACTGCTCTACTCACTCCCACTTCTCAAAACAGCTCTTAAGTGCGGAGACGGGGTCTGCCTGGCCCACCATGGAATCTCCAGTTCCCACCACGGGGCCCGATACAGAGTAAATGCACGTTCAGTGAGTGTTTGCTGAATGGCTGCTGGATGGTAAGTGGTTTTGTGGGTGGTTCAACGTGGGTGGGCAATTTGTGAAGCTCTTAGCAGAGAGAGATGACAGGAGAGATCTGGGAAAGTTTGTCATGGTTGCTAAAACCATCACGTTGTTAAACCCGTAAAATTTCATAGACGGTTCCTTTGAACTCTCGCTTTATTTTGTGGCTGCAATTAGGTAATCTGGACCTGGGGCAAGTCTATACTGGCCTTCCCCTCTGCCTCAGGAAGGGTGAGCGTTCCAAGGCAGGGTTTGACCCCCGGATAATACACCGCAGATCAAGACACAAGGGCTCCTCTAAAGGTTTCTCAAGCAAATACATGCTTTCCTCTGAAAGCAATTTGCCAGGACGCACAGAAGAAATCTGTAGCCAGCTTCTAGAAGCCGGTCTCTAAGAGCCGAGAGAACACAGCACTTAAGGAAGAGCGTCAGGGCCACGAGGAAGAAAGGACAATTTAAGGAGAAAAAAGATTTTATGAAGATGAAAAAAATAGGGCAAATGAATTGAAAGCCAATGCAGGTTTTAAGTAAAAAGTGAAAAATGACCCCGTAGCCCGAGGAAGAGGATACAGCGGAAACGAAAGAGGGTAAGGCAGGGCAGCAAGTGCATCTCCTGGGTCTCTAGAAAGATCCAAGCAGGAGAGATGGCTGTGGACAGAGCAGCTGCAACAACAAATTCCACCAGATGTTTCCCTAGCTGTGTTCACAGAAAGGACTCTCTCGTTCCCAGTAAACATTTAAAAAAAAAAAAAAAAAAAAAAAAACTTTTGTAAGCAAAGAAAAAGTTTTATGAGTTACCAGGTCCCACGGAGCAGAGAGCCACAGTGGTGGGCTCCTGGGAACCGTGCAGCTCAGTGTCCCTGCCTGCAGGATTCGCCCCGCAGAACACTCGGGTCGTTCAGCCCCATCTGCAGGTGACCGGCCCGGACCTGACTGCCTGCCAGATCATGAGAAAGGCGGGGAGGAGAGGACCCAGGGACACAGCAGCCTTTGGCAGCAGGGGAAAGCCTGGACCCTCTCACCCGGGAAGCCCACCCCCGAGGGTTTCACCTTCTCAGCAAGCCCGTCAGGCAGCCCCAGCAGCTCATTCACAAGGATAAGTGGGCTCATGTCTGTAAAAAGGACTGACTTCCCAGAAGGAGCTCTGGTGCCCCCTCCGGAGGGTCAACAGCTGGCCGGAGACGTTAGTCATCAGCGGGGGACGCAGGGCTGGGTCTCTACCCTCCATGCCGGGAGCCCTACTAGTCCGAGGCAAAACTCTTGAGAATGTACTTACTACCCAGACATCTAGCCTGCAAGGTTTGTGAGCTCAAGTCCCATACCACCCCAGAGAATGGGCAAATTAGTTAGTGCTACGTCTGTAAACGGAATCTCGAAGGGCCATGTGAGTTCACAGCTTCAAAGAGAGTCAAGAATTAAATGATTTTGGAAACAATCCCTGATTGTCACAGGGAAAGTAAAATCATTAAGATATGGAATTACATATAAAATATGCCTCCAGGGGCGCCTGGGTGGCTCAGTGGGTTAAAGCCTCTGCCTTCAGCTCAGGTCGTGATCCCAGAGTCCTGGGATCGAGCCCCGCATTGGGCTCTCTGCTCAGTGGGGAGCCTGCTTCCTCCTCTCTCTCTGCCTGCCTCTCTGCCTACTTGTGATCTCTGTCTCTCAAATAAATAAATAAAATCTTTAAAAATAAAAAAAATAAAATAAAATAAAATATGCCTCCAGATCGAACAGTCATGACTTTTTGGCTACTGGAATTGGGGTGATTTGGTATTTCATTTCTTTATGTATTTCTCTATTTTCCAAATTTTCTACCATGAACATGTATTCTTACATTTATGACCCAATGTGTGTGTACAAGTGTGTGTGCGTACACACACACACAAGAATACGTCTTCTAGGGACGCCTGGGTGGCTCAGCTGGTTAAGCGGCTGCCTTCGGCTCAGGTCATGATCCCAGCGTCCTGGGATCGAGTCCCGCATTGGGCTCCTTGCTCGGCCGGAAGCCTGCTTCTCCCTCTGCCTCTGCCTACCACTCTGTCTGCTTGTGCTCACTCTCGCTCCTCTCTCTCTCTCTGACAAATAAATAAATAAATAAATAAAATCTTAAAAAAAAAAAAAAGAATATGTCTTCTAGAACATGTCGCTACTTCTTTTTCTTCTCCTAAGGTTTTATTTATTTCTTTGATAGAGATCACGAGTAGGCAGAGAGGCAGACAGGGCAGTGGGGAGGAAGCAGGCTCCCTGCTGAGCAGAGAGCCTGATGTGGGGCTCAATCCCAGGACCCTGAGATCATGACCTGAGCTGAAGGCAGAGGCACCCAGGTACCCCGCTACTTATTTTTCTAATGATCACAGCCAGTACCGTATCTGTTTGCTACACCCAAGAAGCTCCCTACAAGAGAAACTCCTCTCTGTATGAAATTTATCTTCGCAAATCTCGGCTCTGTCCTTTGAGACCCACAAAGACACCAAACAGCCAGAGGCAGCCACTTTCAGGGGCAAGTTAGCTCAGGCTTTCAAACTCACGCCATCTTTCCACTTCCATGCCTTTGTTTCTCCAAAACCACACAGGGACTTTTTACCCTGATCTTTTCCTTTATGGGATGTGTGTGTGTGTGCACATACCCCTATGTGTTTAAGGAGTACAGAACCCAATTTCCTAGGTGATGCAGAAGCTGCTGTCCAGGGACCACCCTCTGAGGAGCGCGGTCCTGTTCTCTGCACACCCAACCCCATGTATGGCCTGCCTCCTCCTCAGTCACTCCCTCCCATCTCCGCTTTCCCAGAAAAGTCTATGTCGAGTGGACTCCAATCAACTTTTGGGAACAAACAGAAACACAAGTAAGAAAAACGGAAGTCCCGCTTATCCTGTCTCCCACCTTGTTCTAGAACTTGCAGTTGCTCGTCCGACCCCCTGCCCAGCCCCTCCGCCAGCAGTATCCCTGCACCGGCCTCCCTGGTGAACCCGGTCCTGGCATCCATCAGTCCATCCGGTCCGTCCGTAGGCTCTGTAAGGTCGGAAGGTGCCCCTTCCCCGCCTGGAACCCTGGCTTCGCTATGCCGGTTCCATCTTGCCAACCTGCTCGTCGAGGCCCTTCTGTCTGCATTCCTGTTGGACCGTTCCTTGTGTGCCCTCCTGCCGGGTCCCCACCGCAGACGTCCCGGCCACGTGGAGTTTCCAGCCGTTTCCCTCAGATGTACACCCTTCTGTGTTGTTTTCACACATGGTTTCTTCTGCCCAGAATGATCCTGTCCCTAAATCTCCCGGGCAGTTAGTCCTTCCTGCTGAGGCACTTGGTCAGGCCTCCTGAAGAGCCCCCTGGACGCCCCTCCCTGTGGAAGACACCTTCCCATGCTGTCGCATCCTCCAGGGTGATGACCATCTTTGTCCCCGGCAGCAGTAGATTCTCAATCCATGCTTGTTGAAGAACTGAAATTAAACTCCTAAGAGGTTTGCCTTGTTGACTGTTTAATGTTCTAGGATCGTGTCTGTTTGGGGAAGGATCTCAGATGGTGGTTCTCATCCCTATGGCACAGCAGGACCCCCTGGGGAGCTTTAATATGCCTCCTGGTAAGGACAGGAGTGAGACCAACTCAGGATTTGGGGGTGGGACCCAGATATCAGCATGTGGTTCAGCTCTTGGGGGGCTTCTAGAGGCTTCCCCGCTGGCAGGTGGATGCTGTGATCTGGTTGGGGGCCTTTCTTCCCCACCGGGGTGGTGCGGGGACCGGGGTGAGCCACGTCCGAGTCCACGGTGCCCTGCATGGTTAAGACACAGCTTTACAGACACTTTTAAATTAAGGAGTAGGGGGTGTCCTGGAAAAGGCGAGGAGTGGGGGTATCCCCTCTGGGAGGGGGTAGGCACTGACATTTGGGGGAAGGGCAGGAGTGGAGAGAGCGGGCTGGCCTGCAAGTGTCAAGGGCTTTTCTTGCGTGGACACAGCAGACAGCAGGTGCTTGGCCAGTCCCCCTCTGGTGTGCAGGGGAAGCTGTGGTTGAATGTCACAGGCCATGTGGGGAAGGGCCCTGAGCCAGGCAGGGTTAGTCCTGTCCTGGGGAGGGGCAGGAGGTGGGGTGGGGGTGGGGGAGGCCCAGGCCTCTGCAGGAGTCACTTCTGGTCTTGCCTTTATCAGAACAGGAAACCCCAACCCCAGGGGGTCCGGGGACGGTTCAGTTTCCTGAGGGAAATGGCCTAAGCCCCAGCTCCACCTCCACAAGCCCCCTTTTCTTCCCTGGACTTGTCTCCCATCTCTGAGTAGGACAGACAGGAACGACTGCAGGGGTGCTGGGAGGAAGACATTGAAGGCCTGTGGCCAAGAGCCCAGACCAGCCGGTTCCCAGCACCTTGTCTAGAAGCCCCAGTAGTAGCAGCAGCAGCAGCAGTCAGGGCTTCTCGAGGGACGCACAAAGCACATGCTCTCACCTACTATCTGGAGTGGACTTTGGAAATTTTATGGGCTCGATGCACTACAGCCCCTGAACCTCAGGTTTCCATCCCACTGAGGAGAACTGCAGAAACACGAACGAGCATTCATCGATCACACACGCACGCGCACACACTGAATGGCGAGCCACAGCAGGTGCCACCCACCTGTCCATCTGCGTGCTGAGCTGCTGTGGCTCTGCCCCGGGGGGCAGGCGCTGGCTGGGAGGGCTGTGGCTGCAGGGGCATGCAGGGCCAGCTGAGACCAGCTCACGGGAGCCCCCTGCGCACACTGCGGCCAGCCCTGCATCCCGGGACCTCATGGTGGGACGGCCAGCCCTGCATCCCGGGACCTCATGGTGGGACGTGTCCCAGGACATGAGTGTGTGAAGTCAGCCATGGTGGGAATATTTACACAGCAGTAATCATCAGATGCTCCAAGTTAGGTCTTACTTCTCCTATCAAAAGCCGGCTGCTCCATGTTTTCCCAGCATCCTGCTACCTCACTCCCAGCAGCTGCTGGCCTGGGGGCAGCATGAGAACACCCCTGACCTCTAAGGTGTGCTCCAAGGACCAGCAGCATCAGCACCACTTAGCACCTTGCTAGAAGGGCAGATCCTGCCCCCACCGCCTCATGGCAGGTGCCTGAGTCAGAATCTTTGAGGGCAGTGGCCAGAGACCTGTCATTTATCAGGATCATGGGAAGGCTATGCTCTAAGCACCAGAGAGGAGCAAAGGGGGCTTTGAGTGGGAAGTGGGACAGCCCATCTGAGAGTCATCAAACCCATGCAAGCAGGAGTCCTCCGACTTCCTCCTCTTCACAGATCCCATATAACAGAGACAAAACTTAGGAGAAAAATCAACCACGTTGCCATTGGCCACACAACTGTTCCCCATCTGTCGGCGTCTCTTCCACGACTCTAGCACGTTTGTGTAAAAAGCAGTTGCTGGTGCATTTCTTTTCTCCATGGGAGAACCCATGCATTCACATCCCAGATTTCTTCCAGAACAACAGTGCCTTGGACGCTGACACGGTCACCAAGGGCCGCTGACTCGTTCTAGAAGAGGTTCTGGGCTATTTTTCTTCTAGCGCCGGCATGCTGCACAGAGGCGGCTGGTACCCGAAACGTAATCTTCAGAATTAACATTCCTTGTGCTGGAACCTGGCTTGGACAGCAGGAAGGACACAGCCCCCACCCCACTTTCCGCGCAGAGCCAGCCCCGTGGCCCGTGGAAAGGAGCACGGATCCCTAATCCTCTTTATTCTGGGAAGTATTTTGGCACAACTTGGCCCTGTAGTTTATAAATAAGCCCTTTGTTGGCTGTAGGTGGCGGGTCATGGTGCTGTTGAGAAAAACCCTCCTCCGGAGACTTTCATGATGTGGTTGGTTTACCCTTTAGCTTTAGGTGAAGAATGGGTCTGCAAATGGCCCGGCTTTTGGGCCACATAAATCACTTATTAATAGGCAACACCCCTGGACAGGGAAAGGCTCAGGGAAAACCACCCGCACCCCCACCTCATGTACCCCACGCGTTTCTAACAGATCCCGCTCAGCAGTCCAAGCAATACTTTTTGGTGCCGCCTCTGACCCCACCACGGGGGTTGGTGGGAGGCAGAGAAAGGAGGCCTCCAGGCTATAGAAGCTTCCCAGGTAGAGGAAACAGTTTGTGCAAAGTGTGCAGGCAGAGAGTAGGCATTCGCTGACATAGAAATGTCCAGAATAGTCTAGAACATTCGGTGGGGCTGGCAGATGAGCAGGCAGAAATGGGGTGGAAAGAGGAGCAGGTGTCAGGTGATGAAGCCCTGACTGGGCCAGGATAAGACGCTGGGTCTTGACTCTGTAGATACTTACACCTTGAGAACGTGCCACCTGCCCAGCCTATTTCTGCCCATCCCGGACCCAGTGAGCCACCAATCCTGCCTCTCTCCTTGGTGTCTACCCATCCATTGGCCATCCTCCATCTCTCTCCACCCACCCAGCCCAGCCAGCCCGAGTATACCCTATACCAGATACAGGATTTCTTCTTTCCTCTTCCGGGTCCTGAAGGTCCTGCGGTTCCCCTAGCAACTCCCTACACATATACAATTTCAGAATTACTCCACCCAACCCAAGTCACCTGCGGGCTATTCAGGGGGTGGTGTTAGAAACAAGGAATTAACAGTCACGTGACCATGGGGCTCACCTGGCCCGAGGGGTGGAAACCACACAGCCAAGACAAAGGTATTGTGGGCAGTAGGTGTGCTGAGCACAGAAGGACCCAGAAATCTCATCCTGACGAGCAATTCCTTGAAAAGTCAGCTATGAAGCCATGATACCACATGGCAAAGCATACCCTTCCCATAATTATGATGTGTTTATGTCCTTCGAATGAAAAAAGGAATCAAGAGAGTTAACCTTTTGCCAGCTTTTCTTTTTTTTGAACAGGTGAGGGGAGGCTCAGGGGAGCAGTACTTTAGGTCTTGGTCCTTCTTCAATGGGTTAAATCTTGTTAATACTTTGGTCTAACATCTTTTATTGTCCTTTATGGTGAAAATACATTCCTGATTATAGGAATCATCTCACACACACACACACACAGTCCAAGGCAAAGAAAAACCACCCTGAGCTAACTACTGTTAACATTTTGGTGTATTTTTTGTTCTCATTCTCTTTTCCTGACCTATTTCTAAACATAGCTAAGACCACCCCTTCTGTACAGTTTTGAATCTAACTTCCCCTCCCTCCACTGAATAGACGATAGGAGAAAACGCCTATGAAAATTTCTGGAAACTCCATCCCAGCGGCCGCACACCGACGTTCCATAACTTATTGGACTAAATCCCTTTCCTTGAGGGCTTGGGAAGTTTCTAACATTTTACTCTTATTAAAAGACTTGAGACTGAGCTTCCATCGCCACCCTTGGTCAGACCTCTGATAACTTCCTCTCGGTAGAATTCTAGAAATGGAACCAAGGAAGAAAACTCTTGTTTAATGCTGAGACTTCCAAGCCCTCTCGCCACACTGCCTTACAAAACGATAGGCTGGCCTGCAGAGAGACTCCCTAGCCTGTCACTAAGGTGTTCCCAAGCTCCCCACAATGTTAAACAGGGACTATGATGGGCATGGGTGGGTCTATCTAGTAAATGTGCCCTGATGCTTCACAGGAGAAGAGGAAACATTTGTAAAACCAAACCAAAAAACCAAAAACAATAACAAAAAAGAAAACAAAACCAAAAAACTAAAAGAAAAAATTAGAAACAGAATGATTTGCCTTTCCTGCCATCTCTGGCTCCAAACCCAAAGCAGTGTTTTAATAATAATTAAAAAAAAAAAAAAACTTAAAGAATTGCTCAAGACCCTTTTAACTGGCTTCAAACCAAACTGCTGGGAATATGTTTCATATCTGAAAACTGTAGCAGGAGTTTCTGTTGAAGAAGACAACTCCCTGCTCACTTTTTACACTTAAATGTCAGCTTTACTCCCTAGAAGTCAGCCTCTTGCCCGGGGGGGGGGGGGGGGGGGGGGGACAGTCCGGAGCCTCCTGAGGCCCACTGAGCCCGGGTGCGGAGGAGGCTCGGCGGCCGCTGGGCTGGGGCTGGGGCTGGGGCGTTGCAGAGGCCGCGGGAGGGCGGTTTTGGAGAACAGCTCGGTGGCGGATAGGGATGTGCTGGGTCCAGGACGGCCGGCTCTGCACTCCCCGTGCCCCTCGCTCGCGGCGAGCCTCAGTTTACCGGCCTGGAGTCGGGGCTCCCGCACGGACCGCACTCACCTCCGCCGTACATCTGGCACAGGTAGGGGAAGCGCCACACGTTGCCCAGGCCCACGGCGTACGAGATGCAGGCGAAGACGAACTGCAGCGGGTTGGCCCACAGCGGACGCGACTTCTCCATGGCCGCGAACTGGGCGCCGGCTCCCCCTCGGGCGCCGCGTGGGGCTGCTTCGGAGCGCCGCAGCCCGGACGACCCGCCCGCTCGGCCTGGGGGTGGCCCCGCGCGCCTCAGCCGCGGCTGCTCACTCGCTTTTTAATTGCTAATCTCATTAACGTGCGCCGGCTGGAGGGGCGAGGCTGGTAAATGGATGACGGCGAGCCCCACCCCGCCCCGCCGGGCCGCCGCCGCCGCCGGGAAGGCGCCCGGGATTGCGCCTGGGATGGCGGGGCCAGGGGTGGTGTCCGGGGCCCTCCGGCTCCACCTCGGGGCCCGCGTGTTGTTGCGCGGCTGTTCCGGAGCCGTCAGGTTCTCCCAAACATCTACCCATCGTTTCCTGGGTGCCTCCTAGGTGCGGGGCTTCATCTGGGGACGGGCTGTGAGCCACACGCAGACATCCCAACCCTTGTGGGAATTGACATCCGGGGAGGGAAATGCTTAAACTGGCCAGGATAAAAGGTCCCATTTTCAACTACTGTTGACCTACAGAGAAGACAATTTCATATGGTTCATTTTGGTCCATATAAAAGACTGAGACACGAGGAAGGCAACTAAGGCAAAGCAAAAGGGTGAGCAGTACCGCGGGGGTAGGCTGGGGTGGTCCGGGAGGACTTCCCAGAGGAGGAAAAATGCTGTTTGTCCAGAGACTGGAAGGGAGGGAGGGACTCGGTAGCGCCTCCAGACTTCTTGGAGGAAGAGGAAGCCAGGCAGGCAGGTTTCCTTCCATCTACAGATGGGCCCTACTGCCTACTGTGTGCAGAGCATAGAGTCTGGCTCTGTAGTGCCGGATGGGGGTCAGGATTCCTTTCGAACAACCTCTGTGGGATATACTTCACTGCTCAGGTGGGTCTAAGGGCTAGAGATTCTGATTTATTATGCCGCAGTTGAAGCCTAAAATACCTGTCTGGAAAGGTTGTTTGGTTCAAAGTGGTCACTACACCTGTCTCAGCCTGGTGCTTGGAGAAGTGCTAGAGCTGGCTTTAGAGCTCAGCTCTACCACTGAGCTGTGTGACCTTGGACAAGTCACTGAACCTCTCTGAGCCTCTGTTGCCTAATCCATAATGGAAACAACATATCCGCCTCCCAAGGGCTCATGTGAGAATGAAGTGATAGCTTCCTATCTGCCACATAGTAAATGCTTGATAAAGGGGGCACTGGTAGACGTCCCCAGAGGTTTGGATAAATGGAAAAGGTAGCATGCTAAATTAGTTAATAATAATGATAGACTTTGAACAGTGCCTGGTATGGTGTCAGGTAAGAAAAGGCTTGATACCTACATATAAAGAGATGAGAAGTGGAATTGCTAGTGGAAATCTTCCTTGAAGCCAAAATGAGTTCACTACTCTGGTTTCCCCCTGAGTCCCTGCCTGGCCAGCCGGTGGCTCCCGAGGAAGGTGGAGGCTCCTCTGATGGGCAGCCTGTCCTTGAACTTCCGACCTCCAACAGCCAGAGCAGCGGAGGTCTACGATACAGCAAGGAAGACCCTTGCTGCTTTTTAAATGTTGGGATTCTAGTGAGTATTCTTCCTACAACTTGCTCTCTCCCCAGAGGGACTGACCATTCTGGGTTTATGGCTATGTGTTAGTTTCCGCGGCTTGGACCTCTAGGCACATGAACTTGGGCAGCGTGTGCGCTTTCATGCCCGGCTTCCTTGCACAAGTCGTTCTGCTCAGGGAGCACCTCTCTAGGCTGTTCTCCCTGCTGCGTAGTTCTCCATGCCACGAACCGACTCTGGGCGCTGCCTTAAGGACCTGGTACCATCTCCAGTTTGGGGCTATCGTGAATAAGGCGGTGATGAGCATCCTAGTGCCACTGGGAGAGACGAGTCCGCTCATTGCTGGGAACTCCTGGGCTGGACGGTAACTAGAGGTTTAGCGTGAGCAGATATTGCCAAACTGTTGCCCGGAGAGGTAGGACCAGTTTGCACTCCCACTAGAGTTTCGGTTGTTCTGTATCCTCAGCAATATCTGTCATTCTGTTTTAAAAGCGCTTTCCGGTTTGGTGGGTGTGTCGCGATGGTTCGCTGTGACTTATTGAAATTTCCAATTTCCCGCACATGAGGGAGGCTGCATACCTTTCCCTAGGTGAACTGGGTCGTCTGGATACCCTCTGCCATGAAGTGTGTGTTCTTTTGCCAGCTCGTAATTGACTTGTCTTTTCCTCCTGACCTAGATCGTTCCTTACTCCTTCTGGATATGAGCCCCGTGTCAGTTTTAGGTAGGACAAATGCCTTCCCTCTGTCTGTGATTTGTCTTTTTATTCTCTCAGTGGTGTCTTCGGATGAACGGATGTTCTTGATTTTAACAAACTCTTAACAAACAACTCTCGAGGGTGAGTTTTCTCTAGAGGACGGCCGGCCCCACGGTGGCATTCAGGAGCTGGGCACTCTGGACAGATGTCCTGCACGGTTGCTGGCCACCTGTTTGCAGGGGGTTGGTGTGACAAAGGCAAGGCCCCTCCTTCCATTCCCCAGCCCCAGGGGTCAGGCCTGTGGGTCCCAAGGGTCACACTGCCAGACCCCGCAGGAGCCTGATCAGGGTGGGAGGGGGTTCTGGGCGGAGCGCACAGAGACACCCCATAGTAGGACAAAGTAAATCCTCAGGGGCAGATGGCTCAGGGTTCTTGGTGAGGGTGTCTTCTGACGTCCACCGACAGCTCCCTCTCAACTGACCAGACCAGAAGTGCAGCTGGGCGAACAGGCCTGGGAGGGGCAGCTGCGCTTCTCTGGGGAACCAGCAAAGCATGGGGTGGAGGTGAGCAGTGGCAAATGCTGAAGGGACCAGCTCTCTCTGCAGAACTCAGGGTTGTAGCGCTCGCCGATTTCGCCGGTGTAAATACTCCCCCTGTGGCCAAGTCCAAGTTTCCAAGACCTGGGGTTGGGCAGAGACGCGCAGGAGCCACCGCTGTCTGGATCTCCATGAGGCACACGCAGTAGACACAGCCCGGAGAGCAGGACGGAGGTGCAGTGAATCAATAGCGAATTAGTGAATTAGTGAATCATTAGGAAGTGGTGGGGTTTGAAGGCATTTGTCACCTCTGTTTTATGCCGTTTCCCTGTTGGTTTATGTAACTGAAGTTTTAATCATGGCTGCCCCCTTTTTTTTTATTTTAAAGATTTTAGTTGTTTATTTGACAGACAGGGATCACAAGTAGACAGAGAGGCAGGCAGAGAGAGAGAGAGAGGGAAGCAGGCTTCCTGCTGAGCAGAGAGCCCAATGCGGGACTGGATCCCAGGACCCTGAGATCATGACCTGAGCCAAAGGCAGAGGCTTAACCCACTGAGCCACCCAGGCGCCCCATCGTGGCTGCCTTTAACAATCAGCTCGCAAGATTCTGGAAGAGGCGGCCCTCCCGAGCCTGTGGGAGCAGGCGCCAGCACTCCGTAGGGCCCCGGGGCTAGTGAAGCAAATTCTGTGTGGTGGGGGCCAGGGGAGCAGGGCCGGGTCTCAGCATGGGTGATGCCCAAGGGAGGCCTCACCCTGAGTGCTCCCTGGGGCCTCCCACTGCCAGGACAGAACCTTTCCCTCCCACTCACCTGTCCGGTCTTATCAGGCCCCCTGTCAATCAGGTCAGAGGGTCAGCCTGCCCCAGTTATCTGATTTGGGAAAGGAGGGACGGTCCTGATTCAACTGCATGGGTGTGGCCATGGCCCTGTGCAGGGGTTCCGGGTCTTTCCCACCAACTCCAGCCACGCAGCTGTCAATAATTAATGGACTCGCCTGCTTGATAATGCTGTTACTTAACACCCCCCCCCACCCCGCCCACCACATCAATCCCTAGTTCCCCATGAGATAAAGTCCAAACTCCGGAGCCCGGTCCGGACAGCCTGGAGGAATTTATTTTTTAATTGGGCCAGGAGGAATTTGACCCTTGCTCACCTAGGCTTTTACCTTCCGACAGTGCTGTGCATTTTAATACTCCCGGGGCTGTTCCCTCAGCCAGGAACACCTTCTGCCTTCTTGACCTGGGAGAGAGTCCTCTCCCATTCTTCTTGACCCAGATGAAACACTATCCTTTGTTGGAAGCCCAGCACCACGCCTGCCTCTGGCCAGGCTGCATTGTTCTCTCTTCCCTGCACCCCCCCCCCCAAGCCTGGGGCTGCAGATCTGGTTTCTGACGCTGTCCTATCCACTGGTCGTGCAGCCTTGTCCCGAAGACAGCAGGATAGGTGTCCCCTCTGCTCCATGGCTAGTGTCACGTCTTTTTAAAAAAGATTTATTTATTTCACAGAGAGCACACGCTTGAGAGAACATAAGCAGGGGGAGCGGCACTGGGAGATGGAGAAGCAGACTCCCCGCTGAGCAAGGAGCCCAATGGGGATTCGCGACCCCAGGACCCCAGGATCATGACCTGAGCTGAAGGCAGACGCTTAACCCACTGAGCCACCCAGGCGCCCCGGTGTCATGTCTTATTCATCGTTTACTCCCTAGTCCTATTCCTGACCTTGAGTGTCCGTAAAGTCCAGAGGATAGATGAGCACTTCGGGGCCATTTCATCATTATTGCTCTCTAGCATCGATAACCGAGGTGCCCACATTTCAGAAGTTTTCTCCAGACATTCGAGTTTTTGTGGCTCACCCACCACGTGCCGGCAGGCTGCCGGGCTGGGGCACTGGAGGCACACCCGGGGCCAGAACAGCGCCCCCACCCTGCTGTCCGAGGGACCTGCTTGCTCTCTCTGCGGGAGGGCAGATGGGAGAGCAGAAGCCCCAAGGAGCTGCTGGGGTGGTGGCGGGTGGGGGGGTGCTGTCAGGGGGTGAAGGGGAGGGTCCTCCCGGGAGCCAGGCTGGGGGCCCCCCGATATCAGGGCTGAGTGTGCACGTGTGTGTGTGTGCTGAGCAGGCAGGAGCTCCCAGGAGACCTGAGCCTCTTCTGGCTGCAAGTGGAGCTCCTGGGCGGCCCCCCACACCCCCGTCCCCCAACTCTCAGTGTCACCAGCCTATTCGAGCGTGGCCCTCAAGCATCCGTGTGCCCACAGATGCCCTCGGGGCTCATTCAAAGGCAGGTCCGGCTTCGGGAGGTCCAGGATGGGTGGGGCCTCCTAGGGTGCTTTTCTGACAAGTTGCCAGGGCACGCCGCCGGCCCTGGTCCAAATGCCCGGACCTCCAGATCAGACCCTTCTGATCCAGCTGATCAGCGTGGATCAGCTCCCCACGCTGTGGCCACATCTGCCAGGGTTTTGAGCCCGTATTATGCCCCATTTGTGAATCACGGAGACTATTCTCTATGGATCGTTTTCCTGGGTGGCTCAGTGGGTTAAAGCCTCTGCCTTCGGCTCGGGTCATGGTCCCGGGGGTCCTGGGACCAAGCCCTGCGTCGGGCTCTCTGCTCAGTGGGGAGCCTGCTTCCTCCTCCCTCTCTCTCTCTGCCTGTCTTTCCACCTATTGGTGATCTCTGCCTGTCAATAGATAAATAAAAATTAAAAAAAAAAAAGAAATTCACTGTTTCACATAAATGCATTTTCTTTCTTTCTTTTTTTTTTTTTTTAAGATTTTATTTATTTGACAGAGAGAGAGAAATCACAAGTAGGCAGAGAAGCAAGCAGAGAGAGAGAGGGGAGGAAGCAGGCTCCCTGCAGAGCAGAGAGCTCGATGCGGGGCTCGATCCCAGGACCCTGGGATCATGACCTGAGCTGAAGGCAGAGGCTTTAACTCACTGAGCCACCCAGGCGCCCCCGTAAATGCATTTTCAAAGGAAGCTTTCGATCATTACCATATCGGCAAAGATACTGTTTGTCTAATGCTGATAAAGATAAGCTGGTAAAGATTCCAGAATGTCTGTCCACTGTGAGCCACCTTACGTCCTCTCCGGTGCTGCGTGTGCAGTGAGGTCACCCCATCCCTTGCCCACAGGCGGCGCCCATGGAGCCCCAGAATTCCACGGCGTGCCCGGCGCTTGGTAGGCAGTAGTGGGAGCCCGAGTAGTGGACCCGAGTGGAGCAGATCCACCAGCACATTTCTAGATACAGGGTTTCCGTGGAGAACTTGGGACAAAAGCATTAAGGTCCCCAAATGTACTGGGGCCACACTGCCAAGCCCAGGCCTCTGTTTTCAGGGAGGGGAGCTGAAGCTGGACTGTCCAATGGAGCAGCCACTGGCCACATTGCCATTGTTTAACCTTATTTTATTTTTGTAAGATCTTACTTATTTGTCAAAGAGAGAGAGAGAGAGAGAGAGAACGCACTGGCAGGGGGAGGGAGAAGCAGGCTCCCTGCCGAGCAAGGAGCCTGATGCAGGACTTGATCCCAGGACCCTCGGGTCATGACCTGAGCTGGAAGGCAGATGCTTAACCGACTGAGCCACCCTGGTGTCCCCTACTTAACGTTAAATGAGCTAACGGGAAATAAATACTAGGCATGCTCCAAGAGTCGGGTAGTGCGTGTGGCTGGGGGCTGCCATGCTGGGCAGCCGGACAAGGAGAGTCCCCATCACTTCAGGACGCCCCACCGGACACTCCTGACGGGGGTCTGGGGGACTGAAGGGGGGTTTCTCTGCTAATTGCTGCCACAGAGAGCTTCCCGCCTGCCGGGCCCGGACTGTGAGCAAGGAAGTGGGACGCAGCCATGTCTGAATGCTGTCCTGTCTCCAGAAAAGATGGGACTTTCTTTTGCTGAATGCAACCCCTCATCTTCCCGTTGGGAGGCTGGGTGTGCCCTCGGTGGCTCTGTCTCGTGAAGCCACTCCATCTGCAAGAGAGGAAACCCCAACCCCCACCCTTCCCACTGCCTTTCTGTTTCTAGGGACCACGGTCTCTGGCCTGGACTTGACGGCCACCCAATTCCATGTATCGCCCTGCTAACTCCTAGTCCTTTTACTGTCTCTCAGCCTTGAGCCACCCAGACACGAGCCTCTCGGGGTTCACCAGACTGCTGGTGAGTGCTTCTGGAAAGATCTCACAGAGCTGTGATTGGGTCTGCAGCAGCCACGGGCCGTGAATCCTCAGCAGGGCCTTGATGCTGCTGTTGCTCCGGGATCTTTGTCCTGTCTCATGGCCCTGGGCCGGGGTCCCGGACCTTCTCTGGGCGCCTATCAAGCCTCTCTTTCCATCCCCCTCGGCCCACTGATGACTTAACCCAGGTCCTGAGCAGCCCTTGTCCGGCTGACGGCTCTCCCTCCAGCGCGGGACCCTTCCTGCCCCTCTCCCTCCTAGGCTGCCTCCCTGAGCGTGGGCTCCCACTGCCTCCTTCTGCCTCTGGGGCTGGTATTTGTCCCACCGGCCGCTCTGCTCCTCTCCCTGACACGGCAAATAGCTTTTCTGTGTGTGTGTGTGTGTGTGTGTGTGTGTGTGTGTGTGTGTGTGCCCCACATTCTCTGTCCCGCATCCACCATTCACTCCTTTATCTCTGATCAGGGGGTGACCTAGGTAAGAATGAGGCTCCCCCGGGACCTTGAATCCCCAGGCCGACACCGAGTATACAGCGACTTCGAAGACGAGACACCTGGATGGAAAGACATCGACCTTGTCAGGGAGTGTGGGAGTTTGGCAAAAGATGGTAATGAGTAGAAAAAGAGATACTTATGGGCCCTATTCCTGTTTTCCCTGTTCATGGTGAAATAGAACAGCCAGGCAGACAAATGCACATCAGATCTACCGCCCACAAATGATCATCTCGCCCAGGTCCAGAACGGGATTGCCAGCCCCGAGGGGCACTTCCGCCATCCTGTGCGTCAGAGCCCCCACTCTCCGTGCAGAGGGAACCCTCTGCTGACCGCGCCTTTCTTGCTTTTCCCTATGATTTACTCCCCTCCTTCCTAAGGCGTGAATCCCTGATCACTACATTTTCATCTTATCTGTTTGAACTCTATAGTATGGAAAATACAGCGACTATCCTTCGGGGTTTGGTTTCATTTGTATCACCTGATTATTGCTTTTTAAGTTTCCTCCAATTGGTACGTGTAGCTGTAGTTGATGTTTTTCTTTTCTTTTCTTTTCTTTTTTTTTGATGCTCTGTTGTATTTTCTCTATGATTATAACCACGGATCGGTTACCCACTTTACTCTCGGGGGACATTTGGATCATCTTTGGGCTTGGATGCCGTGAAGAAAGCTGCCAGAGCCTTCGGGTGCATGTGTCCGGGTGCATGTGCGCACGCGTTTCTATGGGCGCGTGTGCTGAAGCGGATGCATGTGTGCGTATTTTCAGCTTTGGTAGACGATCCCTAACCGTGGTTGCATCCGGGTCATGGCGTCACTACTCTACACCAGCCTGCAGTTCTAGTGGCTTTATATTCTTGCACGGTCTGATGAAAGCAAACAAAAGAGGAGGAAGCATGCGTAAGAATTCAGAACAGAGAGGAAGCAAAAAGTAAGATGGGAAAGGCATCCCAGTGTGGCAGGAGTTATGGTAAATATCCATGACTTAAATGGACTAGGACAAAGACTGGGATAAAAATTTCATTTAGAAGAAACATACTAAACGCAAGCTCACAGAAAAACTTAGGGTGAATCGATGAAAAGGAAATGCCAGGAAAATAGTATCCCCAAGAAAGCCACGGAGAGGTGTATTACTTCAGACGAACAGACTTGAAACCCAAAAAGTGTTATTAGTGACAGAATGGACGTCTGTCACCAGAAAGATGGGACATTTTCAAAGTGGAATACAATGAATAAAACAGCTTTAAGAAACTGGAAGCAAAAATTGGTAGGATCGCTAGGAGAGCCAGAGCTGGCTGCCATCACGAGAGAGACTTCTACGCGCCCGTATGTCTGTGGCTGGCAGAGCAGGAAACAGAAAGAGCCTAGACTGGAAAATGATACATTTTATATGTATATGTATGTGTATGTATAAGTGATACATTATAATAAGAACTGAGTGGAATTTCTAGAAATGAAAAAACGCAGTAAAGGAAATCAGAAACTCAGTGGATGGGTTTAAAAGTGGTGGCTCAGTGAGTCAAAGCCTCTGCCTTTGGCTCAGGTCATGATCCCAGGGTTCTGGGATCGAGTCCCTCGTCTGGCTATCTGCTCAGCAGGGATCCTGCTTTCGCCTCTCTGCCTGCCTCTCTGCCTACTTGTGATCTCTGTCTGTCCAATAAATAAATAAAATCTTTTTTTAAAAAGTGGATTAGATAAGTCATCGAACTCAAGGAACTGTCAGAAGGAATTTTCTGGAACACTGCACAGAGAGACAAAGATTAAGGTATGTAGAACAGTAAAGTGGCCTATGTTTCTTTAGAATCCTAGAAGGAGAAGAGAGAAAAATGGAGACAGAGCAATAAAGTGCTAAGAGTTCAGCATTTCCCACTACAGGTTCCCGCAGCCCAGTGACTCCCAGGTAGGATTTTTTAAAAAGAACAGATATCAGGATACATTAGAGGATGTGCCAGAATGGCACGGTGAACCCATAATGTGTGACCAAGATCTCACCACCGAGGAGCATTTACTTCATGGAATTTTGAAAAAATTAAAAGGTAGAACTTAAATAAGGCATGTAACTTGGAAGCCTGATAGGAGTTAAAACGTTCTAAGGACGTAACTTTCTTGGCTTCATCAAAATATGCAAAGTGAACATTTCAGGGGGTTGTCCCCAGGGCCCTTTATGGCTATCCAGGAGTGAATCAGGGCTTGTACCTTGCATTTGGCTGTTGCAAATGGAGCTGCTTTTATTTTTTAACTAAATTTTTTTATTTTTAAAGATTTTATTTATATGTTTGTTAGACAAAGAGAGAGAGAGAGAGAGCACAAGCAGGGGGAGCAGAGGGGGAAGCAGGCTCCCTGCTGAGCAGAGAGCCCGATGTAGGACTCGATCCCAGGACCCTGAGATCATGACGTGAGCCAAAGGCAGATGCTTAACCAACTGAGTCACCCAGGTGTCCCCAGAGCTGCTTTTTGGATGGTTTTCCCACCTTTTTATTTTTATGGCATGAACTTTCTGGAGAGACTGGGTGAATTGCAGGCCGTTGTAGAATGGCCTTCATTCCGGATTTGTCAGATAGTTTCACCAGGGCTTATTTAACACCGTTTTTTTTTTCATAACTTGCAGAAAATGTGTCACTTTGGTCTTCCCACAGCACCTGTGACAGGTAGCGCTGCACATGCACTTTAGACACTAGACTATATCCTGATGGATGGGCTTTGGGGGAGAAGAGTGAGCATATAAGCTTTCTGAGTTGGCATCTGATGTTTGCAGTGTGGGAGAGACTGCTGGCCTTCCTCCCAGAACCCTGCAGAGCCCTTCGGACTGTGCGGCCCACCCCAGCGCGGCGGTGGCGAGCCCCGGGATGGTGGAGAGTGGCCAGCCGGGACCCAAGGCGGGGCGGCCACACAGAGCGGGGCCGGGTCGAGGCGGGGTGGGGAGCGGGTGGCTGCAGGCTGCGACTGTTTCTGGTCCTCCCGCCGCTGAGGGACGTGACAAAGTCACGGACACAGGCGAAAAGAAAATGAAGTCTAAGTCTTGCCAGCACAGGAGGCCTAAGTGGAAAATGACTTCGGGAAACGCTAGAGCGAATGTTTGAATTTGTAGACTCTATTATAGAGTCTGTCCTGGCGCGAACTCTGGGGCCTCCAAAAGGGGCACCTGGGTAGCTCAGTGGGCTGGGCCTCTGCCTTCAGCTCAGGTCATGATCTCAGGGTCTTGGGATGGAGCCCCCCACATTGGGGGGTCCCTGCTCTGCGGGGAGCCTGCTTCCCCCTCTCTCTCTGCCTGCCTCTCTGCCTACTTATGGTCTCTCTCTCTTTCTCTCTCTGTCAAATGAATAAATAAAATCTAAAAAAAAAAAAAAAGAGGAAACCACAAAGGCAACATCGAGGGTGGGGGGGGGTCCTCCTGTCCATGTGACCCCTTCCCAAGGACGACCTCCTTCAGCCGAGTCACCTGAAACGATTTTCTCGAAGTTGCCGCATATGCTGCTGGGTTCGTGGGCATGGCCACCGCCGAGGGGGCATCCTTCAGAAAGGCCTGAGGGGAACAAACAGGCGTTTCACAGGCCCCAGCGAACAGACACAGCAGCAATGGGTTTATTGGGAAAACAGTGTGGCCGCCCCCCGGGGCCACTCAGCTGATCCCCCTTGAGGACCCGCAGCTGCGTGCTCTGCAAACACGGGGCCCAGCGGGCCGCAGAGAACCCCTCCGTCCTTTCTGTTGGTGTTGGCCCGGTATGCTTCTGCGCCCCACATACTTGTGCAGGGAACAAACAATCAGGACCAGCCAGGAGGCCTGATCCACTGAGGGAGAACAGATTGGGCTCTGTGAAAATATTTTCAAGGGTCAGAGTGTCCATAGGGCCCTTGCTGTCCCCATCAGGGACCCCCTGAGGACTCCCACTGTGCCCTGTGGCGCTGTTCTGAGCTTGTGCTCGCACAGCCTAACGGGAGGAGCCCTGTGAGCCTCGCTCTGCCAGGAAACACACGTGCTTCATTCTGCAAGAGCTCCCCAGGTCACATTGTTTGGGATTTCTTTCTCCCCTGTCGATCCTGGAAATGGGGTCTGGGGCGGAGCGTGGGCACTGCCGGGGAGCCCGGGAGAAATGCAGACTCCTGCGGGCTCCTCCCCAGGCCCCCTCAAGTCAAATCCCATGCTGTAGCCGGCCCCACCAGCGGGGTTTGTAGGCCTGTTCACGCCTGCAGGGCACACGGGGTTCGGGGTTTGTAGACCTGGCTGCAACAGCAGGATCCTCCGTGCGGCTTTAACACACATCTTTCCTTTCCTGCCCTTCTCGTGGCTCCTGGGGAACAGCCCACTTCTGCCCATTCTCTCTCCTGCCTTTTCCACTTTCACGAAAATGCCTTCAGAGTCAACAAAACCATCTCGGGCTTGCGCATGTTCTAGTGGGGAGGAAGACAGAACGTGCTGGGCTTCTCCTATCTGAAGGGAAATGGTCCCTTCACTTGATATCCCTTTCCACTCAGGCTTCTGCCCTATTGCTTTTTGGTTTTGGTTTTGTATTTGCTCTTTTCTAGCAAAACTCATCAAGAGGCGTCTATACGCCAAGTCTCTCTCCTCCTGTTACTTACAGTCACCTGCACTAGACCTAGCACTCCCAGCCCCCAGTCTAAGGAAACCGTCTGGTCAAGGTCACCAGTGACCCCACATGGCTTAGTTTGAAGGTCAGTCCTCAGTGTCCCTTCCTTCCCTACCCCCCCACACCCCTCTGCTGTTTGCTTCTTCCTCTAGCCTGGGCTCTGGCTCTCTGTAGCCCCCTCCCTGTCTCCTCTGCTGAGTCTTCCTCTTCTCCCTGCTCTCACTATACATTACAGCACCCCTGCTTCTCACCCATACTCACCTCTTGGTGTGATTTCCTCTCTCATGGTTTACAGCCGCCTCATCTACACTGCTGTCTCTCCAGCCCAGACGTCTAGACTGGGGTGTCTACCGTCTCTCGAGCGTCCTCCCTGGGATGTCTGCGAGGCACAGACAGACTTCCTGACCTGCTCCTCATCTCTGCCCACCCAAGTGTCACTGAGCAGTTAGTCGCTCAGGCCGACCTTCTAGAGTCATTCTGGACTCCCGTCTCTCGGACCCTACTTCCAGTCCGCCCCGATGTCCTCTTGGTTTCATCCTCAACACAGATCCGGGGTCAGACTCTCCTAGTGTCAGGCAGGCATGGCAGCCGGCAACGTGGAAACGTCTCACGCCGAACGCTGGTGCGTGGCGCCATCTGGCAGTGGCCCTCCTGCGTGCACCGGTCTCCACCGAAGTCCCCCAGCAGCGTGTTGGAACCCAGCCCCGGAACAACCGCAACTGTCCGGCAGCGGTGAGACCATCAGGAAACCGTGGAGTATGCAGGTGAGCCAACGGGAGGCAGGACGAGGAGGACGGACTGCAGCTGGACGTGAATCGCATGCACGGTGTGGAAGGAAGCCGCACACAGGCTATGCGGTGTGAGTCCATGGGTGTCAAGTTCAAGAGCAGCCACGAGGAGCCTCAGGGTCTGGAAGGCGGAGGAGTGATTGCCCCTGGGCATAGGTGGGGCTGCCGCCTGAGCAGCACTGAAGGCCTCCAGGGGCAGATCGCTGGCGAGTCTTCATCCGGGGGGCTACACAAAGTGCTTGCCCTGTAGGAGTGCTGTGAGTGTACACCCTAGGATCTGTGTGCTTTGCTGCTAAGTTTTCCCTGGATTCAAAACACCCAGACTCAAGCGCCGCTCTTCCCACCTGCACGGCTCCTCCCTGGATCCAAGCCCGGGACTCCCTCGGGTGACTCCCGAGCTGCCCCTGCTCCCAGTGTTGTCCAAGGAGATCTGAGCTCAACACAGCCAGAAAGTGGCTGGGTTTTATCACTCTGAGGCTCACCTCTGCAACGGCTCCTTCTGAGTAGCATCTAGATTCTTCCCAGTCAGCCTCATGGCCGGCAGGATCCAGCCCCGGGGCTCCTTGCTGCCCTACCACATGCCTGGCCCCTCTCGGCAGAGGCCTTTGTCTGCTGTTCCCTCAGCCCGGGAACAAGGACTGTGCTGACCCGCAACTGACCTTGCACTCAGCACCCCCGGCACTCCTGTTCCTCCTCATTCTGTACGACTCTCGTGACGTTACTCCAGCAACTTCTTCCTCCAAAAAACTCTGCGTGGTTTGAAGGGTAGACCCCAGAAATGTCCGCCCAGAACCTATGGGTGTGACCTCATTTGGAAAAGGGACTTTGCAGGTATAATGAAAGGTCTGGAGATGAGAGCATCCTGGTTAGGGAGGGCACAAACTCCAATGGCAAGTGTCCACAGAAGAGAAGAGAAGGGGAGAAGACACCCAGAGGCCCAGGGAATGCGAAGATGGGGGTGCAGAGGCGGGGTGATGAGTCCACCAGCAAAGGACTGCTGGCTGCCATTGGAAGCAACGGAAGCTACAGGGAGTGGATTTTCTCTCCGGGCTTCCAGAAGGAACCAGGGCTACCAACGCCTTCAGTTTGGATGCCTGACCTCCGGCTGTGGGCAAGAATTCATCTCTGTTGTTCTAAGCCACCGAGGCTGAGGTAATTTTCTCCAGCAACTCTAGGAAAATCATGCATATGCCATATCATGGATTTATTATTATTATTTTCTGTGTTCTCTCACTCTTGGCTCCCTGAGGGCACAAATGACTATTTTGTGCGTGATGTGTTTCAAGCACCAGGGCTGGGCACCTAGTATGCACTCAAGCCTGAAAAGGAACGGATTTATTGATTTTAGTGTGCGAAGTCCCTGCTGAAGTATTCTAAGACTCAGCCGATTAAACAAATGGTTGACACGTGGCGCCCTGGAGGGGCCAACAGGAATGGACGCTGCCCGTGGCAATGTGGATGAAGGTCAAGAACATTTTGCTGAGCGGAAGGAGCCAGACATAAAAGAAAGCGGGCTGTGTGAAACGAGCTGAGCGTTCCCAAGAGAAAGCAGATGAACATGGCTCTGAGCCCAGGGCACGGGAGGGTCACTGAACACCAGCTATTTTTGGGGGGGTGGTGAATATGGCCCAATCTCTTAGTGAACACTCAAGCATCGCGTCTGTCCGAACTCATCAAACGGGACCCCTGATATGGGTGCAGGTGACTGTATGTAAATGATATCTCAAAAAAGGTGGTATCATCAGGTGGTTTGTCTAGAATAATGTCATAATTATCTAGAGCAAATCCCCACTGTGGACCCTGAAGCAGGTGTGAAGATGTGATTTTGGAGTCCAAGACTCTATGTGGCAAGAATGTAGAAGGAAGCAGAAAATGTAACACCAAAGGGACAGAGAACAGGCAGTGCTGACTGTCGGGAGCCTGACAGAGGGCGCGCACCTGAGAGGCGGCGCTGTCGGCAGAGTCCCCGTCTCCGACCCCAGTGCTCCAGCTTCGCACCTGCCGCTCAGGCCTCCGGAACGCACCAGCAGCCTCCGCCGGGAGTGAGGAGCCCTTGACTGAGTTAATAGGGCAGCTGTCCTGGAGGACACCGGGGGTTGCCTGTTACCCCCACCTGGCTCCCTCAGGCTTCTCCTTATCTATTTATCTTATCTTATCTATCTTTTTCAGGTGGGCTTGACTCTGACAACAGATCATGGATGTTAGTTACCAAGCGGGACGGGCACTGGTTCAAGGATTCAAAGGTCTAGTTCATGTGAACCAGTGATCAATTTCAGAGGTCTTGTTGGTGGCTTTCAAATAACAGCTGTTTTATAAGGAAAGGAAATTCCAGAGCAAAGTCTGATGTGAATATTGATGCAAGGAGTATTGATCCCAAGGAGTATGTCAACTAACAGGAACCAGCAAGGTATAAAAGGATAGTGTATCATGACTGCTGCAGGGGGGGGGTCCCTTGGGAAGCATATGATATAGAGATTGGTGTGCAGGACCCCAGATGGGTGGGGTTGGGGGGTGGTCCGTGGGAAGGGGAAGAGCAGGGCTGGGCAGGCCCCATGGAAAGGCTCTGAACACTGTGGGGTATTGTGAAGGGGGCAAGAGGGCCTGACCCTTGTACCTCTACATTGACCCTTGTCAGATGCTGTCACCTGGAGGGGCAGGTAAACTTGGCCAAGGCAGTTCACTTTAGCTGGGCAGTCAGCAAAGGATAGGCATCTGACTGAGAATAGTTGAATATCAGAAAATTAAGTGTTGCACTTTGCAACCTTAACAGAAAAAGATGAGAAAAAGAGTATCATCTCAACATCTGGCAAAATTCAATACCCATTTATAACCTTTATAAATGATCTCAGCTAACTGGGAATAGACAAGAACATCCTTAATCTAATACAGAATATTGTAAACGTTCTTCTTCTTCTTCTTCTTCTTTTTTTTTTTTTTTTTTTTTTTGGTTGCAGAGGAGCAGAGAGAGAGGGAGAGAATCTTAGGCAGGCTCCACGCCCAGCACGGGGCCTGATGTGGGGCTCGATCTCCCAACACTGAGAGCATGACCTGAGCCGAAATCAAGAGGTGGACACGTAACTGACTGAGCCATCAGGTGCCCCTTGCAAACATTATTCTTATTTGTGAAGTATTTAAAGGGTTCCCCTAGAGACTGGGAATGAGGCAAAGCTGTCCTCTATCACCTTCCATTTAACACTGTACTAGAGGTCCTGGCCAGTGCAATAAGGCAAGAGAAATAAAGAAACGATACAGTATCCCACTTACCCAGAATTATTTACCTGCAAACTGCAACTATGTAACCATGCAGATAACCTGGCTGGTGAACATTGTCTTATAAAGCACCTGAAAAGGTATTGGAGCTGCCAAGATGCCAAGTCTATGCACATCACCCATAGAAGAGGAGTCCCTTAAGCCCTCACTCTGGGGATAGGAATAATTCTAATAAGCTTTTCCAAGCCCGTACCACTTAGAAGCAGAGACTAGGCATGGGTCACAATCAGAGTGTGAGCTACCAGCCTGATGAAAGGACACCCGTGGACGTGGGGAAACCCTAAGAAAAGATGCAGTCGTTCAAAAAACATGGTGCTTGGGCCCCCCTGGGTGGCTCAGTTTCTTGAGTGTTCAGCTTTCTGTTTTGGCTCAGGTCGTGAGCTTGTGGGTCATGGGATCAAGCCCTGCGTGGGGCTCCACATTCGCCAGGTAGTCAGCTTCAAGTTTCTCTCCCTCTGTCTCTCCCCCTGCTCACACACTATCTTTCTCTCTCTCTCTAATATATATATATATATATTTTTAAACAAACTACAGTGCTTGCAAACCACTTATTACTGGGGCAAACAGCACTCCATACCTTAGCAGCCCATGGCTGCTAGACAGTCATTGACACTTGTCAGGAAAAGAAAATTATAATTGTGACTCACCACTTAAAAGGATGGGAATTATGTTGCGTACAAAAGGTTTTTCTAGTGTCCGGGTTTTCAAACAATTTTGGTCATTGGTATGGGGAAATTTTCATTATCAGAAAACTAACTTAGAGGTAATATCTAATTTTGAACAATCTACCCAAGGTCTTCATGGCTTAAGCAGCACTTGTGCAGGACGCAGGGGTGCGGTTTCACCGACACTGGTGCGGAGCTTCTGTCATGGGCCCTCACACTTGAGTCACCGAGGGGCGCCGTGGGCTGAGGGCTCGCTCAGTCGAGGGATACGCTTTTCCTCAGAGCCCTGGCTGTGGTCTGGCCACACGAGCACACGCTGGGCTTGAAAGGCTGAGCAGGGTTGTGATTCCTCGTCTGAGTTCAGCCTTTGGGAAGGACTAACAGCATGTACGGAACGTCCACCACGTGCAGCCTCTGTCTTCCCAGTTCATGGTGGGACCCGGTGCTGGCAGTGCCCAACACATCCTGCTTGTCATTGCCAGGAGGTAGCCAGCGGAAGGTTCCGTGTCTCTTCTCAAACATTGGAGCTTGCTCGACCCAGGCACGAGAAGGGCTGAGAGTTCATGTCTCATGAGCAACGCTCAACCTGATAAAGGAGCTTGGTGGAGGGCGCCCCGGCCTCCTCGCTCCTGAGTGGGATGGAGCTTGGTGGCCCACAGCGGTCGCCCGCACGTGAACACGCCCTTTCTCGGCTTCCTCCCTTTTCTGCTTTCTGCCCCCCTGCCCTCACTGTGCTTCCTGGGGTCCCCTCCCACCCCGTCTGCCTTTGGCTCAGGTCATGATCTCGTGGTCCTAGGGTTGAGTCCTGCATTGGGCTCTTGGCTCAGCGGGGAGTCTGCTTCTTCCTTGCCCTCTGACCCTCCCCCCTCCACTCATGCTCTCTCACTTTCTCTCAAATAAATAAATAAAATCTTTTGAAAAACAGTATTGCCTAAATACTACTATTCTGTCTTGCCTAAATACTACTATTGTCTTTATTTATTTATTTATTTTTAAAGATTTTATTTATTTATTTGGCAGACAGAGATCACAAGTAGTCAGAGAGGCAGGCAGAGAGAGAGGGGGAAGCAGGCTCCCTGCTGAGCAGAGAGCCCGATGCGGGGCTTGATCCCAGGACTCTGAGATCATGACCTGAGTGGAAGGCAGAGGCTTTAACCCACTGAGCCACCCAGGTGCCCCTTCTGTCTTTATTTTTAAAAGACTTGCTTACATGAGAGGAATCAGGTCTTGAACTTCTGATGGCAAAGCTTCAGTATATAATAAGCATTTACACATAAGCCATGGAAATCGTTCACGCCCAATGTGTGCAATCCACTCTATCCAAGAGCACCTAGCATGTCAAAGTGTACGCATCTCTACGGACTGTCCCATTGATCAGAATGGAAGTGATAGCAAATGTTTTATGAAACAGAATTACATTCCATTCAATATAGAGCAATATCTCCCCAACAGTGTTATAAGACGCAAGTGGGTGATCACGAGACAGTTAACAGAGACTCAGAACGAACCACATAATGGGGAAAAAAATGAATGCTTAGATGTTGAACAGAAAATATTAGTAACAAAAACCCTTTATACTTATTTTTGTTGATAAAAGGTCTGAGTCAGAGCATAGCAGGAGCCTTGAATTTTTAAGTTCGACCAAAGTTGCATCATGACAACCAGGAATGTACCGTCTAGACAGCTTAGCGCCCCGGAGGGTTAATCACTCCTTCAGCCAATGCTCTTAGAAGCCCAAAATACATAGACTGGAGAGGCTTGCTAGCTTAGTCAAGTGCGATAAATCTTAAAACTAGGTACGTGTGCAAAAAATAAATATTTAAGACTTCGTTTTGTGCAAACAAAGACTTATCTTTTCATTCCAAAAGAATACCCAGCCTGATGCTGGGCAAAAGCTGAGCACAAGGTATTTAGATGCAACAGAATCATCGTGTTGATTTATATCAAAGAATGTCCTATATATCTCCCCGTGGGGCACAGTTAGGTTTTAAGGTTTCAGAATTACTTTGGAATTTATGATTGAACAGGAACACACCGTACAGAATATTTCAAAGTTGCTACCAAAAAACAAGCTGAAATTTTTCTTAGCAATATAGGTTTCTCAACACCTCTTCCGCCCCCGTGGGCATCACATTGAGAAGATGCAGGGAGGTAATGATCAAATGGTCTCTGATGGCTCTTCTAGCATGTTCTGTTTCTGAATTATATAGAATATCCTGGTCCTTAAGGAATGGGATAGATCTTTGGAGAGAGTATCAACTTGGGGCTAAAGAACTAGGCGGGTAAAAACTCTAGAAGGAAGAGAGATTCACAAGTGACCTGAACGGTGAGAGGCTGGTGGGGAGAGATTATGCACTAGATGCTGGCCTGTTGGATTTTTCCCTCCCTTCTCTGATTCGTTCTTCTTTTTAAGACTGCCTTCTGTGTCCTTTTCAGGGGAGGTCGTTGGTCTTACCCTTTATCATTTGTTCCTTCGGTGTTTTAACACAAAGCCTCTAAGAAAAACAGCAAATTCAAGGCTAGTATTACAAGCTTGAATAAAAATAATGAGCCTTATTGTCTGATCGGTGAACCCTTCTTGGTGAATAAAATCTTCATTTGTGCAAGTGGGATGACCTCTCAGCAGACTGCACTTCTTTCAGGCGTGACGCTCTGCTTCTGGAAACGCAAACAGTTACTTTCTAAACGTGACAGAAGTCAGTCCTTTCCTTCTGATGCATTACTGCTTTGTGCACCTTATTTTATTTACCTTTATGGCAAATCGCTGCACTACATGACTGCGGAGATTGAGGCCTCATTTTTTTTTTTTTTAAAGATTTTATTTATTTATTTTACAGAGGGAGATCACAAGTAGTCAGAGAGAGAGAGAGAGAGAGAGGAGGAAGCAGGCTCCCTGCTGAGCAGAGAGCCTGATGTGGGACTCGATCCCAGGACCCTGAGATCATGACCTGAGCCGAAGGCAGCGGCTTAACCCACTGAGCCACCCAGGCGCCCTGAGGCCTCATTTTTAATGATTTAATGATTTTAATGCTTTATCCAAAATCACTCCAGAATAAAAGCAGAACCCATGGAAACAGAATAAGAATCCCTTGAAAATGCAGTTACTCTAGATGCATACAAATAAATGAACAACAATCAGAAGTTGAATCTTAGGTCTGCTAACTGGAACATAAGTCATAATTTAAGAGAATATTCTAGACGACTGAGGTATAAAGATTATATTTATTCTGAGTCTAGAGACTTTCTCAACTGTAGAAGTATGGATGCACCTGACTTCAGCGATCCAGATTCGTGACTAGGTGGGGTTGAAAAAATGTCTGCATGGGGGTGGGGGGACGCCTGGGTGGCCCAGTGCGTTAAAGCCTCTGCCTTTGGCTCAGGTCATGATCCAAGGGTCCTGAGATCAAGCCCCACATGGGGCTCTTTGCTCAGCAGGGAGCCTGCCTCCCCTCTCTCTTTGCCTGCCTCTCTGCCTGCTTGTGATCTCTGTCAAATAAATAAATAAAATTTAAAAAAAAAAAAGTCTGCACATCCTCTGATAATTACAGAGTTTAGCTAGAGAGACTGAAGTTAATCAGATCCTGTTTGCTATTAATTTTCCTTATAATTGATAAAAATGCTGCCTACAAAAGTTAGTAGGCATATTTTCAGTGCATTCGTATTTTAAAATGAAATAGAGAAAATGAACTTGATTTTGAAAAATCAGGTTTATTTGTAGTAACTCTCTTTAATAACTGTTTGTATTTTTGCTCTGGGGAACGTACAAGAATAGACAACGCTGCTCTAACATTTACTGAAACGGGTGCTTTTCATACTAATGCAAACAGCTAAGACTCTTCTTCCTACCCTAACCATCTCTTCTTGACTAATAAAGAATTCTCACTGCATCGGAACGAAGACTCAGGAGCGCTCAGAGGGCTCTGGGGGGACCGGCCAGAGTCGGTCAGTAGGTTCCCGTCTTCTCAAGTAGGGAACTGGAACAGAAGTCTCGTTCTAAATATCAGAAGCCAAGTCTATATATTAGAAAAATAAAGAGAGGGAATATAACAAACTGCTTCAAAATACATGACTGAGGGGTGAACCGGCTTGTGCTTCCATGTGCTGGCGGCTTCCAGGAGAAATCTTCTTTGGGTTTTAATCTTCCGGTTCGTACCTGCAAAGAGATGAAAATTCCGTTAAGACCATAAACAATGACACGATACTCTTTGTGGCTGTCACTGCTCCCCCGTGAGTTGACCCGCCAGCTCTCCAGCGACCACCCCAGTCACAGTGCATTTTTCACTTAGAATCACTACAGGGGGAAGTCAGAGACCGCCACGGCACCGTGTGGGGCTCCCCCAGTGGGGACGAAGGACCAGAGAAGTGCAAGGCCACCTTCGGACTCCGAGTCTCTGGAGCTGGCATTTAGACCCAAGACAGCTGAGGACAGCAGAGACTTCGTAATGATCTGAGTCGTCGGACGGTCACAAAGTGCTGATGGGGCGACGCGAGGACAAGGTTAACAGACCCTCCTCCTCTACAGACGAAGTGGATCTGGGGTTTACGTCCTCGCTCTGTTCCCCCTGGAGCCCTGATGAAGGTAAGAGGGCCACAGAGTTTCCGGAGCAAACCGCGGAGGACAGACATGAGCCCGAGGAGTGGAGCACACGTGGGCCGGGAGGACTGGGCTTGAGCTGTGACTGTGTGGCAGGGGCGCGGCCGCAGGGTCCCCGCTCTGGGTGCTGAGCTCTGGTAATGGCACACGTCCCTCCCATCCCAAGACAGTGCATGGTTAGGGACCCAGTGCTCTGTGGCTCGTGGGGCTCTAAGCCAGGCTGGTAAGTGCACCCACTTGCAGGAACCACGTTCTCAAGCACCTGAACTGTTGCTGAGGGCGGGCACAGGACGACCAGGCCCTAGGCTCCTGAGGACATTCCTGAGGAGAAATGCCCAAGGATGCCCTGGAAGCTTGCTGGGTTTCCTTTCTGTTGTCCTGCTTAAAGGAATACATTGCCAAGGGTAGCCCAGTGTGGCCATGTGTGTGCATGTGCATGTGTGTCTAAAGTCCCTCAGAACCTCCACCGAAGCCCTCAAGGGCAGTGCGGACAGCCTGGCCAGACCTCCTCTGTGCTCCTCAAATGCAGGCTTCTAGACTAGGGGACACCAAGCACCCCCGGCCTGGCCTCTCTGGACACAAACTTAGTGAGACTTAGTGACAAACACACAGCGATCTGGCAGTGAGACAAAACCAAGAGCCGCACGGGATCTGCAAGGCTTACTTGGCCAGTCTTCGCCTCAGGTCTTTGATTTGGTCATTCTTCTTGGTGAGAATCTCTTTCATGTTTCGGTAAGCTGTTGTTTGTTGGAATTTCTTTTCTAATTCCTGCACAGTGAAAAACATTGGTCCATTACTACGAAATGGAGACGGAGAGAAATAACACATCTCATAAACATGTATACTTTAGCTTTACTAATACTTTTATATTATTTTCGAATTTCTTTTTAGAATATACTTAAATAAAATTAAGACTGCAAATTTTAAAAATACATTCCTCCCAAGAAAACAGCAACATTGTTAGCATGTAACTAAGGACAGTGAGAAATCTGTTTGAAACGGTAAACTAATTCTCAGGTGAAATACGCATGTTCTTTCCCGAGAATCCCAACATGGTATCAGTATTCTAGGAGGAGGATTTTTCGTGCAGTTACATTTTAGCTCCCATGTGCTTAAAGTCTCATCCCTAAACTGAAGAACACGGTTCTCTACATATTTCATAGAAATTAAAAACAAGGGGTAGAATCCTTTCAAGAGAAGTCAGCCATCCCTGTGCTGGGCTGTAGGGGGCCGGGCAACACGGAGGTGCGGCGCTGCTCACATACGCTATCCGTGGCCGAGTCTCTGACCATTCCAAAGAAGGAGTGGCAATTTTCTATTATCATAGATATCTTAGTGCCAAACACAGAAGGATCTCAATGCCCGGAAATGATAATTCTCGAACATGTATTGGCCAATACCGTAAGAAAAGGTAAGGAAAATCTATGGCTGGCCTCCAGCGTGGGTCCCTCAGTGACCCCTGTTCCTCAGCGAGGTAGACGCATGCAGACAAACCTGACCTTTTCAGCCATGCTCAGCTGCTCCTGAACCCTGAGTAGGTCGTGCTTGGCGGTCGCCAGATTCTCCTCCAGGGACTTCTGGTTTTCTGTCTTGTCGTTAAGTGTCTTCTGAAACTCACTCTTCAAAGCAGCTACTGTGTTCTCCAAGTCATT
Source organism: Mustela lutreola (assembly GCF_030435805.1). Taxonomy (NCBI): domain Eukaryota; kingdom Metazoa; phylum Chordata; class Mammalia; order Carnivora; family Mustelidae; genus Mustela; species Mustela lutreola. Next base: position 16,352,017 of record NC_081291.1, read on the forward strand.
CAGATCTTGGGCTTTTATAAAATCCTATGAAAGATATATGCACTGACATAATTTCATGTTGACATCCCAGATGGTGACTGTTGTACAACAGTGATTTGGTGTTGTGATAGGAATGCTGTGTGTGTGCGTGTCGGCCCCCAGACTCCCTGGCCCCCCACCATCCTGGGTAAGCTCCTGCTCCTAGAGGGTCACCGGTGGGCCCAGCTCACCCTCAGCCCCCGTGTACCTGGCAGACACTCAGTGGTCACTCAACTCCAGACATGTAAAATATCATTTACAAATTGCTGGAATTCCAAAGAGGTACAGGAGAGAGGTGCGATCCTAAGTCTAACAAGGTTGTGTGTCCCCGGGTAGGGAAGGCAAACATGTTTCAGTTTTGAAAAGTCAGGTTAAAAAAAAAAAAATCCTGGTGAAGAATTTTGAATGATACAGATGGAAAAATAATAGACTTACAGAGTTTATATCAAAAATTTAATCTATATCTTAGTCACTATTTACATTAAAATATGAGAGCCTAATCAATGCTTACTGATTCTATGACTTGCTAAATTTATAAGATCTTAAGGGTTTTTTTTTTTTGTATTAATGTGATACGCATGTTTGTACACTCTGTCAGCTGGATCTTGTCTATGACTGGATAAATTTGTAATAGAAAAAAGTTGCATTACTAAACAGGAAAATGGTCTCTAATTGCTAAATGTGAAGGAGAAGTAGTATTACCAACAAAATTCCTCACTCATTTTTGAAATCTGGTCTTTTAAAAAGATTTTACTTCATCACAGCTAGTGAAAGCATGTACACATTTTGCTTTTGCTAAAGTCTGAAAAGTAAAATTGGAACAAAGTCCAAAATGGCTTTAAAAACAAATTCATTATCTAAAAATGTTTGTAACAGTTTTACTTTTGAGAAATTAGAAAGCCATTCTGAAGTATGTAGCTCTGTGTTCTATAAATCTATGGTCCTTTAAATAGCATTGAAAACCATATTTATTTTCCTTTTTTTTTTAGTCATCTAAGAATTATCTTCCTATTTTGTTATTATTTTTTTAATATTCCTATTTTAAAATCTCTACAGACGAAATGATGTAATGTCTGAGATCTGCTTCAAAAAAACATGGTGGGAGGGAGAAGAGGAGGTAAATGAGGAACCAGACAGGCCAAGCCCTGGTCATCAGTAAAGCCGAGTGACAGGTACAGGGCGTGTATTGTCCTGGTCCCCCTACTGTTCTGTGTGTTCGAATTTTTCCATAAAAAAGTGTAACAAGAGGGATGCCTGGCTGGTTCCATCGGTTAAGCCTCTGCCTTCGGCTCAGGTCATGATCTCAGGGTCCTGGGATCGGGCCCCACTCAGGCTCCCAGCTCAGTGAGGAGTCTGCTTCTCCCTCTCCTGCTGCTCCTCCCCCAATTTGAGCTCACTGGCTCTCTGACAAATAAAAAAAAAAGATTTTTTTAAAAGATTTTATTTATTTATTTGACAGAGAGAGAGATCACAAGTAGGCAGAGAGGCAGGCAGAGAGGAGGAAGCAGGCTCCCTGCTGAGCAGAGAGCCCGATGCGGGACTCGATCCCAGGACCCTGAGATCATGACCCGAGCCGAAGGCAGTGGCTTAACCCACTGAGCCACCCAGGCGCCCGGCTCTCTGACAAATAAATAAAATCTTAAAAAAATTAAAAAAAAAAACCTGTTAACAATAGAAGTCTAGCAAAGTCAGTCTGGGGAGTGTTTAGCAGACACAGGCAAGGATAATACAACCATGGGAAAAGCCAGAGCCACCCTGCAAAGCCACTTACATGGCCTGGGGACAGGAAGTCTGTTCCAGCATCTGGTGCCGATGGGAAGGCCACGGGAGACAGAACTCTGTCTGTGCGAACTTCCCACAGCGGGAGCGAGCCTCACTGACCCACCGAGACAGGCCTGGAGACCCAGCCCGTGTTTCAGCGCATCACACGAGCCCCGCCAGACATGGGGGATGTGAAGATGCAGACCCCGTAAATTCATTCTCTTTTGTCATACTCACCCAAGGCCGACTTCACTAATAATGAGCTCTGCATAACAAAACCAAACACACATCCAATGAACTAAAACGTCTTTCTTCTTTCACCTCCTTTCCCCCCACTGTAAGTGCAATGTCAAGGTAAAAGGGGGAGGAACTTAAAACTTCAGCATATCTGTGTGCTAGGGGGCTCTGGGGACATGGGGAACATGTGAGCTGTGTCCCTGCCCCGGCGAAACCCCTCACCCCAGCCTTTCCTGGACGGGGGTGTCCCGAGGCAGGACAACAGCGGCACCCTTCTCAGGGAGTGGAAGGGAAGGGCCATAACAAACAGTAACTAAGACTTCTTCTTTTTAAGTAGCTCCATGCCCTTGTGGAGCCCACTGTGCAGCCCAAGGCAAGGCTCGGACTCATGACCCTGAGATCAAGACCTGAGTGAGATCAAGAGTCGGACGCCCAACTTAGCCACCCAGGCGCCCCTCAACACTTCATATTAAGTTTGTAACTTTATTCTACTTGAAAAATGTGAAAAAGAAAGCTAAAAGTTGATGATACATTTTTTTAAAAAAATTAAAGTATAATTGATATGCAATGCCCTATCATTTTCAGGTGACCAACACAGGGACCCCCATGATCAGTGCAGTGATCCACTGTCACAAAGCTATTACAGTATTACTGCCTACCTTTAAAACTTCTCTCACCTTTTGATTTCCCCGGTCGAGCTGTAAATCCTGCAGTGCTCTTTCTAGCCGTGACTTCTCATCTAATGCATGCGTTGCCTATAATCAGATTTAAACAACACACATTCAATATTCAGTCCGTAGGCAATGCTTCCAATATTTTTGTCAAAGTACTTCTCAGTTACCTGCATTTCAATGGTCTTCAGCCTTGACTTCAATTTCTCGTTCTCTTCTTGAAGTCTGGAAATTTCCTTTGTGGGTAAATTCAGGTTTATTATTTTTTTTGATTTTTTAAAAAAGATTTTATTGATTTATTTGACAGACAGAGATCACAAGTAGGCAGAGAGGCAGACAGAGAGAGAGGAGGAAGCAGGCTCCCTGCTGAGCAGAGAGCCTGATGCAGGGCTTGATCCCAGTACCCTGGGATCATGACCCAAGCCGAAGGCAGAGGCTCAACCCACTGAGCCACCCAGGCGCCCCAATTCAGGTTTATTATTTTAACTGTGGTATTTTTATTATTATTATTATTATTATTATTATTATTATTTAAGATTTTATTTATTTATTTGACAGAGAGAGATCACAAGTAGACAGAGAGGCAGGCAGAGAGAGAGAGGGAAGCAGGCTCCCTGCGGAGCAGAGAGCCCGATGTGGGACTCGATCCCAGGACCCTGGATCATGACCTGAGCTGAAGGCAGCAGCTTAACCCATTGAGCCACCCAGGTGCCCCTAACTGTGGTATTTTTAATACTTGAAAGTGTTTCACCTCAAAATTGAATTGCAAAATTTAAGTTTGTTTGTTTATTTATTTGTTTGGCAGAGAGAGAGAGAGAGAACGAGAACAAGTAAGCAGAGAGAGAGGCAGAGGCAGAGGGAGAAGCAGGCTCCCCGTTGAGCAGAGAGCCCAACGTGGGGCTTGATCACAGGACACTGGGATCATGACCTGAGCCGAAGGCAGCCACTTAACCGACTGAGCCACCCAGGAGCCCCCAAAATTAAGTTGAAATTCTAGAAGAGCTCGAACACCTGCGTGTTCTGGTCACTGGTGTGATTCTTGTCCCACCCAGCCCACTGGTCTCCACACCGGTGCGTCACCTGCGGCTCTAAGCCTCTTCCCTGGTCTCTCAGGCTCCCTTCAGGCCTCTGTCCTCAGCCCTCTTGTCCCACCTCTCACCAGCTGATCCTGCCACTCATGGGTCTTTTCCCAGCTGACACAGCCTGCCACAGGTACTTATCCTAAAACACAGTCTCTATCAGTGCCACACTCTGCCCAAGACCCTAGATGCTTCTGCCTGACCTGAGGCCTCAGGCCTTTGCTCCAAGCAGCTCCATCACGAGAGTCAGCTGTGAGCCCAGTCCCCTGCCTCCCTGAGCTCCAACATACACATCGGCCCTGTCAGAGAGCATGGACTCTGTGCCAAGTCACGGCACTCTTCTTTCTGCCTCTCACAGCTGCCCACGCCACTGCCCTGTCTGCCATGCCCCCTTCTTCCCTCTGACAATTTCATCCGTCTTCAGCCTTCAGCCCAGCTCAGGGACCACCTCCCCCCAGAGTCTGTCCTCTGCTGCTCACATCCACGTGAACTGTGTCTTCTCAGCCACCCTGGGCACATGGGTAGCAATCCCGCTTCTAGAATATTAATTCTCCCTGCTCAATGAAACGATAACGTTTTTGAGGACAAAAGACTCCGTATTATACTGCTTTTCATCTAATAACATCTGGCACAATGTTGAGAATACAGGAGCCATGACAAATACTTGTATATTGGTAGTTAACTTTTATAAACCTCCTAATTCAAAACCCCATCCTTGCTATTGTAGATGATAAACTTCAAATGTCCATTAATAAAACACTGTCCAAAATGCCATGCCCTTCGTGTCACCACAAAATGATGAAATTAAGAGCTGCTTCAGACTTTCTGGAAGGTGAGTGCCCTCTTCTGGCCCATGGCACCACGAAGCAGAACGACTACAGTGGACTGAGCACCCTCAGTGGACCGCGGCCCGAATGCGCCACCTCCTCCCTCAGTTTCCCCACCCTCCAGCTGTGCAGGCCGTGAGAGGGCCGAGGGAGAGGGTCTGGCTTTCTTGCCACGAGGACATTACCTTGTTCAGGAGTTCCGTGCTTCCGCCCTCATTAAGTGGAGCGAGTTTGGGCTTCATGGTCTCTACGATGGGCTGACCCAAAATACAGAAATCAAACCAAAATCACATGTAATCACTCAACACTTGCACATTCTAAGCAAAAAACACTGTAAAAACATATCCATGGGGGTGCCAACTCCACAGGGCGGGGGGTTTTGTAGGTTTGGTTCTCTGCCACACCCCAGTGACTAGGGCAGTGCCTGCCCTGCAGTGCTCCAAACAGATTAGCGATGTGAGGGAACCTGTCCTCCCCAAATCCTTTTAAATAAATTCAGATGGAAGGGAAAGGCGGGAAGAAAGGCAGGATGGAAGGTGCTGGAAACCAGAGCAGATACAGACGCCAGCCTCTAGAGACGGGAGTTTTAACATGTGGGGGTTGGAACAGACTTCTGCCTGAACCCGCGTCGGGGAAAACGGTCACGTGTGGCTACGCCGCGGGTGAGGAGTAACTTGCCGCAAATACTGCGGCCGTTCAGCGAGATGCATTAAAAACAGGTGAATCCACACCCTCCGCCCCAGACATTTCTTAGCCAGAATTATGTTCCAAGTGAATCACTGGAAAATTGTGTTTTACGTGTCTGTTCATGGGCTCATGTCAGCACCGTTTCTCTCACTCGGACACCAGGGAGCGTTTGCGGGGCGCCTGCCCGACGCCGTGTGAGGTGGTCACTGCAAACGATGACAATGTTTGAAAAGAGAAGCAGGTCAAGAGTCACGGCAAGGACTGTGTCCACTTAACAGATGGGGAAAACAGGGCTCAGTGACGGAGGCAACCTGTTCAAGGTCACCCGGTGGGAGAGATAGGGCCAGGACCGACGCCCGTGCTGAGCGTCAACCCAGTGAAGAGTTTATAGGGCGGGGAGTAAGATGGACTGTGGCGGGGGTGGGGGTGGGGTGTGTGTGTGTGTGTGTGTGTGTGTGTGTGTCAGAGAGAGCACACACAAGTGAGCAAGAGGAGACTGAAGCAGGTTTCCAGAGTTCCTTCCAAAATGTTCCTTTTTTTTTTTGCCTGAAAATACGAGGCAATCTGTGAGGTTTGCTCTTGAACTGAAGGCTCTTCCTTGATGGTTTTCACTTTCACCCCTGACTGCTCTGCGCAACTTCAGGATTTGAAATACCGGCTGTTCAGAAATGAACTCAGAATGACCAAAAATTACCTTTTTATTGGAAGATGTAAATTCTGCTTTTTCAAATTCTGCAACTTGTTCCAATAATTCTCTTGAAGATAAAAACAAATATGAAAAAAAAGTTCATTTAGACTAGATCTGGACCACACACCCAGAAAAATAAAATCACTGGTCCCGATCTACTACCACAGGGCAGATGCAAACTGGAATATTCCAGCCTCCTGCACCTAAGAGACCACTCAGTGACCAGATGCTTCGTTGCTGCTCCTCCCACGCCAGTCTTAAGAAGCGGCAAAGGCGTTCGCTAACTTTTGAGATCCTGCCGGGGCCCCTCCTACCCTAACTGCAGGTACAGATGTGGGTACCTGTTTTCAAGTTCAGAGATATCAGTCTGTAGCTTGAGGTACCACTTCTCAGCCTGGGAGAAGAGCTGCCGCAGGAGCAGGACGTTGGTGTGGGCTGTGTTGATGAGCTCAGACTCCACCTCGCTGTAGACCACAGCCTGCAGCCCGCTCAGGACCTCGTAGACCTCGTCTACAGTGAAGGTCTCCTCCACCAGCCTGAAAAACAGCCACAGTCCCAGGCTTCAGGAGAAACAACCCAGACTGTTTATCAAATACAACAAAATTAAGAAACCCACATTCACGTCATCGGAAGGGTTCAAGGGTTATAGTGGAAATCTCTCTGGGAACGATCTTCTTTCTTAATAAGACACACTAAAAATAATTCAAGCTCAGTTAGTTTTCTTCTAAGCTCGGGTAATCTTTGAGGTCTACTTAAATGATCATGCAGTGGACGAGCACATCCTCTAATACGAGGTCCATAGTCGCAAATAGTCCCCCAAACATTCACGCTTTTCTTTAGTTTTTCAGTTTAAAATTTTTTCTACTTTGATCTCTGCTAAAATTAGTCTTAGCCCATTTAGTGGTTTCAAAAGTCATCTGGAAGGTGTTGTTTCTCTTTTCTTTCTATTATTTGTTTAGCATTTCAATAATTGTATGAACTACCCACATGAGAGTAAATGAGTGTAAGAAAATCAGCGGTCAATTACATGCTGCTTCTCTTAGCATCTAGGCCCCAATGAAAAAGAAACCGACTTCTCTTAAAGCTCCTCTGAGGGCGCCTGGGTGGCTCAGTGGGTTAAGCCACTGCCTTCGGCTCAGGTCATGATCTCAGGGTCCTGGGATCGAGTCCCACATCGGGCTCTCGGCTCAGAAGGGAGCCTGCTTCCTCCTCTCTCTCTGCCTGCCTTTCTGCCTGCTTATGATCTCTCTCTGTCAAATAAGTAAATAAATAAATAATCTTAAAAAAAAAAAAAAAAGCTCCTCTGAGAATGACAATTACCGTATGATTTCGCTCATACGGGGAATTTAAGAAACAAAACAGAGGATCGCAGTGGAAGAGAGGAAAAAATGAAACAAGATGGAATCAGAGCGGGAGACAAACCATAATGGACTCTTAACCACAGGAAACAAACTGAAGGTAGCTGGAGGGGTGAGGGGTGAGGGAGCGGGTAATTGGGTGATGGGGATTAAGGAGGGCTCATGATGTAATGACCACTGGGGGTTATGTGCAACTGATGAATCACTGACCTTGACCTCTGAAACTAATAGTATAACATGTTAATTAATTGAATTAAAAAAAAAAAAAAAGCTCCTCTGAGCACTGACCACCCATCACATCACCAGTAGCATTAAACCTACTCTTGCACAGAGCGTGTTTGGGTTTGGAGGGAAGTTCAGAGTCCAGAGTGCTAACCATTACACTATGGAACCTGGGAGGGAAGTTCAGAACCATGTTCTTCAATCCCCTCACTTTACAGATGGGAGCGCAGGCTTGGAGGTGGTAAGCCGCTGGTCCTGCGGGGAGTGGGGTGACTCAGACCCACAATCATTTCCAGCAATCTCAGTTAACATGCCTGACAGCTGAATCCCGAGAAAGCAACTGCACATGGCTCCTACTTCCAAGGGAAGTTCAGCAGTAAAAGGGCCTCTCCCCTCCCCGCCTACCCCCACCAAGTCTCACCCCACCCTGCCCTGCCCCCAGTTCTGACCCACTTCTAGCTGCTCAGGAAATAAGGAGCAAGGCCCCCAGCCCCAGTTTTTCTTCCTCATTTCCAGAAGGACATAATGAAGACAGGGGCCACAAAGTCTTACCAGAGTTATACTATACCCAAGTGAACAGTATTCGATTTACCGTTCTTCAGCGTTTCATTTAGCCTGATTTTAACCAGTCTAAAAAAACCCAAAACTTTGGGGCGTCTGGGTGGCTCAGTGGGTTAAGCCGCTGCCTTCGGCTCGGGTCATGATCTCAGGGTCCTGGGATCAAGCCCCGCATCTGGCTCTCTGCTCGGTGGGGAGCCTGCTCCTCCTCTCTCTCTGCCTGCCTTTCTGCCTACTTGTGATCTCTCTCTGTCAAATAAATAAATAAAATCTTAAAAAAAAAAAACCCCAAACTTTAACTATTTTTGATGAAAGTCTTTATTCAATATATTAACAATCTTCCTGCTTCAACTTTTTTTTTTTGCAACCCAAGTTCATGACTCTGAACAATTAAGGTACTCGATGTATAAAGTTAGTACTGAAGTACTTCTTCTGGCTCATAGTTGGGCCAGTGAACCTGCTGCTTTCATCAGCTGGGGGTTAGGAAACCAGCTGACCATATTATATTCGGTAATGGCCTAGAGCTGACACTGTCTATTACCAAGTGCGGAGCACGGCTTTATGACACTCAGCACTCACGTGGAGGCCTTGGGCATTTCCACCTCATCGGACATTTAACTGTGCCAAAGTCTGACCCCCAAGTAGTCGTATGTCTCTTTATTACTTAGTCCTTTTCTTTCACTGATTCCCCTGTTTTTCTCTAGATCAAACATGCATTTTCTACGGACTTTATTATATTGAATGACGGATTCAACACAACAAGTTATCATCTACTAATAATTTCTGTTAGTTAATGGTTTTTCAGGGTCTTCTGCTATTTTACCCCCTTCTAATTCTTCAGTATGAACTATGTAGGGGTTTTCTTGCTAACTGTCATAGCTTACGACTCTAATCCTTTCATTAATAACTCCGGTAATTAAAGTTCTGGGATCTTTAATACAACAAGGCGATCACTAACCTACATGCATTTCACTACTTCCTGAGGGCTCTTCTGAAACTTTGCAATCTCGTAATTTTAACGGGTGTATATCTAGTAATAGATTCCTCCCACCACAACCCACTTTCTTGAATTTCACATATCCACAAGGCGTGGTGTAGCTACTCTCAGTGAGTAACTGATCACAGTAATCTCAGCCACGGTCTGTGCGGTCTCTGCTACAGCATCCCCACTATGGCTCCCAGAAAGGATCCATGTTTCCCTCTGGGTTTCCTTAAAGTCCTCTGATACCTGCTCTCCTTGAGGTCCTGGAAGCAGGAATCTACAGTTTTGAGTCTCAGGCCTCTTTTTGAACGAGCAAAACGCATGTAATTGATAACTTCATTTTGATGGTGCTCGTTTAGGCCCAACTCTGCCTAAAACAGAGAGAAGTAATCGTTAGTCTTGAAGATGTGACAAAGGAGCCAACAATGAAAATATACAAGATATTCAGGTGTAGCGATTGCTAGATGTCCACCAAATTTTGTTCTTTGCTTCTTCCTGGGTAAATGGCCGCCCAACTAGGTGATGCTTCTCGGCTCTTCCCGCAGCCAGGTCTGGTCACGTGACTACTGCTCAGTAACGGATGTGAGCAGAAGAGACGTGGGCCATCTTCAAAGCCTGAGCCTTATGATGTGGGCATGTCTTTGTCATACATATTTCTCTGGAGGGGTCGGGCAAATAGCAGGATGAAAGAGACCGGCATTCCTGATTTTGTGGAGTAGCACTGACCTACAGACCTCAGATAACTAGTGAGATGGCTGTTAAGTGAGCAAAATACACTTCTGCATTCTTTAAGCCACTGTTTTTGTTTTTGGTGTTTTTTTTTTTTTTTTAATATTTACTACACCAACTTAACCTTACCCTAGCTAATAGAGCTTTAAAAAATATATCTGGTTTTGAAACAGACAGTAATTGGGTCTTTATTTTAAACCAACAGAGAGTCTGACAACTATGAGCTAGAGATCAATGAAGTTTTCATTTTATAGCTATGCTGAAAAGGACATCATGCCATTGAACATCTAATGCAGGGACTAAATGAGTCAGCAATAATCTTTATTTTAGGAATAATGATCTATCATTTATCATAGCCTTCCTACAGGAGACCAAGATCTAACTTCCAAGCCTTTTTCAGGCTTGTCACTGTGGACACACAGGGTTGGGATGCCTCCAACACCAAGGCTAGCAATCAGGCATGATCTCCTTCAACTCCCAAGTCGCTCACAGTGGCCCTTCTGCAGCCACATACCTCCTTTCTGCAGACTCGATTTCCTTAGGACGTATGTCTCTAAAGGCCAGGACCCTGCCCACCCTGTTCCCCGAGGTAACCCCGTTCCCAGTACTAAGCAAGTGCCTCCAAGCAATAGATATGTGCCAACAGATGAACTTAAAAGCGTTCTTCCTTTTGAAGGTCACTTCTTCATCAGGCCTTAACTGGTTCTCTTTCAGACTCCTGGAGAACTTGATTAACCAATTATTTTCCCCTCTCAACATTCCACAGGTTTCTTCTTCCCTCAGACTATGGGGAACGCTATATATACAAACTTTATTCATGCTTAAACCCAAAAAGCCTCAAACCTGAGAATCCCTAAAGCTACCCTTGCATTTCTCCACGCCCTTTCTAGTGTTGCTATCCCCATGCTATTCCCCTAGTCCTTAAACCCATAGCTGCTCAAATTGCTTTTGTAAAGCTCACTAGCAACTTCTTTTATGATCACCTGGGAGCTTTTACTTATTTTTTAACTTGAGTACAGCTGACCCACAATGTTAAATTCATTTCATTGCTGACGTCTTTCAGTGGCCCATTTCAATGGTGCCCCAACTCGGGTTTCAGCCCTTTTTCTGAACACTGTGCACGGCTCTAAGAAGGGCTGCTATTTAAGCTGACATCCTATATCCGCTGGAAGGATGCATGTATATATTTTAGCACACAGGACAACTAGCCTCTTCTGAACAGGTCCAAACAAAAGAAGAATCCTTCAAGTGTCCTGGGCTGTCAAGTGGACGGTGTGGACTCTTTAATGTCGCTCTCACACCGGAAAGCCAGATTCCACCACGTTCTCCCTCCTCAACTCGTTATCCTACATGACTGTTCAGGCCGCCAAATGGTGTGCCTGCGTGTGTCTTTAGGAACTTGGGGAGTTTTAGGAACAGAGAAGCCTGCCCTGCGCCTTCTGCAGGAGACCTTTCCCTCCAGCTCCCTCGAGGTGTGACCTGGGCCACTGGTCCCAGGCGGGAGCGAGGAAGGACGCGGCGCCACGCGACGGAGAGAGGCTGCTCGTCTGCAGGAGGGGCTGCGGCCGAGGTCAACTGAACTCTGGGGACCAGCCGGGAGGCCCGTGAGCGGGCTCACGCAGCCACGCCCTCCCTCGGCCCCGCTCCGCATCTCCTCCGCGCGCTGTGGCTCCCGGCCGGCTACTCACCATGGCGGCGGCGAGAGTCGCAGCCCAGAGGAGCCCGAGAGGCCAGGCGGAGCCCCGCCAAGCCCCGGGTCGCCGCGGGTGGTTGGGCCGCGGAAGATGCGGAGGGTGGGCAACTTGTTTAGAAGCCTCCGGTTGCTAATGGGAACGGAGGCACGTGACCCTCAGTGCTGCACTTTTATTGGCCCTCACGATCACGCGACAGGAAGTACAGCGTAACCGGCCCACCGCCGCATGCGCACTGGTTTCCAGAGCCGGAAGTCCCACCTATCTGCGCCACGCCGACTTTGGGAGCCGGCCTCCGTTGCCGATAGTAACCGGAGAGGAGAGGCCGCCTGGACCCTCACGTTCAGGGGCGCTCTGGAGCGTCGGAGTTTGGGTTGCCCGGAAGGGCTGTCCCTCCCTTCCCGGGCTTGGTGACGACGCCGGTTGGGGCTTGAAGGGCTGACTCCCCGGCTTTTTAGTGGTCTCAGGGGGCCTGGGCGTGGGTGGCCGGACTGGTTCCTCTCCAAGGCCGGCAGCTCCTGCTCTGCCTGGTGCCACGATATACTTTTGAATGGCTGTCTCCCCGCCCCGCTTCACCCCCCGCCCCCCTTATAGTCTTGCTTTATCCTTAAAAATTAACGCGACGGGTCCCTGGATGGCTCAGTTATTAAGCATCTGCCTTTGGCTCAGGTCATGATCCCAGGACTCCGCCCCAAATAGGACTCCCTGTTCAGCGGGAAGCCTGCTTCTCCCTCTCCCACGACCCCTGCTTGTGTTCCCTCTCTCGCTGTGTCTCTCTCTGTCGAATAAATAGGTAAATAAATCTTAAAAACAAAATTAAATGTGCATTGGTGAAAGAGCAGTGAATTTCAAATTATTAGGCCCAGAATCATCAGGGAAGCTTGTTGAACAAATGCTTCCTGGGCCTCACCCCTCCAGAAATTCTGAATCAGGAAGGCTAGCTTGGGTGTTTGGAATCTGCAGTTTTTATCACACACCAGGAGGGACAGGGAGCCCTCTTTAAGAAACACTGTCCTAAGTCATCAGGGAAATGAGATAACACACAATGAGATAACACCTTACACCTGTCAGAATGGCTAGACTCAGAAGTAAGTGTTGGGGAAGATGTGGAAAAAGAGAACCCTCGTGCACTCGGGGTGAGAACATAAATTGGTACAGCCACAGGAAGAAACAGTATGGAAGTTACTCAAAAGTTGAAAACAGAACTATATGAGCCAGTAGTTCCACTACTGGGTATTTACCCAAAGAAAACGAAAGCACTGAGAAAGACACATGCACTCCTATGTTTATTGTAGCATTGTATGACAGTCAAGATATAGAAGCAACCCAAGTGTCCACCAAAGATGAATGGATAAAGAAGATGTGTACTGGGTGCCTAGGTGGCTCAGTGGGTTAAAGCTTCTGCCTTTGGCTCAGATCATGATCCCAGGGTCCTGGGATGGAGCCCTGCATCGGGCTTTCTGCTCGGCAGGGAGCCTGATTCCTCCTCTCTCTCTCTCTCTCTGCCTGCCTCTCTGCCTACTTGTGATTTCTGTCAAATAAATAAATAAAATCTTAAAAAAAAAAAAAAGATGTGTACACACACACACAATGTGGAATATTATGCATCCATAAAAATGATAAGATTTTGCTACTTGGGACAACATGGATAGGCTTGGAGGGTATTATGTATGCTGAGTGAAATAAGCCACAAAAGAAAGACAAATATTGCATGTTATTACTCATATGTGGAATTAGAGGGAAAAAAATCGAACTCACAAACAGAATAGAAAGGCGATTGCCAGGGGCTTGCAGTGGGGGAAATAAGATACTGGCAAAAAGGTACAATCTTTCATTTATAAAATGAGTAAGTTCTGAGGATATCATGCATAATGTGATTGTTGATAACACTGTATTGGATAGTTAAAATTCATTGGGAGTAGAGTTTAAGTGTTCTCATAAATTTAAAAAAAGTAAATATGTGAGGTGACGAGGAAAGGGTTAACTCAAAGAGGGGAATCCTTTTACAATGTATTTCTTAGAATTTTCTTTGTCAATTTTATATAAAAAGAAAAGCAGGAGAGAAGGGAGGGAGGAAGGAAGGAGATTGTCCTAGAAGAGGCAAATGTGCAGGGTGAAACAGATGATTGCAAGTGCCAGGGGCTCGGGGCTGGGTGGGTGAAAGCCACTGAGTGGGCGTTTCAGCAGACTCAGAAGCATGAGCCAGACACACTGAGGAGGGAATGAATAAGCTAAAAAGTGAGCTTGGCATGAGAGGAAATAATAAAGGAAGGAGCAAATAGGAAATAAATGGGAAATAAATAGGAAGGAGCTCAGAGTGGGGAACTTCCTGAGAATCTGGGAGACTTAAAACTCAGGAGAAGCTATCTGGCATGAGTTAGTCCCGACTCAAGGATAGATAAGCCAACTTAGATCTTGCTTTTGGCTTTGTGTTGATTTTGGCCACTACACAGTGCTACTTAAAGAGGGTCACAACTGGGACCTAAAAGTCTAGAAAGGACTTCACAGTCCCCGTTCTGCCCAATTCATTAATGGATGGGGAGATTGAGAGCCACGGCCACGTGTCCAGGACCTTGGAGGCTAGGCAGAGGCATCTGAAGTCGGAGTGTGTGATGAAACCAAGTTTTCAGGAGAAAAACCAGAAAGTAGGTGTGAAGTTGTCTGGTATGGGGGACATTAAATCATATTCTGGTTTCGAGAATTTCTTTTTTTTTTTTTTGTTTCTTGCCACCTTCTTTTACGCACCAGGCTTAGGAGTTGTCCCAAGATGCAAGTTCGGTGCTTTAAAAAATAAACTTGAAACTTCCATTGCTAGAACAAAGTGGGAGCAGATATATCCTATGGAATGCATGAAGGGATGACATCTTTAGAAAAAGAGGTGCGACAATGAACACAGGTTTATTGAATTAAATGGCCAATACGGTACAATGGAAATAATCAAAATGGGTAAGTTTCAACTCAGACAAACTAAGAGCTAGGAGGAAATAGTATTTTCCGATGCAGAAAGACAGCTCAGAAAAGTAAAGGGTCTTGCCCAGTAGGAGTGAGAGTGGAGTCAGTTCTAGAATCCAAATCTCATGATCACCGGTGAGAGTTCTCAACCATTTAATCCTACCCAAATATAGGTGCCCTGGCTTTCTATTTCAGTTTTAGCTCCACTCCTGTGAACGTGGGGCACCTTAACTTCTGTTTGGAGGAACTTATGGGTGTCCCGTGGCTGTTGAAAAGCAAGGGGCAAAGGTGTAGATTTCCCGTTTGCGTGAGGCTTGGCAAAGTCTTGGGGCACAGTCAGGAGTCCTTCACTTAAATGATTAAGGGTTGCTATCCATGCAGTTACCCATGGAAGGACTTTGAGCCTGAGGGACAAGAAGAACAGAGGGCACGGCGTCCCTGCGTGTAACCTGGGGCACCCTCAGGCATGGAAGGATGTTCTGGAGGCACTGGGTTGGCCACCCCACTTCACCATTGCCTCCCAGGGGCATCCTGGCAGAGCTCTTGTCTCCCTACAAGGCCCATACATCAAGGTCTCAATACCTACCACCTGCATCATGACCCACTCCAAACTCCGTTAAATGTCTGCTTTATCACACCATCTCTCACATTTCTGTTGAGTGTTTTTTGAATTTGATAATGGTCGCCATTGCTTAGTGCCCATGATGGGCTAGCCAGACTCCAGGGCAATAGTTCAGCTTCACAATCTCTGGTTCTTTCTTACTACAGTGGACATTCATGAGTTCACAAAGAGGGAAGGTCACTTTACTGGCTACGGTGGATACAAGATAAAGAACGAGTTTCATAACCACTCTTATGACATTTAGCTGAAGTTATCAGTTTGTGTATCGCAGGAAACTTAAGTGTATTTTCCCACGGGCAAACTCCTGTCTGTGCTTACTAAGTGTTATTAATGCCGGGAGACGAAAAGAGTGGGTAGATCATGCAAATATGTCATTCATGAGTATGTTTGGGGCTTGGGGATTTTTCAAGTTGCTCTGCAAACCTGCATCGGGTAGTTGTTTTAATTTAAAATTCCTTTTTAATCTAAAGTTTTCTGAACCAAGGGGGTTATAATAATCACGATAAGCCCATCTACCCAGCTGGGTTGATTGTTGTTACATAAGCTGTCTAAATAGTGTCAGCAAATATGAACACGGATTTTTGGCCTTCAGCTGATGAATTTGGCTCATGAAGAGGCTGAACTTGTGCTCTGAGTTATTTCCTAACTTGGCTTGACTATCAAGGCAAACAGTACGAGCTGCGGGGGAGAACATCTCTGCCCTACCTTAATAGCAAGCTTCTTAGTCTCATACTTAAAAAAAAAAATTGCTGTGACCATTTAAAAATTCTGTGCGTGTGTGTGTGTGTGTGTGTGTGTGTGTGTAAATCTGGAAGGAGTAAGTGGGAGGCGTGCAAAGGAGGCCATTATATACTTTTTAGCCTAGCTGAAGATAAATAAAACAAAGACCAACTCTGTCTCTTCAGATGTTTAGGAAGGGAGACACTTGTAGGTTCATAGGTTATCAGTCCTAACATGGGCACCACCAACTCCAGGGCTTTTGCAATCCACACTGGGCAAAAGGGGAAACGGAAGGTCATTGTGCTCTTTTAGCAGTGCTGACAGATTTAGCTGGCCCGCCACTATTTACAGAGCCCACCCCTACCCCTGCCATGTGTGCTAGTTTTTGTGGCTGTGATAGAATCTCACAAGAGATACGGGGGATTCAGGAGGCCCCAACTTTCCCTACTCTACAGAGCTTTGGTTAAGGTCAGGATGGGGTGGGGGTTGTTGCCAAATAACGGAGGAAGGGATTTGGTAAAACATGGTACAGGTGGTATATAGAAAAGGCAAAAATCTTTTTTAAAAAAATATTTTATTTATTTATTGGACAGACAGAAATCACAAGGAGGCAGAGAGACAGGCAGAGAGAGAGGAGGAAGCAGGCTCCCCGCTGAGTAGAGAGCCCGATGCGGGGCTCGATCCCAGGACCCTGGGCTCATGACCTGAGCCGAAGGCAGAGGCTTTAACCCACCGAGCCACCCAGGTGCCCCAAGAAAAGGCAAAAATCTTGAAGGCATGGTGGGGAAGGGGAATGTTGGAGAAACACTGAGCCAGTGGGGGAATTGTTTGGGGAAAATCATTGTGGGGGATTCTCTTGAGTCTTTGGAGTATGGCTCTGGCATGTAACACCCCAAGAGTCCTCCGATTTCCCCAGCCCTACCCGGTTACAACTGAGAAAGTAGCCAAGACTTTAAAGAAAGGAAGAAGCCAGGATTGGAAGGGTCTTTATAGGAGCTATAAATTATGGCAGCTCAGTGGGTCTCTGGTGGGCAAGAGATTACTTCCGGTTCTTCTGTTGTTTACTGCCTCAATGGCTTGGTTGCAGAATGCTCCAGTGATCGGCGGGGTATTGGCGGGTGCTGATGAATTCGCTCAGTGAAATCACTATCATATGCATTCAAAGAGGTCAGGCAAGGAGGTGGTTCACCATAAAATACTACAACTCCCTTTAAGCTTATGTAGATGACAGCAACTTCTTAGCCCAAATGATAGATCTGTTTCAGTGATTATGTCCATGTATTCAAACACCCCAAAGGAAACAAAACGCCTGACCCATCAAAAAGGGAAGTCTAAAAACGTTAGGAACCGGTGGCGGGCAATGCCTTCTTGTGAAGTATGAGAAGTACGTAAATATGAGGATGTGGCCCAAATCCTCATTTCACACCCTTACACGAACATAGCTGTGTGTGTTAGATCTACGGGCTCAGGCCTCATCTCCGGCGATTTCCCCTGGAAACCTGGGGAACACAGTGTGGGGAAGAGAATGGTGAGCCAGATGGGATTTGTCCCTTTCAAGTACATGTGGGGAAGAAATATGGCATAGGGGCAGCTTCATAAAATCATCCACAAACCAGTCTGTGAGGGGTAACTTTGAACATCTGACACACGTAGGCTTGATACCTTTATGATTAGATTGGAGATAAAAGGTCCCCAGCTGTTCTTATCTGACAAAATCTGGTCTTGTTTTAAAAAAAAGTGAGATGTGAGCCTAAACCCAACGACGACAACAACTTCAGTATCTCCCTGTATAGGACAGAAACAAGTTTGCATTTGAAGAAATTCAAAGTATGGTTTCTGTATTTGATTCTGCGTGAGAGAAACCATGAAAATCAGGGAGGTTTTTTTTTTTTTTTTAAACTAGGATCTCTGCTTGTATCCACATAAGAAAGTTCTGTCTCTGTATTGAGAGATTGTCCAGATGCTCGATGTGCTTTGTAAAGACTTAGCATTTACAGTATTGTGATGATTTGCTTCTCTAAAATGGATCTATACATTTAAGCCGTCCACACTGTGAGTCATTTTAGCTGTCATTTGTTGCGTACTTGCTGTGGGCCAGTAACAAACGCTTCCTGTTTAAAATGCAATATTTTGGGGGCGCCTGGGTGGCTCAGTGGGTTAAGCCTCTGCCTTCGGCTCAGGTCATGATCTCAGGGTCCTGGAATCGAGCCCCGCATTGAGCCCTCTGCTCAGCAGGGAGCCTGCTTCTCCCTCCCCCCAACCCCCGCCTGCCTTTCTACCTCTCTGTCAAATTAATTTAAAAAATCTTTTAAAAAATGCAATATTTCATTGACTCATGAGTTAAATACTATGATTACTCTCATTCCTGAAGGGACAAAATAGAGGCTTAGGCAGTGTAGGTAACTTCTGCAAGGTTGTGGGGCTGGTTGGTGGAGGGGCTGGGACACGGATGAATGAATGTGTGGCCAGGAGCAGGGTCCCCCAGCCCTCCTCCAGAATGGACGGTTTCAACTGTCTCACTTCACACATCCAGGCAACAGGGCCAGAGCGAGTAACCAGGACACCTGCACTTGGAAGCTCTGGGTGGACTGTCCCTTCCTTCCATCTAAATTCTGATGCCCCGATTCCTAAACCCCTTGATCCCCATTCAATCATTTCGGGGTCCCTAAAGTGCTCATTGGCTATCCTAATCAACTCTTGTCCCCTTACCCCCCCCCCCTGCTTCCTCTGTGCCCCGTAGAATACACGTGCCATTACCCGATGACCTCAGAGCAGCAGATTTTTCCCTCGAACACTACTTGTCCAAAAGGGAGCTTCCTCCTTGGTAGGACAGGTGTGCCACAGTCACCTATCAACCCCTAGACCTAGGCCTCCCTCAACCAGCTTTTGCCTCCAGGGACCACTCCACGGCCTGTCTCCCATCAACCACCTTCCACCCACTTCTGGATCATTCCTCCGTTCACGCACATTCCTTGAGGCCCATGATATCTGGCTCCAGCCTGTCTTACCGTCCCCAATCCTGCTTTGTGAGCTACCGGCTGGTGGCTTTGGACTCGATGTCATCTTAGCACCTGCTCTGCTTCCCCCAGAGAACTGTCCCTCTGTGATCATCACCCGCCGTCTGAACACCAGCTCCAGTCCTGTCCCTGCCCCTCGGCCTCGCCTCAGCCCCAAGGGTGACCCATCTGGGATCTTTTTTTTTTTTTTTTTTTTAGATTTTATGTATTCCATGGAGAGAGTGGGAGCGCATGAGCGGGAGGGGCGCAGCAGAGGGAGAGGGAGAAGGAGGCTTCCTGCTGAGCAGGGAGCCCAGTGTGGGACTCTATCCCAGGAGCCTGGGATCATGACCTGAGCCCAAGGCAGACACCTAACCACCTGAGCCACCAGGCATGCCACCACTGTGATCTTTTCACCCTTCGGCTTTTTTCTGCCCTCTCATTCCTTCCTCCTTGACTTACTTCTCTCGGTCCCCGCTCTAAAGCTCCAAGACATGACTCAAGCACGAGAAGTTTCTTTTTCTCACCTATTGACTCACTGTTAACACCCACCCGAGTGATTCCAAGGCCAAGTTCATCTAGGCTCCTTGCCCCGCCCCACCCCCTCAATGTCCTCTGGGCAATACAGCTGCTTAGACATTTTGGGTCAGCTCCTCTGCCTCTTCATCCAAGGGGCCGTCCCTTCAAGTTTTCCTCGTCCTCAAATATTCTACCGTCTCTCCCTCTTCAGTCCCAACAGATGATTTCCCCTCCTGCTTTTCCAGAAGGGTCAACTCTCCTGGCGTCTCTGTGTTGCTGTTCAAAGTGAGTTCCTTCATCAATGAGTGAGCAACCATGTCAGGATTATTAACACTCAGTATTGCCTAGGGTACGAGGGAAAAAAAAAAAAAAAACATTAAAAACAAAAACAAAAGACTTTTCGGTAAGAGGATACAATAGTATGGCCTTTTTTTTTTTTCGAGAGGGCAAACTGGAAATTACTATCAAAACTGGAAATTAGTCTCAAAACTGAAAATGCACACGCCCTTTGACCCAGTGATTTGCCTTACCTCCTAAGTGTTTAAGAAAAAAACAAGAGCGCAAAGATGTGTGTACGAAGATGTTTACTGTGGTTTTGATGTGGTAGCAATCTTGAGGTAGGTGTGAATGTTTCTCTTCTGGCCCCATGACCAAATAAATGATGCTATAGGAAAGAGGGATCTTTCTGCAGCTGTCACAAAGCAGGAGGAAGAATCCACGCCCAGCAGCATGGAAAGATATCCACAATACACAACAAAATGAAAAAATCGAGTTGGAGAAGGAGAGTCATGGGGGGAGCCCACTTGCTTGTAAATGCACAGACAGAGAAACTCAGAAAGGTAAAGAGATCCCCTTTCTATGCTCGAATGCAGAGAGGGTGATAGAACGAAGGCCGGCGTTTCGGGGGTGGTTGACCTCTGCTTGATACACACCTGTAATTTGGATTTTGTGATTATGAGGGCATTACTTGCATAATTCAATGATCAAAGAGGAAATAAAATCGCAGCCCGGACAAACACAGTCTGTGCCACATCTGCCATTGTCTTAGCGCTCATCACAACCAAGGCACCTTCCTTCAAAGGCCCAGGTCTCTTTCCTCTTCCCTTTCAGTCAGCAATCTCAGGTCAGAAATTTCAGGTCACCAAGAGCCCCCCCGTAGAGATCGCCTAAAGGAACATGCCCTTTCCTTTTTATTCTTCGCTCCAAACGTTGTTGCTAATGTTTAGATGTTTTCACTTTGGTTGGTGCCCTCTGCTGTGAGCTTTCTCCCCTGCTCTCCAGATGGTCCCCGGAACAGCCCTAGGGTCTCCCACACGGGAGGTGAGGAGGGTGGAACCCAAGGGAGGACTCCACTGGCCCTGGGCTGATTGTTGCCTAACCTTGTTCGCGACCTCTCTGGGAAAGAATGTCAAATTTCTGTCTGATTTGAATTAGGTTCACTGAGCAGGTCCCATTCAGATATTTTATAGCAAAATTAAACAAGAAGTTGGCATATATCTCTGGATACAAAGATGTATCTTATGGGAATATTATAACCATTAGGGTCCTTTTCTGTCTTTCTTTCTTTCTTTCTTTCTTTTTAACTGCCTTATGGAGGGTATCTTTTATGGGAGGGGTGTATTTCAATTTTGGTGTGACTTACTTTGAGAGCAATGATGATCAATCAGGATTTATTACTGTCGGCCTTTTTCCAGAAACAGAAGACATACTTAGGTGATGTAGGTCAAGTTTCACAGTGACCACACAGAGAATTTAAGCTCTCATCCTATCTTCTAGAAACCCCTATACTTCTTCTCCTGGCTTCACTGGTTCTTGGAGGATCTCCTGCCCAAAGCTAAGCTAAGCAGGATCCTCTTCTCATGGCCCCGGCCAACCCCTTCTGCTACCCTGAGGGAGGCCCAGATCCATCAATGGTCCCTTCACTTTTTTTTTTTTTTTGTAAGCTCCTATACCTTCATTCTCTTCCTCTCTCTTTGACCTTTCCACTGTTGAAAATCAGGCTCGCATCTCCTCCCTGTTAAAAACAAACCCAGGGGCGCCTGGATGGCTCAGTGGGTTAAGCCTCTGCCTTCGGCTCAGGTCATGATCTCAGGGTCCTGGGATCGAGCCCCACATCGGGCTCTCTGCTCAGCAGGGAGCCTGCTTCCCACTCTCTCTCTACCTGCCTCTCTGCCTACTTGTGATCTCTGTCTGTTAAATAAATTAAAAACAAACAAACAAACAAACAAAAAAACAAACAAACCCAAACAATGACAAACAACTGAAAACCCACCCTTTCACCGTGAAACCATGTCCTCCTTGTTGACATGGCCGTTGGCTTGCTTGGCTCGCATGGTTGGTTCCTCTTCTGCTCACCTCTGACTAGCGGTGTCCCTTGGATCTCTGTCCTCATCAGCTTTGTCTGCCCACTGTACCCTCCCTGTGTATGTCATTCCACTCCTTCCCCGGGTTTCATCTGTCCTATCTGAGGATGACCATGAACCCTTCCCCGTCAGCCCCTGCTTGTCACTTGTGTCCTCAACTCATCGTTCAGGAGCTGACAGCCTTCAAAGCGACGGGTGAATGACAGGATATACCTGCTTACATTTTTACCTCGTGCCATGGAGATAACTTTCTAATATCCCTACTATCTTTCCTATCCTTTGTTAAAGTCACCATCACACGCTGTATTTTGTAAACTCTACCTGTATGCTATATATATACACCATAGAAGTAAAAAGATATATATTTTTAAGTCACCTCAATGAAAAAGAAATCCAAATCTGGAGAGAACAAGGATACCGACACTACTTCTTCGAAAGAGCCTTTGTTTAGATCCAAAGGAAAAGCCAAGGGAACTTCGTTAAATCGCTATTTTATCTCACCATCAGAAGGGTGAGTCAGTCTTTATTCAAAAGGCAAAGAGAGTTCTTGTAATGATATCATTAAAAAAAAAATTCTAAGAATTGTTGATTTGAGCCTTGAGGTCGAATATGGTTTTCTATGGGATGTTTACTACAGACACCGATGTTTGTTCACTCCGAGTTGTAAACTGTGGTTTTCAGATGAGGTTGATTGACTTCGTCATCCATGAGATGAACCCACCAACTACGAACTATGAGCTGCCAGAGCGCTCTCTGAGAAATAGGGACACAGGTGGGAATCTTGCTCCTCGTAAGATTATTTGCAGGGACAAATAAACTGTGCTCTAACAGAAAGCCAAACTGAAAGACAACACGCAGAATCTTGCCTCTTGGGACTGATTCAACATGCAGGGCAGAAATGAGAACTGATCTCTTCCTGTGCTATTTTTCTAAATTTTTATTTAGATGCTGGTTAGTTAACATACAGTGTAATATTAGTTTCAGATGTCTTCCTGTATTTTAGAAGAATATGTTGTGCAGGAAGAATTTTTAATTTTTTGATTAACCTGCAAGTCGGGTCTATTTTTTTTTTTTACTCCAGTCACACCCATCAAAGGACATGTGACTCAGCCCCCCCCCCCCCCCCCCCCCCGGTTTAGGCGAATACTTTCATCTCGCACTGACAAAAGACACCAAGAGGCTGAGTTCTCCTTCCCAAATGGCAACACGGGTAATGAATGGATGAATGTGGTTCTTTCAAAGAACATTACGTGGGATACTGATTAAGTAGTGTGCAGGACTGAAATAAAATTCACTTCCTTTTTGAGAAATAAGAATGTGTGAAAGAATGAAATCTTGCCATTTGCAATGACAAGGGTGGGGGTAGAGAGAATAATGCTAAGGGAAGAAGAGCAAACAGCATATGATTTCACTCCTATGTGGAATTTAAGAAGCGAAGCAGATGAACATGGCTGGGGGTTGGCAAATCATAACGCAGATTCTTTCCCATGGGGAACAAACTCAGGGTTGCTAGTGGGGGATGGGCTATAGGGGTGACAGGCATTCAAGAGGACGCTGGTTGTGCTGAGCCCCGGGGTGTTGTAAGAAAGTGATGAGTCACAAAATTCCGCACCTGAGACTAATATTAGCCTGTATGTTACCTAAGTGGAATTGAAATAAACACTTGGAAAAAAGAAAAGAATTTGGGAAACCTGACATGGAATGACATACGAATTGTATGTTAATCACAGAATATGGTGCCAAGAGTCTCCAAGGATCAGGGCACAATGAACAGACACTCTTTTTTTTTTTTTTTTTTTTAAATTTTTTTATTTGACAGAGAGAGATCACAAGTAGGCAGAAAGGCAGGCAGAGAGAGAGAGAGGAGGAAGCAGGCTCCCTGCGGAGCAGAAAGCCCAGTGCGGGGCTCAATCCCAGGACCCTGGGATCATGACCCGAGCCAAAGGCAGAGGCTTTAACCCACTGAGCCACCCAGGCGCCCCTGAACAGACACTCTTATTTTAGAACGAGAAAATAAAGATTCAGTGTAGATTTAAAAATTTGCACCTACGAGTAAGAATTTGTTTGAGAAATTACACCAAGAATGAAAGATAAGTGTGTGTCTGTGTGTGTATGCATGTGTGTGTGTGTGCATATATATGTGTGTGTATGTGTGTGTCTCTATAGGTGTGTACGTGTTGTGTATGAATGTGTGTGTGACTGTGTGGGTGTGAGTGTATGGGTGTGTATGCTTCTGCACTGTGTGTACGTGTCATATATGAATGTGTAGGGGGTGTGTCTAAATGTGTATGAGTGTGTGTGTTGTGTATGGATCTGTGTGTGTGTTGCATATAGGTGTTTGTATGCATGCATATGTGAACATGTGTGTATACTGTGCATGAATGTATTGGAGTGTGTGTGTGTGTGTTAGTGGGGAAGAACAGACGGGAAAAGGAAAGGACTTTGGAACCCTAAAATAAATCAGATGGTGGATGAGACTTTATCAGAATCTTATCTTAATACCTGCCTTTTTGTAGGTGAGGAACATAGTTGCGTTAGTGATCGTAAATAATCTACTTTTCTGGTTGGAGAGCTGTGGAGTTCTCTTTGGTAGGCAAAGGTTTTCTGTGCCTCGGATTAATCTTTTATTATTTTAGATTTTGGCAACATCCCCAGGCCAGGCTCCAGTTCTGTAAAAAAACCACTCTGCAACATTCAAAGCAAGTGGAACACATGAGCAATTTTGGAAAAGGACCGCAAAGGCCAGACACAACTCCCGGGGTGCAAGGTGGGGGGGTCTTTGGGGTGCAGGGAAGCCTGAGCTTTCATCTGTTCTCATAAATGCCATTTCTCTGTTCGTCTCTCCTTCGGGTGGATTTCTTCTGGATCTTTTACTGGGGATAATTTTTAGAGAGAAAAGTAACTCTCTTTAGCACGGGGTCCAAGCACACTGGCCTCGCAGGAGGGTACCAAGGCTGGAGAGGCCGACACCCCTTCTGGGAAACCAGAGAGAGAGTCCAAGGGGAGCATTTATTCCAAACCACTTAATCTCAGTACAGATACCACTTGTGGGTAATACAGTTATTTTGAAAGAATGCAAAGAAGCAAAAAGGAAAAAAAAAAAAAACCCTTTATAGAGCAAACCTTCAGAGGGCAAAAGTTCAAGGGAGGATTTATTTTTAATGTTAAAAGGGAAGACAGATCATGAGTGAATTCGAGAGCACTGGTAAAAATGCGAAAGCTCAGAAAGCCCAGAAGAGCCATTTGGTTTGCTAAGTGTTTGTTTCTTCTGGGGCAATAAGCTAGTCAAACAGATTTGCTTGATTCCTAAAAGGTTTTTCTAACTGGCTGCCAGTCTCAGATAAAAACCATATACTACAGCTTCAGGAGTGTGTGTGTGTGTGTGTGTGTGTGTGTGTGTGTGTGTG
Organism: Mustela lutreola; assembly: GCF_030435805.1. Classification (NCBI taxonomy): domain Eukaryota; kingdom Metazoa; phylum Chordata; class Mammalia; order Carnivora; family Mustelidae; genus Mustela; species Mustela lutreola. The sequence continues at coordinate 16,377,104 of NC_081291.1, forward strand.
TGATGCCCGTTTCTTTGTAGATACAAGGAACAGAATCACAGATGAGTAAGACCCTGGATGGGACCATAATGCGACATGATCAGCATTGTATGACAAGCTAAAGCAAATCACCGATTTGAGGTCTTCTGCTTTCTTAGGTTTCCCTGATTATCCCTCTCCGTGTAATTACTGGAGGGATTTACTCACCCCCTACCTAAGGAAGACAGAAGTGGAAAGCTGCGAGGGGCATTCATATCATTTATTATGAACCTGTCTTGGGGACAGCAGAGGTTTAGCCCAAGGAACCAAGCCACTGACAAAGCATTTTATTCCCCACTGGTTATTATGATCATCGTTGTTTTGTGAAGCTCATTTTTCACGGGAATATAAAATTACATATGACCAGCTATGGACTTTTGGATGCCAAGTTCATTCGTCTGTTCATCAAATGTATATTGAAACCCTGTATGTATGTCAGGCACACCTTAAGGCTCTGGGGTCACAATAGTAGGGAAAACAGATATAGTTTCCCCTCTGGGAGGTAAAGTGGGTCTTATCGTTGTGTGAATTGGTTCTAAGGCTTTACTCTTCCATTGGGGAAGCCTGCAGTTTAATTGAAGGCTCTGTTGTCTCCGTTCAGAATGGCTAGGTATGTGAGCAACAGCCTGGGAGATGGTCTCAGCCTCTGCTGAAGGGGACCAAAGCATGGCCGTGCACAAGGTGAGGGTCTGAGATGCTTGATTTCTTTTCAGGTGAGTCTGCTCCCCAGAGAAGGGACCAGGAGTGACCCAGGACGAAAAGGCAGATTTGGGAGACCATGCTGGCCGTTGAGAAGAGAGGGTTCCACAATACACCCTCCTTAACAGTTATTTTAACAAAAACAATAACAACAACGCTTGGTTCCCCCCCTCCTCATTGTTTCTTTTTCAAACCGTGGTGGGGAAACCATGACTTGGTGAGGGTGGGCTCTGATTCTCTTGTTTCTACCATCTGCTAGATCAGAAAGAAAGACCCTAGACCGGGTGCAAGTAAGAAAAAATTTTAGTGGTTATTGTGGCTTGGAAGCATCTGTAAGTATGGGTCAGTCAACTAGCTCTTGAATTTGAGTGTCTCTAAGTGAATTTAACAGGTATAAGCTTGCAACCCTCCTTCAAGCACACATTTGGAACTCTCCCATATCTTAAAAAGGAGGAGAAAACATATATGTGAATAAAAATGATAACAGTAATTTATTAGGTTATCTTACCACTATTCTCTTAGAAAGTAGCGCTTCCTCTTTCCAGAATATGTGAAGGTTATATTTGGAATATGTGAAGATTATATTTGGAACTACCCTTGTTTTGAAACTTAGTCAGGGCTGGGTTGGGTTCTGATGAGAATAGTCTTATCACAGGAGCCAAGAATAGTTCAATAAAAACACACTCAGTGAATATATGAAAATTCATGAGTCTGTAATGATTCTCAGAAGAAAGCCAGCAGAAACTCATTTGAGGGAAATAGCACCGACTCCTTATTTGGACACTATGTGATTAAAGGGGAAATACATTTAATGTCTTTCCAGTAGGAACTTTATGTCAGGGTAACCTAATAGCTCTCATTGACAAGACACTACTATTTTACAGAGGGATGCCAACTAGATGTAGAAGGATAGACTTAGAAAATCATAGTCCTGCCATTCCCATGAGAGTGTAGATCCAAGAAAAGACTATCAGCTTCTGTAAAGGACATGAGGAAGATAGTTGATGGGACCTGGGCATTTCTATGGATCCAAAGTAATATCACAATGATGAGGTTTGGGTCATTGTGAGAAAAAGATAATTGTACAATGGATGGCTCAGACTCCCATCACCCTAACCAGTGGTTGATCTAGGATCAGAAATGGTGGGACAACCAGAGAGTCCCTGTTCTCATGGTATCATGCATTTTGAGGTCACAGAATCCCCTGGGATGCAGTAAAGCCAAAAATATGTACCTGGGTCTAATCAACCTGTAAATGTAACATCTGTGAAATACAGAGGAGAGAGGAAGAAGCTAAATGACACCACAGGTTAAGCAAGTGGGGGTGGGGGTGGGGCTCTCTAGGCCGGCCCACTGACAGCAGTAAGAAGATTCCATGAAGAAAGAGGCTAATGTCTAGATCAAAGGACACTGAGGGCATAGAGCAACCATGTGGAATGTGTGGTTGGGACTGGGTCTTGGTATGAACAAAAAAGGCTGTGAAAGACATTTAGGGGGACATTTGGGGAATTTGAATATATATCTGCTATTAGAATATGATTATTAATTTTAGGTGTGATCATGCTATTTTTTTGTTACTTAGGCCAGCATTACTAATTGATTAGAAATGCATTTTGAAATATTTAGGAGGTCATGTCATGACGTCTCTAATTCATTCTTTACACACATACTGTTTTATCCTACAAATACACAGACTTGGAACCAACCACTGAGACTGGCAAGTAATGTGTAATGATAAGTTGCTATCAAATAATGAGCAAAAAATGTTACAACATTTTCTAAAGATTGAAGTCTTTGAAGTGTAACATGAAAAAGACTAACATGAAAATTTATTCAAAATAATAAGGAACGCATAATCATGAGAAGACAAGTAAAAAAAAAATTCAAGACCTCATAACTAACTCAGCTTTTAGTACTGCCACAGGAACCTAATTCCCACAGGGTACAATTAAGACTTTTTTTATAACTTGTATTCACTTAGTGCTCCTCAAATTCTTCATCTGCTAGTAAAAATTGATCAGTGGTAAGGGAATAGTTAGATAAATTACAGCATATGCCTTTGTCGGAAATATTGTGAAGTCATTAACAATTTAAATTAATTTAATTTTTATTAATTAAAGTAATTAATTAATTATTTAATGCTTGGAATTCTATTTAATAACATGAACATATTCTTACCATACAATGAGAAGTGGAAGAGATACAACTCTCTTACCAAACAGTCACGATTTTATGTAAGTGTACATGATTTAGCCCCACATTATTGCTGAAAGAGGATAAAGAGGGAGCATCTCATGTTGCCCTTACACCATTGTGACTGTTGCAGGAAAATAAGAGGAAAAAAACCCCACATAGGAGACGGTAAAAAAAGCCTATCGCGCTTACCAGGCATGGATTACCCTGTTGTCTATTTCAAGCAAGAGCGAGGTGTCTCACCACATGGGGCAGATGTGGTAAATTTGCTGTCATGAGAAAAAGAACACCCTCCCTTTACTCATCTCCAAAACTGAAAGTTGAAGAGTTGAAGCCCTTTTGCCCTTCAGAACAACTAAACTCAAGAGAGCCTCCTTGCTGCCAGGCACAGGACCAGATGGCTGACTGGAGAAGACGATTCTGCCCCGACAAACCTGGGAGAAGCAGGCCCATCACATGTGGCAGAGCTGTTGAAACATACGGTCCACCATTGCATTGTTCTGGAACATTCTCTCACTGTCCAGGGGGATGACCGATCCTGTGGTGCTGCCAGGAGATGGGGATCAACCGTGAGAAATGGACTCCATCCTCATGGGTGGTCTTCCCTCTGTTCGGAGAAGAAACAGTGTCAAGTTCATTGACAATGTTGAGAAGACCCACCTTGTTCATGGGATGGGGAGATAAAAGTCTAACTATGTCAAACAGCCCCTACCAATCCCGATTATGGAGGTAGGATTCTCCGCAAGAATTCGCAAGGTTGAGGTAAAGCTTCATGCACTGGCGAGGAGAGATCCCTGGGCTTCCCTGTGTGTCGCTCGGGTGAAGCCAGAGCCAGAAGGGCAGACCTCACTGAATCTCGCTTACACACCCACACCTATAAAGAAAAGCCTCTGGATGAATGCACACCAAAATTTTAATAATAAATATGTATGAGGAACTAGGAAAGGGATGGAAGAAAAGAGAACTTGACCTTTTCTTACTCTCTAGATTTCTGAATTAAAATATTTTTTTCTTTCTGTAACTGCCGCTATTTACTGAATTCTTGTGTACTTTTTAAAAAATAAGCAAAGATGAACTCACATGCCCCTGGTAAAAATATAAAAATGGTACAGTCCCTTGAAAACGGTTTGGCAGTTCCCCAAAAATGAACCATAGAGTTACCATGTGACCCAGCCATGCTGCTCTGAGGTGTTAACCCGAGAGAAAAAGAAATCTATGTCGTCAGAAAGACACGCATGTGTATAGAAGCCCATTCGTCATGGAAAATGGAAGCCACCAAAATGTCCCCCAGCTGCTGAATGGATTAGCAGATGCGTATGACGTGTGACTGAACGTTGTCCAACAACTGACATACACAGCAGTTTCGATGGATCTCACGATCATGACCCTCAGTCAAAGAAGCCAGATGAAAAAGAGTCCATGCCATGGATTTCAACGGATAGAAGATTCTAGAAATGCAAACCAGACTCTGGTGACAGAAAGCAGATGGGTGGTTGAATGGGGAGGACGAAGGGGGTGAGGGGTGGAAGTCATTCCAAAGGAGCCCCAGGAAAGTGCTGGATACGCTCACACCCTGCACTGGGCTGATGCGCTCATTGGTGTAGCTACGCCAGCATTTACCCAACTACACACTTTAAACAGGTATGGTCAATTATGTGCCAATGCTATCAATGAATCTTTAAAAAAAAAAAAAAAAGTCATGCATGTTTAACATAGAAAATTTGGAAATAACCTAAGAATGAAGAAGAAAAAGAAATAGCACCTTTACTCCCTTGAGAAGACTACAGCTGACAGGTGGGGCTTTTCCATACCTACTGGACTGTGAGCCCCAGGAGGACAAGTCCACGTGAATGAGCAGCTGTATTCCCAGCACTATGCTGGAGGAGCGAGTGTTCCAAAACTGTTTTGAATAAATAAGTGAATGAGAAAATAATCTACTCTATTGCATATGATTTCCTTAGAACTTTTTTTTATTTAAAGAGTTTATTTATTTATTTCACAGAAAGAGAGAGAGAGAGACAGTGAGAGAGGGAATACAAGCAGGGGGAGTGGGAGAGGGAGAGGGAGAAGCAGGCTTCCTGCTGAGCAGGGAGCCCGATGCGGGGCTCGATCTCAGGACCCTGGGATCATGACCTGAGCTGAAGGCAGATGCTTAAATGACTCCTTAGAGCTTTTTCATGTCACTGTACATGCTTTGAATATATATTTGTGACTCTACACCCTTCCCCTGTCTGAATATATATTGTTTGATTTTGGACTTGGGTCGTTGACCAGGTTTCAATGTCACCAGTTGTATGCTGTGATATTCTACTCTGTGGGCACCTGCTTGGGTGTGTCATGGAAGGTTCGTCTCTATGGCAGCCAATTCCCAAACCACGAATGGACCCGAGGAAGCTGTCTAAAGGCTTAATTTTACACGGCCCAGATAAAAATTAAGACAGTTACAGTTCCCGTCTTTTAAATTCATTTGTTGAGAATCATCTCTTTCCCTCAGTTTCCTCTTCTGTAAAATGGAAGTATAATAGTCTCTACCTCTTGTGCATTAAAGGCGAGGGTGCAAAGCCGGCAAAGCCAGTAAGTGCCAGAACTTACGGGTCATTCTTGTTTTAGAATTGTCCGTGGTCCCCTCTTGGCTCTTTCAGTTCAAATTCTTTATCTTAGATGGGATCTGCCCATCTAAGAGTATCTGTCAGCCTGGCTTGAATAATCTTTGGGGTAAGTTTTTTTGTTTCCCTTTAGACCACCTTAGAATACTCATTTTAGCCAAAGATAAACACTGGCCCCAGTGGGATTCCAAATTCTAGAAAGTTCTGGTGATCAGCAGCGAAGCAATTTTCTTTCTCCAGTGGAATCCCCCAGCTTTCTGCTGAATTTCATGGGTAGGTGATTCTTAGTTGAAACCAGTAGCTTCGCAGAGTCATGGTAGCAAACCGTAAATCATTCTGGGTATCTCAAGCTCTGTAAAACTTAGAAAACCAGGTGACCCTTGACAGAGCTGTTTTTATTTGTTTGTTTGTTTGTTTGTTTGTTTATTTGATAGAGAGAGGGAGATCCCAAGTAGGCAGAGAGGCAGGTAGAGAGAGAGGAGGAAGCAGGCTCCCTGCTGAGCAGAGAGCCCAATGTGGGGCTCCATCCCAGGACCCTGAGATCATGACCCGAGCCGAAGGCAGAGGCTTTAGCCCACTGAGCCACTCAGGTGCCCCCTGACAGAGCTATTGGATTGAAGAGCTTTGGAGTGGATTTTTGTCTACGGCCATACCACCCTGAACGCGCCCGATCTCGTCTGATCTCGGAAGCTAAGCAGGGTCGGGCCTGGTTAGTACTTGGATGGAGTGGATTTTTGTGTCAGCCTCTGGTTCCAGATCCCCAGCATTGAGCAGAAATCTTTAGTGAGCTAAACGCACACATGCAGATAAGATTCTTATTCCTTTAGATAAACTCGAGAAGAGGAATATGTAAATACATGTTGACTTAGAATATCTGCAAACATATTTTCATTTAAACAATCACCTCCCATTTTATAGCTCAGGACACTGAAGCTTAAGGAAACCGAGTGACATGTTCAAACTGCCCTTATTAAGTGTCGACAGGGAGGAAATCCAGCCCTCTCTGAATCCAAAGTAAGTATGTGGTTTACATCATATAAAGTAGCAATAGTCAACATTTTCCTCACACACCACAGTTTGCAAAACCCTTTAGGGACCTTGTCTGTTTGGGTCCTGACAGCTATGCCCTGCCAGGCGGCTGCTGTGATGCTGGGCTTCTCTCTACGTGTCCCGAAATTAGAAACAAGACCATTCTCTGACTTCGTGCTACTTAAAGTGTGGTCCTCGCCCAGCATCACAGACGTCACCCGGAAGCTGGTTAGAAATGCAGACGCTCAGGCTCCATCCAGAATCTGTATTTTAACAAGCTCCCCAGGGGACTTGTGGGCACATTACAGTTTGAAAAGCCCTCTCCGGTGAGCCAGCGAAGGTCTGCATCCTGAATCTGTCTGGCCAGAGCAGAGACACACAGAGTCATTGAGACAGAGGGTCCCCCCAGGCCGGCAGGTCTGGTGGGACACCGGTTGAAACGCTCCAGAAAACGTGTGTGTTGAATCGGGTCGGTCAGGTAGGGAGGACTAGAAAGGGGTGTCACAGAGGTGACCGCTGGCAGGCCAAACCAGCAGTGCTCCTGGATGGAGGCTTCTAGCTGATGGTCAGAGGCAAGGCCAGTCCTGCCGTTCGAAGCACGCACCAGGCATCCAAGCCTGTTGATACTGCACTTCTGCCATGCAGACCTTGGGACCATAGGATAGGGGGGACTCGAATTCATTTTCATGGCTCAAGCTTCATGAAGACCTTCCTGGAAGAAGGGTAAAGAAGATGCGATGTGTGCCTGATACCAGCCGAAAGCTCCTCTTTGCTTACAAATCGCATTGCCTTACGCTTTTGTGTCTCTCTTGGAGGAATTCGTCCACGTCTCAAGTGATGCAGGAGGGGTTGGATGTCACCCCGTGCCCACGAGTTCTCGCCTCCCCTGCCTGGGATGGAACACAGCTGCGAGATGGAGCCTCCTCCCCGTGCTTCACTTCTCATTTTTAAAAAAGATTTTATTTATTTATTTGACAGACAAAGAGCACAAGTAGGCAGAGAGGCAGGCAGAGAGAGAGAGGAGGAAGCAGGCTTCCTGCTGAGCAGAGAGCCTGATGCAGGGCTCAATCCCAGGACCCTGAGATCATGACCTGAGCAGAAGGCAGAGGCTTTAACCCGCTGAGCCATACAGCGCCCCTTCAGCTCTCATTTTTAAGGGAACGTGGCCAACTCTGAGCTTGGGATTGTTTATTTCATTCATGAGACCCTCCTCTGTGGAAGGGGGTGGGAAGCCTTGTGGGTCATGTCTGGGGATGTCTTGGCCACAGTCCTGGTAGGAAATGAAGGTCCCAAGAAGGCTTTGATGGGTCTCTCTTTGGTGCCCTAACATCCCCATCTCATTGAAATCAAAGGAATTCAGATATGACAGAGAGGAGAGGTCATCCCAAAGTCCGATAGAACGCAAGCTGACATTTAGATCACCTTCTTACCTCTTGTCTAAAACCATTTCCTCCAGACTTCTCATTTGGCTTCCCCAGTAGGGCCGCCAGCGGAGAGCACTTACGCCAACCGACATACTCAAGACGATCGGTTTTACATCTTCCTCCAAATTTTCACGTCTTTCCATGAGCCTCACTGAATGGGACATACATTAGAAAGTTATAATGAAGATCTTCCAGAGGCTACTTCTGCCAGACCAGCCTCCACCTAGGACTCCCGCTATCGCCCTGGTGCCCGTTCCGCTGCTCAGGCTGGTGCGAGGAATGGGCATGTAACAGAGATGCTCAGGAGGCCACATGGGGAGCCATGTGGTTTGGGGTCAGGAAACCAGGTGCCTGCTGTCAGGCTACACCCACAAACTTAGGCACCACTACCAAGTCAGGTGCTTCTTGATTCTGGCTGCTCAGAAATTATGAGCCGACAGTCAGGTGGCACGGAAATCTGTCAACAAAGTTATCAGCTAATCAGAAAAATGTGCTTGGATGTGGTTTTAGACATCCTGAAAGTTAGCCCAATGTGGCATAGGGTGGGAAATTGCTATGCCCAGGATGAGTGATGGGGGATGTGTGTGTGCATGTGTGTGCATTTGTGGTTGAACACAGAGAACCTACCTTTGTTCTTAACGATCAGATGAACGATGAGAGATTTCGACAAATGGGATGATTTTGTAATAACTTTCTACAGGGAACTAATCATATATTTGCACAAATTCAAAGCGTACATTTTTTAAAATTAAAGATTTTATGTATTTATTTGACAGACAGAGATCACAAGTAGGCAGAGAGGCAGGCAGAGAGAGGAAGGGAAGCAGGCTCCCTGCTGAGCAGAGAGCCCGATGCAGGGCTCGATCCCAGGACCCTGGGATCATGACCTGAGCCGAAGGCAGAGGCTTAACCCACTGAGCCACCCAGGTGCCCCCAAAGCGTACATTTAAGACAACTTTTTGTGCTCTTCAACAAATAGAAACACTTATCAGAATCTAAAATGTTTAGTATTAATTATTTAACTATGTGATTTAGTCCTAAATATACTCTCCTAGTAAAATATTCAGTGGCTATAGACAAAGCGAATTTCTCCCTTGACCATCTCCCACCACCCCCTAATTTCTTTTCGGAGGTAAGCAGTGTAGTCATTTGGGAATGAAGGTTCTTTCTCTGCAATGATAAACACATGCATGCTCTTAGACAAATTGTCATTTCCGTGTTTTGTTTTGTTTCCAACAGAAACACCATTATATTGAACATGTTGTCTAGAATTTTTTCTGTTCATTCAGAAACACACCCTGGAGATCTCTCCCTGTGAATACATAGAGATACACCTTGTTCTTTTTTTTTTTTTTTTTTTTAAGATTTTGTTTATTTGACACACACACACACACACACACACACACAGAGCGAGCGCTAGAGCACGGGGAGCCGCAGGCAGAGGGAGAAGCAGGCTCTCCGATGAGCAGGGGGAGCCTGATGTGGGACTCGATCCTAGGACCCTAGGATCATGACCTGAGCCAAAGGCAGATGCTTAACGGACTGAGCCACCCAGGTGCCCTGACCTCATTCTTTTTAACTGTTGCATCGTATTCCATAGAATGACTATACCAGCCTTTGCAAAATCATTATCTTATTAATGGACACGAAGAATGTTTTCTGTTTGCACCAACACAAGTGCCTCTGTTGCAATACCCTCTCGAGAGCGCGCATGAGTATTCTCTAAAGCAGACAGTGGTGTGGGATGGCTGAGACACAGGGATTCGAGCTTCGTACGTTAACACACCCTCCCCTGATCCACTGCCATGGCTGAACCAGGTCCCACACCCTCGGGAGCACAAGAGCCGAGCTCCCCTCCCCAGTGCTCAATATTAAACTTACGGAGATTTGCCTTTTGAAGACTGAAAATACTACTGTTTCACGTGCCTTTCCCTGATGATGAGTTAGAGAGAGCGTCCTTGCAAGATGTTTTGCTTCTCTCTTTGGGAAAGGACTCTGCACGCTTTGGCAAGTTTTAAAAATTGGGGTTGTTTGTCTTTTTCTTTGGGGTTTGTAGGAGCAATGCTCTTCTTTGGAGAGATATTGCAAAAAGCAAGTAGTGACAGACAGTTTTTCTCTCTTTCAGAAAGTCATAAAAGCATCTGCTTGCAGAGAAACAGAGGGAAAAAAAAAAAAAAAAGCCTGTGGTGTGTGTCTTTGTCTGTGTGTTTTTTTTTTTCCATAGCGTGACTTCAACACCCACACACATTTTAGTTAAAACGGAGTGAAGCCCCCAAAGATTGCAACGGCAAAGATGAAAGACCAAGAAAAATAAGGCTGTTCTACTAGACGCTTAATAACAACAAGGGCAATTTTCAGCCAACAGGTGAAATGTGGCTTTTTCGTGTTCCGCCCAAGGCTCGCTTTGCTATCCCAGGGCTGGCTCCTGGGGCTCCTTCCCGTAGAAAACTTTTTGCTACCGGTAGCTTAGGATCTGGGTTCATGCCCAGCAGTTGCCCACCTAAGGAAGTGACGTAAGTCTGTGGCCCCCAGCTGGGGTTATCTGAGAGGCTCATCACCCCTGGCAGTGACAGACACAGAGGAGCACCAGATGACAACGGGGAGTGGCAGCCCGGGCTTCTTGACTTACCCTTAACCACAAGGGAACTTATCTCCACAAGGCATCTTCCTGGGTGAAAGCTGAAGTCTGGGGGCTTGAGAAAGCAGGGCACTTAGGGGGTGCAGAGGGGCTGAGGAGGAAGGGGGCAGGAGAGCCGTCGTCTCTGCAGTCGGTTCTGATGGGTGTGTGTGGTTGAGGCCCAGGAGCGGATTTAAAGATAATCTCCAAAGATGGGGGTGGTGTGGAGTAGGGTGCTGGGGATGAGGGGCAGAATCCCTTCAGCGCTCTGTTTTATGTATCGTTCCAAAAGACTCTCCTGGGGGGAGGCTCCAGCCATTTTTCAAAACAGGGTTGGGAGAGGTCATGCTTCCAGCCTTTGTGAAAGTGGTTAGCGAGATAAAAGGAAGCCCAGCCGAGGTGCGCAGCCAACAGACCCAAGATGGAGCGCTGACAGCTTGGCAAGAGGCAGGACCCTGCTGGACAGCTCCCGGGAGCACAGATGAGGGGACCCATCCCTAGTTTCTGGTTCGGCAGGTGTGATGTTCCTCCGCAGCATTAACAAATGTTTGGGTGCTGCTGCTCCCACTCTGGGGAACATACTTTGAAAACCACTGGGTTAGAGAGAAGTTGCCTGAGAAACCTTTGATCAGGGAGAAAACAGACGCTGAGAGGCATTTTACACGGTTGTGTCTGTGATCTCTCCTTCGGCTGATGCAGGGAGGGAAGTCAGAGGAGAAGGGTCGGACACAAATGCAACATGACAAAGTCTGCAGATGGCAGATGACGGGCCACATCTGCCTGATGAGCTTTTAAAGGCAAGGGAGGCTTGAGTCCCCAGAGGTTACCTGCTGTGGGGCTGTGATGTCTTAGAAGGATCACCCTAGTCGAAACCGAGGGCCAGGGCCAGGATTAGACTAAGCTGGGATGGAGAATAAAACCTAAGTGAGAAAGAGACCACATCCCACCCAGGTTTTTATTATTTTAACCATTAAAATCCTGTAAAGTTAAAGTAATAAATACTATGTATGTGGCCACATGAAGGTCAAGTCATTCTTTGAAGCCTGAAGACAAGAGACTCCTATTCCTGGTTCCTTTTTTCCTGGCTTCCATTCCTATTCCCCCAAACCAACATTTCTGTGCTTCCCAAACTTTACGGAGTGCACAGAGCCCGGAGTGGGGATCTTTAAAATGCCAATTTGACTCAGTGGCTCTGGGGCAGGGCCCGAGATCCTACATTTCTAACCAATCCTCAGGTTATGCTGATGTTGGCCTGTGGGCCAGACTTTGTACTGGAAGGTTTTATTTATTTTTATTTTTATTTTTTAAAGATTTTATTTATTTATTTGACAGAGAGATCACAAGTAGGCAGAGAGGCTGGCAGAGAGAGAGGGGGAGGAAGCAGATTCCCTGTGGAGCAGAGAGCCCGATACGGGGCTCAATCCCAGGACCCTGGGACCATGACCTGAGCCGAAGGCAGAGGCTTTAACCCACTGAGCCACCCAGGCACCCCTGTACTGGAAGGTTTTAAATCATTCTTTTAATTCTGTGTTCTGGTATAATCAATTTTAGACACTATTCATATGCTTCTTACTCTAATAGATGAGGATTTAAAGCCCTATTTATTTTTCCAACTTTATGTTATAATCTTATTCAGTATTTTTACCAATATTAATAGACCATGTTTATTTATAGTGATGATCTAAAGTTGTGAGGCACCTGGGTGGCTCAGTGGGTTAAGCCTCTGCCTTCAGCTTGGGTCAAGATCTCAGCCCCACATCAGGCTCTCTGCTCAGTGGGGAGCCTGCTTCCCACTCTCTCTGCCTGCCTCTCTGCCTACTTGTGATCACTGTCCGTCAAATAAATAAATAAAATCTTTAAAAAAAAATAAACTTGCTCAGTGAAGAGCCAAGTAGTGAACGGTTACTGCAGTCCATTTCTTACAAAGCCCTCTGTTTTACCCAGAGTTTTGAATTGTCTTTCTTTTCTTCTTACAATGTCTTGCTCATAATAATCTTCTGTTTCTCCTCCAAAAGCTCACCAGAGCAGATATTCTATGAAGTCCCCTTTTCTCTGGAAGACTTCCCTACCTCTACTCACTTTAATTTTTCCCTAAATCTAAAAACAATCCCTTTCTGCTCCGGAGCAGCCCTCAAGCCATTCCCTCTTAGGAAATCATCCCTTCGCCTAAAATCTTCTACGTGCAACTCATTGCTCAATTGTAACACAACTTTCCATAGCTATTTAGCTTCTTTACCCCCATCAGTAGAGATGTCTCTCTCTGCTTTTCTTGAACTCCCTTAGTCCTCCATTGTTCATCTGCATGTGCACCAGTTCAGGCACACACACTAGTATACTACTATACATACATGTGTATATACATACGTGTGTATACCTCATGGTGCTTTCTTATTCCGTCTTATGTTAATTACTTGGTATTTGCTTTGTCTCATGTGATAGACAGTGACCACTATAAGAATTTACCAATGGTTTACTGCGCATCAAGGATTTACCAATGGTTTACCACCTTTTGCTTCCTCCTCTCTTTCATGTCCCTCTTTTAGAGACATTGTTCTCTATGGAACCAAAACTAATTCATGAAAATAACAGCCACCGGAAAAACTTTCTGGCTTTCAGCCTCCATGTGGCAGTGGGGGGAGGTGAAGGAGTGAGCGTGTTGCTGCTGTGTTTGTGCTGTGCTGCTCATCTGTGTGCTGGCTGTTAAGTCCTTCGTTTGATATATGTCTATCTAATAGGTTCGTGTATGGGATATAGATATTTGGTGATAGCGTTTGTATCTTTTATAATAACTTTTTCCTAGAGGGAGCGTCTCCCTTTGTCTTGGAATGGCTCTTTTTTTCATACTTCGACATAAATGTCACTACCTGGAGTCCCCAGTTAATAGTCTCCCTTTATTCATACCCTTTGAAGTGGACTTGGCAGCTCTCCACATGGAGAGGTAGAGTTGATTTCCCCATTGCCTGAATCTGGGCTAAACTTATGACTTGCTTTGACCATTAGGATGTGGACAGAAGTGGCCATGGCCAGCTCTGAACCCAGATCTCAAGAGGTCTTGTACATGTCTACACTCTCTCTTAGGACCTCATCCTCACCATGTGTCTAGACCCAGGCTGGCCGACCAGAGGATGGGGGACCACGTGGGTGAGCACGAAGGCCATCGTGCACAGCCAACTCCGGTCAACTTGTTTGACTTGTTTGCAGACACAGATATATGAGCAGCCCCCGCTGAGGTTGGTTGTGGTTGGTTGAGACCAGAACTGCTCAGCTGAGCCCAGTTGAAACTGCAACTTCTAGAATCAGGAGATAAATAAGAATCATCATGGAGTTGTTCATTAGGCAGCAATAGCCAACTGATACATCTTGTTTATTTCCTTCAGAGCACCTCTTGGGGAGTTCTGCTAGCTGCTCAAAGACTCCACTTCCCCATCTTTAGAAAGGACACACTCTATCTTGTAGAATTATTGTGATACTTAATGGGATGATGTTTGTAAAGTTCCTGCACAAACTAGGCACCCAGGGCATTTATTTATTTTCTCTTTCCCTGGAGCAGAGTAGGGATCACAGTCAGGAGGAAGCCTGAGCTGTTCTCCCTCAGGAAGAGGAGAGAAGGTCCTGAGAAAGCCCTGAGAGACTTTGGAACCATAAGAAGAAAGGTTGCTGGAAAAGGGGAGCCAGACAAACAAACAAACAGAAAGCAGAAATAGACCCATAAGTACAGAGAACAAATTGATCGTTGCCATGGGGGAAGGGGGGGGGTTGGGCACAAAGGGTGAAGGGAAGTGGGGGAGGACAGGGAAACTCAGGGTGGGAGAGCAAAGCAAGCAAGCCTGCTAATTCCCCTGAAGTAGAGTCATGTTCTTGCATCGTCATTGATTGGATTTCTCTGTAACGTTGAGAAATGAAGTCTTTTAACAGAAGAATAAGCACTGTTGCTTCGGTACCTGCAGAATGCCAGGCAACCATAGGGCATAGATATTAACGTCCTCTTTTACAAAAGAGTAAACTGAGGCTCTGGGACACAGACCGTGCAGTACATGTAACATTGGACATTCCCAGATACAACCGTAACTCTGTGAGGACACCCTCCAACAGCAAACCCTGCTCATGAGCTCCGACCAGGTGCCAGGTTCTTGCCCGTGTTAGCTCTTTTGGCCCTGACAGCAACCCTCTGAGGGACTGCGATTGCTACATTTTACAGATAAGGGAAGAACTTGCCTGAGACACACAGTAAGCAGCTGTCACCCCAGCACTCTTCTGCCGAGTGTGGACCTTTCACTCTCTTTCTTGGCCACCCCCAGAGGTGGGGGTGGGGGTTCTAGAAATTATGTAGGTCGTAGGAGCCTTGAAAAGGAAAGAGAAATGAGTGAAATCTTTGAGGGCAACAGGAAGGAAGAAGGGGTCATCTTAGTAGTGGTAGGTAGTGTTGGGACTTAGGAGTAGAAGGAGACCTGTCTCCCAGCCTCTCCTCATAGCTCCCTGGATGTAGGACAGCAGATGCGGCCTTCTTCTATCACTTGGAATATAGGGAGAAAAGTCTTTATCAATACGTGTCAGAGAAGGGGACAAGAAGAGGGGTCCCAAACTCTTGCAGTTTGAGATACATTGAATAAAATGTTTAACACCATGGAAAAACAAATTCCAGGTTTAGAAAATATCAAGCAAATTTCTCCCCTGCAGGACTCCTTAGAACCTTCTCTTCCTTTAGGGCCCCTCAGAATCTTCTCTCCCGCAGGACCCCACCCCTCCCAACCTTCAATACGCTGCTTTGTCTGTTTTGTCAACAGTCGCGCCTTTTGCTGAATACCTACGCGCACACCTTGGGTCATGGGACTCGACCATGTTGTTTTGGGGCACATTTTTCTAACCATGGTTAATATCGAAAACTGGATGATTATTTCTTAGATGGGACCCTGTGAGCAATCTGAGGCCCGGGATGGCATCTTAATTCGTGATTCCCTGCATCCGGCTGGTAGAAGCTGAGTCGGCCCCTGTGTGCTGGGCCCGGTGTGCGGCCGAGAAGGAAACAGGAGCCCGGAGGTCTCGGGGGTCAACTGCCCCTCCCCCAACCCCCCAAGAAGCTCTACTTTGGGCCCCATTATAGGGACGTGAGCCTCTGATGTGCTTGTTTTGATGTGGCCATTTTGAAACTGAGGACATTTTGACACAGCTATTTTAATGCCGTGGAAATTTTCTGACTTTTTAAAAACAACAGCCATTTTGAACTTTCAGCTTGTGAAAAAAAAAAATTATCAAGTATCAGTGCGGCATGGGGTCAGGCCCAGGGCGAGGGTCCGCATCGTGGGGAGGACAAGGGATAGGATGAAGTTGTGGGGTGGGGGTCCATTTTTGTTTACATTTCTTACAGGAAAAGAAGACTGAAAAGTTTAATAGTCTCATTTTTAGGGTCACCAAAAAGGCCCCCTGTATATAAAGCCTGCCGGTCATCAAGACGGTGTGATATTGGTGAAAAGAATATGCAAAGAGATCAATGGAACAGAATAGAGAGCCTGGTTGGTGATTGACCCCCATCAATACAGTCATCTTTGGCAAAGGAGATCCAACGGAGCAGAGACAATCTTTCCTAGAACAACCTCTGGGCATCCATGTGCAAAACAAGATGAATGAACAAGTCTAGACCCAGACCTTGCACCTTTAACAAAAATGAACTCAAAATGGATCACAGATCAAAATGTAAAATGCAGAACTCTGGAACTCCTAGAAGGCAACACAAGAGTAAACCCAGGTGACCTTGAGCATGGTGATGACTTTTTAGACACAACACCAAAGACCCAAACTGTGAAAGAAAGCATCCGAGAGCTGGAAACTGACTCAAGTTACCAACTCCTACTCTGCAAAACACGATGCCGAGAGAAAGAAAATAAGCCACAACCTGGGAGGAAGTGTTTGCCAAAGATCCAGCTAGTAAAGGACTATGACCCCAAAATATACACAGGACACTTAACCTGAAAAAGAGAGACAGATGGCAAATAAGCCTATGAGAAGATGCTCTGTGTCATATGTCATCAGGAAAATGCAAATTTAAGCAACAAGGTATCACTATGCACCTACGAGAGCGGACAAGATCTGGGACATGGGTGGCACCGGGTGCTGGTTAGTCTGTTGGGGGGATGAGACCACCTATTCAGCGCTGCTGGGAATGCGAAGTGGTACAGCTGTTCCAGAAGACAGTTTGGTGACTTTTTGAAAAAACTCAACTAAACATATTCTTACCTCCCGACGGAGCAATGGAGCTCCTTGGTATTGACCCAAAGGAGCTGAACACTTTCGCCCACATAAAAACCTGCACATGGATGTTTATAACAGCCTTTCTCATAATTGCCCAAACTTGGAAGCAACCAAGATGTCGTTTAATAGGTGAGTGGATAAATGAGCGATGGTCCATCCAGACAGTGGAATAGTTTTCAGTGCTAAAAAAGAAAAAGAAAAAAAAAAGAGCCATCCAGCCCTGAAAAGGCAGGAAGGAAACTTTAATGTATTTTACTAAGTGAGAGAAGCCAATCTGAAAAGTCTACACCTGGTAGGGTTCCAACCATAGGACTAGACAGCAGGGGAGTGGGGGGGGGGTGGGAGGGATGGAGGGTGGGGGTTGGGGGGAGGGGGAGACAAACAATGGAAACAATAAAAGGGATTGCCAGGGGTTGGGGGTGGGGGAGGAAGGGATGAACTGGGGGGCGGGGTGGGGGGGGTGCAGAGAGGATTTTTTTTTAAAGATTTTTATTATTTATTTATTTGACAGAGAGAGATCACAAGTAGGCAGAGAGGCAGGCAGAGAGAGAGAGAGGAGGAAGCAGGCTCCCTGCCAAGCAGAGAGCCCGATGTGGGACTCGATCCCAGGACTCTGAGATCATGACCCGAGCCGAAGGCAGAAGCTTTAACCCACTGAGCCACCCAGGCGCCCCAGCAGAGAGGATTTTTAGGACAGCAAACGATTCTGTAGGATGAGACAATGGTGCCTACACGTCATTACAGTCTGCATTTGTCCAAACGCATCGTGAGTGCTACACCAGGAGTGAACCCTAAGGTGAACCATGGACTTTGGGGGATAAGAATGTGTCCGTGTAGGTTCACTGATTGTAGCAAATGTATCGCGGGGTGCAGGCTTCTCATCGTGGTGGGGGTTGCTTCTGCGCGGGCACCGGAATGTGTGGGAACTCTGTGTAAATCCTGTTAGTGCGTTGGACTATATCACGGTCATGGTTCACTTCCAAGATTCCCCAGCAGTTAGCAGGGGCCCTCCCTCCGTCTGGGGTGTGGGGAGGAAGGGAGGGAGGAGGTGAGCACTTTGAATTCACCCGACGCCTCCCAGAGGTGGAAGTGGGAGGGGGAGAGCGTTGACAGAGCCCAGCTCTGGCTCCTGCCTGTGGTGGCCCAGGGAAGGGGGAAGCTCGAAGGCTTCTGGCCAGTGGGAACTCATGCTGCAAGCCTGCCCAGAAACCTGGTTTTATTGTTTCTCCTGAAGTTTCCCATGTGGCAGCCCATGATTTATTAGAAGTAGAACCTCAGTCATGTCATGTTGCTTACATGAATCCCTCTGGGGACTTTCCATCACGCCTGGCATCAGATCAAAACGACAGCCTCTGGCCTCAAGTCCCCACACGGTCGGGCACTTCCCGTTTCTCTGGCTGCCCCTCACACCTCTCCATCCCCCAGCAGGCTGGTCCTCTCACCCTTCGACCCCTCAGGTTCTTCCTGCCACTTGTTCCCCCTGCTGGGAATGGTCATCGCAATCTTCACTTTCGTGGGAAGGTCTTGGGATTCGGATCTTAAATGACACCTCCTGGGCACCTGGATGGCTCAGTCGGTTAAGCGTCTGCCTTCGGCTTAGGTCATGATCTCAGGGTCCTGGGATCAAGCCCCACATTGGGCTCCCTGCAGGAAGCCCGTTTCTCCCTCTCCCTCTGCCCCTCCCTCCTGCTTGTGCTCTCTCTCTCCCTCTTTCTCTCTCTCAAATAAATAAATAAAATCTTTTTTTTAACCTGTCTTAGAGGAGTTTTATTTATTTATTTTTATTTTATTTTATTATGTTATGTTAGTCACCAGACGGTCTACCATTCATTTTTGATGCAGTGTTCCAAGATTCACTGTTTGCATATAATATCCAGAGCTCCATGCAATCCGTGCCCTCCTCAATACCCATCACCAGGCTGACCCATCCCTCCACCCCCTTCCCCTCTGAAACCTTCACTCTAATTCCTGGAGTCGAGTCCATGTCTCTCGAGGTTTGTCTCCCTGATTCCACACCCCCTTCATTTTTCCCTTCCGTCTCTTAATGTCCTCCATACTATTCCTGATGTTCTACATGTGAGTGAAACCATATGATGATTCTCTTTCTCTGGCTTATTTCATTTTTCATAATCCCCTCCAGTTCCATCCATGTCGGTGTAAATTATAGGTATTCATCCTTTCTGATGGCTGAATTATATTCCATTGTATATATGAACCACATCTTCTTTATCCATTCGTCTGTTGAAGGGCATCTTGGCTCTTTCCACAGTTTGGCAATTGTGGACATTGCTGCTATGAACATTGGGGTGCTTCTGCCCCTTCTTTTCACGACATGTGTATATTTGGGGTAAATACCCAGTAGTGCAATTCCTGGGTCATAGGGTAGCTCTATTTTTAACTTTTCGAGGAGCCTCTGCATTGTTTTCCAGAGTGGCTGCACCAGCTGGCGTTCCTACCAACAGTGTGAGAGGGTTTCCCCTTTCTCCGCACCCTCACCAACACACGTTGTTTCCTGCCTTGTTCATTTTTGCCATTCTAACTGGCTTAAGGTGGTATCTCAGTGTGGTTTTGATTTGAATCTCCCTGATGGCTCATGATGGTGAAAAGGAAACAGTCAACAAAACAAAGAAAAGAGGCAACTCACGGAATGGGAGAAGATGTTTGCAAATAACACTTCAGATAAAGGACTGGTATCCAAGATCTATAAAGAACTTGTCAAACTCAACACCCAAAAAGAAATAATCCAGTCAAAAAGTGGGCAGAAGGGGCACCTGGGTGGCTCAGTGGGTTAAGCCTCCGTCTTCATCTCAGGTCGTGATCTCAGGGTCCTGGGATCGAGCCCCACATTGGGCTCTCTGCTCAGCGGGGACCCTGCCCCCCCCCCCCGCTCTCTGCCTACTTGTGATCTCTCTTTCTGTCAAATAAATAAATAAATAAATAAAATCTTAAAAAAAAAAGTGGGCAGAAGACATGAACAGACACTTCTCCAAAGAACACATATGAATGGCCAACACACACATGTAAAAATGTGCAACGTCACTCGCCATCAGGGAAATTCAAATAAAATCTTAAAAAAAAAAAAAGTCACCTCCTTAGTGAGCTCTTCCTAACCACCCAGTGTCAAGAGGTCTCTCCGTCGCTACGGTCTGTCTTCTTTCCTGCTCCATCCCTACCTCTGCGATCAGAGCCGGCAGGTCGTCGGAACCGGACCAGTCCGTGTTGGATGAAGGATTGCCGTGAGATCTTCGAGGAGACAGAGAGGGGCAGGGTTGGGAGGGGAGAATCTATCTTTCATAGATGGAGCAAATAAAATCGCCAAGCCCGCAGCTGCTCTCACGATCCATGTGCTATGTGCACTGAATCTCAGGGGGGTGTGGATGACCTTTATTTCTCTTCTACGTAGCTGGTGTCCTGCAAGAGCTTGGCAGCTGCACCGAGAACCCATGACCTGCCCTTGAGCATCCATACTTCTGCTGCGGACATGGACGCCCCATGCATCCCCTATCTGCTGAAACCGACACGTCCTCTCACTCGCCCCCTCTAAGAAAGCTGCCCCCGGGCCTCCAGAGCCTCCGAATGATCTTGCTGCCCCCGCTCCTGCAACAGCCCATCATGTGCCGGCTCCTGTGGGTCCCGTGTCCCTCCCATTCCTCTCCTTGCTTCTGCTGCTGGGTCCCCTACTCCTGCCTGCCATCTCTCTCTCTTCCTCTCTCTGTCTCCAAACATCAGCAACATAAAGAATCTACAGGTGTCCTGGAAAACCAGTGGGACACAAGCCTGTGCTGGATTTAAGCCTGCTGTGGTAGGAGGGACCTCCACTTTCTTCAAGCCCCTCTGAGGTCAGGGAGGGGAGAGTGGCTCTGCCCTGGGTCGGCTGCCCCAGCTTGTAGCAGAATGAGCCATTCTAAGGTACAGATACTAGCTAAACATAGACCTGTGTGGGTCACTCTGTGGCCCCTAGCCACCTGTAGTTATTTACATGTGAATTGAAACCAGTTGCAAGACAACAAATACCATATAATAAATCAGTTTCTCAGTCCCACGAACTACGGTTTAGGTCCTCATCCGCCCCCTGTGGCTGGCGGCTGCCCACTGAACCGTACAGATAGAGAACATTTCCACCCCTGTAGAAAAGCTCTGTTGTTGGATGGCACTATCCTGGAGCCCCAGCGCTGACGGGAGGTGTGTCTTTCCCATTAATGTAGTTAGAAGACGATTTGTGACCTCCTAGAATGGGGTGCTGGGAGGCAACCGTGGCCAAGACCCCACGGTCCCTGTCCTCATGGAATGAGTGGACAAAGAGGGGTCATCACCAACTTTGTCCCTTGGAAGTTTGCCCTGAGGCTCCTTATACATGCAATGATCAGACCCTCACCACCATACCCCTTCGAGATGCTTAGGGTTTCCCAAGTTAGTGGGGCTTTCCTTGGTCGATGATAAGGAGAGATCTAGCAAGCTTGCCTCCAAAGACCTCACCGGGCTTTTGGAATACAACTGTCCCACTCTGTCTGGAAGGCTCGGGAAGGAGTCAGGATTAAGACTCCAGTTTAAGCACGGAGAATCTGGGAAGCAGAGGATGCAAGCAAAACGCATTTCCTCTCTGCTAGAGACTGTGTTGGACACGTGGAAGTGGGGGGGGCGATCGACAGGAGGGAACCCAGAAGTGGCTCTCCCACTGGCCCCTGCAATGAGGTATGTGGGTCCTTCCTCTGCTGCAGGCAGCAGAGCTTGTGGGCAGCAGGATCCGTGCCCCAGGGGCTCCCTCAGTCGGCCCTGGCGCCGGGGGACAGGCACACATACTGCCCTGCCCTCTAGAACTCTCCTTCGTCACATGTGAGAACACAAAGAGAGACATGCCCTCTGTCAGAGGACGCCTATAACCTCATAAACATCCAACTCTGACTTCCACCTGCACACGGAGACACATGGCAAGGGACAGAAGTCGGGGGTCCTCCCCGGGAGGAATGAACCCACACTGCACCACAGCGAAAGGAATCACGTTGCTCTTGGCTCCTTGGAGAAAATCATTTTTCCCTTCTTCATGTCTCCCTGCCTCTCCAGACTCGAGCTTCCTCTCCGCATCCCCAGGGAGGGGGTTCGGGTGTTCTAGAACTTGGTGCCGCCTGAGCGTCCCTACTTCACTGGGACCACGAGGGACCACACAGCGGAAGACATCACCCCACGACAGTGCATTTATCCTTCTCTTCTTCCCTGACTCCCCTCCCTAACTCCTGCCAGCTTCATCCCACTCCCGGGGATGCCCTTACCTGGTGAGGTGATGGCTTGAGTCCCGAAGAGGTGGGAGCCGAGCGTCTTCCTGGCTGGGGGCTCCCGCACCCATAGCACGTGTCTTAGCATCTTGAAAGCGTTCCTAGGCCCCAGGCCAGCCCCGGGGTGGGGTGGGGGGGGGGCAGAAGCAGGTCCACAGCTCCCCGCTGGCCCGAGGACGGCCAAAAACCAGTTCAGAGAGCATCTCTCCTCTCTATTGCTCCTTCTTTTTTTTCTGTTCAGAATTGCCAATGTGGAGGGAGAAATGAAAGGCCAGAGCCCCTGGCTAGGGTACTGTTTTAGACACCAATACTCAACGACTCTGGGCCGAGAGCAGGGAATTCACGGCCCCCTCAAGGCTGCTGAATCAACCAGTGCTTTCATTCTTACTGCTCATTCTGTAACTTTTGTACATGCTGCTTGTTGGCCTTTCCCATGGAGACAGTCGGCCGAGCTGCTGATGCCTCACGGTGCTCTGTGTGAACGGACGGTGACCGATGGGTCGAGCATCAGGGGACAACCACCCTGCCGTTCCGGTGAACCCACGGGATGAACAATGTACTGGAAAGAGGAAACCTGTCTCCACGAGAGTGCTGCTGTGATTTCCCCCCAGAACAAAGATAAAAGAGAGGTCTTTGTAATGACAGCAAGGAACTGACTTGGGTCTTTCCTCTGTTAGCCGAGGTTACCGGCTGTAGCTTCTTCTCCACGATTATCCCCCCACACGCCCCTCCATTGCCAGGCACAGCCCCTGACCCTGGGACCTGGGAAGGGGACCACCACGTCGTGATCGAAGGCCTACCAGAGCTGGGGGCTGGAGAACTTCATCTGTAGGCCTCATTAAGAACATACCATTTCGTATGTTTAGGCTTTTACAAAAACATCATCAAAACAGCCATTGTTAATCAGATGAAACGTTGTTGTCGGTGTCCGTGTATCTGATGGAGGGTGGTCACATCGAAATGAAAGCTTACAGTATCTGACCCCAACTTTAAGGGGTCTGTGACACGCCCCCCCCCCCCCCAATGCTCCCTGGCTTCCTAGACAGGCATCACACGCATGACTTTCTAAAGCAGCGTCATTCAGAAGGATTTTCAGAGACCTGTGCTGCCTGTTGCAGAAGCCACTAGCCCGCGGGGCCATTGAGCTTTTCCAGTGGGGCTGCTGCAACCAAGGAACTAGTTACATTTCAATTAGTTTGATTTTGAGAAGGTCCCTGTGGCCAGTAGCCACTGTGTCTGTGTCCAGTGGGAGGGCTCTGTGGGTTTGGGTCAAGCTGTCAAGGCCAGAAAGGGTGATGCGGTGATGTGCCGTGCAGGGGTGCTGGTCCCCGGCAGGTGTGGCCAGACCCCGTCCCCTGCCCCAGCCCAGCAAGCTGGCGAGGCTGAGCACCCTCCCTCAACAGCACCTCTTTCTCCCCTTCCCCTGCAAGTAGTTGTGCTGTCTAGGAAAAGACTGTGTTCTTAGCCTCTGCCGTCCATAGACAAGTCTTCAGAAAAGATGGTTTCCCTTAGCCCAGCAGTTCTTGGTTTTTCACTTCTGGTTGCAAATCATCAGGTCTGCTGATTGCTGGAGCTACAGCTGGTGACTCCCCGTCCCCACCCTCCTGGGTCACCCCACCCGTGACAACACAGGCCGGGGGTAGCTGACTTCCTTTATAGTGTTTTTGCAAAGTTGCCTGCACAGAACCCACAGAAGCCTTGTCCCTCATCCCAGGCAGAGAGCAGACTAGCCTTCTTCCTCTACACGGAGCTGGTGGGGCCAGCTTCTCCTGGAGCCTCGCCCGCTGCCCTCCGCAGTGAGTATCACCTTTCTCCTCTGCACGTTCCCAGGTCTCCCGTGCCCTCCCCTGTGCATTGCCTCGATGGCTTTTGCTTATCTGTCCAGTGTTCATGAGTGCCAGACACTTTGCTAGAAGCTTCCAGGGAGGCAAAGGTGAATCAGGTAGTGGCTTGCCCAGGCTTCAAGGATGAGTAATAAGATACCTTCCCACCCACACATGGGAGGTAAAGATTCAAGGCAGTCTGTTCTGTGATTTGTACCTTACAGGGGGGAGAAGCCAGCACTCGGGACAGGTGACAAAAAGAGGGTCAGGACTAGGAAAGTAAAGCCCCCAGACAGGCCTTGGGTCCAAGAGTCTGCCCCATGGAAAGATGTCCGGGGCGGCATTCTCTGTAGCAGCAAGAAATTAGAAACAAGTAAAGTTTGCACCAGGATGTGACTGGTTAAGTGAACTATGGTGTAGCCGGACGATGGAACACCCCACAGCTGTCAAGTCTGATGACAGCTCTACGTTAATTGGCAAAAGTGGGCTGGGAAAGAGTGTTAACTAGAAAGCCGGGTCAATAATGGTTTGTGCAGCCTGATTCCCTTCCCATTGTGTGTGTCTATGTGTGTGTGTGGGTATGTGCGCGTGTGTGAGGTTATGTTGCAGAGAAAATGTCTAAAAGGATACATCTCAGGGAGTGACCAAGAGCCAACCCAAGAAAGGGCTGTTGGAGCAGTTTTAATCGTCGTCATCGTCTTGATTTGCTCTAGGGTTGCTGTTGTTACTGCTTGTATGTTATGAAATGTGCAAAATCTCCTTTAGAATCAGAAAAAAGCAAAGCTCCTTTTTTTTTTTTTTTAAGATTTTATTTATTTAGGGCACCTGGGTGGCTCAGTGGGTTAAAGCCTCTGCCTTCGGCTCAGGTCATGATCCCAGGGTCCTGGGATCGAGGCCCGCATCGGGCTCTCTGCTCAGCTGGGAGCCTGCTTCCTCCTCTCTCTCTGCCTGCTTCTCTGCCTACTTGTGATCTCTGTCTGTTAAATAAATAAATAAAAATCTTAAAAAAAAAAAAAAGATTTTATTTATTTATTTGACAGAGAGACCACAAGTAGGCAGAGAGGCAGGCAGAGAGAGAGGGGGAAGCAGGCTCCCTGCCAAGCAGAGAGCCTGATGTGGGACTCGATTCCAGGACCCTGAGACCATGACCTGAGCTGAAGGCAGAGGCTTTAACCCACTGAGCCACTCAGGCACCCCAAAAGCTCCTTTATTTTTAAGGACTCCTCAGTGACTATGGCTTTGTCCTTTACAACCTATGCACCCTCTCCAGTTTCCCGGAAGCCAAGGCTCTGTAGCTGGCCAGTGTGGCAGGTGAGCTGTCGCCAAGCCCAGAGCTGGACGTTGGGGGCAGCTGCTAGCCTGCTGGAGCCCGTCTCCTCCTCCCCCTGCTGAATAAGCCCCTGGGGCTAGCTGCCTCTTTTCTCCATATCTGTCTGCTCTGAAACTTCCCACCAGGACTCTGGGCTCATAGGTTGCTCAGCGTGGCACCCACAACAGGGCAGGGGTGGGCACCCGACCCAGGCTTGGCCTGCAGACGGCCCGGTAGACCCTGCTTCCAGGCCTACCAAAAAATGCAAGCAATGATTCAATCTCGGTGTAGCAAAGTGAACAAAAATCAGAGCAACACCCACATTCCTGACTCACATTAGTGTCTGTATCCAGCTCACCGACAATGGTTGACCAGGGAGGCTGGGGCTCCATAGTGATGTTTTTCTCAAGCAAACTCTACACCCAACACGGGGGTTGAACTCATGACCCGGAGATCAAGTGTCCCAGTATTCTACTGAGTTAACCAGCCAGGAGCCCCTCCAGGATGATTTTCACGTCAATTACTTAAGGACAGCTGAGAACAGAAAAATAACGGTTGGATGGTAATGGATGCCAGCCTAACTTTTCTCAGAGTTACTTTTTTTCCCTTATTATTATTATTATATTTTTTAGTAAATTAACAGCTCTCCGTTCTTTCTACTACCATCAAAGCTCCTGTACACATCTGTTTTCTGACTTTCACGCCTTTGTGCATACCTTTCCCTGCCCTCGAGCAATGTTCTCTCCCCTCATTGCACATCCTGATCCTTTCCAGCCTTCAAGAATCAGCAAAAAAATGTCACCTCCTCGAAGAAGCCCTCCTGGGTTTCTCCCACGCTGGAGTCATGACTTCCTCCTCCTGATTCCCAAACCGACTGGTAGCACTTAGCATTGCTGGTATTTGCTGCGATGACATATCCATTGTACTTGAATGTCAGCTTCTTGAGGACATGGATCAGGTCTCACACGGTGTTTAAGTGGGAGAGGTGCATCCATTGTATCCGGTGTCAAGACACATTGAAGGAGTAGCTGGAGGACGAAGAATGTTCCCTCCTTCTCCCGTAGCCCTCTGCATTCTGCAAAGAGCATTGCACTCGCTCCTTGCCACAAACCCTTGCAAGCCAAGGAAATCTAGGCTCGGTGAGGACATGGCCCTTCTTGCTAAGGTCCCACATGCAGAAAGAGATGGATCCAGGGACATTTGGGGGTCTGTCGTGCTTCCCTTCACCGCACCCATTATGCTGCAGGATGCGGCCAGGCCTTTCAGATTTGAGCAGTTGTAGCTCCATAATGAGGCCATCCTGAGCACGGTGAGGAGAGACTGAGGCAGTGCTGAGCCAGAAGCTGGGGCCCTCCCAGCAGACCCGAGAGGGGCCCGCTTTCAGTATGTTTTGTTATATGTGGGTGTTTGCCTCCTTCTCAGGGGTGACAAGAAAATGAAAGCGAGCCTGGAGATTTTGCGATTGGTGCAGTAAAATCTCCCAAGAGTATTCTGATGGGAGAGGGGAATTCTAGCTCAAGGGCCCTCGGCAGTGTCTTTTGACGGTGGCTCTAGGGAGGACTATGCTTCGATTCTACACTTTTTGGCTCTCCCCAAATTTTCCATGAGCCCGAAACACATTGAGAGGCGGCAAGATAAGCCTTCCCAAAATGCTCCTGTAGGAGCTCAAAGTTGTAAAAAGTAGCCATGGAGAATTTAATTACTTTTTTTAAAAAAAGATTTTATTTATTTGACAGAGAGAGGAAGAGATCGCAAGTAGGTAGAGAGGCAGGCAGACAGAGAGGAGGAAGTAGGCTCCCCGCGGAGCAGAGAGCCCGATGCGGGGCTCGATCCCAGGACTCTGGGATCATGACCTGAGCCGAAGGCAGAGGCTTTAGCCCACTGAGCCACCCAGGTGTCCCAGAGAATTTAATTACTTTTAACTACTAATTGGGGCTACCTTCCAGGCCAAACGGAGAGGGCCGTGAGGGCCTTCTGGGGCCGAGCTTGGCTAACAGGTGTATGGTGTAGGGAACGGAAGCACACTGGGGCTTCTTTAAAAAAAAAAAAAAAAAAGGTGACAGGTTATTTTTACAATAGTTCCTAAAATAAAATTTCATGCACAAAGTAAAATATTTAAATAGTTTACAAAACCTGAAGGGAAAAAAAGAAAGTCTCACTTTCCACTGGTCATGATTGTTCAATCTCCTTCCAGAAAATGTTTCAGTACTGATAAGCACTGAAGTGTGTAACTGTTACATATATTTAAAAAAAAAAAAAAGATCTTGCAATGTAGTCTTCTCTTTTGTATTGCTACCTAATACTCTTAGTGACCTCTCTTTATCAGTGTGAGGTCTAGTGCATTCTAGTTATGGACTATTTGAGTGTTATTGAAGGACGGATCAAAACATTACCAACTGCTGGTTGTTAAGGTTGTTTCTCACATCTCTCAAGGTGTATCTTTATGTTCTTTTGTGAGAATAACAATAGGGCATGTTTCCAGGGTCAAGGGCGGAGTCAGAGCTGTTGTGCCTTGTAAATTTTGACAAGAGATAGCTCTATCCTCTGAAAATGTTGTGCAGGGCAAGGGCAAGAGGGCAGGAGGGGTGCAAATATCAACCATTCTGTCTCCGTCACCAGAGAAACCTCAGAGGGCTTCACCGAGGAGGTGACATTTTTTTGCTGGCCCTTAAAGGCTGGAGAGCATGGGGACACGTGATTTATACTCCCCACTAACTAGCTATAACTAATTATAACCAATGCCATTCTTTCTTCTTTATGGGACTTTTTTTTCCCCTGGGGAGTTTATTTTCTTCCATATTATTTCTTAACATCCAGTCTTCTTCTTCTTTTTAAAAATATTTTATTTATTTATTTGAGAGAGAGACAGTGAGAGAGAGCATGAAGCAAGGAGAAAGTCAGAGGGAGAAGCAGACTCCCTGTGGAGCTGGGAGCCTGATGCAGGACTTGATCCCGGGACTCCAGGATCATGACTTGAGATGAAAGCAGTCACTTAACCAACTGAGCCACCCAGGTGCCCAACATTCAGTCTTCTTATGCAGGTAGAAAGGAACCCTGTACTAGAAATATATAAAGTGTTTTCTGGCTAATGTCTCAAAAACCCCATCTTCCTGTTTCCCAACCTATAATAGAATTACATGAGCTGAGTTGGGAATTTCCACACTTAACTGGGCATTTAAAAAAAAAAAGAGAGAGAGAGATTTTCCTTCTTAAGGGCATGATTCATAAACAAAAAGAGGGGGCGCCTGGGTGGCTCAGTTTGTGCCACCTTCCTCCTCGCTTGCTAAAGGCAGGAGAGGACTCTGGGGAGGGAAGAAAACCAGAAAGTTTTCACTGTTTTTCCTTTCTTCAGTTGAACCACTGTTTTGGGGTCCAACTACAAAGAAACGGCACGTATTCCAAGTACAGAATGTAAGTCCTGACTTATGTATATGCCCACGAAACCTTCCCACGATGAGCACAGCGAACATCTCCATCACCCCAAAAGGCTTCCTTGTGTGCCTTTGCACCTCCCACTCCCACGCTCTCTCCTGCCTCTTCTCTCTCTTACCAGAAAATCACTGGTCTGAGTTCTTTCACGATAGATTGCTTTGCATTTTCTAGAATTTCATGTAAGTGAATCACAAAGTATGTGCTGCCTTGGTCTGGCTTCTTTACTCAGCCTCATTATTTTGAGAGCCATCCGTGTTGCTGTGTATATCCGTTATTCATTCTGATTCCATTGTGTGGCCACGCCAATGTTTTTCGCTTATCCCTTCCCGAGACTTGACGGACATTTGGGTTGTTTCCAGTAACGGCTCTTATAAATAAAGCTACTAGTGTGTATATCAGTCTTTTGTGGCCACATGCTTGCATTTTTCTTAGGTAAGTACATGGTTATTTGATGGTTAGATCACACGGTAAGCGTTTGTTTAACTTTTTAAGAACCTGACAAACGATTTTCCAAAGTGGTTGCATCACACGTCAGGTACTGAAAACCACTATACTTTCAGAAAAGGAGGCTGAGTCACGATGTTGTGTTATGGAAAGGAAACCAACAGGATAGGGTTGGATCTATGAAGGGGAATTGTTTCCTTCTAGAAACTTAGGGTGTGACGCTGGACATGGTTCTTTGGAATATATTCGCGTAAGGCGTACAGAGAAATGCCTGGCTCAGGTAGAGAGATCCTTCCTTGAAGAGAGGCAAGCTGCTCTTCCCTGAGTCATATCAGGGTAGGTTTACAGAGCTTCAGAGCACATGCGAACAACAGCCAAGATTTATTTAAGTCAGCTTGGAGGCCCTTTGTGTTAGGGAACTAACTACGTTTTCTTTGCTAAACAAACCCTGGGATCTCCTTTTCCTGCTGGAGTCAGGAGACGGAGAAAATAGGGCCCGTTTCCTTATCCTGGGTTTGTAAATAGAGCATGTAGGC
This sequence comes from Mustela lutreola, assembly GCF_030435805.1. Lineage (NCBI taxonomy): Eukaryota > Metazoa > Chordata > Mammalia > Carnivora > Mustelidae > Mustela > Mustela lutreola. The sequence goes on from NC_081291.1 coordinate 16,406,750, forward strand.
TGGTGCTAGGGCTCTGAACCTCTTTGGGGGAAGGACCCAGCCTTTGTCTCCTGTGTCCTTGCCACCTGGTTATCCCGCAGAGTCTGGGCCCAGATGGTTCTCAAGTTGACCTCCCTCCCGTGATCTTCAGGAGCCCCCTGGTTGATAAAATAAGGGTGGAACATTTAGCAAAACAGAGCATGATTACGAAGTTACATCAAGAGAAAAAGAACTAATGTGAAAAGGACGTGCTGTAAAACGTTAAGGCCCCAAAGGGCTCTCAGGGGAGCGGTCTCTCTTATTCCTATGTCAACGACCAAGGTCATTTTGAAATCGAGAATATTTGGTTTGACATCAATGTCAGGAGGACTCTAACTTCTGCTTGGGATTCTTTCTTAAGAACAAACGAATTTAACATTCAGTCTTCGTCTTTAGGTATTCATTGCCGTTCTTTTGCAAGGCAGACCTCTTTTTGATCTGTGTCCTCTCTTTGGAGAAGCGAGCTTGAATCTTATCCATCATGGTGGCCACAGAATTCACAGTGAGTACATCCACATTCCTCGGGCTCCTTGAAACACACTGTCGTCTTGCCTGTTTGTGGGGGGTGGGAGGAGATTTGTGGGAAGGAAACTGCTGCGGGGAGCGATTTCTCTGCGTGGTTTCCCTGGGCGAGATCTCTGCTGAGCTGTGCCCTGGAGGGGCCGTTGACGCCAGCACAGAGGGCTCTGCAAACACGCAAAACCAGAAGAGCTTGGGGGTATGTGGCGAAGTGAGAGGAAAATGCTATTTGTGATTTTATTAACACGTAAGGGTGTTTATGATCTTTAACTAGATGTGCCTGCTTCTGTGTCTGTTCTGAAATTGAGACAAACAAGGGTGAGGGACGATCCATAATTTGGTTTAAAAAAAACACAAAACAATAAAACCCTTGGTGATGGTGAGCTTAGGCTTCTTGCCTAACAGGACAGAGCCTTTAGAGAGACCAAAGAATGATATGTGAGTGCTGAACCTGCACAACTGTACAGGGCCTATACTTAGAAGGGCCATTTGCTTGACTTCATGCTCTGCTGCCTTGAAATTCTTACCAAATTTTGAGCAAAGAATCCTGAAAATGACATTGCTTGTACCAGCGCTTATGTATGTGTGTGCATGGGAGAGGGTATGGATGTGAGTTTGCATGTGAGAGTGTGTGTGTGTGTGTGTGTGTGTGTTGGTGCTTCATGAGCAGAGGCTACATAGCTTTCAGAAGACTCAGAGGAATCTGGTCTTGGAAAAGTTTAGGAGCCTCTGAGGACCCCTTGGGTGTAGGGAATGGAGAGGAGAAATCAGAATCATTCAGGGTTTGATAAAAGTTTTGTGCCCATCATGGGTCCTAAAGGGCTCTGAGCACTTGCTACATGTCCTGTCACTGTTGGTTTGCTTGTGTGTGCCCTCACTAGGATGTGGGTTCCACAAGCGGGAGCCATGTCTGACTCAGCGGCGGCTGCGGTGTTAGCGTGAACACATGCACACAGTTCCTGACATAGCCTCAGCGCACGATAACATTCATTGGATATATAAATCTGTCGGGTGATCCAGACAGATGCTCTCAGAAATGCCAGCTTTCCACTCACACGTGTCTCTGTCTCATCATAGACTTTTGGGATGGGGACGACCACGTGGCCCATGCCTCTGTCATCCCGCCATCTTCCAAAGGCTTGTCCTTAACCAAACGGTATCCGATATCTGCTTGCAGACCTTCTTCTCTAACATATCTGACGACTACAGCTACCCCTCCACGTCTACCATGGATGATGACTTTGAGAACACTTTCTGTGAGAAAAGCCACGTCAGGCAGTTTGCGAGCTACTTCCTCCCCCCCTTGTACTGGCTTGTGTTCATCGTGGGCGCCGTGGGCAACAGTCTGGTCATCCTTGTCTACTGCTACTGCACACGGGTCAAGACCATGACCGACATGTTCCTCTTGAATCTGGCAATCGCCGACCTTCTCTTTCTCATCACCCTTCCCTTCTGGGCCATCGCTGCTGCCGACCAGTGGCGGTTCCAGCCCTTCCTGTGCAATGTGGTCAACAGCTTGTACAAGATGAACTTCTACAGCTGCGTGCTGTTGATCATGTGCATCAGCGTGGACCGGTACATCGCCATTGCTCAGGCCATGAGAGCCCAGACCTGGAGGCAGAAAAGGCTCCTGTACAGCAAAATGATTTGCCTCACCGTCTGGATAGTGGCATCCCTGCTCTGCATCCCAGAAATCCTGTACAGTCAACTCAGGAAGCAATCGGACATCACCATCTGTACCATGGTTTACCCCAGCGAACAGAGCACCAGAGTGAAGTCCACAGTCTTGACCCTGAAGGTCCTCCTGGGCTTCTTCCTCCCTTTCGTGGTCATGGCGTGCTGTTACACCATCATCATTCACACTCTGTTACAAGCCAGGAAGTCCTCCAAGCACAAGGCCCTGAAGGTGACCATCACGGTCCTTACGGTCTTTGTCCTGTCTCAGTTCCCCTACAACTGCATTCTGTTGGTGCAGACCATCGACGCCTACACCATGTTCATTTCCGACTGTGCCATTTCCATCAACATTGACATCTGCTTCCAGGTCACTCAAACCATCGCCTTCTTCCACAGTTGCCTGAACCCCGTCCTCTACGTCTTTGTGGGCGAGAGATTCCGCCGGGATCTCATAAAGACCCTGAAGAACTTGGGTTGCATCAGCCAGGCACAGTGGGTCTCATTCACGAGGAGAGAGGGAAGCGTGAAGCTATCATCCATGCTGCTGGAGACGACCTCTGGTGCTCTCTCCTACTGAGGGGTCTCCGCTCTGACATGGATGGCCCTTTTCGGAAATTACAAGAAATACGGGGGTACACCTGCACTACGTGCAACTGGAGGGAAACCAATGAAGAAGAAGAAGAATGAAGTGAGGATAAAGACAAACCCGGAAAGGGATAAATTTGGACGATTACTTTAGTTAGAATTTCCAAGCCAGAGTTTTCCAAACTGACTGGCTGTCCAATGAGACTGTTGCTTGGCTCTTGGCTACAATGGCTGCAGTTTTCAGCAGACTGGTCCCGCAGACACCCCCCCCCCCCGGCTTTTTGCCACCTAATGGAGCATTGATGCGGCTGACCTTGGAAGGGTTTCTGTAACTCCACACCTGCCTGCCGGGTTGACCTGCCCGAGGACTCTGCTTGTCCACTCGTGTCACAGGGGTGGGTCAGCCTGCGGGGAGACCCCGAGAGCCCAAGTTGGCAGAACCGGCTCTGGCTCTGTCTTGGGCGCACTCTGCCGAGTGGCTTCTGGGATGGTCTGCTTCGTCTCCTCCCTATAAAACGAGTTAGTTTTATTGAGCCTCTTTTTTTCTGAGCTTGCTGGAAGGATATCTGCCTCCCCGCTGCTTTTCTTTTTCTTATTGTACAGTGCTGACCTGTCCAAAGGCTTCCAATTCTGAGATGAGGCTGGGGAAAAAAAAAAAAAGTAATGCAGCTCACTTTTGCTTTGTGTCTTCTATCTCACCTGTGAAATGTTTTATATACCAGAAAAAGTGCTTTTTGACGATTGTGTAAAATACTCATTACTGGTCACTTTCTTTGTCATTTCTGTATTTTAGAAGTGCCCCGTGAGAGGTCCCGTAGCCACATTAGAGTGTGAAGAACAGATCAGGATAAGGAAATAAAATCTCTGAAACACTTTAAAGCCATCTGGATTGCAGGTTTTGTTTTGTTTTTTGTTTTTGTTTTTTCTTTTCACTTTTTATGAATTCAAGCTAACGCAGGGCGTCTGGGTGACTCAGCCAGTTAAGTATCTGACTCTCGATTTCGGCTCAGGTCATGATCTCAGGGTGGTGAGATCAAAGCCCGCAGGGGGCTGGCTCCCTGCTTGGTGGGGCCGTCCACTTGGGATTCTCTCTCTCCCTCTCCCTCTGCTCCCCCCTCTCAAGTAAATAAATTCTTTAAAAAAATAAAAAATAATTAAAATTAATTAAAATATTAAAAATATTTAAAAAATAAAAAAATAATTCAAGTTAGTTAACATGTAGTGTATTATTAGTTTCAGGGCCAGAGTCCACTCATCACTTGCCTACAATGCTCAGAGCTCATCACAAGTGTCTCCTTAATGCCCGTCCCCCAGTTACCCTATCCCACCCCCACTTCTCTTTGGGTGCTTTTTTTTTTTTTAAGGTTTAATTAATTTATTTATTTGACAGAGAAAGAGAGGGAGAGTGTGTGAGCACAAGCAGGGTGAGCAGCAGACAAAGGGAGAAGCAGACTTCCAGAAGAGCAAGGAGCCCAACTCAGGGCTCCATCCCAGGACCCCAGGATCATGACCTGAGCCAAAGGCAGATGCTTAACTGACTGAGCCACCCAGGGGTCTCGGGGTACCTGGTTTTTAATCTCTTCTCTGGCCAAGCTTATTTCCCAGGTTTGTCCCAATCAGTCCAGTGGAATTTCCAAGGGGGACTATTCGAGGGGGACACAGAGAACTGGGTTTTGACACTTGGTCTCAAGGAGGCATCGCTGGGCTTCCAAGAGTGGCTTCCAAAGGGGGCACAGATGCCCTGGACTCTGCCACATCCTCCTTCTCCTCCCTGTCCAAGCAGTAGAGGGAGCACAAACCGGGCAGCAACGCGCAGGCTTTGCTAACCCGTCCTATGTATGGGCAGCTGGGGGTAAGTAAGTGTCTGTCTGGGACCAGCATAGCGACATGGGTCCTCCTGCAAAAACACCACTTACAGTGAAGGGGAGGGTGACATCCCCAAGGCCATTGTATGGACAGAGCCATTGCTTGGCTACCATTTCCAGGAGACCCCGGGGTGGCTTTTAAGGAAATCAGGAGAATAAGCAACAAGCACGGGACACACCTGAATAACATGGTGCCACAAGGTGGAAAGAACACGACTGGGGTTGGCATTTCCATTCAGTGCCCTTCTGATACTGCGCTTCTCTGACCACATGTCACGGGGGCCACGGGGGAGCTGAGGACGTGGGGAGGGGTGGAGAGGGAAGGGGCTGAGCCCTGATCGTGCCTCCTAGGTCTACACTCAGCCTGGAGTTATTTAAGACACATCAGAATGGGTATTTTTTATGAGTTGAGAGGTCGTGTGTTTTTGACCAATGCACGTTAGTTGGGAAAAACAAAACAGAACAAAAAAAACCCCAAAATGCTAGAGAACAAATACCCTGAGAACGACAAACCCTGGGTAGCCCCCAATTCACAATGGTCATGCCTGCTTCCAAGGGCTTCCTTTAGGACATGACTGTCCCTACTGGCCCAGACCTAACAGAGCTCCAATCTGGGATTAGACGGGCTGCCATTGAACCCCACAGTGAAGATTTTAAGTACTTTTTACGGCAAATTATCTTGGTTTTTGAATGATTACATAAACAGAACCATGTTACATTCAGACGAATCTAGGTTTTGGTAGCAGATTTATCCTAAGATAAAAACACTGGAAGAGCCAACACGGGGAAACCCATTAAGAACCATGACTCACCGGACATTTCCAGAAAATACGCCATGTGAGTACTTCTTGAAATAAAGATAAAAGAGGATTATCGTATCAAATTATGGTTGACGAGAACTTCATAAACGGAAAAAAAATTAAGAAACTGAATGAAAGATGGTGTGTTTTCATGATCAAAAAAGAAATCATCTTCTTTTTTTCCTACCAAAAAATTTCTAAAAACTAATTCTAAGTCCACCCGTCACCACAGGTACATTCCAGCGGGGTGGTTGTTTTGACACAGTCCCCTCGGATGACTGGAGATTCGTTCTGTTGGGGCTGTCTTTCAGGCCTGTGGAACATTCGTTTTTTCGGCAAACACTGGTGTGTATACTGTGAGCCGGACCCTCTCTCCTCACCGAGGCGATAAGAGATTCGCGATAGCCCATTCCCTCAAAATGCTAACCTTCTGGAAATATGGAAGAGCCGGGCACTGTGTGGGCTCAGACACAGAGGACAGCATGCAAAGCTCTGCCAGGTGCTGTCCCTTGGCTGAGACGCGTGAAGAGGCCTCATACAGCTGACGGACTGGTTTGTAGATCATTCTGGAGACAAGCTGTGCATGGTAGCCTCTCTGGGTGGCCTCTGAACGAGCATCTTTGTGTGTGTTCTAGACCCACTGCAGGGTCCAAACCGCCTCCCGCCACACATGATGCCTGGTGTAAGTTAGATACACTATGCTGCACAGGTAACCTTGTTAAAATTAAAAGTGGTCATCTCTCAAATGTGTAGTTTGTATGTCAGACCTTGGCTGCCAGAGAACTTTGAAGAAAAGAGAGCTTGACAACCTTGAGCAACATGCCCTTTAGGTCCTTAGGATAGTAATGGCGTCTTATTCTCTACGGGCAGCCTGACAGGAACAGGTGGTCAAGGAAGGGCCGGCTAGAGCGGGACTAGATACAGTGCCTTCCTGTGGCCTGGCGAGAGGCTCGGGTGGCCGCCTGTTGGCTCCCGTGGGACAGGCGTGTGCTTATAATGTCTTCCTTTTGGCCACAGCCATTGTTATAAATGGTTCTGCGCAAGGAAGCCACCAGCCCCGGAGAGCCGCTTGCGTTGCCCTGGTGGTCCTTCTCTGGAGGCCGTAACCACTCTAGCATAGTGTGGTGGTGATGGGCAGTGGGTCTACCATGGGCTTCAAGGCCCTGGGAAGGCTGTCAGGAAGCATGAAACCTTTGGACCCCGACTTCCTGCTCCAGTAAATGAAAAGCTGCTCCGTGTGTCCAGATGGCTCTTTGGCATTTGTAGTCTTTGAACGGTGGCTTGGCGTCCCAATCCTGACTTGGTCTCATACACTGAAGCTTCCCATGGGGCCAGGTCATGGGATGAGCAAAGCGTCCCCCTCCTCCCCCTACACCCCAGCTCTGGTGCACGAGGACCTTTATCACGTGCTGGGCTTCCTTCTACACTCCGGTCGAGGGGCTCTACACGATTTTGAAAAAAGGGAGACAAGATGGCCCCGGTCTTACACATTTTAGATGCTCGGAAGGAATCTCCTTCCTCCGCAACTCGTTTAGGGCGCATGATCCATGAATACCAGGCTGTAGAGTGTGGGTGTGGTCACATCCAAGCTCCCAGGGTGCTCCCGCCGGGCGGTCTCATTCTCTCCCACCCACCCTCCACACCCGGTTGCAGGTCAGGTCAGTGCCTGCGCCCTCCTGGGACTGGGAGTGTTTCTCTCATCCTTTCCATTTTCCTGTGCAGATGCCCCCTTCAATGTCTTCCTTTGGCTTTTTCTATTCTAAAAACCTACAGAAGACATGGAACTGTGTCTCTCCACTGGACTCTTCATGAGTTCCCTCCACGCTTGACATTCTTACTTGTCTCGATCCTGGGACCGCAGGCTAAGCGAGAAATCTCTGTGGGCAGATGGAGGCACACCGGCTAGATTTCCCCTTGAGAACGAGCTCCGAGATCGAGCGTCACCTGCTCCACCGGCAGAGCCAGCCAGGCGCCCCGGCAAGGCCCTTTTCTGATCTTATGTGGTCTCCACAGCATCCTTAGGAAGTAGCTACTCTTACATCTCCCACTTAACAGGCGGAGAAACTGAGGAGGGAGCGACTCCCTCCCTTGCCTGAAGCCATAGTTAGGAGGTCGTGGAGGCCGGAATGCATTCATGGTTTCCTGGTACTGGAATCTGACCTCTAGGTGCTCTGTTATGCTGTCTCCCCCACTGGAGGCCAGGCACTTCCGACCCAGGGGTTAGGTCACACGTTGGAATCCAGGCGTGGCTTTCTTTTTCTTTTCTTTTCTTTCTTTATTTATTTATTTATTTATTTATTTATTTATTTGATAGACAGAGAGAGATCACAAGTAGGCAGAGAGGCAGGCAGAGAGAGAGGGGGAAGCAGGCTCCCCGCCGAGCAGAGAGCCCGATGTGGGGCTCGATCCCAGGACCCTGAGATCATGACCTGAGCCGAAGGCAGAGGCTTAAACCACTAAGCCACCCAGGCGCCCCTCCAGGCGTGGCTTTCTTGCCGCAGAAACCCTGAGTCAGGAGTGCGGGATGACTGTGGCCCCGGGCAGGGGAGCAAGAGCCCTGCCCAGGCTTCCATTTTATCCTGGGCCCTCCACTCCTGGCTTCATGCGGTCACTCTTACTGTTGAGTTGTTGCCCCTCTGGGTGACTGTAGAGAAACATTAACAACGTTGTGATGACTCGAGCTCATAGGAACTGGGCATTTGGTTGGTCATTGCGGAAACTGAGACAGCCATGAGCTGATGTGAATTTGTTTTCAAATTTTAAAGATTCTATTTATTTATTTGTCCGAGAGCACAAGTGGCGGGAGAGGCAGGCAGAGGGAGAGGGAGAAGCAGGCTCCCTGCGGAGCAAGGAGCCCAATGCAGGACTTGATCCCAGGACGCTGGGATCATGACTGGAGCTGAAGGCAGATGCCTTCATGTAATAAAATAACTAAAACAGGGGTACCTGGGTGACTCATTTGGTTAAGCTACTGCCTTTGGCTCCGGTCAGGATCCTGGAGTCCTGGGATCGAGTCCCGCATCGGGCTCCCTGCTTGACAGGGAGTCTGCTTCTCCCGCTGACCTTTCTCCATATATGCTCCCTCTCATTCTCTCTCTCTCAAATAAATAAATAAAATATTAAAAAAATAAAATAATAATAAAAATAACTCTATGGTATAGAAGATCTACCTTGGCACCACTCCCCCCCACCAAAGCCTGGACAGATCCCCCATCCTCATTTCCAGGGGGAGCCACTGTGAAGTTTCCAGTGTCTCCTTCCAGAAACATGGACAACACCATCCCCTGTGTCGTCTTCCGGGGTGCGGGCATGCGCTCCTTCCAGCCACCGCCTGCGTGACATCATCTTCCTTGCTGTTGCTGTCATAGACGATGCATCTATGGGAAGTCCCATGCGTGGCATGGTGTACATAGTTTGGGGTGCCTGGAGGAGAAAGCAAGTGTTTTCCTGAGGTTGGTGGGACCGGGACGAAGGGAAGGTACAGGAAGGACAGATATCCAGGCTCCGAGGTGGTCTCTGTCCCCTGTGGTCCCCGCACCACCTTGCCATGCTCCCGCTGAGAGCAGTCTCTCTACCCATGCCTCAAATCTGGGCTGGCCTCACTGCTTGCTCTGGTCTCCAGCGTACGGTCGAAGGGACAGTTCTAAGAGACCGTGAGGCTGTGCATGTGCCTTGACTGTTCTGGAAACCTGCCCAGTCCTCACCTGAACCAGCCTGGCCATCCTGCTGGGGGTGGGGAAGACCATGAGGAGCATACCACGGTCCCCTGGCCAAGGCCACCGTAGACCAGCCGGCGTCCCCCTCGCCCCTCCTGCACTCACCCCCTCACAGATGCAAGAGGGAGCCCAGTCGCCACCCGACGATAGCCAGCCGACTGCCAGACAGGGAGAGCTCGGATGATGGGCTGCTGACCTTAGCTATTGGCACGCGTCAGTCCCCAAGAACGCCTGCGTCCACCTGCAGGTCTGGGAAGCTAAATAAGGGCTTCGGGTCTAGGCCACTGGTTTTGAGGTTGCTTGCTATGCGGAATCATCGTGAGAGTAAATAACCCATCCAGCCCTTTGTGTGGAGGGTGGCGCCCAGTGACGGTGTGAAGGTCAAGGACTGCCACAGCAAACCCTGCTTTAGGGAAGAGGTATTTTTTCTTTTTTTTTTTAAATCACTGGATAATCTGCATTCTGGTAAAATGAAATGGTTTTAGAGAAAACTGCTCCCACCGTCATCTCAGCACAGTGCAGCAGCTGTGACAAGCTCTATAAACGGTTCAGCCTTCCCAGCCACCACCCCCCTCCAGGTCTCGGGGTGACGTAGGGCCAGAGCTTGTGAGATTGACTGTATTTCCTACCGACGGTTACTAACAACCCAGGGCTATGATGAGCTGATTTGCTTCTTTTTTTTTTTTTTTCTTCACAAAGACCTGCCAGTTCCTTAACCTTTTTTTTTTTTTTTTTTTTTTTAAAGATTTTATTTATTTATCAGAGAGAGAGAAGGGGAGAGAGCAAGCACAGGCAGACAGAGAGGCAGGCAGAGACAGAGGGAGAAGCAGGCTCCCTGCCGAGCAAGGAGCCCAATGTGGGACTCGATCCCAGGACGCTGGGATCATGACCTGAGCCAAAGGCAGCTGCTTAACCCACTGAGCCACCCAGGCGTCCCTCCTTAATCTTTTTTATCCCCCTCTCATGTACTCCTTGGGCATCTGATAAAGCCGTCTGCCCCCTTCTCAGAATGTTGTAAAATGAATAAAATAAAACATATAGGATTACAAAGAAAATGTCAGTTGAGGTACAATTCTCTAAAAATTAGAACAGGTGTATGAGTAACATACATGCCTTTTTTAAAAATTAAAAAAAATTATTTTATTTTTAATTAAAAAAAATTTTTTTTAATTTAAATTTATTTGACAGACAGAGATCACAGGTAGACAGAGATCACAGGTAGGCAGAGAGGCAGGCAGAGAGAGAGGAAGAAGTAGGCTCCTGCCGAGCAGAGAGCCTGATGCGGGGCTCGATCCCAGGACCCTGGGATCATGACTCAAGCTGAAGGCAGAGGCTCTAAACCACTGAGCCACCCAGGCACCGCGTACATGCCTTTGATTATTAATGCATCACTTAGGCTCTATGAGCAGGTCTAATGACACCACCCTGTCAGAGTGGCGATGACATTTTGAGAGTCATCGCTCTCGTTAGGTAGGAAAATATCTGTCCATTTCACTGGTGACAAAATCACAGGTCTTGCTGACATATACTAGGGCGACATGGTCTTTGTATTCACGATGGAGGGAAGAGCTATATTTTAGTTCTAAGTTGGGGGACAGTGGGCATTCCCCCACCCCATCCACGTTCACGGGCCTTCTGAATTCTGGGGATGGGCCCGGTGAGGAGCCCAGGTTTGGCCTGATTTCCTCCAAAGTGCATCCATCAGTACCGAACTCCTATTTCTTCCTGTAATCCTTGCATTTTGGGCAGGAGGGGGACCACTTTGGATTTGGGGGAGGGAATGTTTTTCTGTTTAGAAATGATCTGCCGGTTAGCACTATGTCCTTGGAGACAGATGCCAGCCATGAGTGAAATCATGGTCACGAGAGCTCAGCACAGTTTTCTTTCACGTATTGGTGGAGAAGCAGCTTCTTCTCCAAGAACGAAATCTCCACCTCTGCCTCCCCCACTCCCCCCCACCCCCGCAGTGCTTGGCCCAGTGGGTGGAGGGAGAAGTCCTGGTTCCGTGATTTAAGGGTGCCTGGTGGAATCAAATCTGGGGACCGATCCAGGAGCTTGGTTTACCCCTTTCCTCAAGGTCTAACCAGAGCGGTGACACGGCAGCGACCCTCAAGGACCTGCTCAGTGACTTGTGAGGGAAGCAGCCTGATGAACCGGACTTGAGATGGGTGTGAACGTGTGATCTTCTCTCTGAGAACACCCCGCAGTTCTGGGGGGTGGGGGGCTTCCCAGCTTGTGGAGAATGGCCTTCTCTACAAAGACCTCTGGCCCCCCCACATGGACGCGTCTCTTACGCAGAGGCCTCATGGTGGTGGCGGGGGTGGGGGGGCGGGTGGTGGGGATAGCGGCGGCTGCCCTGCCTCAGGACCTCTCTGTGAGAACATGGGAAGTCCTGAGGCCAATCCCGAGCCAGAGGTACAGGCCCGACGACCTTTGCCATGTCTGCAGCCACCGCCTTCTGTGTTTGGTAAACCATCCAGCTTTTGCTTCCACTAAAATGCTGTTTCACTGGATGTCCTGGTTGGCTTTGGCCACATGGATGCTGCTGTTTTCCACATGGTGCCATTCCTCGGATGAGAAAGGGGACTTCTGCTAACCCAGACTCCTGCCCGGCCCTCCCTGAGGCCTCCGGGAAGGCCCCTCCCACGCATCCTTCTTTTCGCCCCGCCTCTTTGCTCTCTTAGCCTCTGCCCCCCGCACCCCTCCCTCACCCCTTCCTTCCTCCTGGGGGGGAAGACAGTGCCTGCCTCACTGACCTGGCCCATGGCCATTCCCGCCTCCCCGGGAAGGTTCCTTCTCTCCTCCAGGCTCACTCAAAGACCTCCTTGGCAGCAGAAAGCTGGGGACGCCCCCTTCCAACCCCCCCTCCCCCCGCGACCTGACATCACCTTCTCTTTGATGATTCTAGGGAGCCCCGGTCCCCAAACCAAACCTGGTCTGGCACTGAGGCCTTCCTTTCAGTGAGGACACTCACACGTGTCAGGTGGGTCGATGCCTGACTCCCTTTGCTTGTTTTTGAGCTAAGAGGACAGTCGATTCCAGGTTTCAGGTGGGGCAGCCGTGTCACAGCCAACCGCAGTCAGTCTGTGCCAGGATGTAGGAGAAAGTCACACCAGGCCCCCTTCTCCCCCCCGAAGCGTGTGAGGACAGGGGAGGGGCGGGGGAAGGACCTCAAAGGCCCGAGGTTGGCGATCGCACTCGTGCTCAGCTTCACCATCCTCCAGAAACCACCGGTGTGGGAAACGTAGAAGGCTGACCTTTCTGTCAACCCTAACCCACTTTGAATGGCTTTCATAATAGCTGTGCTCACCCCGTGGTTTCTGATGGCTTTGGCTTCAACTGCTCTCTCAAAAGAAAAGTCCATTTGCTCATCTTGGGTGACAGGTTTCACCCATCTCTTTGCTTTTCAGAGGTGTGTGGGTGGCAAGCTCCTCTCACCAGATTTTTCCCACGCATCTTCAAACCGAAAGGGCTGACCTGCTGAGAGTTTCCTTTTGGGTCCCCTGGGGAACCTCTACAGCCTTCAGCCCCGCTGGGCAGCACGGCCAGGAGGCGCAGGCGCGTCCCAGGGCCACGGAGCCTGCAGACACTGGGCTGGATTCTTGGCATTGAGTGTGGGTTCTGGAGAGCCTGGGGCAGACTTTGGTCATTTCTGGTCACTCCGTGGTTTGGCCACTGCAGTGGGGGCTGTGATACGGAGGCCCCCAGGTCCCAGCCCGCAGTGCAGCACACTCAGCCATGTGGGTCTCTGTTGGTTCCTGTTCCGGCCTCCAGCCTGCGTGGCCACCAGTCTCTGGCAGGACCGTTCTGCTACTAAGGAGCTCCCGTTGCTTTGTCCCGGGCCCTGGATAATCCAGTCTTCCATTACCTCAACTGGCTCACTAGACAGGAAGAGGCTCAACTTGAGGGCATCATTAGTACATGAACGGGGTACGGGGTGGGGGGAGGGGCAGGATCGAGAGACCTCTCCCCTGCATCTTCCCCGCACCTCCCCCTGCAGGCTTGCCCTTTGCCCTTCTCTGCCATGTGAGTTTTGGGAACTTCTGTGCCTGGCCGAATTGGCCAATGGGACGACTGACAGCCTTATAGCTGACCCAGCCTGGGGACCGACCAGTATCCTCGCTGAGCACTGTTGAGCGCATCTGTGTCTGGTGTGGCGCTCCATGCGGTGGGGGTGAGGGAAGAGAGGAGATGAAGAAGGAAACACGGTCCTTCCCTTCTTCCTGCCTGCCTGATTCAAGGAGAGGCCGCACAAGAATCTGGGCACAGGGAGACGGAGGGAGAAGGGAGATGCAGGAAAAGGGGCCTGGGGGGGCTCTGTGGGGCTCGAGGCACTCGAGCGAAGGAGTCCCTGTCATCCCCGGATGCGGGGTGTAGGGCGAGTGTGGATGGACCGTCTAGGCCGAGCTCAGGCTGACTGGTCCAGGAGTGACTGCGTCCTGCGCCTCTGGGTCTGTGTCTGGTCTCTGCTGACCCAGCCCGAGTAACTAAGTTGCAGTGGGAATGTGACTCCTTCCTCGGCTGGCTGCCCGGGCCCGGTGGTCTTGCTGAGCCTTGTACCACAGATCGACTGAGGGTGGTTTGAGGAAGTCCATGACCTTCCCCCTGACCTCACTGTTCTGGGAAGTCAGCAGTGTGCTCTTTGCTCACGGCGCTCTGTGAGCAGCCCAGGAGAGCCAGGCAGCTCAGGTGGCGGAGGGCAGTAGGTTGATAACAATACCTTGGTTCCAGTGGGTCTGAACACTGACCTCGGGGTAGACAGGGAAGGATCCAGATCCCGGGCCACATGGTCACCTCTGAGTATCTGCTGGCTTGAGCCCTTCCAAGTAGCCAGAGTACAAGCCAATACTCTGGCAGGGCAACTCAACTCCGAGTCTGGCCTAGGTAAAAAAAAAATTTTTAACAAAGAGATTCTATTTATTTGATAGAGGGTGGGGAGCAGGGAGGGAGAGAATGAGCAGGGGGTGAGGCAGGCAGAGGCAGAGGGAGAAGCAGGTTTCCCGCTCAGTGATGTGGGATTCGATCCCAGGACCCCAGGGTCATGACCTGAGCCGAAGGCAGACACTTAACGACTGAGCCCCCCCCCCCCCCCCCCCCCGCCCCGCCAGGCCTGAGTGACTCGATCAATGGGCCTTCTGTCCCGGTGGAATTAAAGACAAGGCTACTCCCAATGTCAGAGTGTTTGCTTTATTTAAATCCTGAGGTTAAAAATAAAACTGTTCCAAACGGTGCAGCAGATGCTTTTAGAAAGGAATATGTCTTGGGATACAAAAGTTTCTCACCCCCACTGCGCAGATGGGTGTTGGTATTTGATGTGCTTCTGGGTAATTCTTTGGCAGGTAAGAATGCAACAGGTCCCCAGACCCACTATCCCCTAAGGCCTTGAGAACTGAGGATTCATCAGTGAAAGCGGGATTCTGATTCGGAGGCCGCCCAAGGGAGGCGTGGATGTTGCTCAGCGGCGTCCCCCAGAGGCAGGAGCATCTCTGGAGAAGATTCACCATGAGGTTCTAACGAAGCCTGTTCATTGGCCATGTCTCCTGAAAGCTAAACTATTGTTTTAAAAAAGTGATTAGGAGGGAAAAGGCATGATTAATTCAGTCTTTCCTGTCTCCTAGGAAGAATCACAATGCAATGAAAAAAAAAAAAACAACCCTCCAGGTTTCCACTAAGAAATGTCTTTTGCTAAGTGTTTTGTAAACATGACTGACTGGCTCACTGGTCTCGGCAAGGCGACCCCTGGTTCTCTGAATCGCGGACGCGTCTCTGCTTTCCTTTCAACCCCGGAGCCAGGGGTAGGGATCTCACTTGTAGTTATGAAGGTGGACTTTAAAAAATGAAACTCCCCCCAAAACTTATAAATCAGCAGACATCTATCTAACCAGTATCCCGTAAAGCACTCTGAGACGTCACCCCCGCCCCCATCGGGATTTCCTTCCATTTGAGTCTAGAATGGCTTACCCACACAGAGAGGGGAGAACTGAAGACTTTCAGAAAAACCTTCCCCTTGATTTTTTTAGTTACGTTATGTGGCTTTTCCTTTTCTACTTTTCAAACCCTGGAGGGTTTTTTGGTTCTAGATTCCTTCTTGGTCTAGTTGACCTGGAGTACAGTGGGCTCCGGCCACGTTCTCAGGCAAGGTTGGTTAGTGGCCCCTGAGACAGAGGTGAACAAGACAGCGGGATCAGTGTTGTAAAGCGAGCAGCTGTTATTCAAAGAGCTGGGCCAGCGGGGGCTGCCAGAGTTTTGCTTTGTTGTTTTGTTTTGTGTTGTATAGTGATCTGGGGTCCCATTGATGATTTCTATTATAATTCCGTCTACTGGCTGGGGCTAATAGTTAATAGTTGACTAATAGTTAATAGTTAACTAAGAGTTAATAGTTGATCTTCATTGTCATCTGCATTTTTTTACATAAGTATCCCAACCCCAAAAAACCTCAGTGGAGCCGGGAAACTGTTTAAGATAAAAATAAAGCTATTCGTACAAATCACGCTAGTCGCATAATGCATAGTAAACCTGAGCTCGCATGGCAAAGTACCGAGGGGAAAAAAGAGTCGGTCCAGCACGAAAATAGGCTGCGGAGTCAGAACGTGACTGCTGGGGGAGCAGGCAGTCCTCTGAACGACTGTAGTCAACGTTCCAGGGGGTACACACCACGAGGGGCCCCTGCTCTTCGGGAGGAGTGGCTCTGGGCCGGCTTCGCAAGAGCCGAGTGGTTTTTAAGCTGTAGTTGGTCCCCTGCCGGGCTGAGTGACAGAGGTTCACCGGGGGGCTTGGATGGAATGTTCCAGGCCTTTCGCAGGAAACTCAGGAGCAGTTAGCTGCACAGGATGGTGAGGACACCATCAGCTGGCTGGTCTCCACGGCATCCTGGGAAAGCATTCAAAACAAGACCCCAGACTGCTCTGGGTTCTCTTCTACTAGTTTCCTTCTTGTGGTAAACCACGCATCCCGATTACCCTTCCTAGAGGAGAGGGTGGGCTCCAAGGCGGGATAACTTGCTCTGGAACAATCCTCAGGCCGTGTGGCACACCTGTGAGGACATGCATGAGGCCAGGGAGTCTCTGGGAGCCTGCCTTGCTGCTGAGCACAGTCAAGGCCTTGGCCACTGGGAGATGCAAGGACCCTGGTGGTTTTCTGCCAGAGGTGGCTGGTTGTGCTAAGGAAAGAGCGTGAGAGGTTTGGCTTCTCTCAGCGTTGATCTCTCCGGAAGGTTCTGTTCACGACCCCCTCCTCCGCTCTGCCTAAGCTGACTGCAAGTGGCCAAGCCCCCTATCTGAGGGGAAGCTCTGAGCCCATCATGGAGGTTACTTCCCCCCACCCCTGCCCCACGAGTCGCCTCTGCTGGGTGGTGGCTGCGGCATCTGTGCCTGACCCGGTCTGGGGGCCCTGACCTGTACTGGAGCTCTCAACATCAGCCTGACCAGGACTGTGGGGGACAGAATGAAGCTTCCATGTGGTAGGACCTGACTGGTCACCAGAGACCAGCTGGGGGATGGGCTCAGATCCCAAGACACCCTGCCCGGCGCGCTCCCTCATCCCTGGCTGAAGTGGGCCCCGTCATCTGATGGCCTGCTCACCTGTGAAGCGTCCGAGCCTTCAGGCTCCGGCCCCAAGAGGCCATGGAGGGTGAGCTCCCTGCGGCGGGAGGAGAGAAGGGCCACAGACAACAGGAAGTGGGCAAACGGGGTGCTGGGGAAGACGGGTGGGGAGTGGGGACCAAGCAGTGAACTCCAAGCAGATCCATGATTTATGCCTGTTGTACTCGAGTTACCGAAGACTTCTGCTGAGAAGGCCCGGATGTCTGGAAGTGGTTCTTACCCTGATTAGGATCATTAGTAAACATGTCTGCGGACGAGGCAGCAGCTCTTATATGACAAACAGAGACAGCCCAGGAGCTCAGTAGCGAGTCCTAAGGGCCACACTCAGGGCTGCTTTGTGGTCGCGGTGTCGCCTGTCTGCGCAGACAGTCGCTGCAGGACGTGTCCTCTGTGTGGTGGCTTCGGTTTCCCCAAGCATCTTTGGTTCTGATTTCTAGGCCGATGTTTTCAACTACTGAGGGGCCTGCCTGAGAGAAGGGCTTTGTGTGAGGACAGGACATCCCAGACAGAAGGGCCGGGAAGAAAGTGCACCTAGAGGCCCCTCCGGAGTTGCTGTGCTTTGGAGTAACCCTAAATTTAGTGTGGCAGGAGGGGACAGAGCCTGACGGAAGAGGCTGGTGGGGGCTTTGGGAGAGCCCCTCCCCCCACCTCAGGCGCCCTGACTCTCCTGACGGCCCTGTGGCCTCCTCTGCGGGGGAAGAGGGCCTTGCAGCCTGAGGACTCCCAGGGTCTGGCCAGGACATCCCGGCTCGTGGTCACCCAGGGTCCCTGAGCCCCCGCTGGGCAGAGTGCGCGGCATTTCTCTCCACGGGCAGAAGCTGGGATCACTGACGCCGGCCTGTGCAATTCTCCATGGGAGGCCGGGAAACCAGCATGGCTCCGGGAGAGGCTGAAGGTTCCTGAGTGTTTAAACCTTTGGCAGAGTGTCCCTTTGGGTGTGAGGACAGTTGGGAAACGTTGCTTGAGCCCTTAAAAGCCATGGGGGCTAAGAGTGATGGTGCACAGTGCCGAGTACACGCGCTCCAGACGGCGTAGTGCTGAGGGGCGGCCGGAGGCCTGTCTCCCAGAGTCACACATGGGTCACATACGGAGCCGATGCTTTTTTTTTTTTTTTTTTTAGTGCTTTATGTGACAGGTGAGCAAGAGTAGTGTTTCCTGTGGATAAAGTGAAACTATCAGAATCTAGAATCCAGGTGCTTGAGGCTACAGGAAGTCACTTCCATCGTAGATCACAGGCCTGTCAACCGTCAAGTGATAAAACACTTTCTTGGAGACAAACCTGAGGAAACAGAAGTGGAAAAGGAGGGTGTCACTGGGAGTGCCGAAAGCCGGGGGGCGGCGGTGGCTTCTGGGGCCTGGCTGGGCGTGTGTGGGGGCTGAGTGCCTGTGGGCTGGTCGGGGAGCCTTTTGGGGGAGCAGAGGCCTGGGCCCCTCGCCCCATCTCCTGTCTGTCCAGCAGAGCTCTCCCCAGGCCTAGCCTAGGTCTGGGGAACCTTCCCTGGGGTTTGGTACACAAACACACGAACACCTACTCTGAAGCTGTGGGGGGACCTGGGGACTGCAGGGGAGCGGTGCAGGGAGTGGACTCTGTCACGAGGTTTCTGGAGGAGGCAAGTATGGATCTCAGCCCCGCTGGGCACCAAAATCCATCTTGCCATCCATGGTTTAGAAATCTCCAGCACGGAGAAAGGTCGGGGTGGGTCACAGCACCATGGCTGCTTCTGGTGGGAACCAGGAGCCTGCCTGGGGCATGGGATGGCGTTCTGCCCTGAATGCGCCTCCCCTCGGCCTCTCCGACAGCCCGCCGGGAATCTCGGTGATGTGGTGACAGTGCTCACTGCCTTTGCAGAGACAGGGCTCTGGGGCCTTTGGAGCTCTGAGGGCAGCTCTCTGGATACCCTGGGCCTGTGCCCCACGAGTCCAGCAAATTCAAGGTATGTTTGTGCTCATGGGGATGTGCAGGGGAGGAGCGGGAGAGGGGGAAAGTGGGAAGCGCCTTCTCTCAGCCCCTCCTTTGGCAGATGGCCTTGGCCATAATCCCTAGGTGTTCAAGGCCGGGCGGTGCTGAGGGGGGTGGCACAGCTTTCCCCTAGAGTACCCCGGCCAGTTACTCTGCCTAAAGCCAAGTGCCCCATGTGGGGGGATGTGGGCACTAGCTCAGGGCCCCACACAGGGAGGGATGTGGCTGGGTGCTGGTCAGGCAGGGCTCCTAAAATAGGCGGCCCCGACAAAGGGCTTATGCTGAAGCCAGAAGACTTGGGTGGGTCTTTACCCAAGGGATGGGTCCCTGCAACCTTAACCGCCCCGTCTCATGTCTCCATGGAGTGGGGGCCCAGGCTCCCGGCGGATCTCAACCAACGGGCTCCTCTCCCCAGCTTCCTTCCTCGGCGTCCCCTCCAGCCTGTCTGTCTTCATTCCCAACTTCCTGCCCCCCAGGCCTTCACTCCTGGACCTGGATCTGGGGCTTCGATGCAGCACTTCCCCAAGACCGTGCACCATGCTCCCGCTGCCACGACAAGAAGGCCTAGGGCCTCCCCCACACGGCTCTAGTCCTGGCCTTCATTTCTTGCTTGTTTGCCCACTCACCCACGCACCCATCCGCTCACCTACCCTTCCTTCCCCTTCCCTACCCTACCCTACCCTACCCTACCCTAGCCTTCTCTTCCTTCTTTCCTTCCACGTTTCTACGGAGCCCCTCCTTTGGGCTGGGCAGTCAGAGCCCAGACATCCGAGAGAGGCAGGAGGGCATAGTGGTTAAATCCAGAGGCTGGAGGCAGGCCCTCTGGGTTCCAACCTGGCTCTACCACCATCAGCTGTGTGACCTGGGAGGTGTTAGCCCCTGGTCCTCAGTCCCTTGGCGGCACCATGAAGGGAACAGTAGTTCCTATCACCTGGATGTGCCGTGGGGCTTAAGTGAGTTAGTAAGAGTGGAGGGTCGGGGACTCACGTGACATGTGCTAAGACTCTGTAAGTACTAGCCTGTGTCTCAATAAATCGGTAGCAGACACTAGACCACCACAGTATAGGGCTCTAAAAAAAGAGAAGCTATTAATAATAAATTACTGATAATTAAATAGTCTCTTCTAAACGTCCACCCCAGCTCTCGCAGCCAGGTGGCAGGTGAACTCTTCCGGATGCTTACGAGTGAGATGGCCCTACCTGGAAAAGGTGTTGTCGAAGATGAGCATGTAGATGCCTGGCGTGCGGACCTTGAGCTGGCCCTGGATGTTCTCCTTGTGGGAGCTGCACCGGGTCGTGGGGATAAGGACCTGGGAGGGAGAGCACATCAGAACAAGTGTCACAGAAGCTGAGAAGGCCTGTGAGTCCTCTGGGCAGACCCTTTATTTTGGGGACAGAACTAGGCTCAGGGAGGGTCGAGTTCCTGTCTGACATCGCAGCTGAGCAAGGTTGGGGCGGGGATCAGTCCCAGGACTGGGGTTGGGGATATGCCTGGATCAGTCCTAGGAATAGGAGGTACATCTGGGATCAGTCCCAGGAGTGGGGGGGTATGCTGGGATCAGCCCAGGAGTAGGAGTGGTACCTCGGATCAGCCCCAAGACGGGGGGGATCTTCTACATTCCCTGCATTTGCTGATGACCTGGGGTAAGGGAGGAGGCTGTGGGCCTCACTCAGAATCATGAACCCCTCAGCGCCCCAAGAGGAGTGGTCCCCAGCCTCCTCTGACCACAGCCCATGCCAGAATGTTCCACCACCTGGAGGAGCAGGCCTTTTTTGGCTTCAGGAAGCCGGGGTGTATTTGAGGTGAAATCTATCTGTCTGGCTCCTGCTGGGCCTTGTGCTGCCCGGGGTAAGGGGTGTTTCACAGGACAGGCAGAACCCCTGCCCACTCCCGTCTCTTCACAAGCGTTTTGTGAAGCCACTGAGCCCTGCCCGCTCTGGCCTAAACAGACCCGGCCCCACCTGTGGCTTCTCACTTGGCCCCAGCAGGCTGCCTCTCCTGCCGCCCCCCTGCAGGTCCATGGGCCCCACGGCCCTCTCATCTTTCCAGGCATCAGCCTCAGCCTCCTATTTACCCTCTGCCTTCCCCAGGAATGAGAGATTAGTTCCAGGAAATAGCTGTTTTCTCAGGACATGTTCTAAGGACCTCACTGTTGGGAGGCAAAGCCGAGCGCAGGGTGAGTGATGGACGGGGCCGGGTGTGTGTGTGTGTGTGTGTGTGTGTGTGTGTCTGTGTGAGTGTGGGGGGGGTCTGTCCTCTGGATGGCCAGTCTTTCTCACGAGGGTAACGTCTGCTACCTGCTGACCAGCTAAGACACTGTATAAAACTAAAGGTATGGCCGGGTGCCTGGCTGACAGGAAATGAGGAAATGGGAAATAAGACAGAGCCAACTGAAACTCAGAAACATTTTAGAAGTGATCAATACCCCAGTGGGTCTGGTCTCAGAAAGCATCCTTCAGCCGCCCACGTAGGCTGACTACACGTGAGAGGTCACACAGACAGAGGCTTTGCAGACCACGGCTAACACCGAGCAACTTGGGAGCTCCTTGCGTAGTGTGCTGCCCCAAAAGTGAGCATTTTAATTCTTTACAAAATTAAGTGCTGCCCCCTCCTCAGAAACACAGCTTTGTGAAATTCCATTACCTATTCCCTTTAAACATTTTTTTACCCTGAACAAAATGACTGAATCCAAAATGCTACTAACGATGTGATGGCTTTTTCAACTTACGCTTGAATACAGAGGCACGTTTCTGGAAACCCTACACGTTGGCCACAGGGTTCCTAACGTGAAGTTAAGTTTCCACAAAAGGTTCTGACCTCAAAGATCTTGTGGTTTAACAGAGAGAGCAGACGAAAAAAACGTTCAGTTCTAACAGTGAGCGTGTTGTGGGGGCAGAACTCGGAGGGGAGCCCACCCCAGCCCTGGGGGAGGAGGGGAGAGAGGCGCAGGAATCCTGGAGGAAGGGATGTTCAGCTTGGATGAGGTGGGTAGTTCGAGAGAGGCCTGGCTGTCCTAGGCAAAGGGAAAAACATCTTCAGAGACATTGGAGAAGACCTAAGATTTACTCTCCCAAGAGATAACCAAAAAGAGACAGAATGTACAAGACACTGGACATCAGGCAACAGAGGACAGTGATCTCTGAGGGAACAGGTGGGCCCCACACCTGCCTCGGCTCACCACTTTCCGATGAGAAGGGAGCAACCACCAGAGGGGACAAACAGAAAACAAACAGTAAGATGGCAGACTCAACCCTAACCAATCAATAAGCATATTAAATATAAACAGTCTATAATCCCAAGTAAAAGGCAAAGGCGATCAGGCTGACCCAACCCTCATCATGCCCATAAGCAGAGACAATTTAAATATAAAGACACAATAGGTTAAAAGTAAAAGCATGTTAAAAAGATACACTGTGGTAGCACTAATCCAAAGAAAGCTGGATTGACTACTATCAGACAAAATAGATTTTATATCAAGGGATGTGGCCAGGGGTAACTTCATGACAAAGGTGTGCATGCATCAGGAAGATGGACCAACCCTTCACACTGATGCCCCTAATGAAAGCTTCAAAAACATGAAGCCAAGAGAGGTAGGATTCCAAGGAGAAATAGATAAATTTACAATGACCAGTTGTATATTTCAATGCCCCTAAATAATTGATGGAATGACAGACAGGAACTCAGTAAGAAGATGGAAGCTTCGGAGAACAGTATAGTATCAACTAATTCAGCCCAAGTGGCATTTATGGAACATGCCACCTGACTGTGGCAGGACACACCTGCTTTTCGAGTGTGCTGGGAACACCCAGTAGGCCATCTTCTAGGCCACCAAAAAAAAACAAAAAACAAAAAAACCCCAACCAAACAAAAAAAAAACAAACCACAAACCCACCTCATAGTTAAAAGGATTCAAGTTCTATGGCCTGTTTTCTGAAGACAATGGAGTTAAATTAGAAATAAACACATCTCTGGACCAAAAATATGTGTAAACTAAAGAACACACTCTTTTTTTTTTTTTTTTTTTTTTTTAAAGATTTTATTTATTTATTTGACAGAGAGAGATCACAAGTAGGCAGAGAGGCAGGCAGAGAGAGAGAGAGGAGGAAGCAGGCTCCCTGCTGAGCAGAGAGCCCGATGCGGGACTCGATCCCAGGACCCTGAGATCATGACCTGAGCCGAAGGCAGCGGCTTAACCCACTGAGCCTCCCAGGCGCCCTAAAGAACACACTCTTAAATAACACATGGGTCAAAGAGAGAGCAACACATCAAAAGGGAGATCCCACAGGCACAGGAGAGAGCATAAGCAGTGTGTTCCCGATACCACAGGACATTTGCACTGGCTGGGAGCTGGTGGTGGTGAGGGAGTTGGAAGGGCCAGTGACAAGCCTGGAGGGGAAAAAGATACCTGAGGATGCACTCTGGGTGGGATCTGGGGCTAGCCCCTTCTATGCTTGGTCTCATTACATTCTACTGATGTTCTGTTGTATTCTAATTCCACCTGGGGCTGAGAATTCTGGGAGGTTGCAAGGTTGGGTCTGCTTCCTGGGTCTGTAACCTAACAATGCTGAGCCTGGGCACTTCGGCAAGCACAGGTGGGGAGGAGCTGCTGGACAGGAAGTCTTGCTGTTTACACAGGGGCATCTGGGCACCCCAGCCCTCAACCTTGGCATTTACTACCTTGACTGTAAAGCAACAACCGAGAGCTCGTTAGGCAGGTCGCCTGAAGAGGGTATGTCTACAACAATGTGTTTCATTTCTTTAGAACATTCTAGACCATAAACTTTTCATTCATCTCAGTTCTGGTATTCTCACCATGGTCAAAATCTATGAGGTCATCTCTGGTGCCAAAGCTCACGCAGCCTAGGTGGTGGGGAGAAGATGGGGGGGGGGGGTGTGTGTCTGGAATAAACCTGAGGCAGGTCCCCGCTGGTTGAGCTCTGGGAGTACCTCCCACCAGCCTCCGGGGCCTCCACGGCCGAGCCCTCATTCATGCCACGGGTCTGCAAGACAGCCCAAGCTGCTTTTATGGATACTTGGATGGGCTCCTGTGGGCCGGGGCTCTGGTGCAAAGCGAGGTTTCTATGCTGGACTGAAGAAGTGAGTCACAAAAGGCTACACAGACAAAGAGGGGGGTGGTTGCTGGGCGTTGGGGGCTGCAGAGTGACTGCTCGTGGGGATAGTTTCTTTGGGGGGGGGTGATGAAAATAATCTAAAATTAGAGTGGCGACAGTTACACAACGCTGTGAATACACCGTATGGCTTAAATGGGTCGATTATTTGGTATATAAATTCTATCTTTAAAAAGCTCTCTAAAAAAACCACAAAGTTAAGGTTCTTACTCCCGGTCCTGGTTCCTCCTCTGACTCTCTGTGGCCGCAGATGGGCTGTTGAGTTTCTCCAGCCAAACATGGGTCCTCTGCCCAGAGAGAGGGCAGGGCCTGGGTCCTGTTCCCCACTCACTCCCCAGGCTTCAGGACAGGGTTGGCACACGCGTACCCTCAACTCCCGGATGGAACATCTCTTTAGTCAAGGGTCTTCCCAAATTCCCAGCTTCTAATCTCAGTGCCGAGGCACGACCTTGACCGAGGAAGCATTCTGGAGAGGAGGTGGCTCTGGGGGGCTGGGCAGTGTCTGCTGGGCGCTGTTGGGGACGGGCTGACCTCATCCGTGCGGCTCCCTCTACGCTCCTGGTTTGGCCCAAGGCCTCCTCCCCTGATGGCTGTTCCCCGGGTGCCTGGCCACCCTCAGCTCGACACTATCTGGAACCGTGGTCGTCTGTTCACTGGGGGCGAGGGGAGGGCTCTTTCTTCAAGAGCAGAGCCACGTTGTCCCTTCTCTTCCTAGCTCTGACAGGTGCCAACAGAGCCCAGGGTTGAGCAGAACTTGGCAGGTGACTCTGAGCAGAAGGCAAAACCCCTGTGTCTACACCTCCACAATCACACCCTTGAGCGCTGTCACTTTCTCTGCACGTAAGCCTGTAAGACCCAGGCTGGTCAGGGGATCCTGGCGGAGTCCCCCAGACAGAGGCTGAGGATGTGGCTCTGGGAGCAGGTTCCTAGGCTGATGTCTACCCAAGGCTCCTCAGGCACGAGAAACAGCCACCCCATGGCTGGCTGAAGGCCGACGGCACCTGACCACCAGGCTCGCTTGCCCTGTCTATGGGTGCCTTCTGCCCCCTGGCGGCCACTCTGAGAAACACACTGGCTATCCAGACTCCCAGAGGCCATCTGAAGGCTGAAGAGCAAGGCTCCTCCTCCAGGTCTCTGAGGCCCAAATCCTGGTAGGAACCACACGGATCTCCCAGGGCCATGAGTGACTGAGCAAGGGGAGAGGCCCAGGGCTCAGCCACATGTGGGCAGGTGGCATGACAAAGGCCCCCGGCCGAGCCCCCTGCAGCCGGCGGCCCACACGCCAGAGGGAATCAGGGCTAGCCTCACGCACACTGCATGGGAGTTTCCTTCCACGTGACTTCAAGTTGTTCTCCCCCACTTTGCTTCTTGCCACTGCTGGAACATGGACATTTCTACACGGTACAGCAGCCTGATGTCCACCCTAAGCTCCTGGCTGGCCTCACCAGTCCTTCCACCAACACTGGTTCAAATGGGACTCGAGTTTCCACCCAAACGAGCTCTGCTTCCCCTCGTACTGAATCAGCCACCTGCCAAGTCCTGCTCGCCCTTCTGTTCTGGGCTCTGGACCCCACCCCATCCTTTCTGCTCTGGCTCCCAATCCCTCGAGCTAAGCCCATGACTTTCAACCTTGGCTGCTCACCAGACTCACCCAGGTCCCTCTAGGTGTGGAGTGGTGTGGCTGTGGCCTTGGGAGTGGGTGTTTCTAACATGTAGCCAAGACTGGGACCTGCAGTGCAGGCCATCGTCAGCATCTCATGTTTAGACTGTCTTAGGACTTTATGGACTGGGATCTGCCACCACGACTTCGAGCCCCACCGCCCCAGTGCACAATGGCCAGGTGTCTCTGAGGTGAGATGCCAAACACCCCAAGTTCACGACACCCTTCACGGTGACCTGTTCTTGCTCTGCATGGCTCTGTGAACAAAATGACCCTGAGACTCGGTTGATCTATATCCTCTGGTGATCTGTCCCCAAGTCAGACAGAAGCTGTCTGACAGAGGAGCAACCTTCAGAGACCTGAGGACAGCACTGTCCATCGTCTAGACCTTTCCCTCCTCAAGCTGGCTAAGGTCAGGTGCTTTGCCTGCCCCATGGGATACAGCCCAGAGGGCTTGTCCCCCTGCTTTCTCCACGTGTCCTTCTCATGGCTGTAGCCCAAACAGTCCAGGTGAGGCCTGCCCAGCAGAAGGCAGGATTGGCTGCGACCCTACACTTGGAAAGGTCAGCCCAAGCCCCCTGTGGGGAGCCGGCTTACCTTACACTGATCCAGTGGTGTGTCCTCTGCCTCCTGGAAGACCACACTGAAGGAGATGCTCTTGGGGTCGGAGGAGAAGACCCAACTGATGGTGAGGCCTGCCTCGGCCACGGTGATGGGGATGACACTGTAGGTACTGGACCGCACGAACAGCTCCCTGTTGCTCTCCCCAAAGTTGGCGATCTCGTCCACCGTGAGAGGTAGTTTTATCCTAAAATCCAAATGCAGAGAGGGCCCTGATCAAACGGGCAATGTGCCCGAGCCCGCTGGGAAGTTCACCTGTGGCTCAGAGGTGGGAGGGGAACATTGTTCGATGTGTTTGATTATGGGAGAAGCCGGGATGTGTAGCTCCCATCCACGGAGAGCGCTGACCAGGTGCTGGGCATGGTATCCGGCACTGGGGACACAGAAGTCAAACATGGGGATGACCATCCTTGCCTGCGTGGGGCTGGCATGTCCCCAAAGGCGGCCGGAGGTGAAGGCCGGCCTGAGGTGCTCTGTGCCCCCACGCATGGGAAGCGGCTAGAGGCCTTAGCTTTCAAGAGCCCTCCCGAAGCTTCCAGCTGCCCAGCTGGCCGTCTCCTCTCTCCAGGTTCAGGCTGCCCTCTATGTTAACTGACACGGGCAGGAAGCACACCCATCACTAGAAACTTCCTGCCCTCTCGGCCATCCCTCTTTTCGATGGAAATCTGTGCCTGCGGGAAGTTTCCAAGGGTCACCCTGGCTTTTCTTAAATGGGTTCCAGTACCTGCTCTGCTTCCTGTCTGCTGTGGGGCTCACCTCCTCGTAAGCCTGAGGTTCCTCCTCTGCCCGTCTGCTGCTGGGTGTGAGGAAGGCCTCAGAGGATGCTCTGGGAGTGAGTGAACTGGCTGTCCCCCTGTAGCTGCCTGTTCTTGACTGAGCGGCGCCCCCTCCTGGACAGTGCACGCTAGCGCGGCCTTGGGTGGTGGTGTGGCTTTGGGCTAGTCCCACCTCCTTAGCTCTGAACCGGGAAGGTGGTGGCCGGGGCCTGCCAGGCCCTCTGCTTGCAGGCTTCATGTACCAGCTCCACGGCTGCGTCAAAAAGCTCGATGCTCCCATCTCACACGAGGAAGCCAAGATCCAAACGGATTAAGAAACTTGTTTCGGGCCCACCCAGGTCGGATCTGAAGCCACTACCTGTCCCCTACACCAAACTGCCTTTTGCGGCCAAAATCTACTGTCTCCCTTCGTGTAGCAGTGGAAACTAAAGCTCAGAGAGGTTACAAAACTCGCCCAAGACTGCACAGCAAGTAAGTCATGGGGCTGAGAGTTCCGTCTGCCTTTGAAGCTGTGGAGATGGGTGGAAATATTCCCCGGGACTATGCTAATGGAAGAGAAGCCAAGGATGAAAACACCCAGAACGCTCTAC
This sequence comes from Mustela lutreola, assembly GCF_030435805.1. Taxonomy (NCBI): domain Eukaryota; kingdom Metazoa; phylum Chordata; class Mammalia; order Carnivora; family Mustelidae; genus Mustela; species Mustela lutreola. The sequence continues at coordinate 16,434,267 of NC_081291.1, forward strand.
AGAGCAGCCCTGACAAAAATCATTCCACTTTCGTGAAAATTTAGTTCGATGTCACGTTTTCCCATGGGTTCACCGAAGCCTCATTTCTGATTATGGTGCAAAAAGCCCTGCCCAGTGTTCACGATTCTCAAGAATCTCAGAGTAGGCAGAAGGGCCCATTTTGGAAAAGAGGTCTTTCTTGTAAGATGGAAATCTTACTGCAAGGCCACGTGAGCCGTCATCCTGACAGAAGTCTCCAATGATGCTGGGCCATTTTATAATTTCATGTTCCAGAATTTTCCCTTTGCACTCAGTCCCTTGGATTGTGCTTCTAGTCTTTTCTTTTTCTTCCTTCCTTTTTTTTTTTTTTTTTTTTTTTAACCTTTCTAGACCTGATCTGTTCACTGGGAGGACGATACTCAGTCTCCCCAGAGGAGAGGCTAATAAAAATAAATCAAGGGTTTGCCATCTCTGCTCAAATATAATCTTTTTTTTTTGAGAGACAGAGAACACGAGTGCAGCAGGGGATGGGGTGGGGAAGGAAGCGGGAGGAGAGAAAGAGGGAGAGGGAATATTAAGCAGGCTCCTTGCCCAGCTTGAAGCCCAACATGGGGCTCCAGCTCACTACCTTGAGATCATGACCTGAGCTAAAACCAAGAGTCAGATATTGAACCAACTGAGCCACCCAGGCACGCCTCAAATATAATCTTAAATAAAAGGAGCCCACTGTCTACAGAACTCACATCAAAAATGTAAATTCTACTGGTTTCCCTGCTTTGCCCTGTCCCTCCATAGTCATTCTCCACATGGCAACCGGAATGATCTTTTTTCAAATGTAAATTACATTAAGTCATCGTTCTGTTCCAAACCTCATTTTTGGGCTCCCCCTTCTCTCAGATTAAAAGCCGAAGTCCTCACAATGGTCAACAAGGCCTGATGTGACAGGCGCCCCCTTCCCTCTCTGACTCAGTTTCTCTCGTTCTCTCTGCTTCAGCTGCGCTGGCCATTTCCCTGTTCCTTGAACATGGCAGATACCATTCTGCCCCAAGGCCTTTGTACCAACTGTTCCCTCTGCCTGAATGCTGTTCCCTCCCTACGGTCTTACCTCCTTAGTGCCACTTTATTCAAGATCACTCTACTTTGTTTCCTTTCCAGAGCCATAGCACCTTGTAATGCACGATGTAATTCACTTGTTTACTTACATCTATGGTCCACCCTTGCTGGAATATGAACTAAACATGAGGGCAGGGATCTTTGTTACTGATGTACTCCAAGGACCTAGAACAGACCATACCTTCTGCCTCCTAGGTGCTCGGTATCGGTGAATCTACTCAGTGACTATTAAACCATCATGCAGCCTTTAGACACAACCCAGGAGAGAAAGAACAGGATACGTGAAAATACACAGTTGTAAGTCTTAAAAGACTGTGAAGTAAGATGCAGAACGTTTTCTTTGTATAGAAAATGATGTACATACTTATTTTTAAAAACTGGAGAGCTCTACACCGAAGCGGTTTGCTTGTCTCTCTTTTCTTTTCTTTCTTTTTTTTTTTTTTTTAACAATGAAAAAGTACTGCTCTTACAATAAGAGAACAAACCAAAGTTATTTTCAAAAAAGCAGCACACAAGGCACAGGGGGTGTGAGGACGGGATGGCTATGGGGGCGCGGGGAGCTTCGGAGGGTGAGGGACCTGCTCTCGCTCTTCACTGTGGCCACATGGGGGCGACACTGTTCTGTTCCGGACCTGGGACCTTCCCATCTCTGGCACAACTAGGATGTGCAGCCAGCTGGGCTTGGAGGTTGGCAGGACGATGGGTGATTACACTGTATTATTTGTCAGAATCTAAGCACCATGCATATAAAGAGGGAATTTACCTTATATAAATTGTACTAAACAAAAAAAAAAAAAAGAAAAAGAAAAAAGAACAGACATGAAGTCACCATTGGTGCCAAGTCAGAGCCTCTGGGGTGCTTCCAGCTCCTCCTCCCCTAGAGTGACAGCCTGGGGCGTCCTGCTCGGAGACCTGTCACTTACATCAGCTCTCCAGACTTCAGCAAGCAGATTTCGGCATCCTGTCCTGGTGGCATGTCTTCAGTGTCCTCAGGGGTTAGCGAGGTTGACATGGTGTCCCTGGAATGTCACCCACAAGAACACACAGCCATTTAGCCATTGGCACTCAGAGTCCCACATCCTAGGGGCCCCCAGCCTTGGAGCCGCGTAGCCAAACTCAGAATGCTCAGGGTCCTTCAGTCCCAGAGGCCATGGCAGAGGGTCCAGCAGGTAGGGGCAGAGGGGCCGGGGCTGAGCAGGCAGGACTGGGAGAAGCCAACAGGGCTAGCACGAGGTCTCTAGGGTCTTTCCCGTGGCCATGGGGAGGGGCTGCCTGCAACTTATATGGGCCACCCTCCTGTCCCACGCCAGTGGAATGCCATTAGCAGTGTCCCAGGGTCCTGCCTGGCCAGCGCCTGGCCAGGACTAGCCAAGCCTGCTCTGGCCCATCTCTGGGGAGCAAGGACACACACCCAGGAAATGGCATGGGCCAAGAGCGAGCAGTGGGACGAAGCCACCTGGCCTCTCTCGCTTACCACCCACGGTCGGCTGCATGGACAGCCAGCAGCGGGGCCAGTCAGCAGCGCAGACTTGCTTCCGACCGTGATCCAGGTGGGAGTTGGGACACACCAGGGCCAGGAGCGGAGGGCACCATATGCTCCCTCTCAGAGAGCCCCAGCACACAGCAACATGAGTTTGAGGCTCTAGGAGGCCCGGCAGCAAAGACATCTACTGGATTTGAACTCCAGTGCTCGTGTTTAGTCCATCATGGAACGTTTCAAACGCTTACTGAACTGCTTACTCTGGGAAGGCGACTGCAGTCCCCCCTTTTCACTGACGGGACACGGGCGCCCAGGCAGCTCTGGAGACGCAAGCCAGTGCCCCACACCCTGACTCGAGCTCACCATCCATCCAAAGGCCCACGCTGGCTCGGCCAGTGGGCTTATGTGATCTCAGGGGCCTCAAGCCCAACCAGCTCGAGTGCCCCAGGCCTGGTCAGAGGAAACGGAGTCCAGAAAAGAAAAACCATTTGCCTCATGGACAATTGTTAACAAGGAACATCTCCCACCTAGTGTAGCTTTTTCCCAAATGTCACAATAACCCCTTTTCAACTGCCCTAGAGGGGTCTCCCCACATGTCTCTGGGGAAGGTCAATGTGCCTGCCTCCCTCCCTTCCTCCCCTGACAGGTACCCTTTGGGCTCTCACCAGATCAGCCCCGGAGACACTCGCCGGACCTCTGAGGCCCTCAAGGGAACTCGAGTGAACGCAGTCCAGCCCCACCCCTCCCACTGTGGTGCCCAGAGATGTCTGCCCGGGTCTGTGCTAGACACTGATGCCGGCATGCCCTCCCCCTTGGCAAACGCTCTCAGTCGGCAACACACACACACACACACACACACACACACACACAGCAGCCCAGGAAAGGTTGGTGGCCAGCAGCAAGCATCCAGACCTCGTGCTCAGACGGCTCTGCCTCCACCACCTTCACACCCACTTAGGCACCAAGTTCATGGCTCCCCTGGGAGTGCAGCCGTGACTTCTGCTGGAATATGACAGTGCTGTCTGGACTGTGTGGCGCACCACCCACAGCCTGGGACGGGCTCTGTAGGATTCCCCGGTGAATTCCTGCGCTTGCATGGGCTCAGGACCTAACCTAACACCATCCCTGGGGACACCAGAGATTCAGGACAGCCCAGTGGCCGCTGCTGCTCACAGAGCTTCTGCCTGGAGCGGCAGCTGTCACCTCTGCTGGGAAGGGGTCCCCAGTACCCACTGCTCGTATTTCACTGCCCTCAACGGGTTGGAGTGTCCAACCTGCCTGCGGGTAGAGGCTACAGATGATCTACCACAGTCCACGTCCTGAGTCTGAGCCCAAGGCTCCCCAGTCAGGAGAACCCGAATGTCCACCTGAGGCCCCGGGGACCCTCCGTGTGGTGGCAGAAAGCGGGAGAGCAGAGGGGGCAAAACTCAGTGAGGCTCCCCTCAGCCCATCCCAGCTGTCACTCCGCTGTGGGGGCAGGAAGATCTCCCATGTGTCACTGTGTCACAGTGCGCTGGCAGGTACAGTCCCGTGCCACTAGTCTGGGGCCGCGACTGGGGCCGACACGTGGCCACCTGCAGCCCGCTCCCATCTGGCCTGCTCCTCCCTCCCACTCACCCCTGGGGCCCCCGTCTGTCACAGCCCTCCTTACGCCGGGCCGTACTTAGCTCTTTCGGGTGCTGTCTCCCCCAGACTGAGAATCACTTGGAAGTAGGGGTGGGCAGCAGCTGAGCTATCCCTACCCTGCAGGACTGGCATGGAGCGGCTCGGCCCCTGCCACCTGCACGAACCAAACAGTGTAAGTGCCATGTGCTAAGAAACACGTGGAAATTTGGAAAAGGGCAGAGGAATGCTGACAAAGCCAAAGAGAGAACGGAGGCCAGGTCCCTGAAGGATAAGGACTCCCCCAAGCCCTGCATGGAGTGGCAGACACGGGATCAGCAGCGGCACACCCACCACAGACTTACAGGGTCTTTATGCCCAGAGAGGGACGGGTAATGCCCAGGGAGAGGCCTCTGTCCTCTTGGGAAAGCACTGAGCACAAGACAGGGTGTCACTGGACCAGGCCTGATGTCATGCTTGCTCTCTGCCAGGCCCAGCAGTCTCTCTGCCATTCAGCTCCCCTGTCCCTGCCCCATTCCCATCTGCTGTCATGCTGAGGCCACTGGGGGGTGAGACTCTGCTGTCAGGGCGCCACTGTAAGGGGGTGGTGGTGAGGGCTGGCATGGGGAGGTACCAGGGCTACGGGATCACCAGACACCCACTGGCACCCCACTGCCTGGCTGGGCCTGTCTGGGCAGTCCCCTTCAGCCCACAGTAAGTGGGGAAGCCCATCTTCACAAACACCCCACCCTTCGGGGGCTGAGCACAGGGAGCCCTGAGCCCTGGGGGCTCTGTCTGTCCAGCTGGAGCTCCCTGGGGCTCCCGAGGGCAGGAGAGGCCATGTGGCTCTTGGTGGCGTCCTCTCTCCCAGGCGGTTCCAGTCTTGGGTTTATGACTAATGGTGACTCTAGGTGCCCATCCCTCCTCTGAGGTTCTCCCTTCTCTACGTGGAGGAGATGGAATCAGATGGACTCCGGGCTCTGCTTCAAGTTCAATGCTTGGCCTGAAAAAAGCAGTAGGTTCCAAAGGATTCTTCCCTTGGCCTTCTCCAGGCCTCCCAAGGAGCGCGCACCAAGAACATGCCTGACTTGCCCGCTGCCACTGAGGGCAAGCCCGGCCGTGGTTCCTCTTCCTCCCCAGCCCGGTCCTTGACCTCCTCCCTGCTCACTTCCTCCCACGGCTCCTGAGACCACGGGCTTCCAGATCCCCCCTCCTTCTCCCAGGAGAAACACAATCACAGAACATCAGTGTGAGACGCTGATCAAGGGATCAACCTACCCGCCCCCCACCCACTGACGGCCATGGATATGGGAGCCTGAGGAGCCAAGATGTGCCCAAGGCCACTTAGGCCTGCCTCAGGTCACTTGCCTTCATCCTTGCAAACACCGTATGAGAGGAAGGTAAGTAACATTCGACGGAACAGACTCTGAAGCTGTGGTTGGTTCTTTTGCCTTCTCCGGCACAGAGAGAAAAGATGTCGGAACCCGTCACCCCCTCTCCTCCTTCAGCTCCCCCTCTCTGGCCATGATGACAGACAAGCCCTCATTACCTGTAAGTAGGTGCTTCCCAGGGTAGGTCCCCAGCCTCTCCCGGCCCTGGCTGAGGCCCCCAGCGAGGCGGGCGTGGGTGGGTGATGTGTGCCGAGGGTAAGGATTAGAGGCACAGGGGTTTCTTCTCGATGGCTTTTCGAATCTTGGGTCACGACCCACTGAGTGGGTCACAAACCAATTTAGGAAGCCATGACCCACACTAGAAGAAGTTGAATAGAAAATGCCTAAGCAACAGTATACTGTGTGTTGTCAGGGGCAGTGTTGCATCACGGGGCTCCTGCTTTGCTTTCGTGTCCCCATGCACGCCCCTGGGTAGTCAGGTAAAAGCAGACGGAAAACTAGCTTGGGAAGGACGGGGAACAAAAGCACGGCCACTAGGGGGCACCCTCTCTCCTGCCAGCACCATTTCCTTCTGTTGCCACTGGGTGGCTTTCCTGAGACGTTGAGACCCATTCTGTGCGCCCACAGCGCCCTTCCTTCCTCCCCTTGCTCTGGCCATGTGAGCCTCCAGCTGCCGATGGTGACCGCTGATGGCATGTCACCCTTTCCTGCTGAGCTCCCGTCCCTGAGCCCGGGGTCAGGAGAGCTGACCTAGTCTTGGGGCGCACACATCTGGGGCTGGTCATCCCGGCACCCCCACAGATCCTGCCCCTCACACTGTCTAGGATCAGTCAACGTCCAGATTACATCCTCGACAGTGAGCTGGCTTTCTGTCCCACAAGTCCCCACACAGAGGACATAAACAAGGCTCCACTTGAGAACCACGTGGGGATAAAGCGTTGTCCGCGGACAAGGCGGATGGTGAGCCAGTCCCTAGCAATGCAGCGCAGGGGTCTGTGCCTGCCTGGATGAGGGGTCACGGGGGACGGGGCGGGGTCCCCTGTCTCCATGGCTGGAATCTACAACAGCTCCCTCTTGCAAACTGAAATGCCTCAGCTACTTCTTCATGTAGTTACGGTACCACGTCAGCCCTGCAGACTGCCGGGGGTGGGGAGGGGCAGATCCTAGGCTGTTGGGTCGGCAGAGGAAGAAAGGATGCCTAGGAAGCAACCCCGGCCCGCGCGTCTTAGTGACCGCCTTCCTCGGAGGGCTCCAGCTGCTCCTCGGCCTCGCCAAGCAGCACAGTGAGAAGGGCTGCTTCGCCCGACTACCCAGGGTCCAGGGGCCAGCGCAGTCAGCAGATGGCTCTATGTTTACAACACCCTGCCCCGTACAACAGCCACCAGCCTCACGGGGCCACCTGAACTCAGACCCATCACAATTTTCTGAAAAGCCAACCATTTGGCTTCTCAGTGGCACCAGCCACAATGCAGGGACTCAAGGGCCACTGAGTGGGACGGTGCCCACTCTCTGTGGGCTCTGGGGGCGTTTTCCCATTCGACTCTTAAAAGTAAGTTCCTGGTAGTTTTTCTTTCAGTCATTGGCTTCCTTTTTGCCTTTCAAAACCGGAGTGATGAAGAGCACTTCTGGTATTTTGATTTCTGAGTACTTAGTAACCATGGTCTGACCACAATACCCAAGCCCACATGCCCAGCCTCAGAACCAAGAGCCAGGCAGCACGGGGCGCGCCTCCCCAGCTCTGGTCAGAGCTGCCTTCTGGTTGGGCTCTTTTTCTGAGGCTTTTGGTCCAAACTCATCCTCCACGGCCCCCATCAGCCGCCAGCGCTTTGCACCAAGGCTTCTGCCAGCAGCAGGAACTGCCTCCATCCTGGGTCCTGGGACTGACGTCCCGCCTGGGGCTCTGCATCAGGAACATCAGGGGTTCTGGAAAAGTGGGCAGGTCAGCGCACTCTGACTTCAAGATAAACCCGCAACGGGCGTGGCTGCTGCTTCCCATCTAGCCTTCCCCCAGTTCTAGTTAGAAAACGTTTAAGTATTCCAGGGGAAATCCAAGATATGTGACTGGGCTGTTGCCCTTGACAAGTTCAGAGTTTTGTTTCAAAGAAAAGTAATGCCCTTGAAACACCAAGCGCTACGAACTGGCGGATAAGAAGATAACACTGGCACTAGGTGAAGTGGTTGAAATAAGCTTCTGGCCCCCAGAGGGTGAGTGGCTCCCTCCTCCTCCTGCGGTCTGGCTGCAAGCCTTCCAGTGGAGAACTTTCCGCTGGAGAACGGTGATGCCAAATACAGCCATGCTTTCTCAGACACACGAACCTGCCCCTCACCCCCACCCCGTGAGCCCACACATGGTCATGGAGGCGGCCAGGGCAACACCCGTTGCTTCCCATGGAGTACTTGTCCTTCCAAGACACAAGGTCCTGGTCACGTGATCATGTTTGACAAGGCTCAGGCTGTTCTAACTCTGTTCTGGAACTGACCCCAAATGACACAGTTGGCTTGTCCCTAGAAAAGCTCATCTCTCGAAGTACAAGAGGTTCCAAAAGGAAAGGGTGGCTCACTCTGAAGGGGTGTCTTGCCTTAGAAGGTCTCTTTCAGAGGATGGGTGCTTTGGCCCACTGCCCTGCAGCATTTGGTTCGGCCCGTTCACTTGTTCATCGTCCATCGGCCCCTGCGTCCACCTACCAGCTGTCCAGAGGTGCACACTCTACAGAGTCTCATGGCTCCTGCCTCAGCGTCCCTCTAGCTCCCGCCTTCCAGGGCGTTCTTCCCCAGAAGCATCAGCATTCCTGGGGCAGGGAGACCAACAACTAGAACTGTGTTGTCACCTGGTGGTCAGTACCTGGGGTGTTCCAAGAGTGAGGACAGCCTCAGGGAGCCAGAGGACTCCGGGTCATGTGGGTTTAGGTGTCCACCTGGCTGACCTGTCCCCTAGCAGCACTCTGGTGCTCGGGAGACGAGAGAGACTTCAGTTTGTTTCCTGGAAGTGCCAGTTTTTTAGCTGTGTGCATGCGGGGCTGTCCATTTCGGCTAGGGCCCTCAGTGTTTCCACCTGTAAAATGGGGACAGTACCTACTCTGCAGGGCTGCTGTGAGGTTCCGGGGCTGTCACGCGGGAGCAGCAGGCATACCCCAAACCTGGGGCACAACATGGGTTTTGTGAGCTTGACAGGTCCCAATGGCTCCAAAGAGACATGATTAGTGAAGAAAACGATGTCACGGTACAAATGCCATGAGTCTTCAGTGGGCTGCCTGAGCCAGACCTACTTCTTGCCCTCCTTCATTTACAAATAAAAACCTTCTGAGGTCCTGACAGGTGATTACGTCCATAGCCAGGCAGCAGGGAGCGCAGGATGTGAAAGCCACCGCTTCCTATCTCTGACCCCCAAATTACACAGATGCAGGCTGGTCATGTGGATTCTGATGAACAAGGCAGGGGTGGGTAGGGCTGGGTCTCTTACGATCACCAACCAAGGGCTCTCAGAAGGCAGTCAACGGAAACACGGACCACATCACAGAGAGACAGAGGCAGACCTTGCTGCTTCGAACGAGCTCACTTCTAGGACAAACTGACAGAGTCTCTTCGCCGGTGAGTCATTTATCTTTTTGTTTATAGAGTTAAAAGGCAGGTAGTAACCTCAGGCTGCTGGGGTCCTCTGATCCCTGCCTGCGGTGTAGTGTGGGGGAAAAATGCCCAGGCTTTAGGGCTAGGCTGCTCTTGGTTTGAATTCTACCTCCGCTCCACGACCCGAGAACTGTGAAGTGATTTAGCATGGCTCTGGGCACAGAAAGCTCATAAGCTGATGGCATTGGTACTGCCCTCCTAGGGGGACAGGAGCGTCTAGCCACTCACCACATCTGTTCACTGAATAATCTCTGATTCTTGGTTTTCATTTCTTTTGCATTATAATTTAGAATACAGGCTCTCAGATGATTGTCTCAGTTCTTTTCCCAATGTGAGTCAAAAGACCGCTGCAAAAACTTCAGAAAGATAGACAAACATAAAGGGAGAAGGGAAATAAATCCTCACGAATTCACAGCTAGAGGCAAACTGCTGATAAACTCTGGGCATTTTTTTTTTTTTTTCATTTTTACTGGCTGGCTCAGCCGGTAGAGCTCAACTCTTGATCTCAGGGTCGTGATTCAAGTCCCACGTTTGGGCATGGAACCTACTTTAAAATATATAAATATAAATATATACATCATCAAAATCACAAAACATCGTGGATTCTTTTTTTTTTTTTTTAATTTTGGGGGGGAGGGGCAAAGAGAGAAGAGGAGAGAGGGAATGTCAAGCTCCCAAAACCCAGCAGAGAGCCCGACGTGGGGCTTGATCTCAGGACCCGGAGATCATGACTTGAGCTGAAGCCAAAGGTCTGATGCTTTACTGACCGAGACGCCCAGGCGCCCAGCCATCGTGGATTCTTAAACAAGGGTCCACAGAATACGTGGAAGAGGGACTCAAAGGGACAAAAGGCATCCCTCGGAACGAAAGGCAGGTAGGCATGTTACTTCTGAGGAAAATGTGTGCAGTTTCAGGAGTCTCTCAAAGGGTTTGCGATCAAAGTTAAGCACCATGACTACTTTTATACCCATTTGGTCACCTGTGCATTGTGGCAGTAACAGCCAAGGCTAACGGTGCACATTGACTTTGTGCCTCCGCTGCTCGGAGTCGTGTCCATGTAGTGCTTTCTCCAGAACCATCTAAAGCACTTCCTAAACATCTGAGTCGTGTTCTATTTTATGTCTGAATTGCAATTTGCTAATTTATTTATTATTATTAGACATTTGCACTGCTTCCAAAGTTGAATATATTACTTCTTTTTTAAATTAAAGAACCCTGCATAGATCAACATAGGACTTTGGCTATTAAAGATAAAGAAATGAGTGATTATAACATGTCTAGAAGGAAACTGATTTTTTTAAAAGAAGATTTACCCATTTAATTTAGAGACCGTGAGAAAGTACGCACGAGCAAGGAGGAAGCGCAGAGGGAGAGAGGATCCCAAGCAGATTCCATGCTGAGTGGGGAGTCGGACGTGGGGCTCCATCTCACAACCCTGAGATCACAACCTGAGCCCAAACCAAGAGTCAGATGTTTAACAGATCCAGGCGCCCCACAGGGAAACTAATTTTTAGTCTATCTGCACAGAACTGTGCGGCCTCAATCTGTCCAGCATAACATAACTTAGTACAAGTTATGGACCTGATGGGCCCTTTGGGGAAGCCAGTTAACATCATTGTTAATGTGCCAGCAGCAGCTGTAACAGGATTTTCTTATAAACAGGCAAGAGTAAGTCAGGCAGGAATGGAGACTTGATATTACTCAGAAGGCGAGCAAAGCCGCTCGTTTTGTTGTCCAAGCAATGAAGCAGTAACACAAACATGCCCTTATCTGACCTACTTAACCCAGCAGCCCACAGAGCTGGTGGGGCCTGAGGACTCCGGATGGCCTGTCGCGCTCCCACATCGCACATCCTGCGGTCTAAGAGCAGGGACCTTTCACTGAGCAGTCGCATCCCAGAAGCGAGGTCCTTCCTTGGAGAGAAGGGCGCTCTGTCCCCGTGAGGACCGAGGGGGCAGTGCCAAGGCTGACAGCATCTCCAGGCAGGACAAAAAGTCTTCGAGTAGATTAGAAAGGAGAACGTGATCTCTCCTTGGACAGGCCCTCGTCTGGCCAGTTGACATTCTGACTTTGCTAGACCAAATGCCTGTTTTTCTGGAGATTTCTTAAGGTTCTAGCAGGATATGGCCCTGGGTGACCAGTGGTGAGCCGCACTGTGGGCTGAGTCTCTACAGACCAGTGGCCCGAAGCCCTGCCACAGCTGCCCCTGCTCCCACGCCACAGCACCTCACCCTCACGTCCTGTCTGTGGTCCTCAGCACAGTCGTGGGGAAGGGATGGCCTTGAAAGGCTGGGAGCCCTGGGCAGGAAGGGCGGCTCTCGGGTTGTTGCTACAAACTTTGCTGTGAGGTTGGACCCAGCCCCCCCTGCAGGAGCCCATCTGGCATCCCATTTCAACCAGATCTTCCACTGGTTAAAGGAGACCCCTTGGGCCTAAGCTGCCAGTCACACCAGCTAAAGTAATGTTCCCTTCTGGGAAAGGGTTCCTTTCAAAAGATTCCCGAAGATGAGGAAGTCTTCCAGAAGCCAGGCTCTGGTGGTGGAACAGGGTGTGCCAGGCGGTAAGGGGCAGGCTGGGCTGGCTGTGGTCGGCTGTGGCTGGCTCCGCCACCATGCCTGGTTTCTTGCACACCTGAATCCAGGCAGTGGAGGGCGAGAAGAGACAGGATGGACTGTCTACCCAGGCAGAGAAGTTCTGGTCATCCTCCAAACCCCTTCTGGTCTCCGGAGGTCACCTCAATGGAGACCCACCCCCCCCCGCCCTGGAGTGGGGGGATAAGCACCTTAGCTTCCACAGAGAGCAGTTCAGGATTCTAATTTAACAGAAAGCGAGGCACAGCACGGGCAGGTGAAGGCAAGCCTGCCCACCACAAAGCAGTTCTGTACTTCCAGAAGGTCACCATTCCAATCCTACCACATGGGGACCTTTGCTTTTGAGACCAGCTGGCACCGGATTTTCTGGGCTGTGCATGGGGTGGTTATATGTTTTCTCCCAGGTGGGTGCGAGCCTTATGATTAAAGGGCTAATTGAGGGTCCCTCATGCCATTGGATCAACCACCCCCTCAGCACTAGCTGTCTCTGGTACACAGGACTGTGCTGTCGCTGAGCAGAACATAGGTGGGTTCTGGAAAGGACTATCTGCTCCCTAAAAGTGGGGCAACAGGACTGCAGGAGAGCAGGAGGGTTGTGCCGGGCCCCGCCTGTAACTGCTGTGTTTGCCTCCCAGGCGTTCACGGGAACGCGCGCCATGGAGGATGACTACGTCGACCCTGTGTTCTTCAACACTTCCAATGACAGCAGCCAGGGGCACGAGGGCTTCCTGGAGTTCGGCAAGTTCTTTCTGCCCTCTGTGTACCTGGTGGTATTCATCTGCGGCCTGCTGGGGAACTTGCTGGTGCTGATCGTGTACGTCTCCTACCAGAAGCTGAAGAGCCTGACTGACGTGTTCCTGATAAACCTGCCCTTGGCTGACCTGGTGTTCGTCTGCACTCTGCCCTTCTGGGCCTACGCCAGCATCCACGAGTGGGTCTTTGGCAAGGTCATGTGTAAGACCCTGCTAGGCATCTACACCTTGAACTTCTACACGTCCATGCTCATTCTCACCTGCATCACCATGGACCGCTTCGTTGCGGTGGTTCGGGCCACCAAGGCCTACAACCAGCAGGCAAGGAGGATGGCCTGGGGCAAGGCCATGTGCTTGCTCATCTGGGTGGTCTCCCTGCTGGTTTCCCTGCCGCAGATCATCTACGGCAACGTCCATGACTTCGACAAGCTTGTCTGTGGCTATCAAAATGAAGAGATTTCCACTGTAGTTCTCGTCGCCCAGATGACGCTGGGGTTCTTCTTGCCCCTGCTCGCCATGATGGTGTGCTACTCGGTCATCATCAAGACCCTGCTTCACGCCCGAGGCTTCCGGAAGCACAAGTCCCTGAAGATCATCTTCCTGGTGGTGGCCGTGTTCCTACTGACCCAGACGCCCTTCAACCTTGTGAGGCTCATCCGCAGCACGAACTGGGAGTACTCCACCATGACCAGCTTCCATTACGCCATCATCATCACAGAGGCTGTCGCCTACCTGCGGGCCTGCCTTAACCCCGTGCTCTATGCCTTTGTTGGCCTGAAGTTTCGGAGGAACTTCTGGAAACTCATGAGGGACATTGGCTGCCTCCCTTACCTGGGGGTCTCAGGTCCATGGAAGTCTTCCGAGGAGGCTTCCAAGACCTGTTCTGCCTCTCACAACGTGGAGGCCACCAGCATGTTCCAGCTGTAGGCCTTGCCCAGGCCCGGGGAGCTCTCGGGAGCACGGCTGTGTGCTCTGGGTGCAATGGGGAAGGCTTTGTTTATGGCTCGTGTTCTCGTGCGTTCTCATGGAGTTTATGGCTCGTGCATTCTCATGGAGAAGTCACCGAACCCGGCAGCTGGTGTGGGACGCTGCTTCTCGGGCATGGACACATTCCGCTTTCCTTTAGACCCCCAGGCCTGAAGCTCAGTGTGTGTTGGGGGGAAGCTCTAAAAACCGGAAGGGCTTTCCCTCCGCTATGCCCAAGAACGCTGGCTCCAAGGGAATGATGTGCGAGCCTTAAGACCTCAGGTTCTCCTTCATGGCGACTGGGGCTGAAGGCTGAAGCGGGGACCATTGCCACACAGCTGCTGAGGGCAGGTGATGGCTCGGGCTCCCCAGTCTGGAGCACTCCTCTGGCCACTAAGAAGCAGGGATATTAGGGAGGCCATGAAAACAAGTGCGGGGCCACACGGCTGGGACCTAAGTCAGTAGGCACCGGACACAAATGAGATGGGCTCTGCCTCCCCTTAGGCTTAGACTTGATAGAGATGCCTATGTTCTCTTTGATTAATCCCAGAGGGAAGGACCCCAGGGAACATGAATGGGCCCTTAACAAATGAGTCAGCTGAGGAATCCAGGGGTCCAGAGAAGGTTAGGAAAATGTGCAAAGCGGAGTTTAAGACGATCTTGAGTCTAAGCGGCATTTCTGAAATGGATTCTTTGATGGGTTTGCTCATTTAAAAAAACTCAAATAGTTCAATGCCTGATACACTCTCGCATATATAAATCACGTTATTGGTGTATATAGAACACAAACATGCCTGTGTCAAAGAGTATATGATTTTCATGACAAAGAAATAAAACCTTTTTAAAAGTCTCTAAACGATGCTTATCCTCAGGCACGTTCTACTTTAATGTGGTATGCGTGGAACATACAGGAAAGTGATTATTCCGGAGGCTCGAAGCATAGGAAATGAGTTAAAACTGTACACTTTAACTGTTCTATCAAGGAAATGGAATATACCAGTGTTCCCTCTTCCTCTCTGGCTCGTAACCTCCTGACCAAATTGTGAAGTGCGTTCGTGTAACCTCCGTGATATGGTCACAGGATAAGGCCATTTGGAATGTCACATACTTGATTAAGTATATTAGATCCTAGCAATCTGTTCAGTAGGCAAAGTTGCTTTTTTTGGCTCATGCTTCCCAAAATCACTCACCAAAATGGAGAGAACCAATTGCCAATGGTGAAAGCGGGTGCACAGGGCCGTGGAGGGGGCACGGGCCTGGCTCAGCGGTGTGGCTCTGGGGTCTCGACTGACCAGAGTGGAATCCCAGCTCCGGCTCTCACCCATTGGCTAGACCGGTCGGCAGTCCCTTTAACTTCTTCTGTTTTGGTGAAATGTGGGCTGTCCTGGCGCCCGCCTCTGGGGGCTGGCGTGCGGGGGACTTGGGTTTAAGAGCACGAAGCGTGCTCAGCACAGTGTGTGCTCGGCGGGGGGAGGGGCTGCAAGAATGGCAATGGCGGCCCGAGAGCCAGCGACACACCGAGGCCGCAGGTCAGCCTCCATGAACCAGCGACACACCGAGGCCGCAGGTCATCCTTCATGAGCCAGCGACACACCGAGGCCGCAGGTCATCCTCCATGAGCTGGCAAGGTGCGGGAGTGTGTGCTTCGTGCGTCCGGTGCCGTGGGGGACGTGCCCCATAGCCTGGTCCAGCAGTGCAAGGGGCCGGGCCTAGCCAGGCCCACGCGACCCTCCCTACTGTCTCCCGCTCACGCCTAAATGCTCCCGCGGGAGCAGCTGCCTCCAGTGTCCATGGGCCGTGTGGACCGAGAGCCTTCTCGTTCAACAAAGTCTGCCCTTTCGATGGTGACAAGGCTGACCTTTATCGTCTTGAAACTGGCTTCACAAAAAAACCACAAAAACTAAAACAAAACAACAAACAACAAAAAACCACACAAAAAAACCAACCGGGGACAAAACATAAATGGTCTCCAAGTGGGAGACCTGGTGAGTTCATCCTCGGTTTAGCCCAGCGGAGAGTGGGGCCCCCAGCCCCTGGCTTCCCCAGAACGAGACAGAGGCCCTCCCTGGAAAGGAGGACGTGAAGAGGCAGGAAGCCAGGGGCCCTGCAGCCCTCAAGGGAAGCAGTGTGATGTGACGGGGACGCCAGGGCTCTGGGGTCACCCGGCCGCTGGCTCGGTGACTGTGCATCCTTGGGCATGGCACTCTGCCTCCCCAAAGCCCGTTCACCATCCACACCACCCCTCCCCCCCCACTCCCTCCTTCCCTCTAGGAGTGCTCATGAGGCCTGCACAGTCAAGCTGGGGGCTGCCGGTCCAAAGTAACTGAGGGGCAGCTGCGGGGCCTGCTGGCTTCTTCCTAACCAGGGGCCTGCCAGGCTGAGCTAAACAAAACCAGGTGCCCATCAGGCCATGCCCCATCCCGGGCCTGTGTTACATGCCCTCTCCAGGCTCCCTGCAGAAAGGCTGTGCCCCTCCTTCTGCAGCTTAGGAAAACCCAGGACAGCACGGCCATGGAATCTTCCTTTACCTTCTCTGAATCCTCGGTCACTCATCATGCCTGTATCTCTGGGCCCTTATCTGCTACCCCTGAGAGTAGAGATTTTCCCAAGGCCTCCGCTAGGTACCCAGCACCGCTGCCTACAGAGGCAGGCACAGCCCACACAGCTTACAGATAGAGCACATTTTATGTCTTGACTGCTCTGTTCACCTAATAGCCCCATGAAGGACAAGTTCCCAGCCTCAGCCCTGCTGGGCTCCTCCTCTTGACTGTGCTCACACACATACCAGCACACGATGGGGTACAGGTGGGGGACTGCAGAAGGGGGCCGGGCTGCCTTGAGGATGGCCTCAGGGAAGCTCCTCCCCCACCACGTTCCCAGCATTTTGTGGGGCAGTGGGAGTTGGGGGGGGTTAGAGACCCTGGACAGCCACATACTCTGAGACAAGGGAGCATATGGGGACCCCGATTCCAGGGGCTGCCTGGGAGCCAGAAGCCCAGGTGACTTCGGTAGGCATTCCGGACGGAGGCACAAAAGGGCTGAAGCTGCCCCTGTGGGCGGCAGGGTGGAGGAAGGGCAGGGAGCACGGGGTCCAGGAGTGGAGGCGGTGCTCACTCTGACCTTCTCCATCAACGGCCCCTCAAGGCAGCGCCCATTCTGGGAACCCGGTCCTCTGCAGTCTGGGGTAACTCCCAGTGCTGTTCTGGGTGAGGCCTGGTGCTACCATACCCATTTTTCTGGTGAGGACACTAGTTCAGAGAGAGGCCCACCTGCTGGAGCTCCCCCAGCAGAGCGAGGGCTAGGACTCCAGGGAGCAGCCCCTCTGCGGGCCAGCAGAGGTTTCCTACAGCTGACCGACTCGACGTACCTCCAGCTCTGTAGTCCTCACCCAGGGGGTGATGCTGGGTTACCCCAAGCACAGACAGCTTTCTAACTGTAACCATCCTCACCATGTCCTGTTCTTGTGTTGCTTCTGAGATGCAGGCATCACATCTCCTGACAGGAGACAAACCTACCAGAGCCCCCGCAAAGCACGGGGACCGAGAATCGCTGCTCATAGGGCAACTACTGGCAAAGGGGCTTGGAGGCGCAGGGACAGTCTCTATAAGTTTGGCTCAGTATCAATGGGCATCCGAGCGGTCTTCCTTGGGGACAGGGCACACAGCTCAGCCCGACACCACGATGCACGCGGAGCATGACAGACCCAGTGTGTCTCTGTGGAAGGTATCCCAGGCACAAGGCCCTAGACTCCGCGCTTGATGTCACATGGTCTGTTTGTCTGGTAACCAGAAGGAGAGGCCAGGCCAGGATGAAGGCTGAGCAGAAGCCCAGAGACCCAAGGCCCAGCCCTGCTACTGGCCGAGAAGAGCTTTCTTTCTGTCTGTCCTGCCACCTGAGTCTCATGCACAGACGGACCACATGGTCCATGAGAAGGCTCAGGGTGGGCATGGCTGAGCACGGGAGCAGGTGCGAACAGGTGTGCCTGGAGGGCTCGGAAGAAAGCCAGCTGTTCTCCCCAGGGGCAGGGCAGTGCTTCTCTTTCTTGCCACCATCCTCGCAGGTGGGCGGCTACTCGGGAGTGTGGGGACCTCCCTCTGTCCCCTCCCTTTGCTGGGAGGGCCGAGGCAGAGAACTTCATTAGCCTAAGAATGTGTCCACATGGGGAGGAGTGGACATGGGCAAGGGGGGGTGGGCAGGCTTCCGACGTGCAGATGGGGAAGTGGGACCCCGGGAAGAGAACTGAACTCTTCACAACGAACCTGCAGCCCCTAAATGGAGGGAGGAGCTCTGGGCTCAAAGCCCAGCCCTGACACTTATAGCCACGTGACCGAGAGCAGCATATCTGGCCTCCGGAGGCTTCTGAGGCATTACATCCCTGGCCTGGAAGGTTGGACAGCGACTGAGCGGGACCACATCTAGACGCGGCGGGCTCAGGGAAGGGGCCTGACAGTCATTTTCAACAACACTGCTGCCAAGCAGCCTGCTTTCCTTCGGGAATCTGGACACGCAGGGCACTTAATCCCTTCTGGCTCACTTCTTGCTTTGGACTTGCTCATTTCTTTCCCGAAGTGTCCTGTCAGGGAGGCTTACGCAAACCCGGGGCTCTAGACCACTCGTGCTTTCTCAGGAGTCCCGGTGTTTCTGATTGGTCTTCAACTCACGAAGAAAAGGAACGTACGAGAAACCTGCCAGAGACCCTGGGGTCTTCTCTAACGCACAAAGACGGTGTGTGAGGGTGCAGGCCCTTAGCTGACTGGTCCCTGACAGATGGAGTGCAGGCCCTGCGGGCTCTTGTCCGCCAGCCCCAGATCCACCCTGGAGGCCGCAGGCCGGCATGCTGGCAGTTTCCTTTCCCTGGAACACTTCCTGATTTCCCAGCACCAAAACACAGTTATGTGTCAGCGGTCAGAGAGCCTTCTGGGTTTGTTCTTCCTGGGAAAGGGGAAGGTGAGGGATGAAGGAGACAGGGAGCTGCAGGGGGGTCACTGAGGCTCTGGCCCTGCTCCCTTCCCCGCCAGCCACCCAGCAGGGAGTACGGTGACCAGGTGATGGCGGCAGACTGACTCGGGGCCGCTGGCACAGAGCAGGCCCCCAGGAGAACGTCGCAGGCTATGTGGTGGGTGGAGGGTGGGGGCCTTCAGAAGGGGAGGCAGGGCTTCCGGGAGGGAAAAGGCGAGGCCCAAAGTTCCGGAAGCAACAGTGCGTGGGGCTGAAGGGCTGGGTGATCGTGTTGGCGCTCTCCGTGAGGCCACAACACACGGATTCAGTCGCCTCTTGTCAGAGAACAGGGGAGAGTGAAGGGATACCCTTCAGCCTAAACCCCCTTGCCCTGAGAGCTTCATGAGGATTAAATGTCTCTCTTCCCACACAGCAGAAATCCTGATTAATCCTGGCCCTCCTGAACTCTGGGCAGGAAGAGAGGGACAGAGATCTCAATGTGGGTGTTGGCAAGAGCATCACCAAACTCCCCAACGGTGGCAAAGCGGGTAAATTCTTTCTTGGCTTTTGAAGAGCCAGTGCTTTGCTGTAGAAACTGCATTTAAGCCTGAACACCAGGGGCTGAGGGACACTGAGCCAGGCTGCCATGTGGGGAGGGGACTTGGCCTGTCCCTACAGGTCCCCGGGCACAAAATCTCAACGTTTCAATGGGGTGGCACTTTGTGTGGTTATTCCATCCCTCGAAGCCTTGTTGGAAAAGAGATGAGACGGCCGGCGGAGGGTAAGTACTAACGGACGCTCAGGACACGGACAGACGCCAGGGTGCGCACACAACCGGTGACGGCGTGAAGAGGAAGTGAGTGGGTGGCCATCTGCCAGCCAAGGTGAGAAGTGCCAGGAGAAGCCCACCCTGCTGATACCCTGACCTTGGCCTTCCAGTCTCCAGAACGGTTCTGAGCACTGTTCGGAGGCACTTTCCCTTAAACACAGATAGCTGATGCTGCTTCCAAACTCTCACTTTCCTGGTCCTTTAGTCAGAAGGCACTCGGGGAGCACGTAGGAAATAAAGGTGAGGTGTACTCACGGTTCAGGCAAGTTCGGGTCAAGGGAGTCAGTTTCGGTGGGTGTTTCGGGCAAGGAGGAGCCGGACTCCTGGATCTGGCACAGCTCCTCGTCTGTGATGATGTCAAACACGGCATCGTCCGGCGGCCTGCAGTCGGCGTCTACGCCCGGGTCACGGAGGCAGATGGGGAGAGAAGAGACACATACCATGAAGCACAGGATGGGGAGGGCGCCCTGGGAGGTGAGGGGCTGTGGCTGCATGGGACGGGCCACCGGGACACACCCTTAGGGCCCACTCAACCTATGGCTATTCTGTCTGGGCGGGAGAGAAATGGCGGCAAGGACATTCCAGAAAGTAGTGCGGACTACAGGTGAAACTGCCAGATGAACTACAAGGTTTCTCCTAAGCTCCTCAGTTGGGCCTTAAAGAGATTTCAAGCTCTTACATATTCTCTGAGGCCTCTTATTTAGAAGAAAAAAAACAACAACCTGTCAAATCCTTATCGGGCAGGAATCTAAAAAAAGAGTAAACACACTTCTGTGCTCCTGAGTCTCACTCCCTAAGACACAGATGTGACTTATCCATCATGCCTATTTGAACGCAAGATTCTATCCGACCTGCATTTTTACCTCCATCCAAAGGGGGATGGGCAAGAACCCCTCTCTGCTCAAGATGGCAGCAAGCACTGCGATTCTGGTATCTAACTTTGCAGGCCCCTCAGGAGGAAGGAGGCCTTCTGGACACTCTTGTGCCGGTCACCCACTTACAAGTACTTTCCTGCCTGTGTCATGGAAAATGTGATGGCAGGCCTGAGGTAAAAGAAAGGCAGAGAAGGAAGACAGAAAAAAGAAAAGACAAAGAAAGGCAAAAAAACAAGGAGACAGGAAATGTCAGAAATCAAAACAAGTGACCTCAGTACTCTGGCACAGAGCCACCCTGCCATTGCTGAACATCTGACGGTGAGTCAGGGAGGAGATTCCTGGACGCTTTACCAAGAGCAGTTCATACAAGCTACAAGCTTTCAGCTGGCCCTGCCACAGGACTATTGGGACAGGCTGTGCTTTAGATGGAACATCCTTCTTGTCTGAGGCCTGTATGATGGAGGACTTGAGACGCAGGTTGAAAAAGGGGACCAAGGGCTGGTTTCTTTTCATTCACCCAGCCACGCTTCTGAACCTGCCTTCTGAGGCTGGTGGAAGGAAGGAAGGACAAGGAAGGAAGGCACAATGAGAATCAGGAGAAAAATCAAAGAAGACGTAAATGGAGAGCTATACCATGTTCATGGATTGGAAGACTCAATTTTGTTAACATGTCAATTCTTCCCAACTTGTTCTAGAGACTCAGCGTGATCCCAATCAAAATTTCACCAGGATTTCTTACTGAAATTGACAATTCTAAAATTGATATGGATAAGCAAAAAAAAAAACAAGAATAGCCAACACTTTGATAAAGAACAAAATTAGAAGACTGCTCTACTTGATTTAAAACTCATTAGAAAAGCATGGTGATCTCAACAGTCTGGTATCAGTGAGAGAAAACGCACATGGATAAATGGAATAGGACAGCAAGTCTGGATACAAACCCAGTTGATTTTGACAAAGGTAAAAAGGCAATCCTCTGAGGAAAGAACACCATTTTTCAACCAATGGTGTTGGAAAATACAAATCTCTATGCATAGCTTGTAGCATATATAGAAATTTAACTCAAAGTGGATTATAGATCTAAGACTATGAAATTTCTAGAAGAAAACAGAAAATCTTTGTGTCTTTGAGTTAAGCAAAAGAAAAAGAAAAGAAAAAAGTTGATCCGTAAGAGAAAAAAATGGAATGGACTTCATCAAAATTAAAACCGTCTGCATTTTAAAGACCATTTCTGCTCTTTGAAAGAAAGTAAAAAAGAGGTTTTTACTTAGGAAAAGGGTACTTGTAAAACACATATGTGATAAATAACTTCCATCCAGAACATATAAAGGACCCTCAAAACTTAAATAATTAAAAAAAAGAATTTAAAATGGGTTTGAAGAAGATACAGAAATACTACGCCCAGTACATTCCACCATCCCTGTTCTTTGTACCAAATATAAATAATGGCATCTGCCAACTTCCTGGATGATCCAGTTAAACAAAAGAGTAACTAACAGGATTTCTGAATGCTGGCTGACCTGAATTCAGGCAGAGGTCAGGAAAAGTCCATAGGGACCACCTGCAGGAAGTGGGGATGTTTGAGCAAAGACAAGACCCTACCGTCTTGGCTCTGCCTCCCTGGTATTCTACATCCACAGTCTGGTCCATGCTGAGGACAGCCTGGCCTGCTCTGCAGGCCTGTGCTGGGAGTAGGAACAACAGAACCAGATCCCACTTGCTCTTACTGAGCAGAGGAAAGAATGAGGAGAATACATCTTCCTTAGTCCCTGAGGGATCGTGTGAGCCACAGGGAGAAGGTGAAGGATGTGGTCACTTCCACACACAACTTTGGCCTCTGGTTACTCTGGCAGGAGGGCTGGGTATTGGGGTGAGACTCGGGAGACAGTATTTCCCAAGGTGTGGGGTACATTCCACTGGCAGCATGTGAGTTAAGAGGTACACAGACCTCAAATTAAATAACACTGACTCATACCAGGAGGAAATGAATTCCCTTTACAATTCTCTTTCAAGCCTAATTACATAAAAAAGAAAGTCTCAAACTGGTATAATACATTTTTAGCTCCTCTTTAATGCCCGTTTGGAAAACCATGAATTCAGCTCATTACAGCTAACTAGGCACACTGGAGTGGTGGTGGGGGGCGGGGTGGGTGGCACCTAAGAACACAGAGGGCAGCAGTGGGAGCCTGACCTTGGCCTCTGGCGGCCTGGGGCCCAGCCTGGGCTGGCGACAGTGCAGGGCTGGGCTCCCCCTGGCTGGTGCCGGAGCTGGTGCTGTCGGGGGAGCCAAGGCCATCGCTGAACTTCCGAAAGCAGGCTCGGCAGCAGCGCTCCTTCTTGCCACTGTGCTTCGTCAGGACGTAGTTGTTGCAGCAGTAGTAACAGAAGACGCGGCCGCAGATCCTGGGGCGAAAGGAGCACAGGCTGTGAGGGTGACGCACTGTGGGTCCCACAATCTGCACTGGGCTCTAGATGCCATATGGCTCTCGTCAGACCTAGCTCTGCCCTCACCGAGGAGTGTGGCCTTCCCGCCAGTCTGATAAGATTCCAATAAAGCCATCTTGATAAGGCCCTGGGAGATGTTTTCTTTCCCAAGGTCCTGGGAGGCAGGGGGATAAAGTACGTGGCTGAGCCCACCTTCTCTGCCACTGGAATGCAGGCGTACTGTTCCACGCCTCGGGGGCTGAGGCTCCAAGGGACCCCAGACCCACCTGGGCTGTGCGGATGATATTCCATCTCACTTGGCCCCAAATGAGATTTATTTATGTCTACCGTTCTTTGGGCCCTAGGAAGGTCTCCACTGTCCGCAGTCCCCCAGCCAAGGGTTGCTGGTCTCCGGGTGCTCCACGGCCCTGTGGGTCCCCTTGACTCTGCCCACACCCCTTTATCAAATCTTCTTCCCCTTCAGGGATCCCAGCATGTCCTGCCAGGACCCTGCCTAATGCGCCCCATCGTTTGGTTCCCTCAGGACCGAATGGCAAAGTGTGTTTCCCAGAAAGCCAGCAGCAGGGCCCACGCCTGCCGGTGGCGCCTGCTTCGGGGCTGAGTCCCACCCGCTGACCTGCAGTGGTGCCGTCGCACCATCCAGCTGAACTCTCGCTTGCAGTCGTGACAGTGGCTTGCCTCTGTGTCCCCGAGCCACCTCTCCTCAGCACTGAGCTTCTGTTGGAATTCCAGGGCATCTGACTTCTGCCACAGAGCATCCTTGTCCCTGAGACAGAGCCGCATTAGAAAAAAAGAAGAATCCGTGAGAACAACGGGATGATCCCTGATTCATTTCCAAAGCCTGATTCCAAAGTTCCCAAGACATGGCAGGAAAATTGACTTTCCTTGGAAACACCCCCACTCTAGGCCTCGTCTGGCCCCTGCATCACTCCTAGACTCAGCTGATGGCGCGCAAGTGAGGGCAGAGGATGCCCATGATGTATGTAGGCCCACCAGGGTCACATGCTGCTCAGGCGTCCAAGGGACAGTGTTTCTCGGTCACTTGGAGCAGCAGCTGTAACAGGTTGTCACGGTCACATGATGGCCTGAGTGCTGTGAGCCCAAGGACCACAGATGCACTGCCCATGCAAATCTTAAATGTGTTCCGGAAGCTTTATGGGTTTAGGTTTTAAGTAACAAGTGATCGGTGGAGGAGACCAAAAATTGCCCCACCTGAGAGTCTGATGGGATGTTAACTGCCCCTGCTCCTCAGAGAGATGGTACCTACTCTAGGAGGCAAGACTGAAGGAAGAGGGGGGGCTTTTCAGAAAGGTCTGGCAGCGTCAGAACGTGGCCGATGCACCAGTGCCCAGGTGTGTAGGCTTCTGTGTTGCTGCTCATGGTCATTTTCGAGGCTTATGGCTTCCGACTTGGGAAGGCTTTGTTCTTTCCAAGACGGAGCCCTGGCCACCATCCTAAGGTTACTGTAGGCCCAGGAGCACCTCAGTCTCGAAGACCAACACCAGGTTCACTGAAGTCCTGTGAGAAACTGATGCCATCACCAGCCGGAGACTCCCAATCCACAGAGCTCTCCCCTTAAATACTAAAAGCTGGGACGGGGCTGCCCAGGTGGCTCGGCTGGTTGAGCATCAGACTCCTGGTTTCAGCTCAGGTCCTGATCTCATGGGTTGTGAGATGGAACCTGTGCTGGTCTCTGAGCTCAGCACGGAGTCTGCTTGGGATTCTTTCTTCCTTCTTCTCCCTCCCCCTCTGCCCTTCCTCCCCATGCTTTTGCTCTCTCTCTCTCTCTCTCAAATAAATCAATCTTCAAAAGCCAGGCCAGAAGCCAGGAACTGACTGGCTCTTCAAGGATGCTGGAAGTTGTCAGCAAGTAGGACAACTCACACCCTGGTCCAGCATCATCCTCCTGGCTGATTCTCAGCCCCTCCACCCTGTCTCCTGGAGGCCAGGCACCCACACCCTGGAATGTGGGACGCTGTCAGGACCAGGGTCCTTCCATCCCACACCTCGGGAAGAGATCTGAGTTCAGAGGTCATAGATGCCCTGAGTTCCAAGTCTGAAAACTGATGACACGTGGGCAGAGGCCTCACACTTGCAAACACCACCATTTGGCAATCCCAAATCAATGAGTGGCTTTAGACATCGCTTATCCATGGCTGCCAACATTGCAGAGAATGAGCTCATCAGATCTTACGTGGCTCTTGAAAGCAAGGCCCAAACTGTAAACCAATTCTATGAAGCGTTCTTGAGAAAATGCTGAACTTGGGTCCAAGTCAGCCTTTAGTAGAGCAGCGGATCTCGACTCTCGACGCTGGCTCACTGATGCCCCGGTCTCACTCTGAGAAGTTCCAGCTGGCTTGGTCTGGGTAGGGTCTGGTCATGGGTATCATTTTAATAGCTCCCCTGGGGATTCTAACCGGAGGCTGGGGTGGGGGAACAACTGCTGTGGTTTAAACTGACAATTTACAAATTAACAATTTACAGACATCCTGAGGTTGGAAGAACATGTTAAATGGCACCACAGGGATGCAATCAGCAAAATCCAAGCTGTGGGAAACTCGGCCAGATGCATGACCTAGCTTCCTCGAAAGTAAATTGCAACGAAAAACACCCAAAAAACAAAAAACAAGTTGGTGAGATGGTGGCCAAATCACAGGCTAAGTAAGAGAAACCTAACATACTTCCCCTGCAGCGTATGGATCTGATCTAGAGCCTCATTAGAAAAAATTATACTCTCACAGAAATAAGGCCATCTGGGAAGTTGGGCCCTTCACCCGTGTGGTGACAAGGGTCAGGAGCACAGCACGCGTGTCCTCCAGTTCCTGAGTGCCCTCCTGGCCCCACTCACACGCTGCTACCTGCACTGCCTGCTACCTGTGGGCACTGGAGAGTGTGAGGCCTGGTACCAGGGAAAGCGGGAGGGAGGAGAAGGGGAAAGGAGCTCAGGAAAGAGGGACAAGGGACAAGAGAGCTTCCTAAAGATATGAGACATCACTTACTGTCATGCCTGTGGCTAAGAACACAGAGATTTTGAAAATAATGCCCCAGCAAGTACAACAGCATTAACTCAGATGAGCACTGATGGGAACAGTGAAATCCACCCTTCAAGGCAGCCAAGGGCCAGGGCGTGCCCCATCTGTGTTGGAGGAGGGCCTCAATGACGCAACACAGGCAGACACGGGGCCCATTTCCCTCGAGAGGCCTTTCAAGCGCAGCTGCATGTCTTTCAAGAGAAATCCCAGCTCCGGGGAGGCCCCGAGCCAGCTGCTGGCGCTGACTCTCACCTGAGCAGCTCGATCAGCCGTTCCTCCAGGTACTGCTTGGTTCTATTCAGGTCATCGAGGTCCGCGAGCATCTTCTGGTCATTCTTCTCCCGGTCTGTCACCTCCTGGCAGAGTCTGTTGTAATACTCTTGGATTTTTGTCGTGGCTTTTTCAAGTTCCTTCTGGGTCCTGGTGGAGAAGTGGGAAGCTTACCGATAAGCCACTGTGTCCAGCTTCCCCCGTGCCTCTGGGCTAACTCGGACCCCTGACCAGGGGTCCTGCTGCCCTCCAAGCCTTTGCCCTCTCACAGTGGGGCGCCCCTCGGCACGACCCACTACCAGATTGTGCATCCCCAGGCCCAGCCTTCAAAACTCCTCTCGCAGCTCCACCCTCTTCACATGCCACGCCCCTCCCCCCACCAAACACAGCGGGCTTTCTGGGAGAGCAGGTGACCTCAGGCCGCTAGGAGCACCCCAGGTGAGTTGAACTCTGCACCTTGGTTTTGGGGCAGGGGCTGAGGTTATGGGGGAAGGTGAAGGCTGCAGTGGACAGGCCGATGATGGGGGCGGTTTGCAAGAGGAAATGGAGCTGGGCTAGAAAGAACACAGGTGCATCTCCCTGGAGGTGACCACATGGACGATGACCCGTCTCCCACGTGCCTTTGGGGCTCTGGGCACAGGGCGTGGTGCTAGGCTACCCGGTGGGCACTCGATGGGCACTGCCAGGTCCTGACCCGACAGTCCAGAGGCCTGAGGGGCTCTGTTCCCTCGGCTCAGTCTACAGCCAAGGGGCTGCCCGAACGCAGCACGGTCCTCCTGCCCTTGCCCGCTCCCCTGTCCCTGAGGGCATTGGTGCTCCAGGAATGCTCTACGAACCCCAAGATCCAGCAGGGCATTTGTAAAAGCTCCATTAGACACAGGGCTCTGCGGAGACTAAGCCAGATATCTGTGTCTAATCCCGCCTTCCCACCCAGCAGAAAGCTGCCTGAAGGTTGTTTATGAACCACTCTTTACCAAAGTGATCTCATGGGTGTACACACAGACACACACACGCACGCACGCACGCACACCCAATCCAGGGCCGGCAGGTTATGCAACATCGAGCAGCTAAGACAACAGCTGGGAGATCTTAGGAATAAGCACAGTTGTAGCATTTTTTAAAAAGATTTTATTTATTTGACAGAGAGAGAGATCATAAGTAGGCAGAAAGGCAGGCAGAGGGAGAGGGGGGGAGCAAGGTCCCCGATGAGCAGAGACCCTGATGTAGGGCTCGATCCCAGGACCCTGTGATCATGACATGAGCCGAAGGCAGAGGCTTAACCCACTGAGCCACCCAGGCGCCCAGCTGTAGCATTAAAAAAAAAAAAAAATGCCCAGCTGTAGCATTAAAAAAAAAATGCCACCAACTTTTAGGAGGCTCTTGCTACTTATATTGTCACGTGATTATGACCTGGGCGGCCAGAGCCCTATAGCGTTTGAATTGTGGAAGAAATCAGACGAGGAGAAATGTGCATCTGGGTTAGCGGACACCCTAATCTCCTGCTGAGCCTGCACCCACCCTGGAAGCCAGCTGGTCGGAGGCCATGAGGCTTGCACGCACAAGGTAAAGGCTTGGGACAATCTGGTGTGATAGTCTTTGCTGGGGGCACACACCAGGTCCCGGGACCCCTGGCCTGACTGCCTGGGCCTCCTCACCGAATGCTGGGCTCATGCTTATAACTCCATGTGGCCCCCTAGCCCGAAGACGAAGGGTCTCAGGGAGGTCTTGGGGCTGCACAAGCAGGGCCATACTCCACGGGGAGGGCAGAGGCGGTGAAGGGTGACAACACAAACATGGTGGCAGAGTCTGCAGGCAGACCGGCTGGCCTGGTGCCGGGCACCCTTGCTCACCCTTGGCACAGACCTCGGAGGCCTCCCCCGACCCCAACCGCCAGCCCTGGGGCCTCTCATTTCACAAAGGAAACCAGGAAGAGTCACAGCTCGTAGCGGGAAAACACACACGCACACACGCGTGCACACACATGGGCACCCTCACTCGAGATCAGACAAAGAAGTATCTGTCTGTGCTTTTTAAGGGTCATTGTTGAGGAAACAGACTCTGGAGACAAGCGGCCCGGGTAGCACTCCTCCCCCGCGTCACCCGTGCGCTGTCAGGCGCTTAGAAAGTGACTTAACTCCTCGGAGCCTCACGCTCCCCATCTATATGATGGGGACAAGTAATAATTTCCCCGAAGGACAGTTAGGAGGTAAAAAAGGACAAATCGATGCCAGTGTTTAAAACAGTGCCTGGCCCGTTTGGGGCACTACTTCAGTATCTGCTGTTATCATTACCACTATTCTAGTCCAACTTGTATTTCATGTCAGCTCTTCTGAAGCAGGAACGTGCCCCGCCAGAGGCAGGAAAAGAGCATCCAGAAAGGCTTGGCGGCTGCCTGCAGGGGCGTGTGGGGCAGGCTGTGTGGCGTGTATCTGGCAAGGCGCCTCCCGAGTCTGGCTTTTCTTGCAAGAGGACTTCCTTAACTCGCTATGAGCAGCTGAGTTTCTAAATGACTGTGCCAAACGCCCCCTTCCCTGAAGCCTCCACCACCGGGGCCGCGTGGGTGGAACCACAGCACTAACCTGTCCAAGCTCTCGCGCAAGGCGGCCCCCTCCTCATCCTTCTTCTGCACGGCAGCCTGGCTCTCGGAAAGACGCTGGCTGGCGCCGCTCAGCTGCTCTCCCAGATCCACCTGGGCGGCCTGGCACAGGACGGGGGGAGAGGATGCTCAGCCGACAAGAGCCCACGCCGCGGCCAGAAAGGGACTGGGGGTGGGGGTGGGGGTTCCTCCGCCCCCACTGGCTAGGTCACTTCTAACTGGAGGTGGTTTTAAGTTCAGGAGCCCGAGAACCTTTGAGTAACCTGCTCCTGTTTGTCATCCTGTCAAGCGGGCAGGGGAGGTTGAGGGAGCAAGAATCAGAATCTCAGGGTGGGGGCGGAGGTGGGGTGGCGGAGAGCGGGGTTCCCTGGAGACAGGCAGCACCCCCCACTGCGCCCCCACGGTTCAGGACCACTGGTTCAGGGATACCAGCGGAGGCAGCTAAGAAGGACACTTTATATCCTTTCCGCCTGGCTGGCTGAGAAACACATCTGGCGGCCCCAGCCAGGTGTCCGGGAGGCGGGAGGGCCCAGAGAGGTGCACTCAAGACGTCCACACCAGGGAACGGATGGGTGCTCTGGCTTGGGAACTGGGAGTCTTGCATGCGGCCCTCAAGGGTCCAGCAGAAACCAAACCAGACCCCTCTTCCCGACAGGCCCACACCCTAGGGGTGGGAACGACCAGGCAGAGGTGGGCACGCCAGTCTTCCCTGCCCAGGTGGCCAGGCCGCCGACCAGCACACCCCCGGGGGCCTACCTTCAGCCTCTCCACGGCCTCCTCGGCGGCCTGTAGCTGCCGGCCTCGCTCCTCAAGCTGGTCCCTGAGGCTCCGGCACTCTTCACTGGCAGTCTGGAGACGAGAGAGGGCTTGTGGAAGTGGGGTCCTTGCACGAACACCCCCTCAGCTCCATTCCCCCAGATGGGTAAAAACAAGCTCTCTGTTTTCCACCAAACTCAATAAGCTCTGGGCTTGACTGGGGACAACATCCTTTCAGGTTTCTGAAGAGACTTAACCTGGTCCTCACACTTAGGATTCAATTTCCGCCAAGGAAAGAGGGCCCTACGAGCCACACAGAGCCGCGCGGGGTGGGACACAGTACTGGAGGCCCATCTGTAGAAATGCCATGGTTGTGTGTCTGGGAGCGAGCGCAGACTGCAGTGCTAACGGCCCAGTGGTAAGTTCTGGAAACCAAGGCCCCACGGCCGTCCTGCTTATGTCCTCACTCTCAGCCAACCTTACCCCTTTCCCTTCGTGCAATAGTAAAGGCCCATGGTTAGCACTGCTCCTGTAAGCCTGTCTACCCCAAGGGCTTTGTGGAAACGCACTGAGCCAGTGTCCACAACAGCACCTCCCACCGGGATGGCACCTGAAGGGAGAGAGAACCCACAGACGAGACTCGCAGATGGGGCCTGCTGTAGGTTCTAGAGACTGGGAGAGGGTCTAGGACAGACTCATAGGCCCACAGGGCTGAGCACATACATAAACGAGCGTAAGGAAAACACATGCCTCCTTTGCAGGGGCCCCCACCACCCAGCTCCTGGTGATTTCTGCAGGGTGGGAACAAGGGCAGAGCCTTTAAGATCTCCTGAGAGCTCAGAGAGAGCCTCCACACTACTGTGTAAACACCCAGCTCGTTAAGAGCTGGCCACTGATGTAAAACAGCCACTCTGTATGGGCCAAACCAGTCTGCAGTCGCACTGAGTTTAGGCTTCTGGGCTAGGGCCCTGCTCCAGACAGGGGCCCCTGAAGGGTCCCTGGGAAGGGAAGGGCGCTGGGACCTACAGAGCAGGACTGCCGCGTCTGCCCAGCCGCCCAGTACATTCTGGGGTCCTCAAGCGCCACGTGGCTGAAGGCACAGCCTATCCCCTCGTGGACCGGTCAGGCCGCACCGCAGGAGACCACTGCAGCCCGGGGGAGTCCAGGCGAGGGAGGACTACCTTCAGTCGGCTCTGGTGGTCCATGATCTCCGTGCTCAGCTGGAACTTGAGGGCATTGAGCTCCTCGTGTGAGGTCTCCTGGAGGCTCTGGGCCCGCTGCGCGGCCTGGGCCAGCTGGGCCTGCAGGCTGGGCAGGGCGCGGGCTGCCTCCTCGGCCACCTTCAGCCTTTCCTGCAAGCCGTCCCTCTCTCGCTGCAGGCCTGCCACCTGCTCTTCCAGGCCCTCTCGCTGCCTCGAGGCCGCCTCTTTGGCATCACGGAGCTCCTGCAGGGCGCGGGCCAGGGCCTCCTCGGCCTGCTTTTTCTCGGTGAGCTGCATGCAGCTATGGACGCTGGGCTCGTCGTTGGCTGGGCTGGCCCTGGGCAGCTGCTCTGGCGGCTCTGCCTGTTCCAGCCGGGCTTCCTGGGAGCCAGATTCTGTCCTGGACCGCTCCTCCTCCTCCTCCTCCTCAGTCCTCTCCTGCTCCGAGCGCCGCAGCGGCTCCCGACCAGAGGCCTTCTTGAGGGCTTCGTTCTGCTCCTTCAGCTGCTGCACCAGGACCCTGTGCTCCCTCAGAGCAGCCTCGGCCACGCTCAGCTGGCCCTGTACCTTCTCGAGGTCACCCAGGGCTGCCTGGAGCTTGGCCTGAAGGTCCAGCACCCCAGCTGGCAGGCGCCCGGCCTCCCCCTGCTGGGTCTCCACCTGGGCCTGACACAGGGCCAGCGGGGAGGCTGGCTCCTGGTGTGCACTGTCGTCAGGTGCGCCGAGCCCCCGTTGGCCTTGCTCTGCCAGGAGGGCCTCGATCCGCTGGGTCTGCTGGTGGCACTGGCTCTCGAGAGCCCTGAGCTCCCTCTCCCGGGCCTCTGCCAGCTGCCGGCAGCGCCCGACCTCCTCCTGCAGCTGCTGGCACTCGGTCTCCTTGTTCTGCAGGGCGGCCTCCTTCTCGGCCACTTGTGCCCTCATGGTCTCCTTGGCCTTCTTCACGGCCAGGAGGCTTGCCTCCATCTGGTCCCCCATGTGCCGGATGCTGGCCTGCTCAGACTCCAGAGAGGCCAGGGAGCCCCGGATGGTTGCCTCCCGCTGGTGCAGGGCCTGGTAATCAGCCTGCAGTGCCTGCAGCTTGCCCTCAAGGAGCTGGTTGCGCTCCAGCACATTCTGCAGCTCCTTCTCCAGCTCCCTGTTGGCCTGCTGGAGCTTTTCCTCCTGGCCGCTCCCTTGCATCTGGGTGTCACCTGTCTGGCCCTCCTGGGGGCTTCTCTGCTCCTCCTCTGGCTTCTCAAAGACCTGTCGCAGGCTGGAGTCTGGGGGACCCTGGGCAGTGGGCTTCTCCCCTGCCGTGGGCGGATCTGGGCCTCGCTGCACGGCGAGCTGCTCCAGCATCCCCACCTTCTGGCTGAGGTGGTCTTTGTCCCGGATGAACTGTTTCTTCTGCTCCTCCAGGTCCCCCACGAGCTGGCTCAGCTGGGCCACCCGGGTCTCCAGGAGCTGCAGCTGCCGCGCCAGAGACCTGGCCTCCTGCTCCAGCAGCTCCTTCTCCTCTCGCCGCTGCCGCTCCTCCTCCCTCACGTCTGCCAGCTCCTGCTCAAGGGAACTCAGGTGGCCTAGAGACTCCCGTAGCTGTCGCCGCAGCTGGGCGGCCTCCTGCCCCTTCCCGGCCAGCTCCTCCTGGACGGGGGCCATCTCCTTCAGCAGGCGCTCCAGGCCAGCCCGGGCCTCCTCCTTCCGCTCCAGCTCCCGGGCCAGCTGCTCGAGCTGGGCACTCTGCTGCCTGTGGAGCTCCTGCGCCTTGCAGCTCTCTCCTTCCAGGACTTGAAGCTTCTTCCGCAGCTCCTGGACCTCCAGGGCCGAGTTCCCGGGGAGGAGCTCTGCGTCCGGTGCCGTATTTGCCTTCTGCTCAGCCGCACCCAGCCGGTCCGGGACATCAGCCGAACACTGGTTCTTCCTGCCCAGCGGGTCCCGCGCGGCCTCAAGCTCCTGCACCAGGGGCTCCAGCATGGACTCCAGCTGCCGCAAGGCCGAGCGGTAATCCCCCTCCTTCTCTGCTGCCCCCAGCTCCAGGGCCTGCAGGCATTTCTGGAACTCCTCCACGGCTCTCTGGGCGGCCTGCGTGACCTCCCGCTGCTTCTGGAGCTCGGCCACCACGTGGGTGAGGCGGGCCTTGTCCTCGGCAGCGGCGCGGCCCCTCTCCCTCTCCGCCTGCAGCTTCTCGGCCTGCAGGCTAACCGCCGCCCTCAGCTCCTGGTTCTCTCGATCCAGCTGCTGCATCTGCTCCTGCAGCCGCTTCTCCCGCACCTCCAGCTGGTCCAGCTCCAGCCGCATCTCGTCAAAGCCCTCGAGCGCCTCGTTGTTTAGGGGGCTGCTTACATCAAGGCTGGAGGCCATCTCCTGAGTCTGCGGAGGAGAAACAATACACAAGTGGGTCTGGGACAGAAGCTACACGGCCACAGGGAGAAGCTTTAGAGTTTAACGAGAAGTCATTAAATAGCGAGCCTATTGAGCTGTTCGAAAGGCTAGAAGCGCCTTGTTGGAGGCACCTGCCAAAGGAGGTCAGAACACAAGACCACAGATGCAGGCTCCCCGGGTACTCAGAACCCACACGTCCCATCCAGCCTCCTGGAGCGCCGGGAGCATAGCGGACAATGGCACTTAGATTCATTACGTTACATTTAAACTCCTGCTCGCCACTGCACCGTACCTACAGCTCCTGCTGTGATTCAACCACAAAATAGGGTTCCAGCTCAATTTATTCTCCACTCTTAATGCTTCTACTACTTTTAGTTGTTGTATTTTTGTCAATTAACTGCACTGTTCTGACCTTTAAAACTATATGCGCCTATGATACATTTATAACACAATTAACGAAATTTGCCTTTCCCATGAACTTTCCTTACTTGCCGGCATCAAGCCCTTAAGGGCTCTTTCACTTGATCTGCACTGTCCCCTTTTGAGCTAGGATGACTTCTAGGACCTCCATTTTGGGATGAGAACACTGAAGTTTCGAGAAGGTAAGCGGTCTGCCCAGGATTACGTGACAGCATTTGACTCTGCTGCCTCTAACCCAAGAGCTAAATTGCTTCCTTTAAAATAATTGAAAAGCTTCTAATAGAATTTAATTCTTAAAAAGCATAAGTTCCGGGGCACCTGGGGGGCTCAGTGGGTTAAAGCCTTTGCCTTCAGCTCAGGTCATGATCCCAGGGTCCTGGAGTCAAGCATCCCATTGGGCTCTGTGCTCAGCAGGAGCCTGCCTCCCCCGCTCTCTGTCTGCCTCTCTGCCTACTTATGATCTCTGTCTGTCAAATAAACAAATAAAATCTTAAAAAAAAAAATTAAAAAGCCCAAGTTCTATTGGGTCATAAAAACCTGGACTCTAAGAAGTAACACAGATAACAGAGGGTTTATATTACTCGAGTTGGAATAAAAAGTGTGTGAGAGGGGTGCCTGGATGGCTCAGTCATTAAGCATATGCCTTCAGTTCAGTTCCTAATCTCAGGGTCCTGGGATCGAGTCCCGCATCGAGCTCCCTGCTCAGCGGGAAGCCTGCTTCTCCCTTGTCCACACCCCATGCTTGTGTTCCCTCTCTTGCTGTCTCTCTCTCTCTCTGTGTCAAATAAATAAATAAATAAATAAATAAAGCTTAAAAAAAAAAAAAAAAAAAAAAAGGCATCTGAGCACATCGCCCCGAGTTGCAAGAGGCCAGGGCATAGCCCAGTCGGCATTCTGGTGAGGAGACTCCCAGCCTTGCTGGTCTTACCTGCAGGTAGCTGCTCACCAAGCTGCTCATGCTGGAGCTGCGGCTGGGAGGTTTCCACAGGTAAGCTGAAGAGCCAGGGGCCAGCGTCCTCCTGCAGGGCCACAGCACAGACAGACTGCATCAGAGCAGGAAACACGCATGCGTAAGCATGCACAGAGGCCCTGATTATCACAAGGCACCAGGTCGTGGCAGGGGGCACCGCCCTCCTGGAAAGAGTGTAAAAAGGCAAAAACCCATCAGCTTCTACCAGAGATCGCATTTATGCTGGTCTGCAGCTGACAGCTCCACTGCTAAGTCTGAACATAATAGGCCTTTTCACCTGCTGCCCGGGAAGAACTAAGTGGATGTATCATTTCCCCATTGAGGGCAGAAATTTTCCTCACCCCCTCGGGTGCCTGTCACAGTCTCACTGTCTCTAGCAAGAGAAAAGCAGCCATCAGTCTGGTAAGTCAAGGTGACAGCAGGCTTGGGGGCAGCAGACCCAGCCTAATTAACTTTGTACCACCAGGAAACAGATAAGCTGGCATTCAGTTGTACAACAGAACGCTCTGCATTGGGGGTTAACAATCTTCTCTTACAAAGGGCCAGACAGGACATATCTTATGCTTGTGCGCCTTCTGGTCTCAGTCCCAACACATGCTCCAGTGGCGGAATGACAGCAACCGTGGACAACAGGTAAATGAACAGGTGAAGCTGTCTGATCCACTCCCCCAACCCCCCAACACCAGCCTGTGGGCAATGGCTGGTCAACCCGCTCTCTGCGGCTACAGAAATCCATGCAAACACTGATAAAAAACTCCAACATGCAGCGAGACAAGCAAGCTGCAAAAGAAGAGCTACCTATGATTCGATATATGCAAAATTTATAAATGCATACAAAATAAAACCACATGTATATAAAATATGCAGGGATACCCACTCGGTAACACACAAAGATACTCCGGAATGATGTGTGGCAACTACAAGGCTGTCATTACTTCTGGACAGGAATTAAAGGGGAGAGCATGAAAGTGGGGTGGGTCTTTATTTGGATTTGTGATCTTTTATTTCCTAAACACATGGTATCAGACATGACAACATCCAAAAAAAAACAACCCAAAAGAACCAGCTCGAAGGGACTTCTGCTGGCAAAATAAGGAACAATTTAGGCATCAAATTAATGATTACAGTGACAGAATATAACACACGGAATAAAATAAGAATCCATGAGTCAACTCTGCTATAAATGAATAAATACACAGGGGTGCCTGTCTGGCTCAGTCAGCAGAGCATGCAACTCTTGATCTTGGGGTTGTGAGTTCAAGCCCCACGCTGGGCATAGAGCTCACAAAAATACATACAAATGTGGGTATATAAATACTAAGGAAAAAGCGAGGTAACAACCTGATCTTTTTTTCTTTAAGATTTTATTTACGTATTTGAGAGACACAGTGCAAGAGAGAGAGCACGAGCAGGAGGAGGGGGAAGCAGACTCCCCACTGAGCAGGGAGACCGATGTGGGGCTAGATCCCAGGATCCTGGGATCATGACCTGAGCCAAAGGCAGATGCTTAACCGACTAAGCCCTAGTTGGTTAACCTAATCTTAAAGTATCTTCCTATAAGAAACCTAATGATTGCGGAGCCTGAGTGGTTCAGTGGGTTAAAGCCTCCACCTTCAGCTCAGGTCATGATCCCAGGGTCCTGGGATCGAGCCCTGCATCGGGCTTTCTGCTCAGTGGGGAGCCTGCTTCCTCCTCTCTCTCTGCCTGCCTCTTGGCCTACTTGTGCTCTCTGTCAAATAAATAAATAAAATCTTAAAAAAGAAAAAAGAAAAAAAAGAAACCTAATGATTACAAAGGCAGAGACAATAACTTTAGAGAAATCTGGCAAACACCACCTTTACCTAATGGTCACAGGCAACGGCCCCGGTGATGAGACAAATGATTTGTCTCATCAGGTCTCTGGACTGTGCTGAAGACGATACAACATCTGGGTTCTCCTGCCAGAAACGCTCACCCTGAATCTGACAATGAGGGAGCCCTAGACAAACTCCAACAAAGAACATTTTACAAAGTAACTGGCCTGTGCTTTTGAAAAATATCTACACCGTGAAAGACAAAGACTGAGAAACTGTTCCAAATTCAAGAAGACCGGAGAGATTGGCATTAACTCCTGGGCGGGCTCCTGGAGTACAAAAGACATTACTGGGATGATTCTTAGAATCTGTAAACTGGGGGCGCCTGGGTGGCTCAGTGGGTTAAAGCCTCTGCCTTCGGCTCAGGTCATGATCTCAGGGTCCTGGGATCGAGCCCCGCATCGGGCTCTCTGCTCAGCGGGGAGCCTGCTTCCCCCTCTCTCTCTGCCTGCCTCTCTGCCTACTTGGGATCTCGGTCTGTCAGATAAATAAATTAAAAAAAAAAAAAAAAAAAAGAATCTGTAAACTGGTGGCATGTATCCACGTTAAATCCCTGATCTTCGTAACCGCACTGAGCTTATACATAAGAGGGTGCCCTTGACTTTGGGAAGTACACAGTGAATCCTGAGGAGTCAAGGGGAATCAAGTCTGTAACTTTCTCTATAATGGCCTAGGGAATAAACCAACATGTATTTTTAAAGAGAGAGTGATTAAACAGTTGTAGCAAAGTACTGAGAACTGGGGAGTCGGGGTGAAGGCTGGATGAATGCTCTGTGGCATTTTGGGGACAACTGTGCTGTAATTATAAAACGAATTCAAAATGAAGAAGTTTTAAAAAGGACACGTGCAGTAAAAACGGCAGAATGTTAGCTTTTCATCTCAGTGGTCGGCTCATGGCACCATCAGATTTAGGACTTTTCGTCACAGAGCAAAATAAAAAAATACAAAACTAGACACTGAAAACAACCTGTATTAACAGAAAGCAAAGCAAAGAATGCCGCACTGGTGGGCGCCTGGGTGGCTCAGTTGGTTAAGTGACCAACTCTTGATCACGATCTCAGGGTCGTGAGATCCATGCTCCGCGCTGGCATGAAGCCAACTTGAATTCTCTCTTGAATTCTCTCTTCCCTTCCTCTCTGCTTCCCCCCCTCCCCACGTGTGCACCCATGTGCATGTACACACATGCTCTCACACACGCCCATGCACACCGGCGCGTTCTCCGTCTCTCGGAAAAAAAAGTGCTGAACTGGAGTTGAACTCGAGTCTGGTGCCCTGCAGTACTGGGCAACTGTGCGCAAGTCGCCCAATGTCTGAGCTTGCCCTTCCCATCCCCCTCCTGGCGTGGCAGGCGAGCGCGCTTACCCTTCTGTGGGGGAGCTGTGACTCCCTCTCCCACTGGCCTCAAGGCCTCTGAGGAACCCTGCAAGAACACGACCAGGAAAAAGCCCACTGGCTCCCCCGCTGCCACCCCCAAGTCCCTCAACACACTTAAGAAACCTCGGGATTTGCATATACATCTCCACTGACTCATAGACCTGGCCGTGGAGGAGGGTTAGGAGAGTTTCGGGTTGGAGCCTTCAGATGTTATCGTTAGTCAGACTCAACAAAGCCTAGAAAACTCGCAGGTCGCAGGTGTAAGAACTGCAAAGCCTTCTGTAATCTACTGAGTGACTGAACCGCTTTGCATCGACTGGCGGCAACCTTCAGAACTTCGAACATCTCTTTCCCTCGTGTTTTCAACCAAGCGATTCTTCAAGATACCTGGCAAACGTTGGCCAGGCAGCGTCCAAGTCATAGCCTCTGGACGCCAGGTCAAACTGGACCTCGGTGAGCTCGTAGAGCTGGCCCACGATGTCGGAGCTCAGCTTCGGCTTCAGGAAGGGGCTTCTCGCGTAGTACCAGTCACTGCAGGGAAGGAGGAAAAGGGATTGATGACAACAATAACAAAGGAAAGCAAAGACTGAATTTGATACGGCTCTGCCTTACCAAATTCTCACTCCTTACTAACGAGATTCAGACAGACAGGGACACACCCCAATTTGATGTTCACTGTGGGAGCGTGTAACTTTCAAATACACTTGCTCTTCTTCAAGGAAATCACTGAAATGAACTAGATGCTTATTCGTGTATTATCGACATCCTATCCAGTCCCCAAAAAGGAGACGAGAAAATTTAAATCTCAGTTATGTGCCAGGAAAGGGGCAGTTACAGGGGAAAGAACTCTTTCTCTGTGAAATGTTAACCTCATCTTCTATTCCTTCGAGAGGATTCAATACACGCCGGTGAGCTTGTGGCTAAGGACCGTCCGGACACCAGTT
This sequence comes from Mustela lutreola, assembly GCF_030435805.1. Lineage (NCBI taxonomy): Eukaryota > Metazoa > Chordata > Mammalia > Carnivora > Mustelidae > Mustela > Mustela lutreola. The sequence continues at coordinate 16,472,630 of NC_081291.1, forward strand.
TTCAAGCCAAGAAACGGAATAGCCGCACTTTGAGCTGCTGGCGCTGCACCACGTGAAGCAGCAAGAAGTGGGAACAGCACCACCGCTGTGCGTGTCAAGAGCTGCCTGGCTGGCGCCCCTGAAAGGTGCCACCCTGGACGTCAAGCGGCTGGGGATGGTTCTCACCAAACGTCTGAAGTAACCTTCAGATCAAACATGCGAAGGTTCTCAGTTCACATGAATTCACAGAGGCTGCCACACGCACGAGAGATAGGTCTTTATGCAAATCAATTTCAAGGTGACAAAACGAAACACAGTGTTTTCCCCCACGAGCGGTATTTTTTTTTTTTTTTCCAATCCACAAGGGATTTCTTTGATTAACTGGAAGAACACTCCCTGGGGAGAGGGGAGGCAGTGCTGGGAAAGGGTGCAGGGAGCCTGAAAGAGGTTCGGCTGGCTGTTAGGGGCCTGAGCTGCAGCTCCTCGTGGGATGCCCCGTTTACATTCTCAAGCCCCCTTTCCTCCCCCACTCAGACTTTAGCACCAGCCACACAAAGGCTGACCCCACCAACCACCTGGGCTCCAACCTGGCCGCCCACTGCAACGTCCGGGGAGCCCCGACACACCCAGCAGACGTTGACATGGAGTCTTGGGTGAGGGCCGTGGTGGCCGACGGGGTCTATCCTTTCATTAGGGCCAGCACGGAGGGCATGCCACCCGCGAGAGAAATCCACCTGCATCAGGAGCTCAGAGCTTTGGATCTAGGCTCCTGCTCTGTGACCCGGCATCAGTGGGGCTAGACAAAGGCACTCGGGCCCCCTGAGCTTCCTGTCTTCCCCGGTGCACAAGACGTGCTACCACCCCACGCACACTGAGGATGGCTGGGGGCCCCCTCACGCTCATGGGGTAAACCCCAGCTCCGCCACGCCCTTACCTGGTCACCTTGGTGTTCATAAAGCACTGCTGTAAGGTGTCCGCCAATCTCTGGTGCACCAAGGAGTAGCGGATAAAGGCCCTTCCTTTCCCCAGAGAGGTTCGGAGCTGGAAAAGGTGGGCAATGTTGAAAAGAAGAGCTGTTGGCCGAACGCCAAGGGCAGACGTGGCCTTAGGACGGCGAGGCCTGCAGCAGCCGGACTTGCTGCTATCCCCCACCTGAGAAGAACCTGTAGATTCCGGTAAAGGTGGCAAGGGGGGACCCGTTCACCAGAGGCCCTGAAACTTCTGCGGCTGCTCCAGGGAATGTCATTCTCCCACCCCAGCTCCGTCAGAAGCTCTGGGCTTAGCGTCGCATGTGAAACTGTCTGATTTAATCTGGAATATTTAGAATAAAACGAGGCAGCTCAATGAATGGCTCCTCGCATCAGAAGTGAGCTAAATTAAGAGATGGCCTCAGTCTGGCTAACATCCAGGCTTGTTTTTAGGTGATGGGAGAAGAGGGGCAGGGTGAGAGGCCAAGAGGCTTGGCTAGAGCCCCAGTGTGGGGGCCGGGGGTGTGGGGGAGGAGAGGGGAGGGGGGAGGTCAAGGGCAAGGGTGCATCAGGGGGACTTTTAAGAAGTTCTGATGGATACATGATAGCCTTCTCGGTGTTCTCCTGAAACCCTCAGTAAAATCTGTAGGTGCCAATGCTTTCCGGGTTGGTTTCGTTTAAGGGGTGCCAACTCGCTGCATTAGTCAGAAGGTGTGGCCCAGTCACCCTGGGGTAAAGAACAAATGGGTGTGGCTCTGTTTCAGGTGGACAACACAGGAGGGTCCAGATGCAGGCCTGCCATCGAAAACCTCATCTCATCGTGCCAAAACGTGGCTTCTATAGAGGCTTCTGGAAGCTTCTGGGAGGCAGGTGGGGTGTGCTGGCCAGAGACTGCCAACTATGGGCACACACAGCCAGTTTGCCAAACAGGGCTCATTCCCATGGTTCGGACCCAGAAGTTCAAGGTAAGCGGGCAGGAATTTGAAAACTCTCAATCTCTCATTTCTGTCAGTCTCGGAGTCTGGGTCGGATAAGTAAAGACCCATATACCCTCCTTGCCTCTTCAGAGGTTAGAAATGTTCAGCTTGGTGGCTGGGGATGGGGGACTGATGGTCCTAACACCCCACACTATCGAGAAACCAATCATGGCACTGCACTGAGACAGGAAACGTGTGGTACAGACCCGAGCACCGACATATTAATGAAGATGTAAACATCCCAGGCCATAGCACCTTCTAGCTCAGAGCTGTAGGCCTCCTTACTGCTGACTCAAGGAAATGACACCACAGTATGAAGTTGCTTTAAAAAAATAAAAAGGTGTGAAATATCATGAGTTAAGAGAGAGGCTGTAAGCCGGGTCTCCATGTGTGCTCTGTAAGTCTGGGGCATGGTCAGGATACCTAGGAGTGGAAGTGGGTGGGTTGGTGGCAGCCGGACACATAGGCCTTAGAAACACCGTCATAGCCTGTCTGCAGAGACCTGGTCAGGACACACGTCCTTGGGAGAATCGTGAGGACAGCTCCACATCCAAATTCTTTTTTTCCACTGATAATCAAGGGCGAATGGAGTGTTCAGTGGTGATGTCCAGCAAACTCAGGGCAGCGCAGAACAGCTAGGCAAGGTGCTGTGGGGCCAAGTGTGTTGGTCAGACAACGACAGCCCATGTCCATGAGCTCCCAAGGAATGGGCTTGTCCTTAACAGCAAAACAGCCACTGTAACAGCATTTAGAACATGAAGACTTTCAGTGCCAAACAATTTGGGCCATGTTTTTAATCAGCCCTATTAGGGAAACCGATCTGACATGTGTACATATAAGTGGAGCTGTTTATTAGAAGAGGTATCTTGAAACATCCTTGGGGGGAGGGGATCAACAGCTCCTCTGCACTGCAGGTGAAAATACTGCCCAGCTTTTTAGTTTTGCTGTTCTGACATCACGGCTCCAGGTTCATGACCCAATTCAGTAAATCTTTGGCATCTGGCCCAAACTCATCTGCACAATACCCAGAAGCTACCCAACAGCCTCAAAGGGAAGGAAGTCTGCAGGGCGCATGAGAGCGGATTCTGCTCTCAGTCAGATCACTGCGCCGAGAGCGGGACACCAAGCCGCACCGTGGTTCAGACCCTGGTCCATCTGGAGGAAAGTCGCACAGCTCAGGCTGGGCTTTTTCCGAACCTCCAGAAGTGGCTGATTATAGCCTTAGGTTATTTTAGCCCAAAAGGCTGCCTCCCACCCCATGAAGGCCTGAGGGGCCCAGAAAGGCTTCTTATCCATTCACTTCTACCTTTTGGCTTGGCGGCCTGGACAATACTTGGTTATTACAGTTGGCCCGAGTACCCAGAAGCCCTGGCGCCCAAGTGCCCTTCCAAGTCATTCCACCCAAGAGAGCCCCCGAGAGCAGAGCCTTCAGGGGGACGAGACAACTGGGGCCTGTGGGAAGCAGAGCCCACGTGGCCACCAGGAACCAGGGCTGTCTGGGCAAGCAGCGAGTGCTTTTTGCTTCGAAAAGTCAGTTTCCCTGGCCTCGGATTGTCTAGAGGTCTGTGCTTTCTGTGAAAAGGAGATTTAAGCATTTTGTAACCCTGGGCCGTGAGGACCAAACTAAACTTATTCCAGACTTCAGCTGTCTGAAGCCATAAAGCCAAAGGCCTTTGTTGCTCTGAAGAGTGGAAGACAGGACAGTGACATTGAGAACTTCTTCCGGGGCGCCTGGGTGGCTCAGTGCGTTGGGCCACTGCCTTTGGCTCAGATCATGATCTCAGGGCCCTGGGATGGAGTCCCGCATCGGGCTCTCTGCTCAGCGGGGAGCCTGCTTCCTCCTCTCTCTCTCTCTGCCTGCCTCTCTGCCTGCTTGTGATCTCTCTCTGTCAAATAAATAAATAAAATCTTAAAAAAAAAAAAAAAAAAGAACTTCTTCCAGACTTCTGGAGAGGAGACGACACCCCTCTCCAGGTGTGTGATGCATGAAAACGCTCTACGTCAGGGACCTGATGGTCCTACTAGGCAAGTTCTCACGAGACTGTGGTGCTGCATGGACATTAAAGGAATCCAAGGAACTAACTCCTCACAGCCAAGGTCCTTCCTCCTCTTCTCAGATGCCAGAGGGTGGGAAATGCTCGGCCCTCACTGTCCGCGTAAAGGCCGTCCTGCTCTATAAGAAGAAACCCAGCTGACTCCAGCTGGCAGGGAGCGAGAAGGGATCGCAGAGCACCTGACTTGGCGGCCTTTGTGGGAGGCCAGCCAAGGGCTTTAAAGTGACTCCAAACGTACTGACAAGATGCTGAAAAGATAGATGAAATGTAGAAACACTTTAGGCCTCCTGCCCGAAATCTAGGGGTTTTCTCACTCCTGAGGGTGCACAGTTTTTCCCTCCCAGAGGGACGAGGCTGAAGGGGTGGGGGAAGGGAGGGAAACAGGGGGGAGGAGAGAGAGAAAGAGGAGAGAGGGCAAGAGAGGGAAGGAAGGGGGGAGAAAGAGAGGGAGGGAGAGAGGAGAAAGAGAGAGAGAGAGGAAGGAGAGTGCGGAGAATGTGTTCTGGAGTTTTCTGAAACAGCAAAGCACTGGCTGTCTGCTCAAGGGGTTCAGAGCTCAATGTGGGGAGCTGCTTAGCGTAACCAGTCCCTTGATGGCGCACATCACTCTCTTCATTATAAACACAAGTTTCCTGCACAAATTATAGGGGAAGCACCCAGTAAACTCTAAGCACTTTATCTAAGGAACGAATTCTCTTGAAAAGGCAGAGGCGTCCCGTGCTCTAGGCCCCCGACGGGCCCCCCGAACGGCCTCAGTGTGAGCAGTCCGCTCTGAGACGGCGCGTGCTCGTGGCCTGAACCCGTCAGGACCGAGCCACCCCTTGCTTGGCGAGTGCTCACTTGGGTGGCTTCCCTGAGCGAGCACTGGGCACGGAGTGCGCCCGGATTTCCTTACTCCCTCATCAGCCGTCCGCTCCCTACCCTCCTCCTCAAGGAGCCCGCTGCGGCACGGGTTGGGCAAGAGATGCTTAAGGCAGAGAGAGGAAGATGCGAGGAACCTGGCCACTCTGCTTACCTCCGGAATCGACTTGACGAATCGGATTCCGTCATTGGCTCCTTTCACCTTGGCCAGGCAGGCGCAGAAGTAATCCCAATAGTCCTTCCTGTTGCCCAGAAGGGTGGCCTTCTCCTTCTGATCGAACTGTGGAGACCGGGGGACAGAGAGAGGAGGGCCACGCCTGCAGCTGATCATCCCACCATTTAAATGATCAGGAACAGCAACAGCTTCTTAGTCACCCTGTCCTGGACGAGGTCCTTTTACTGGCGCCATTTTTATTGGCTGGCAGATAAAGGTGGGTGTTTCAAACCCCAATTTACAGATGCGGAGACTGAGGCTGGGAAAGGTTAAGCAGCTGGCCCAGGGTCACACAGCTAGCGGGATTCAGAAGTAAAAGCCCCCCAGGAGAGACTATCTCTTGAAAGGACCTTGGTGCACAGAAAAGGGTAGAAGACCACCAGAGGCGTTGTTCACACGGGATGAGGACATTTGAGGGGAAAGTCTTGAAGGACAACATGAAGACTGTCACCCTTATCTCAACTCAGGGAAATGAGTTTGAGACATCTTACCCTGGCTACTTAAAACTCTCAACACTGTAATATACCCAAATATGTAATAAATCCCAATTAATGTCAGCTGAGCTGTTTCAAATCCAAAACCAAAATGGGCCGACTGAAAACTGAAAAGGTTCATAAATCATGTCCCAGTGTAAGACAGAAGGGAGTCCCTCGACACGTCGGGGCTTCGCCTTCAGCAGGCGCTCATTCTCTAGCCGGCTTTGCTGGGCTGTGACTGGAGTGTGCTGGGATGCACAGGTCCGGTGTTCAAAAGGATAAAGGTGTGTCTTTCTACAACGTAACATCTTACAGTGTTTGTTTCTGGTTATGGAGGTTAAGATACATACATGTTAGAAAATCCCGACAAGACTAGAGAAGAAAAAAAATTATAATGCGAACAGCCCCTTCCTAAGATAACTTCTGTTAATGTTTCGTTCCATTTCCTTCCTGCCTCCTGTGATTGCCTGTATTTTTCCGCCTCTACAGAGCTCTCTAGATCCGTGCACCTTCAAGCAAGCACACGTCAGCATTACAGGGGGAGTGTGTTCAGACAAAACTTCCTGGGTTAACCTCAGAGATTCTGATTCAGCGGGTCAGGGTGGGCACTGAGAATAGATTTCTCACCCTCGCCCAGGGGATGCTGATGCTGCTGATCTGTGGACCCCAGCACTCTGAGCAGCAAGGCTCTAAAACGGGAGCTTCTGGATAATCTTCAGAGGGTCCACACACTCCTGGAGAGTGGGTGACGGGGTGACTGCCCCAAAGTTACGATCTCTGCTAGCCTGTTACCTTGTGACCTGCCTTAAGATGGTCTAAATCTGTAAAGAGCATTCTTGAAGCCCAGAGCCATGCTAAGGGGCAACATTCCGATTCTCCAGAGGATCACACTCAGGAGGCTTGAGCTCCAAGCAACCCGGGGCTGCTCCGACTTTCAGTCTAACCGGGAGGGCTTCCTGGCTTCCCGGAGCTGTCTGAACCACATCCTGATGCTCATGAGTCACTTGAGAGGGAACCAAGAGAACAGAGCAGAAATCAACATGGTACAGGAGTCAACTTACTTGCAGGAGATACTCAAGTTTATAAGAAAACTTGTGCAGGCTGGTGCTGTCGTCCGTAATGGGCTCCCCTGCTTCCTTAAACTCTTTGCTTAGCTCCGTCACCGCATCTTTAAGACAACAAACAGGAACACGTAACTGGCTTCAGAGAGAGAAGCAGAATAACCTGGGGACGCAGGGGGAGCAAGCGGTCAGTGACGGCAGAGCACCTGGGAAGCAGAAAGTGGGATGTGACCCTAGAAGGAAGGAAGGCTGAGCCTAGAGGTGCTCAGGTGTGCTGAGAGCTCACAGTATTCTCCCACGGCCCCCTGATCCGGCCCATCTCTCGGTCCTCCCTGCAGGTCCACCGTGCAGGCTGTGCAATCTGCGTGCAGCCTTTGGTCAAGGAAGGTTCGCCATGTACACGAACCACTCAGCAGGTCCCTCACACTGACGTCCAGAGAGCTTTACCTTCCTTCTGGCCACGCGGCTTGTTGTTCTTCACTTTAACCCTCCTGCTCAGTACAGGCTACATCCTGGCTTCAAGAAGACCAGAAGGTGCAAATAAGAGGAGCGAGAACAATCCCCAGAATGACAACAGTGACACCTGCTTCCGTGAGCTGAGTGCCCAGCAGGGGCCAGGCTTCTGCAGGTCTTTCTCCTTTAATACAGCCCTGGTGAGGTGGGCATGGTTGTATTTCCACAAATCCAATACACAGCTGGTTTTAAGATAATCCCAGTTTCAGAGCTGTTAAAATGTGGGGGGAGAAAGTACAACTGGAGACTGGTGAAGGCTGATAACATCATCCCGTTAAGGAATTCCGGGAGAGGTCAGGGCACTTGGCCAAAAACCATGGGATGCAAAAGGCAGAGCTGAAATGCAAAGCCTGGTTCCTCCAGGGCTTTCTGATTCCGGAGCCCGCATCTCCACTTCTAAGACAACCGACCTCCCTGTCCAGAATAGAGGGAAAACCACCTTGGCTGTCACTCGCAGCTTCTGCTGTGGCACGGAGGGACAGTGAGAAGCTGGGTTTGGTGTAGACACTGAGAAGAGCGCCCCCGGTTGAGATGGCTGGGGCATGCTGCCCCAAACCGTCTTGCTCTCTGATGGCTCGTAAGGAGAGGAGCAACCCGTCCCTGCGCTCTAGAACCATGGCTGGAAAGCAGACCTGCCCAGCACTGACACTGAACCTGAACTGCTAAAATTTAATCAACACTGACCTCTCTGGCAGAGGTCAGCAAATGGTGAAGACAGGCTCTTGGGACAGATTCTTATACCAACTGACTGCTGTCCAGTGGCACCCTCTAGAAGTGTTTGCTGCAACTGACATCAAGAGCTGGGGACAGGGGGGTGGTCAGGGACCAGAGAGGATGCACAGCCTTCCTCCCCCATCCTCAGTGGGGTTAACCCTCATAACCTGAACTGGGAACTCTTGCAATTTTGAAAGGAGCCTTGAGTATGAAATATGAAGTTTTCAGCTCTAATCTCTGCCGTTCCAAATGCGTTACTTATGAATAATCTGAGTTCTCTGTGAATTATACACTTGCGTCTGTCAACAGTCTTGAGAAGCAGGTGTTATCAAGCTGATCTAGCATGTGAACTAAGCAATGGGACCTTGGGGAGGTGATGGGACTTGTCCAACATCTTCCAGGGTTAAAAGGTGGAGCCAGGAGCTGACCCCAAGGTTGTCGTCACTGCTGTCACCAGGAGGATGAGCGGGCTGCCCTGCAGAGACCTGAAGGCTAAGCACTGCCCAAGGACACCTCAGTTAGGGATGTGCCACTCCCTTGCTCTGTGCCAGAGATTTCTGGTGTGCCCACGAAGACAGTTACCAACAGATGCAAGGGAAGGGCCCTGTAGAAGCGGTCTGTCAAAGCGCTCAGTGGGCTGGGTACTGGACATTGAGATGGCTTTGGGATGTTGGGGACGACCAGACCAGCCAGGACGTGGGGTAGAAAAGGGCACCTGAACAATGTCTTCCTTCCTGGATCAGGAGTGTGAGCAAGGGGTCCTCTCTTCTTCTCTCTTCCCTCCCAGTAAAGCTCTCTGGGTCCCAAAGTCATGCTGGAGAACCAGAGACTGACAGGCAGGAGAGAGGGCTTACTCTGTGGAGAGATTTCTCAAGGCCAGAGGTGAACTCAGATTGGCAGACTGTCATTTCACCGTCTCGGCGTGTGTGTGTGTATGCGTGTGTGCGTCCGTATGTGTAGACTTAAGAAAAAAACCCAGCTAATATTTTAGCTGGAAAGTAGGCTGGTGCGGTCTAAGAGTGCAGACTCTGGCACCTGGTATGTGTGTAAACCCAAGCTCTGCCCGACTGGGTGTGTGACCTTAGGCAAGTCACTTAACCTCTCTGTGCCTGTTTCTGCCTCTGCAGAACTGGGGTAATGGTTCCTACCTCACGGACCAAATGTGAGGACCCCATAAGTCGTTATCCGTAAGGCATGTGCAGGACAGGGCCTGGAGCCTGGGAAATGCCATGTGATTATCTGCAGGTCAGGGCCCCAGAGGCTATATACATGGGGAGCTAAGCCTGGGAGTGATTTTCATCCTGGCGCCTTCTGACCTGCAGAAGGAGAAGCGGCTGGTGGCCCTGGCTGTGACAGACTGCACCTGAGCAGGTAGGAACCTGGACCTTCAGGCTGTCAGGAGAGTACGCTGTCACTGCTGGGACACCCAGGAGGAGGTCACCTTCACACCGTCTGGTAGCCAACGTGTTGGAGCTCCACAGAGGCCTACAGACCTGCCCTGGTGAGCTGTGGTGTGGGCCGGAAACTTGCCAGAATTCTGACCCCTGGGACATCACCTAGAAGGGTGACCTCGAACCCTGGACTCTCCTCCTGAGTCTCCTCTGCATCCCGAGAGCCTGCCCTGCCCCGCCCTCCTCCAGCGAGATGAGAGCTCCGAGTCTCGGCGGGTTTGCTGAGCTCAGGGAAGTCCGGGAGGCAGCAGGCCCGGAATCACAGTGCATCACAGGACACAGGCTGTCCGCCTGCCAGGACCAGGGAGGACAGCAAAACAAGAAAGACGGGTGCTGGTCATTCTGCTCAGAGGAAGGAGAACACGCCTCCCCAGAGGAGCCAACTCCATGACGGCCCAAGGGCTCAGGATTCAGCTGAAGATTTAACAGGAGGCTTGAAAACACACATATGCACAAACACTGAAAGCAGACCCAGACCCCAAAAAGGGCACTGGATCTTGTTTACAAATTGGCTTCGCAGCGCCCTGAGAGGAGCACCGGCCCAGCTCTCCCAGCCTCACCCGGGATGGACACCCGAGCCCCAAATGCTTCCACGCGCTGTGTCCTGGGGCTCCCATACTTCCCACGTGACAAGGATGAGAGAGCGACGGGAAGCGCACGGCCCCAGCTCCCCCACACCCGAGCCCCGTGTGCCTCCCGCCCCTCAAACCGCAGCACCTTGCAAATCGCGGATGATTCTCTGGAGCTGGCTCTCTGCCATGGGGGAAGCCATGGCGACAGGTGCGGGTCACCCTTCTCCCCTGTGCGCCTCCTGCCTGGGTCCGGTCAGCAGTGGTCAGACTCCATGGTGGCACCTGCACGAGGGGAGAGGGAGACCGCGGAGGAGGCAGTCACAGACACAGACGTGACAACAGCAGGAAGGGGCGCGCCGCTCTGGGCACAAAGTCGCCCCATCTGGGCGTCCTCCCTCAATAGGCAGGGCTTAACCTTTCCGTGGGGGCCTTGCTCAGTGGGCATTCTTCGGCTGGCTTCTGACACGCTTCTATTCAGACACAATGACCCAGGTTGGGGCTTAAAAAGCAGCAAGGTCAACCAAACAGTGTGACTCATTGCTTCGGAGCTTCTCTCCTCTTCCACCCTCTCAGGCAGGACGGCCTCACTCTCCTTCCACCTTTAGAAATGCCGTCCAGGGCTCCCCCCCCCACCCCGACTACCACACACACACACCAAGGCCAGAACCAGCCCAACCCACACGCAGAGGGCCGCTGAGCCCACCATGCCGGCCACCACCAGATCCCTGTCTCCCCAACGCTCGGCCCCGTGCCCTCCCCCAGCTTGTTTGGGTCAGTAACCTCTGGCCGGGTGGCGGGGGAGGGAGGAGGCTGAGGGCCCTTGGGGCTTCGGGATCAAGGAAAGCCGGCCTTGCCTGGTGGGGGAAGCAGATGCCCGGAGTCCAGCTCAGCCTGGCTGTGTAGACACCGCCCGGCTTGCACTGGGGACCGGCGCAGCCCTCGGTCCAGCAAGGGGCATGACTCTATTTTAAGCTTGGTTACAGTCCTCTTGCAGCTGGTGAGTCCCGAGTTACCGACCCTGCTCGGGCAGCTGCTAAAGTGATCTAAGGACACAGTAGTGGCTGCAGACCAATGGAGGTGACAAGACACGAGTGGCACTGGGGAGAAGTCTGGAGACGCACTCGGACACTCCTGTGTCCCCTCTTTAGAACCTCCAGTTCTTTCCTTGGATGGCTGGTGCAAGGTTGTGCAATGCTGAACAGTGACAACCGCTAGCTAGGCTAAGGGGGCCACCACCACCACATGAGGACCTACTGTGTGCTGGGTGTGGGCCCTGTTAGGTTCTTGCCACAGGTGATCATTTTACTCTCACAATCGCCCTTGTGCAGTAGATAATGTGCAAAGGAGAACCCGGGGTTCGAGAAGTCCTGTGACTTGTCTAAGGCCATGGCCCAGGAAGTAGAACTGTGGTTTGAACCCCGGACATTCTGATTTAAACCCTGTGATTTCTACCTGAGCCGCCATCACTACTGCAAATGACCAACCACTTCCACTGGCTTCAGAACCGCCCCCTCCAGCGTCTCCCAAATAATGTGCCGCCACCCTGAGTGCTTCCAACACAAGCAGGCCCTCACTTTCTTGCTGCCATATTATCCTTCCTGCTTTAGGAGTCCAGTAGAGAAGACTCTGGGATAGAAATGGTCCCGGGTTTCAAGTTCCTCCAAATATTTATATAAGCATTCCAGTGTGGGCCTGAAGCAAGAAGGGCCTGTCACTGGGCGGATATGCCAAGGCCTATTTTTAACTAACAAAGCCACTCAGCCGTGATTCAGTGCAAACAAGGCCCAAAGAGAAGGCTTCTCTGGCGGAGGGGGAATGAGACAGGCACACACGGACACCACACTCCCAGGAATTCCTGACTCGGAGCCCTGAGAGATGCAGGGGCTCCACCCAGAGCCCTCCAAAGCCCCCCTTGGAAGGGAAAGCACGCTGCCCAGCACAGACACCAAACTGAGGGTGGGAGTGGTTTTCGAGAAGCAGCCTGCCCATTCCTGGGCGTCTCTCCAGGTCACCGGCTGAGCACAGAGCCTAAGCAGGGACCAGCCAGGGCCTTACAGAGACATCTGCAGGGCTTCTACCTCCCGGAGAGGTAGAGAGAGTCGAGGGTCCTCGCTGTCAATGCACAGTTGCCCCAGTTCCACACTCTGTCAAGCGCTAACTAGGTGCAGGCTGGGGACACAGAGGCACACAAGGCACCGTCCAGCCCTGGAGGAGCTGAGCTGTGGCCAGGAAGAAAAAAAAAACATCCAGCTATCTGGACATGGCAGGAGAGGTCCATACCAAGACAGGAATAAAAAGTGATGGGTACTTGGCCTAGAAAAAGGCTGAGGATCCATGCAAGAAATGCTTTCTGCAGAGTGAAAACAGCCAGCCTGAAAGGGTACAAACTCGCTGATTCCATTTGCAGGCTACTCTTACAAAGGCAAGATCTGGGGGAGCCTGGGGGGGTGGCTGCCACACCCCCCAAGTCCTCACAAGCAGCCCCCTGGTCCGTGTGCACACTTCAGAGTTGGGGGAGACCCACACATGTGGAAGAGGACAGGGAGCAACACCAGCAACAGGTCCTGAGCCGCCTTACCCAGGCTCTGACCAGGGCCCTGCACCGACGGTGGAAACCAGCCCTCTCTGAGGCCGGGGAGGATGAAGACAAGGCCTGCAGACCAAAGCAGCATCCTGGCCTGATGGGCCTCAACAGGCAGAAACGGGATCCTCGAGGCTTGCTGGCCTCTGGGGAGGAGGCCGTGTGTCCCCCACGCTCCCGGGAGGCCTTCTCCCTCCTCCCTCTGACCCTCAGAGTCATAAGCTCCGCTTATGCCAAGTTCCCAGGTCACGGGGTGAGCTGGGCCCAGCTGCTGATGACGCAAGCTGGTTTTCCAAAAAGCCTGAGTCACCACCCAGGTAATGCGCCCTAGGAAGCTGGCTGCTGGGGCTACCGGTCCCAGTGGCCTTCCCCACCGCGGCTGTGGGCCCCACCTCACAGGGCTTCGGGAAGTTAATCAAGCTTCCTTGGAAGGTCATGGCTACCGTCAGGATGCTACTTTCCTGGACATGGGAAGGATGGCTCTTGGCATTTTGCTCCCCTCCTCCCGGGTCTGAGGTTATTAGTAACCACTGAAAGGCACAGAACAAGGCACACCATGGTCAACGTCTTTGTGTCTCGAGATAAAACTCATCCTTTGAGGGATGAGAGATTTTTTTGTCTACAATGGTCCTCACACCAACACTGTGGCTTTCTTCCACATAGATAACCAGTTCGGACACCAACTGGGTGTTCTTTAATTCAATTCCAAGCTGACAACTACCTACCTGGAGTTTGGGCAGACCCCACAGGTCAAGGGCTCTGTCCACGAGACTGTTCTAGCTTCAGGCGCTGGTCACAAGACCCAGGCTGCTTCTCTCTGTACTTCTGACCAACTGGCTATAAATTGGGGGTCCCCACAATCCCCTCTTTGGGTTCGATAATTTGCTAGAACAGCTCCCAACACTTGGAAAAACACGACTATGATGAGTTTATTTTAAAGGATCCAATTTGGGACTGGCCAAAGGGAAGAGATGCAGAGTTTGGGGCGGGGAGGGGGTTTGGTCTGAGGTGTGTGGGGTTTCCCTGCCTTCAGGGGCCCCCACCCTCCAGCACCTCAGCTGTTCGCTAAACCACAAGTCCTCAGAACCCCATCACTTGGGGAGTTTTTGATGGAGGTTTCATTACAGGGGAAGGGCTGGTTAATCACGGGGCCGTTGGAGATTAATTCCATCCTCAGCCCCTCTCTGCTCCCAGAGGTCTGGGTGGGGCTAAAAGGGCCAAATCTCTAACCACGTGGTTGGTTCCTCTGGCAACCAGCCCCATCCCAAAGCTATCTAGGGGCCCACCGAGTGGCCATATTAGCATAAACTCAGGTGCGGTGAAAAGAGGCTTGTTATGAATAACAAAAGACACTCCCATTACTCGGGAAATTCCTAGGGTTCCAGAAGCTCTGTGGCGGGAACCTGAGCCAAATACCAAATATCTATCTCTTATTGTATCACAGAGATCACAGACTTCAGGCCAGAAGCAGCCCCATCCAGATAATCCATTAGCAAACAGCTCTCTTAACTCAGGAGACACTTAGAGCTTCTGTCCACACCGCCTTGGCCACAGCTGCTTCGGCACTAGGGGAATAACTCCAGGACTCCCACACCTCCCAAGACCCCCCAAAGAGCAAATCACCTCCGCGAACCCAGGGTCCTTCCTGCAGGACCTGTCAAAACCTCCCTCGCCTGTCTCTGGCAAGCTCTTTCAAATACCAGAGAGATTCATTTTCTAAAAGCGTGGGGAACAACTCAAATTACATTGCAGCTCATCCGGCATGTCTAAAAGCATCCGATATTCTGATAGAGCGCACAAGGAGCTAAATGCATTTTTAAAAACTCTTATTTGTTACTTGGCACTATCGCCTGAGTTCCTAGTCACAGCTTTAGTCTTAGTTTAGAGGCAAAGAACCTTCCCCAAATGCCAAATTCCTCCTACACCTGCCCAGAGGCCCTAACTATAGAGAGAGCAGTTCAGCCCCAAACTAAGATACAAAGACACCAACTGACTCCTGTAAACTTATTTATACTCTGGCGCTAATGACTCCGATTTGTAATGTTGCCCAGAAATCGACTTGGCAGGAGTAGCACAGCATCTGACAAGTCCCATGAAGGGAAGAAGGCTCCGAAGGGGAGGAGGCGGCTTGGGGCGTGGAAGACAACTGTGTTCTGTCTTCGGAATTTTCTGTACCTGCTCCTAACCTAACAGCTGAGAAGTACCCCCATCTCCCCCGCCCCCCTCAACCCCCACACCATACAGTCGAGCTCCTCCCCCAGTCCCAGACAAGGGCAAGCAGACCAGTGACTTCCACCCACTTCCACCCAGACCAAGAAAGAATATGAACAAAGACAGTTCCGATCAGCCCCGGGCAGAAAGCCTTTCTGGAAGAGTCCCTTGCCTTTGCCTGGTTCAGCACACCCAACAGCATCTATCCAGTTGCCATCTCCGGGGCGCGGGGTGCCCTTGGCTGGTGGTACCTGCAGCTCCAAGGCCTGGCAGTTCTGCTGGCTCAGCCCTGGAGCGGTCACCGGGCAGGCTGCCCTCAGCAGAGCCTCCAGACGATACCCAGGAGAGTGTTCAGGAGTCTGTAAGAGGCCAGCTCAGAGGCAGACATCTCAGCACACGTGAACAGAGGCTCGGGAGGTGACTCAACCCCTCAGATCTAATTAAAGTGTTGACCAACTGCATGCCTGGGTCCTTTTTCCTACACACTCCTTGCTTGCGATCTCCTTTCATAAAGGGAGGGGAGACTTGAGCCTCTGCCATCTTTTCTTGAACCTCCTCTTCTTGGCTCTTGCCCTCTCACCAATGATTCTAGGCTTCTTGGTCACTGCCTCTGGAATACAGAGAACCGGCTCCAGGTCCAGTCCACCGGTCCAAGAAGGCAGGGTCGAGAGACCTGTGGATGGGAGGTGTTGCCTCTGGGGGCCTGGGGGAAGCTGCCTTTTTTTAGGAAGCGGGGACAGCTCCTCTGGAAGGAGCCACACATCCATACCTGGGGTCTTGCCACTGGAAGGCCCAGAGAAACTATCCAGGAGGTGGCGAGGGACTGTGTGGAACTCTGGGTAGTCTCCAGAACAGGTGTGCGAACACCTGGGAAGTCAGCTGGAGCACCTATTTCTTTTTTTTTTGGGAGAAAATTACAGGCTCCAAAACCATATGCTTGGGAGACTCTCCTGACCCGAGTATCAAGGGGGGGGGGGGTCAGTCCAGCCAGTGACGGATCACAAACTAAATCCCTGACAGAATATGCTTTGGCCACTAACCATGGCCTTAATGGCACATGCTACCCAAACGTGTTAAGAGACTGCCAGCCGGGTAAGAAGGATTTGCGAGGAAGTGGCAGGCCTGAGTCAGGGGCTGGGGCTACAGCCTTGAGTGAGCAAGGCTGGTGGGCCGTGGCCTTGAAGAAACCCAAGCTCCTGAGGGAAGAACAGACAGCATCTGCCCTACTAAGCTGACAGGCGACTAAGAGATCACTAGATGCCTGAGAAGGGCTTTGAGGAAAAGTGAGCGAGCACAGAAGGCAGCAGATCCT
The DNA here is from genome assembly GCF_030435805.1 of Mustela lutreola. Taxonomy (NCBI): domain Eukaryota; kingdom Metazoa; phylum Chordata; class Mammalia; order Carnivora; family Mustelidae; genus Mustela; species Mustela lutreola. Next base: position 16,488,574 of record NC_081291.1, read on the forward strand.
ACTCTACTCATGATTCTAAGCCCCACTGCCTTTCTGCCGCGTTTGTGGCCGTTTGCCAGTATGGTAATTTCTTGTTTAACCTGTTCTTCCCACCTGTCTGTAAGCGCCACTGCTATTCACCAGTTCCCCAGCACCCAGCACAGCTCGGACCCATGGAGAACCCGCGATAAATTCTTTGATGAATGAATGAGTCAGTCACACAAAACCGAAACAGAGACTCTTGCTCCAACAAACCAAACTAAATTTTAGGCATAGAAATGTACCAACAGGTAAAGAGGGCTAACCATCCTTCTATGGTAGGAAATATGGGTAAATTTTCAAAAAATTCGATTTCTCTGATTTTTCCATTTTCTTTTCCTGGACATAAATTACTTTTATGTTCACTAAAATAACACTTTTTTTTAAAAAAAAATCAGGTTGTAATTACATACAGTCTATCGTCATTACTGTGGAAATAGTACGGAATTATTGTCCCAAGAAGGAATGGAATAATGTAAGTTAGGGACTGGATAGATTAAGTGTGTCTATGGGAGAAAGTGTGCCCCTCAGCTCCGGCCTGAGGCAGCCTTACCCAGAAGCCTCCTTCACCCATATCCGGACAAGGATAACCCCCGGCCACCTCCCTCCACTCACCCAACCCTCGCAAAGCCCTTCCCTCTCTGCATCCCTGGGCCTTTGGATCTGGAACCATTGGCCAGGAACAGCCCCAGGGTGGGAGAGGTATTAGTGGGTCTGAGCTCCGCTGTGCCCTTGGGTACCAGAGCAGCATCCGGGTACAGACAGAGCAGGGGTGGGGCTATGCCGGCAGACAGGAAGCCCGAGCCAGACCCGGGATGGCTCTGACACTGGAGTTTGGCCATGGGCAAGAAAACTGTCCTCTCTTTCACCAGCTGGAACCGAGGCTTGCCTATTTGCACTCTACTCGGATTTTGGAATCAGACTAGTCCTGTGAAATGTCCATTCCCTCACAAGCAAGCGGTAATGTGATAAAGACCGTGCCGTGACTGGGTGAGCCGGGGCTGTATTCAGTTCACCAAACTCTTACCAGGCAATTTAAGGAAATCGGTCTATCTTGGGGAAGTTATTTGACATTTTCCTATCTTGGGTGGGGGTTTCTTTTTCCCCTGTTTTTTGGTTTTGGTTTTCCCCCGGGGGCAGTGTAGGGAGATTACCCTTTATCTTCCTTAAGGGAGAGGCGGGGAAGGAGAGAAGCAGACATTCCCAGTGGCTAACTTAGGCGGAGGCTTCTAAGTGCCCCCTCCCTGCTCTTGACCGAGGCTCCAGGCACCCTGGAAGCAGCCCGCAGGGCTATAGGTTCAGCTTGAGGAAATCCTGCTGGCTCCATGTGAAACCACCACATCTAGTTCAGCTGTCCAGCCCACCCCGGAGCTCCTATGGGACCCTCCTCTTGGCCTAACCCCCTGCATGCTAATGGCTTGTTTGGATTGCTTTTTCACCTCACGTTTTTCTTCTGGATTCCACAGGCTCCCCTAACTCGGTTGCTTGCCCCGGGCCAAAGACGCAGCACCCCAGGCTCCTGAGGTGGCCAGCCAGACCTGCCCCGGGGCCCCAGAACCAGACCACAGCATCCGCCCCGAACCACGCTGATGTACACGTCCTCATCCCCGCCAACAGGATCGGGCCAAACTAGAAGCAGGCACTTGGTGTCTTTCAAATGCCACAAAGCCCCTTGTGAACAGGGAGGACCACTGCTGGTCACACAAACCATCGGGCTGACTGGCGCCAACGTGTGGAAGAGGGGAAAACACCTCCTGGCCCACTGAGCACGGCTCCACCATCCTCCACCTAAAAGCCATGAGCTCATGTGCTCTGGGGCTGGAGCTCGTGTTATGGGGCAGTCCGGTGACAAACAGTATGTCTAGAAGCAGCCAGAGGCTAAATCCAGGCCCATGGAGACATTTCCATATCCACCCTACTGATTTATTTTCAACCACAGGTTCTTATACCAATCAAAAGCTTTAAAAACAAAAACAAACAAACAAAAACTCCAAAAATCTGGCACCAAGATCACAAAGAGGGAATATTGTTCATCCTTGGAGCAGCACAGTGACGTTCCGCAGGAGATGAGCAGATGCCCACAAGGCCAAACTCCACTCCTCTCTGCTCACGGGTGGCGTCCGGCTCGTTACAAGGCACCAGTCAACGCACCAGTCAATGCACCTGACCTGCCGTGCGTGCTGGGGCTGCTCCGGGGAACGTGGCCCCAAACTCTGAGCTCCCATCAGTGATTTTCACCGCAAGACCACATGCTTCCTCTGCCTCGTGTTTAAAGACCTTCCAGTCTTGAGTCACCAAAGTCGTCCTTGGATTCACCAGAAAGTACAGGTTATCCACAGCCAAACCTCTCCCCTAAAGGAAGAGGGACTGCCATTCCTCAGGCACCTACTATGTGTTCTGGAGGCAGCAGCCCACAGCTTCTGTGACGGATACGGGTCAATGTCACCAGATGCTCTGATCTTATCTGTTCGGGGTGACTCCTCTCATCACAAACATCTGTGGGAGTCATTCTGTCCACCCTCAAAGGGCCCTAAAAGCAGCCACAAGAAGCAAAGACCATCCAAGCAGCTAGAGGACAGACTCCAAAGCAACTACAAAAATAATCAAAGTCAAATACAACTTGTGGCTTCTAACAGGTGGGCATATGTTCATTACACAAATCTTGCAATGTTTATGTTTTCCTAATAAAATACTGAAAACAATTTAAAAGCTAAGTGGAGCACTACACAAAGATGAACACTATTAACAGGAGCAGGAAACGTGTTTCCTAAAGCAAGAACCGTTTCAGATCCTTGTAATCACGGAAGGGACCACGTCCCTTCACTGAGACAATCAACCGTGATTTCCAGAGTGATCACAACGATGGCCCACGAATGGGCAAGGAATTCAGTAACCGATCAACAGTAGTTGTCACAGAAGGGAGGGTCGAGTCGGGGCCACTCAACATGGGCCCACTTGGGAAGGTGTGAGCCACAGATAGCATTACACCTCAGCGAGACGGCATTTTCCGAGCACCAACACACAGGGAAAGCCGCATTAGGCAGATGGCGGGAGAGTAAAGCTTGCTACAGAGACCACAGGGCTTGCAGGGGCAGGAGGGCAGTGAGAAGATTACAGCCTGATCCTCTGCCCTCAAAGAGCCCCTGACCCATTTCTCTATGGGAAAGGAAACTGCTGCGGTGAGACAAGCAGAGAGAAAGAGCCTGCGGCCAACACCAGCAGTTTCTTTAAGTGCTCTATTTTCTCCTAGAGGGGGCAACCAGTGGGAGCCCTGAAGAATGAAAAGAGGCATCAGCGGACACATGTGCAGTAACAGGGAGCCACGTGGTTAATGTGTCAACCGCACCCGCTTTCCTTACACAAAAATAAAACCCAGCCCTCCCCCCTACAACAACCCCGACCCTAGGCTCTGAATAGGCTCTTATTTAGCCCAAGTCCCCTGCAGCCACACCGCAAGCCCAAATCCACAGGTGTTTTCAGTAAAGATCACTGGAGGCTACCTCGACGGTCCTGCACCTGGACACAAGGTAAAGAGCATGGGCCAAGGGATGAACAAACTGTCCCCTTATGTTTGGAAGGGCGAAATGAGGTGGTCTGGGCTGTCCCGGCCCAGCGAAGTCAGGAACTTCGCTTTTTAAGGTCAGCAGCCTCCCGGACAACGCAAGCAGAAACTCCGGGACCTGTCCTCCTGTAACGAAAGGATCCAAAGCTTGTTCTGAGACTCCCGTATGGTGGGCTCCGGGGCGGCCCCTCGGCCATCGGAGGTCCTGGACCTGGAGTTTGGGGGGGGTCTGTCTTTCTAACTGACCACCAGAGGCAGCCTGGGTTCCAGGGTTAGTTAAAGCGCCGGCCCGAGGTGCCTCCCAGGCCAGCTGGGCAAGGGCAAGGGCTCGGGCGGGGTCTCGGGGAGACCCGGGATGGGCGGGGACAGTGAGGGCAACAGGTGAGAAGCCGCGTACGGAGGGAAGTTCTCAGCTCCGGGGACGACAGCGGCCCAGGCTCCCCCAAGGTCCGGACGGCCCCCCGCGGCACTTACGCGCTCGTGGGTCCACGGCTGGGCAGAAGCGAAACTTTCTGGGGCCCAGCGGAAGAGTGCGGTAGCGCGCCGTGGCCCGCCATGATACGCAGAGCCGCCGCAGGCGGGCGCGGACTACAACTCCCGTCATGCTCTGCAGGGCCGATGCCTACAAGTCCCGTCGGACCCCACAGAACCGGGCGGACTGCGATTCTGCGTTTGCTCCGCAGGGCTGAGGTTTGCAACTACCCCTGGGAGCACGGTCCCACCGGCTCCCGCTTAAGGCTTGCAGTTCCCGCGGGCTCCTGTGTCCGCAGGTCACCTATGTGGCACCTTGAAAGCAGCGTTGTGCCCGTGCAGCTTTTGAGAACTTAAAACGCGGCTAGTTCGTGTTGAATCGTACATGGGCTGTACGTGCAAAATACACCTGACTTCCAGAGACTTAGTATGAAAAACATAATGCGAACTAGCGTGTTACTACTTTTATGCAGATTACAAGTTGAAACGATAATATTTTTGATACCTTGGGCAGGCTAAATGGAAAGCATTCATGTATTGCTGGGCTTCGCATCTTTTGATCCCCTCACTTCCTAACACCGGCACCTATTGGAATTCAGTGCTCAAAATTAAGTGTTTATGAATAAACTACCACCCCTGATTTCTCCCTCACTCTCAGTCCGATTTCTATTTATACGTTCGATTTTCTATTTGTAAGTTGCGAGTCATCTTGAGGCTGGGCTCCAGGTAACAAAACGCCTTCTTCATTCATGACGTTTGCTGTGGACACAAGACAGAAGAGCGACAGGACCCGGGGTACTTCAGCCCGTGACTGAAGCCCGGTCTCTTGTCCTTCCTTAACTCTAGCTGCCCTTGTTCCTACCATTCAGCTAGAAATATCTTCTATCTCCCAGGACTTAGCTAGTGGTGTCCAGTCAGCTGCTATGGCCCCAGCATTGCCTTGGTGGGAAAATCTAGGAAAGCAAATAGATTTCTTACTTAAGGTTAGGGTATGGCATGTCATTAGTGCTCTTTTATAAATTAACTAGGTATAGATAAGTCAGCGATTAGATGGATGGGCTAGCTGATTTGTGGGGTGGCAGGGAAGTGATTTCCATTCTTCCTGTTATAAAACTATGAAAGGAAGAGGAATGAGGGGGAAGATGGCAACTGGAAAGTCATCGTTCTGACCACAGTCTGAAGGGTTTTGTGACACGTTATGGATGGGAGAGATTATAATGTTGGATTTTAATACGACTTTCTCAGGACTGTGACCTCACATCCTCACAATTGTGACCCCACATGATTTGGACTGTAACCCCACATGTTCAGAGTTGTGGCCCTAGTGAAGAGGTCATGACCCCACATACCAGAAGACTTGACCCCATGTTCCTGGGGTCGTGACCCCATGTGCTTGAGTCCATTGTCCCCACTTGATCAGGGTTGTGAGCTCACATCCTTGGGGCTGTGACAACTCATGCTCAGGTCCATGACTCTTTGTCCTCTGAGTGGTGTGACCCCTGTGCCAGAGGCTGTTACCCCACTGGATTACAGTTGTGACCCTACATCCTTGGGGCTGTGACCTCTTGCCTCAGGCACTGACCCCATGTGACTGGGGCTATGAATGTTGGAGTGTGACCTCTCTGAGCCCCGATACCCTCCTTGGTTTAAGCGGGAACCAAAAACCTTACAAGGTGCTTGTGAGATGTAAGAATGTCTGGGCCGGGCACCGAACAGATCTCAGTAAAAATCTGTTTCCAGTCTCCGGTGGGCGTCTTCGGTCAGATGCGATATTCTGTGTGGGCAGGGTAGTCACTGAAACCTCACAAGGGGCTCTGAGATGCACGAGAATTCCCTGCACACCCACGGAGATCAGTGCCCTGTATTAGCCTGCTTATGCTGCCTTCAGAAAGTCCCAGAGACTAGGTGACTTAAACAGGTCTCCAGGCCAGAAGTCTACGATCAGGGTGTCTGTAGGATTGACTCCTTCTAAGGCTGCGAGGGAGCGCCTGTTCCATGCTTCTCCTGTTTTCTAGTGCTTGCTGCTGATCTCTGGTGTTCTTGACTTCTGATAGTATAACTCCAGTCTTCACACAGCATTCTCCCTTTGTCTGGATCTGTGTCCAAATTTTCATTTTTATAGGGACACCAGTCTTAAGGGGTTATGGGCTCACCCTCACCTATATGGCCTCACTTTATATCATTACATATGTAGTAACTACCCTTACAGAGAAGGTCATGTTCAGAGGAACTGAGAATTAGGACTTAAACTTAAGAATTTGGTGGGGAGTAAGAGAAGGACACAGTTCAACCCATACATGCCGGAAGCTACAGGTTTGTATACCCTAAAGAACCCCATGGAAATGCAACTTATGAAATTATACACCCATACACTTCATTTTTTTAATCATAGGAAGGGATCTTAGAGATAACTGAGTTTAAACCTCTCCAGTTATGTTGAATAAATAAGGAGGGGAAGTGGTTTGCTAAAGATCCAGCCAGAAAAGTGAGTGTGATTTCCTATAGAGACCAGTATTTGTGGGTTTCCTCTAATTTTTAAGTAAACAGAAGACGCTTTGAGAAATTAGTAATGTTCAGTGTTTTTTTTTTTTTTTTAACTCATTTTATCCTCACTTTTGGAAAAAATCAGAGGCAGATTGCCGAACCAATTGTAACCGAAGTGAGGAGAAAGATGCAGGTGGGTACTTCTCCAAACTCTCATAGTTTGTTGTAAAGTGCTTTGAAATAGTTTTAATGACACATGTAAGGTGACGTATTTAAGGTGGACATTCCCAATTGCATGGACAATTGAGCCTTGTAATTTTCTCTGAGTCCAGAAGGTTCATCCAAGTCATCTGGAAAGAGGACCAGCAATTCCCTAGGCCTAGAGTAATACTATGGAAATCTTTCCCCAAACAGGCCAAATGACCAGAGGCTGGCCAACTTGAGAATAGAGCTAATTTGTCTTTGTGGTCTTATACCCTCCCCCTGCCACAAACACGGGCTTGTGCTGCCTTCACACAGAGTGGGCCTCCATATGTGGCAAGGAACATTCTGGAGGTCTGCATACCCTCTCCATTCTCACCTCTGGCCCCATCTCTAATCCTTGCAACTCTCCAGTGCCCATCCACTGCCCATGTCCTTTCTCTAACCATGAGTGATGCTCAAGTCTGATTTTCTGATATGGTGCAAATCAAGGAACCAAATTGCTATTGTCCTTCAGTCCTTCCGGCCACACTCTGTTTTGTGGAGGGGATGGGTGTGTGGGAGAGGGGGTTGTAGGCACCTTGGACCTAAAATCTGGGCTGGCCCCAAGGTAGAGAGTGGAGTTCAGGATAAGCCTTACCCCCTGCCCAAACTTCCCCCAAACCTGCAAAATATCTTCCACCAAGTTTTCAGGATACCCAAAATTCCCAGCAGGAAGTGTATCATTCCTTCTGATTGGAAAGGTGATCTCTGAAAAGTCCTTGTTCTGACACAATGGGTCATAAAATAGGGAAAAAAAAAACAAACAAACCTTGGACTTGAAGATAGCGAACTAAGGTGTCAGGCCAGGAGAGAGATGAGCCCTGGAGCACTCAAGATACACTTGGCCTCCTGGACAATTTTGCCTAAGGCCTAAAAGAACCAATTTCCCACCATCCAGAGCCATACAAGATTTGTTCCACACTTTATCTCCAATCCTCCTCCTGTATTCCTCCCTGCACCCTAAATCCTAACCCAGATCCCCAATAAGCAGAGAATTTTTAGGCGTCTTATATAATGACCTTGGGTAGAAATAAGGGGAACACAGCCAGAGGTGCGTCCGTGCAAATCTTTTATTTGTGCATGTGATACAATGATGCTTTCTGTCTTTGTGAGATGATTACAATAGTAATTCCTATTTGGAGCTGAATCATTGGCAAAGCAACTACTTATATGCGTATGACCTCATGTGCACCTCCATCATGTGGGTAGTCTGCCTTTGTGTTGTTGGCATTTATACAGTTTTACAGAGGAGGACACTGAGGGTCTGAGATGCCCAAGGTCACAGTGAGTCAGTAAAAGTGCTTAGATTTGGGGTTTGGGTCCAGGGCTCAGATCCTGAGAGCCTTTTCAGATAGATAGTCTGCTTTGGGGTCTCTTCTGCTGGGTTTTCCCAGACTCGTGGGCCTCCTTGTCCTGTCCCAGGTAGGTTCCATAAATAAAAGCTATCAGGAGGTCAGCAAAACAGGCAATGTCTGGACTGATGGACTCTAGGGAAGAGTTCGTGGGAAGCCATTGGTGGTACCTGGGGTTGACCAGAAGATGTAATATAAGCAAGTGTGGAAAGGAAAAAAAAAAAAAAACAGAAGTAGGAAAAAGCCAAAAAGATGGTCTCCAATCCACTTATTCAACCAACCACAAACCCTGTGGGGCACCAAGGGAGGTTCTAGAGTTTCAGCAGGAGGCTTGTGCCTTTGAGGAACTTCTACTCTGGCTAGAGTCATCTGAGGTCTGGGGCTGCCCTGGGCTTAAAGTTCCCATTCAAAGACCAGCAAGGTTCCTCCTCCCTTCCTGATTTTGTCCGAGAGAGCAGGGAGGTAGAAATGCCGTTAAGACATCTTTTCTAGGAACCACTGTGGATGTTTTATGTGCCAGGCATGGCAGGAGATCTGCAGCCCAGTATCCAGGGCACTTTGATTGACTACAGGGGGAGAGACAGGCCCACAAGAGTCTAGCTGAGGTCGAACCGTGGTTCTGTGGGTGGAGAGAGGGGGAAAGCAGAAGGTTGTGGCCAACGAGGGTGTGGTCAAGGTATGTAGAGAGTGGCCACCCATGTGTAGCTCTCTGATTGTATTTTTCGGCAGTCTTACTCATGGTTCCCTCTCTGATAGGATGTCCCTCTGTCTTCCCATTCACATCTGTGCTTCTCTGGGCCTCTGCTCTTAGATTCCCAAGGAACTACATTAGGAGAAGAGGCTCCACTTTCTACTCTTGGGGATGACAAAAATCACTAGAAATGTAAGGAGTTAGACACGAGTGTATTTAGTGACAGGATCTCAGGGGTGTGGCTGAATGTGTTGAAAGAAATACTTAGCAGAGCAGCTTTTGCTGGGAAGGAATGGGATGGGGTAAGGAGATGAAGAAGTGAACCTCTCAAAAGGCATGCTCTGGTAGTAAGGGAAGACCCTGAAACCTGCCTTCTGGGAAGAGTGGGGTTGAGAACATGCAGCTTTGGTTTTGGAGCTGCAGTCCTCTGCCGTTCCCCTCCCTGGACTCAGCCTGCCTCTGAATAAAAGTTGAACAAAATTTTAATAATATTAGGTTTGAAAGGGGCACCGAATGATTATCCTAACCAGAAGTCCATTCACTTATCTCTGAGCCCACAACTACTCATTGTCTCCTTCCTTTTGCTGTTTCTTCTATCTGTGCTGAGTGATGTCCCCACCTATTAGTTGGCAAGACCATGAGAGCTTTGTCCTTCACTGGCGCACCACCCAGTCCTCTCCAGCAGGTGTTACTGGTCTAATTTTTAAAACTAGACCTTCAGTCTTCCCCAGCCAGATAAAATGCTTCTAAGGCTGGCCACCCAATTGCAAATGCATCATTGAAACCGTAGCTGGAGCTGAAGGGGTGAATGCTTTATGTGCTCTCTATGTGCCAGCCAAAGGCTGGAACAGTAATTACTTTATTCAAAAGGCATAGACGGAGTGACTGCTGTGTGCAAAGTCCTGCCCAAGGGACTGTGGGAAGAATCCGGAATTCTCATTTTCAAGGACTTACAGCCAACCATACCCAACTGGGGTGCAGGTCAGAATCACCTAGGGAGATTTTCCAAAGGCCCCACTCCAGAGCTAAATCAGGTTGGAACCAGATCTGTGTGGTATGGGAACATTTTGAAGATGGGTTTTATCTATGTCCTGAGATGTGATGCTATGGGACAGTGTGAGAGGCAGGCATGTGTACGTCTAACTAAAAAGCAAGGTCAAGTATAGATGTTGCCAAAGAGAAGGATAAGCATGGTGCTCTGAGAGCATAGATTAGGGAGGAAGGGTTACTGTAACTCCAGCAGCCTGGGGCAAGAAAGCTCGACTGTGTTCCCTAGGCATGGGTCCCCCAAATGCATACATTAGAAAAATAATGACAGTTGTCATTCTTTGCTCCCACTCAATACATCGTGCTAGAACACCAGGGCCCTTGGCAGGGTGCAGGACCCGGGGTGCAAGACCTCAGGCACTCTGCATTCCAATGGGGCGGGAAGATAAGACATGCACAAGTGTAACTATGACACATGGTGGAGAGTGACAAATACTATTTCAGAGGGGACAAGCGGAGTGCCACAGCACACCAGAGAGTGCTCTTCTGATTTTCAGATAGGGAAAGTCTTCCTGAGGAGTTGGCCTTTCAGCTGGGGCTTGTAGGTAGTGGAGTAGGAGGACAGGTGTTCCAGGCCCTGGGGACAACATGACGGGGACCCAGAGGAGACTGGGGGAAGGGTGTCTGGAAGGATGGGAGAAGGGTGTGTTTTTTGTGTGGTTGGATCCTGAGCTGCATGGGGGGGATGGCAGAAGGTGGAATAACAATGGAAACGTTCATTGGCCCCAGATTGCAGGGGCCCTGAAAGACTTGCTGAGGTGTTTGGGCTTTATTTGCATAGTGTGAGGATCCACAAAGGGTTCCGAAGCACCCTGGTGTCCATTCAGAAGACACTTTGTGGGGAAAGAGGTGAGGAGTGGAAGATGCTGAGGAAGTGAGATCATTTGGGGATGGAACCACGGGCATTCAATGAACATGGACAGAAACAGCTCTGGGGGACATGGGGAAGGCAGAGGCAACAGGACTTGGCTGTGGGAGTGGAGGGAAGGGAAATGCAGGACTCAGAGATGATGTGGGTTTGGAGTGTCGGTGGCTGGGGGAAGCTGGTGCCATCAGCCAAGCAGATGGAGAACATCTGAGGTGGAAACTGATGAATCTGAAGTATCAGCTCGATATCCATCCAAAGAGGATGAGATGTAGGAATCTTCACCCTGGTTGCCTTGGCCGAGGAGGATGTTTAGTTTTCTGGACCTTCAGAGCTGGACTATTGGTACCTAGAGGGTCATGATGGTATCTCCTTATCTTTATGTCCTGCAAACAAATGCTTCATGCAGAAGGTGGCACTTACTGCATTCATTCTTTCCACAAAAGATTATTTATGGGCTGAATATCCAGGTGCTAGTTCATGTGGCATACACTAGAGCTATGATATGGAATGTATCTCCTGTCTAGTTGGGTCTTCAGGATCCAGATTGCATTCTGACTTGCTTATTTGAGGATATGCTTATCTTGGCCGAGTGAAACAGTCTCACCCAGCAGTCACAGAGGAGTGCAGAGCCAACCCCTCCAAAGTCAGCTGGCACAACCCTCCAGGTGAGCAGGGGACAGACCATCTACCATCAGTCTGCATCTATACAATTAGCACACACATGGAGCCTCAGACCCTCAAAAAGCCTTGGAGGGATTCCTTTCTGGGAATCCTTCCAAGTTTCAGAGCCTTCTGGACTAAGCAATGTCTGAAGGAATGAATTAATGAAGGAATGGATGATGAACTCAGAATCCAAGAAATGTTTTTCTGGATGGAAATATACAGTTTCCAGTTTCTGCCACTATCTGCAGAAGAGGAGACATGAAGGACCTACTTGTGGAAGGTGGCCATGGCATTCCCCAGCATGCCCTCCATGATGCCCTTTCCTGCCCTGCTTCTCCTTGCTCCCACTCCAGCAGCTCTGTCTACCTCCATTGGCACCACTGAACTCCCTTTCAATAGAAGGAGGCACCCTCGTAATTGAAGGAGCCTGCTGTGTGATGAGGAATGCTGGCTGCCTGCTGCCCGCAGATCCGGAAGTGCCGGAGCAGACTTTTGAGATGTCTGCGGAACTTGACCCCGACAAAAACGTAGAGCACTGGGTTGAAGCAGCAGTGGGAGAAGGCAAGGTTGCGGCAGATGAGCATGGCATAATCCATCTGTTGGCTGAACTCGCAGCTCTGGATGACCCCAAGTTTCAGCAGTGTCTCCAGAAACAGGAGCAGGTTGTAGGGAGCCCAGCTAAGGAAGTAGGCTGCCACGATGGTGAATATAAGCCTGACTGTCCGAGGGCGCCGTTTGGACCGAGAGCGGAACAGGGTCTTGAGAATCTCCACGTAGCAGAACAGGATAATCCCGATGGAGAGCAGGAAGAAGACATTATGCTGGTAGACCGAGGTTAGGAACCCCTTCCTTTCTGAGTACTGACACTGTGAAGAAAGCACTGTGTGGAAGATAGCATCAGGGATGGAGGACAGGATGCTGGTTGCCCACACAGCTATGGTCACCAGCACACGGCACTGGAGGGTGTGGACACGCAGGGATGAGAGGGGCCTCACCACCGACAGGTAGCGGTGGATAGTCATGATGGTCAGGAAGAAGATGCTGCTGTAGAGGCTGATGGAGAAGATCATGCTGAGGAACTTGCAGAGGAAGTCCCCCAGCAGCCAGCCCCAGTGGTACGCCGTGATCCACACTGGCAACAAGCAGGAGAACGCCAGATCTGAGAGGCACAGGTTGAAGATGAAGACATTGGTGAGGGATTCCAGGCTCTCATACTTCACTAGGACCCACAACACCAGGCTGTTGCCCACCAGGCTGAGGAGGAACACCAGGAGGTACAGGATGGTGGTGCTGATGGTGGCAAAGGTAAAGGTCTTGTTCTCACACAATAAGCTCTGAGGATCATATTCAAAAGGGGTGATGGACTCTGGGGTGCCTGAGGGCTCCATCTAGACAAAGAAAGCATCTGAAATGACAGAGATGTAGAGTTTCAGACCACATGGTTAGGTTAGGATCCATAGGACCCATATTACATAAGAAGTGTGTGGTCCATGGTCCAGCTACCTATGGTCACTTAACTGTAAGGTGACTAGGAACTTTGCCAGAACACGTAAGTCACTAAGCATTCTGTTTAGTTTGGCAGGCTTTTTTTTTCTTAGCAAAGCTCTCCTGATGAAGGAAGTGGTGCATTCATTTGCATTCTGTCATACACCCCATTTCTCCTTGGAGACTGGCATTTGAGTAGCACTAAGCTAGACCCTTCTTCCCGTAGGTGTATGAGGAAGAGCAATGGAATTGGAGTCAAAGAACTGAGGTCAAATTTGAGCCCCATTACTGTATTTCTGGGAAAGCTATCTAACCTTTCTGAACCTCAGGTTGTCATCTAAAAAATAGAGCTAATGCCCCCCCCCCAAATTGTTCCTTCATTTATTTAGCAAATATCTAGTAGCATTTACTCTGCCTCCTTCCCTTTGTCTCTCCCTCTGTCCCTCCCTTCTTTACTTCCTCTGCTGCCTCCTTTCCTTTCTTCCATAAAGTAAAGAAATTCTGATATCAGGATTGTTCAGGAAACTTGCTGTCTCTTGAAACAGGTCTAAAAAGAAAGGAGGAAACATCTCTCATGTAAACTCAGGTGTGAAATAACCTCAAGATTACGATGAACACTGAGATTCTGGGAGACCAAATCGTCACCAACACAGATGTCCCTTGAAAGGGAAGTATATGCAGAGTGACCTCCAAAGGCCAAAGGAGCCATGAGGCCAAAGAAAAAAGGCCAGTAAAGTCCAGTTTGCCAAGAAATGGCTTATTAAAGGGGCTTATGGACAGAGGTGTGTCTTGGGTTGCTGCAAGATGAGTGTATCTCTGCACTCTGAGACCTCCTGTTACACCTGATTTTGCAGCCCTAGAGGCTGGGGAGTGCATAATGGGTGATGACTAGGAGGAAATGTTTGAGGATATTTGTCTGTCATTGTTGTATCTCCAGAATAGATCAAGACCTTTATGTTCCAAGCATATACTTAAGGTTAATTTATTATGCAAGTGGTTAGACGAAAGGAAAGAATGGTGATTGTGGTGGTATGTGGGGGGACTGTGCTCAAAAGGGCTCCAGGTCACAGAGTGGTCATCATGGCAGATTTGTCCAAGATGGCATCAGGCTGGTTCACACACTTGCTAACACAGAAGATTAACTCTCTGAGCAGAAGGCTGCCTCACATGGGAGTTTGGTTTACAGAACATCTTATAGAGACAAACAAATGGCAATAAGCTAAGTGCCCTGTCGGAGGGGAGTAGCTAAGAGAACTGTATTGAGTCACACTGATTCAATCCTCTGAGTTAGTGAGGTTTGGGAAACTATGAAACTTGAAGGCCAGGAAGAGGAGAGGGAGTGACTTAAGAGCCAGACACTGTACTAGCACAGGCTATTCCCCTGCTCCTTCCATCCTGCGACTGTCTGTAAGGCACAGCCACCCCTACCTTATAGAAGAGGAACCCAAGGCTCAGACTGGTGAAGTGCCCTTTTCAACAGTATAAAGCCAGTAAGCAGGAAGGAGAGCCCAGCCGGGAGCCAAACCTAAGCTCTCCTGTCTTGTACTTGGAGGAGGAGAAAGGGAAAAGCAGCCCAAGTTTCTCACTTACCTAGTTTGGGATGGGAGGAATAAAAGGGGGCGTCTCAGACATGTCCTATTTTAGGTAGTAAGTCAATTCATGTCTCCAAACACCAAAGTGAAGATGGTTGAAAATATTACATATAGTTGGTTTCTTTTGTATTCTTTTGATTCCCAAAGAGGAATACATAAGCTTTTGTATGTTTACTGTCCACTTATGTTTCTTATTTTGAAAGTATTTATGAATTTTGTTCATTTTTTTGCTTGGACTAATAATGTTTTCCTTATGAATTTTTAAAAATTAAAAAAAATATTTAATTAATTTATTTGACAGACAGAGATTACAAGTAGGCAGAGGCAGGCAGAGAGAGAGAGGAGGAAGCAGGCTCCCTGCAGAGCAGAGAGCCTGATATGGGGCTCGATTCCAAGACCTGGGGTCATGACCTGAGCCGAAGGCAGAGACTTTAACCTGCTAAGCCACACAGGCACCCCTTCCTTATGAATTTTTAAGAGCACTTTTTGGTACTGTCAACCTGTTGTGCTTCTTAGCTTTTAATTCTGTCCATGTCTTTTCTTGTCTTTTTCTTTCTTTTTTTTTTTTTTTTGACATTTAGAAAGTGGGAGTCTACATTTTAAAGAGGGGCTCATCTGATTCAATCCAATTGTGTTTGATGACTTCTGACATATGCCAGGCCCTGTGACAGATGCTGGGCTTTTGGGTGGAAACATAACTAATAAATAGTCTCTATCTATAAGACGCTTATAGTTTAGAAGGAAAATAGAAATCGTAAAAATGTCTGGGATTTCCTGTAGTGTGATGAGTTGGAAATGCAGATATTTTGGGATGGAGCCTTATAAGCACCCCTCATATCATACAGGTGATCCCCAAAGTCTGCTGCTTGGCTTTCATCTTCTCCTGACCTAGGGCCAGTGTAAGCTGACCCATCTTCTTAATATCATCAGCCCAGCTGCGTGGTTAGAAATTTCTCAAAATTAAGTGACTTATCCTGACAAAGAAGATATCTTGTCCCTCTTTTATTGCAATTTACTAAAAACAAGTAGCTTGACAAAATCTCAGTGTTGTAACATATCTCATGAACACAGAACAAAACAACAGAAAGCTGGTTTGGCTTCCTTGGCTGATGATTTGTGTTGCATCGCCAAGATAAGATAATCACAGGTCTCTACGTTGAGTGGAGTTCACATTTTCTCCTCAACTCTCCAGAATAAAGAAAGTCCTCAGGCTGGTCTGGGATGGCAGGGAGCCAATAGCCAATCAACTCAACTTCCATTTCTCCCTCTTTACCTAGTTTTTTCCAGATCTGTGGTCCTGAATAACGCAGATTGAATGGGTTGTTAAGAGGACTTTCTAGTTCCTGCTTTGCCTGGCTATCAAGTACTGAATTATTTACCATGGAAAAGATAACATAAGTGGGTTTCATTTCTCAATAATATTTGAGTAAGCTAAGATTTGACCAACCATTCCACAGATAAGAGCTATAAACCCTGGGAAAGAAACCAAAACCAAAGCCCCAAACCTTCCTCTGGGCACTATTGAGCAACCAAAAGATGGTGAATACTGGAAGGGACCAGGCATTTGAAAAAGGAGAGCAACTGAATGGCACAGGTGGGATTCCCATTTTTTGGCTTTGGCCTCAGTGCAGGAGCCGGTTATAAGGGGCAGCTAAAATTCCAGTAGCAAAGTCACAATTTTTTGGTCTTGAAAAACTAGAGGGCTGAGCTTAGGGCAATCACAGCCACTGGAGAGGGGATGAGGTGACATCGCAGAGAGGAAAGGGTTAGATAGTGAGAACCTCAGGATCTGTGTGTTTACTCTGCCCAAATGTTTGGTTGACCTCTGAACCATGAATGCCCCTGTGAATGTGGAGGCGGTGAACTGAAATTGAGCTGCTGCCTACTTCATGGGAGGCAGAGTTTAGAGTCTGAGCTGGCCACTTTAATTGGGTGATAGAACAAACAACAAATAAAACAATGATTACTTTTCAAAAGAATAAAACAGAATCTGGTCTGCACAGCATAGCATCTGTAATGATCAGGCTACAATACATCACTCGGCATGTGGAGAAATAGGAGAACGTGGTCCACCCTCAAAAGGAAAAAACCCCATCAAGAAACTGACCCTGAGATGACCCAGATGTTGGAATTCATGAAATAAGCATGGAAATGCAACTCTCTTCACTGTGCTCAAGGGACTGACTAAAAGGACTAAAGGAAAATATATCCCTAATGAATGGAAAGATAGATCTCAGAAAAGAAAGACAAACTAAATGAAAGGCCCCAAAGGAAGTGGAAACAAATAACAATAAGATATCTGGAAAAGCCAAAATAATTTGGAAGTAAAACAACATATTTCTAAAGACTCAGAGTCAAAGGAAAAAAAAATCAAAGGCTAATTATAAAATATTTGGAACCAAATAGTAACAAAAATAACGCCTATCAAAATTCATGGCACACAACCAAAGCATACTCAGAAATGTATACCTTTCAATGCTTATATTGGAAAAAAGAAAGGTCTAAAATTAGTGATCTAAAATCAATGACTCAGAAGCTAGGGGAACAAAAGAGCAAGTTAAACCCAAAGGAATTAGAAGGAAGGAAATACAGATAAAAGAAGAAATAAAAAATAGGGAATAAAAAGAGAGGAAAAACCGGTTGTTGGAAAAATTTTTTTTAAATGTTAATAGAACTCTAGTTAGGTTGAGAACATAAAGAGAGAGGACACAAATTCTGGGTAGCAGGTATGGAAGAATGGGCATTGCTACAGATCTTGTAGATTTAAGTGACTAACAAAGAAATATTATGATCAATTTTACATTAGATACAGCAACTTAAATAAAATGGACACATCTCTTTGAAAATTCAACCTACCAAAGCTGACAAAGAGGTGATACAGCAAATCTGTGAAGTCCTACTTTTATTGGAGAAATTTAATTAACTATAAAAAAAAACTTTGTCACAAAGAAAACTCCGGAACTAGATGATTTTTTTCTCGTGCATTCTGTCAAACTTCTAAGGAAGAAATAATACCAATCTTTTACAAACAATCTGAAGTACAGTACAGAACACTTCTCAAATCATTTCAGGAGGCCAGCATCATCCTGATACCAAAACCAGACAAAAACATCACAATAAAGGAAACTACAAAACCAGCATCACTCATCAATATAGACGCAAAAATTCCTTAACCAAGTGTTAGCGTGTCAAATCCAGCAATCTACTTTAAAAGGAGTATATATTAACGACAAAGTGGTGTTTATTCCAGAAATATGAGAATGGTTTAACATTTGAAAACTCAAGTAATTTGGGGCACCTCAGTGGCTCAGTTGGTTAAGCGTCTGCTTTTGGGTCAGGTCATGTTCTCAGGGTTCTGAGATTGAACCCAGCTTCGGAGTCCCTGCTCAGCAGAAAGTCTGCTTATCCCTCTGCTCCTCAATTCACTTGCTCTCTCTCTTCTTTCGAAAAAAAAGTAAAATCTTTTTAAAAATCAAGCAATTTGTCACCATATTGACAGAATAAAGACAAAAGCTACGTGACACTTTTTAATCAATGCAGAAAAGTATTTGACAGAACCCCATACCTATTCATGATGTAAATTCTGAGCAAATCAGAAATTAAAGGGATATTGGACATCTACAAAAGCTATTTCACTCTTCTGGTGATTAATCATTCCTATACACAAAATATCATAGGCGCTTCTGGTCTGGGGTTGGGAGGTCTTGGGGATGCACAAGGCAAAATGGTGCCAACCCCCAAACCACTGTGAGTTATATTCTAGGAGCCCGGTCCCCTTTTGCCTGTCACTGCCCTCCCTCCCTGTCTCTGCTTGCTCAACCCCTCCAGTCCACAATATGCTTCTGGATGGAGAAACACAGATCTAAATTATCCAACCACTGATCATAATGCCTGACCTAAAGGCTAGGCACCAGATAACCCCCTATACTTTCTTTCTTCAGCAGAGGAAAAAGAAAAGCATGTACATGATAGGTCTACTCAAAGTGCTTGGACCAGGTTTTTAGCAATACAGATTTAGGGAAATCCGCAGACAATAGGGCCTCAGAGGCTCTGGAAGTAGGGGTCAGGACTCTGCATATTTACTAGCTCTCCCCCTGGTACATGCTATTAATATCAGAGGAAAACACAAGTTAGAAGTGTTTGTAAAGGAACTCACCTAGATCTACACCTCTTTAGATGCGTCTTGAGGGAGAAATGGCACTTCTCTGCTGCACATTGTGCTCCAAGAAACTGAAACACTGCCCTGCCCAGAAGGTTAAAGGGAAGACGGTTGCAGTTGCCTTTAGTCTCAGTGGGAGGCAGGGAGCCTTGGCTAATCCCTCCTCTCCCTTTCCTGGCTTCCCGGATTGACCCACCCTCAACCTCCCCACTCCCACCCAAGCCTTCCTGTCAGAACCGGCCCCATTGCTGATCACCTGACCTATCTCCAAAGGCAGGTGTGGTTCACAACTTAAGGGTCATCTGGGCCCCTGGGTCCCCCTGAGAAAAGGGTCAGGTAATTTTGGAGTTGCAAGGAATCCTAAAGGATAAATTTTTTAAAAGTTGCATCTGTATTTTAGTAAAATTTATATTTATTAGCATACCAGTTACATATGATGATGGCGATGACGATTTTATTTTATTATATATTTATTTGACAGAGAGAGCGAGAGAGCGAGCATGCGCTTGAGCACACGAGCAGGGGGAGCAGCAGAGGGAGAGAGAGAAGCAGGCTCTCCGATGAGCAGGGAAGTGGATGCGGAGCTTGATCCCAGGACCCTGGGACCATCACTTGAGCCAAAGGTAGATGCTTAACTGACTGAACCACGCAGGACCCCTAATGATGATGATTTTAAATTGAGATAACATTCATGGAACAAAAAATTTACTACTTTAAATTGTAGAATTCTGTACTGTTTAACATATTCACAATATTTACAAGCATCCTTGCTATTCAATTCTGGAACATTTCCAGCCCCCCCAAGAAAAATCCCATACTTGTTAGCAGTCAGTCCCTTTCCTATTTCCCTCCATCCTCCCTAGCAACCACTAATCTACTTGCTGTCCTTATGGTTTTGCCTATTCTGGACTTTTCTTCTGGGTGAAATCTTATAATACGTGACCTTCGGTGACGAGCCTCTTTCACTGAGTATAATGTTTTGAAGGCTCATGCATATTCTGGGATGTATCACTACTTCCTTCCATTTTGCGGTTGAATACTATTCCACTGTATGGATACACCACATTTCATTTATCCATTCATCAGCTGAGGGACATTTGGGTTGTTTCCACTTTGGGGCTATTATGGATAATGCTACCCTGAACATTCATGGACAAGTTTTTGTGTGGACATGTATTTTCAGTTCTCTTGCCTACATACCCAAGAGTAGAATTACAGGGGTGTATGGTGACTCTGTTTAAACTTTCTGGGGGAACTGCCAGACTGCTTTTCACAGAGCTGTACCATTTTGCTTTCCCACCAACAGTGCATGAGGGCCCCAGTTTCCCCCTTTCTTCACCAATCCTTGTTCATTTTCTCTCTTTCTTTCCTTTTTAAATTACAGAGTATGAAATGGTAGCTCACCATGATTTTGATGTACATATCTTTCATGGATAACAAGGCTAAGTATCTTCTCATATGCTTATTGGTCCTTTGGGTACTTCCTTGAGAAGTGTCCATGCAGAAACTTCCCCTTTCTCAAGTTTGGGTTATTTGGCTTTTTATTATAAAATTGTAAGCATTATTTATATATTCTGGATACTAGAGTCTTCTCAGATATATGATTTGCAAATAACTTCTCCCATTTTGTGAGAACTTTTTAAATTTGTTGAGAGTGTCCTTTCATAAACAAAAGTCTTTAATTTTGATGAAGACCCATTTATATATACATTTTTAATTCTTGTGATAAATTATATAAGGATAATGCTGGCCTCACAGGATGAGTTTGGAAGTGCTCCTTCTGCTTCTATCTTCTGAAAGAGATTATAGGGAATAGATGTAATTTCTTCTTTAAATGTTTGGTAGAATTCACCCACAGGCCCATCTGGTCTGGTGATTTCTGTGTTGGAGAGTTATTAATTGTTGATTCAATTTCTTAGTAGATAGAGGCCTATTCACATTGTCTGTTTCTTCTTGTGTGAGTTTTGACAGGTTGTATATTTGAAGGAATTGGTCCATAGGTTATCAAATTTGTGGGCATAGTACTGTTCATAATATTCCCCTATTACTTTTTAATGTTGATGTAGTTTGTGGTGATGTCTCCTCTTTTGTTCCTGATATTAATAATCTGAATCCTCTCTTTCTTAGTCTGACTAGGCACTTATTGGTTGTATCAAAATTTTCAAAGAACCACTGTTGGTTGTATTGATTTTCTCTACAAAAATGGGATCATATTATGCCCATCATATTATGCCAGCAAAGTGGCACGAACATCTTTCCAAGCCCATTTTATTCTAGCAATTGAAAAGCGTTCCACCACATTGTGGTGCCATATTTTACCTACTTCCCTGTCAACGGACGCCCGGTTTGCTTCCAAGTTTTAAAATTATCCCAATGATACAGGGAACATCCCTGAAGCTATACCTTTAATGCACTGTATTGATATTTCTATGGGATGGATTTTTCAGAAGTGGTGGATTTCTGGGTCATATGTGAATTTTACATTTTGTGTATGTGACAATGTATGTGAATTTTACATTTTGGTGCATATTGCCAGATTGCCCTCTATGGAGGTGGTATTTATTTACATTTCCACAATAGTGTACAGATGTCCCCATTTCCATGCACCTGGTCAAAATTGGATGTTACTGGCTTTAAAAGTTTTAGTCATTTTGAAAGGAGTAGAGAAGTATCATGTTGTTTTGATTCAAACTATATATTATTTTTAGCTAGACATTTTTTTTCCACAGCTTTATTGGCCAATTATGGGTGTGTGTGATTGCTCTTTGCCAAAGTAGGTAATTATCAAGAGGACTCATATAGGAAGTGTTTAACCAATGTTTATTCCCTAAATATGAAGACACAATTTGAAACTAAGGAGTTCACAATTCCTCATGTTTGGTTTTAGTGTGAAAAAGAAGTCATGGTTTTGCCTTAAACAGAAAGTTCTGAAATACTTCTCAGGCTGGACGAAGGTGGAACTGAGTTCCAGCTCATGCAGACTGGACGGACAGAAGGGGAAGTCCAATCTTAGGTACAGCACAAAGTGGACAGAGGCCTGGTTACCACAGTTCGAGTCTGGACCCATCTGTGGGGAAGTGGGATTCAGGGCAGAGACCAGCATCGGCAGAGGTATTTGGCATCAGCATCAGAGTGGGACTCTTGGCAGGAATTAAATTCTGTAACAGGAACTGCTGACTCTAGATCCCCTGGTTCCTATAATCTAACTGGGCCAAGTATAAGATAGATGATTCTGTTTGAGACCCTCCACATAAGATCAGGCATAAGCGTATGTACCTCAAAGGTCTTGAAGCTTTAAGAACCATTGGAAGTGCATCCTGGCCTCACTGGATGGTACATTCATGGGGAACATCTTCAGTCATGGAGGTGAAGAGGGCCACCTTGAGTAGCCATAGAGGCCAAGGATCTCATGGAAGGGTTAGAAGGGATGAGCACCACAGTTTGTGGATGACAACACAGGAGACCACTTCAGGAACCTCATCATTAACTGAAGTTGTCTTTAGGGGGTGGGGAGGATGGTTCTGAAGTCCTGGGGGGCAGGGGAGTAGAGTGTGTGCCAGAGCCATTGTAATCTGGATTTTGAGGTTAGCATGATCTCATTTGAAACTGAGGCTAGAGAGCTTGGGGTCCCTCTAGTTATGCCACAGTCTAAAGCAAAGTTAGATCTTTGGGAGGAAATTAAATAGTCTTAGCTTCAAGAGTTATAGGAAGACATGACTCCATGAATGTCACAGTATGTCACTGCATAATAGTGCCTCAAAGTTATTTTTAAAAATTAAATTTGTCTTATTATTATCATTGAATAGGCAATAGAGTCACAGGAGTTAATGTGGATCACAGATCAAAATCAAAGATCCAGGGGTGCCTGGGTGGCTCAGTCATTAAGTGTCTAAGTGGCTTAACCATTAAGTTTGGCTCAGGTCATGATCCCGGGGTTCTGGGATTAAGCCCCACATCGGGCTCCCTGCTCAGCAGGAAGCCTGCTTCTCCCTCTCTCACTCCCCCTGCTTGCATTCCCTTTCTGGCTGTGTCTCTCTCTGTCACATAAATAAAATCTTAAAAAAAAAAATCAAAGATCTATATTGAGAAACACAGGAATTCACACCTCTATATTAATAATAAGTAGGTAAGTAAATAGGTGAGTGGGGAGGGCTCTGCTTATGGGAGAGGTCAGTAGGGAACTGTGGAGGTGGAGTTGGGGTTGGAAGATCACTGTACAGCCATCAGAGAGAAGGCTAATTCAGGGAAGAACCTCCAATGGTGGCTAATTCCAGGATTGGGCATTTTTTTTTCCATTTTTTAAAAAATTTCTTTTCAGTGTAACAATATTCATGGTTTTTGCACCACACCCAGTGCTCCATGCAATACGTGCCCTCCCTAATACCCACCACCTTATTCCCCCATCCTCCCACCCCCCGCCCCTTCAAGACCCTCAGGTTGTTTTTCAGAGTCTATAGTCTCTCATGGTTCACCTCCCCTTCCAATTTCCCCAATGGATTGGGCATTTTTGATGAGGCACAGGATATCTGCATGGTTCTGAATGGTTTCCACACAGACTACTCATTAGTTACAAAGACAGCAATAGTAGTTGTACAGCAGAGAAATCGGACAACACTTTGACCCAATGATCAGATTTAACATCCCCAGTGAAGGGCAGATGGACGTCAAGTGACGTCATATCACATCCAGATATGATGTCCGGAGGAGGACACAACATGGCTCCTGTAGTATCCAGACAGGGATGCATGACCTGAATCTGAAGATGATGAATCATCAGATAGATCTAAATGAGGAATGTCCTGTTAAAAAGCAGGGAGCTCTATTGTTCAAAAATGTCAATGTCAAGAAAGGTGAAGAAGGCTGAGGAAGTTCCTGATTAAAGGAGATAAAGGACATGACAGCTGAATGCAGCACGGGGCCCTAGACTGGGAGATCCTGTGCTAGAGGAAAAGGTGTTATGAAGAACATGATCGCATCAACCAACTAAGCCGGTACACCCATAAGTAGATTAGATACAAGGGCTAGGTTAACACAGAGCCTACTGATGTTGATCAGTGCAATGTGGTTATGTATGAGGATGTTCCCATTCTTTGGAAGTGCACCCTGAAGTATGTAGGGGTAACAGGTTCTACAGTTTCCTTTCACATAACTCAGACAGGAAGGCCTGGACTGAATGCACATGATACCACCTGTGGGATAAAATGTTAATAATAGGTGAATCTGTGAGAAGAGTTTGGAAGTGCCCCTTTGCATGGTTCTTACGCTTGCCAATTTTTCTGTTTGAAATTATTTTCAAATGAATAGTGAAAAAGCTTAAAAAAACCAAATGTATGCAGTGCAAAAATCTTACTGTCAATCCATCCCATGCCCCAAACACTTGTATTAATTTCTTGTGTTCCCTTTTAAAGTGTCCTTTTAAAAACACAATCAAGTATGGACATTTACACGCATGTTATATTCGCTTGAAGTCACAATCTAGAGATTTTTAGCCTCTCAAGAAGCCACATCAATAGAATCTTCCTTTTTTAATTTCTCCACAAGTCTTCATTATCAGCATAACATGCAGGGGTGTCCCCCTTTTGCTGAGTCGGCAATAACAAATACCGAGTCATGATGACATCTTGCCTTCTCCTCCCTGTGGAGGTGAGTGACCCACAACTCTCCTGGTTCATCCTAGGAAGCGCTGGCCGGTCTAAAGCAGTAGTCTATATACATGACTCTTCAGGTGAATCTTGGGAGCTGATAATCAGCCAAAAGCTGGAATGACTGACCTAAAGAAATGAGGTAACGAAGGCATCTGTAACTTGGAGTGGGAAAAAGAGAGTTTCTCCTAAGTTGTATTCCTTGGTGTCTTCTGGAGCATGGAGCTCAAGCCAGCAAGAAGGAAATAGAGATCCTCAGACACCCTTCTGGAGACTCTGATTCCATAACTGCAAGGTGTCTAAGGTAATTGGGACTCTCACCTATCCAGTGGGAGGGTACACACAGAGAAACATCTGTTTAGGGAGCCACTATCATTCTGGCAAGTATTGACCTTGTCACAAGCAACACTCTGAAGAAGACATTATCAACATTCAGATTTTACCCATGAGCCAGTAGAGGGGCCCAGATGTAAAGTCAATTGCTCACAGTCAAACAACAAGAAAATGGTAGCTAAGTGGGAGGGGGAGGAGAGGATGGAAAAAGAGAATCTTAAGCAGGCTCTACGCCCGGTGCAGAGCCTGATGCAGAGCCTGATGCAGGGCTCAGTCTCACCACCCTGAGATCATGCCCTGAGCCAGAATCAAGAATGAGAGGCTTAACCAACTGAGCCACCCAGGTGCCCCACTAATCTATACTCTTTTTATTTTTTTAAAGATTTTATTTATTTATTTGACAGACAGAGATCACAAGTACAGAAAGGCAGGCAGAGAGAGAGAGGAAGGGAACCAGGCTCTGTGCTGAGCAGAGAGCCTGATGTGGGGCTCGATCCCAGGACCCTGGGATCACGTTCTGAGCTGAAGGCAGAGGCTTTAACCCACTGAGCCACCCAGGTGCCCCCTAATGTATACTCTTAATCAGATACATATACAGGAGACGTTTTTAGAGATCATGTATTTGATATCTTAGGACATTATAGTCAAACTAAGGTATATAATGAGAAAGAGAGCAAAGAAAAGGATGAGCTCTGGGTTTACCAGCTCAAGCTCTGCATAAATGACCTGAAAACTTCTGTATCTATCCTTTTTTTTTTTTTTAAAGATTTTATTTATTTATTTGACAGAGAGAGATTACAAGTAGGCAGAGAGGCAGGCAGAGAGAGAGAGGAGGAAGCAGGCTCCCCGCTGAGCAGAGAGCCCGATGCGGGACTCGATCCCAGGACCCTGAGATCATGACCTGAGCCAAAGGCAGTGGCTTAACCCACTGAGCCACCCAGGTGCCCTTCTGCATCTATCCTTAAAGAAACTCTATTTCCTACAGCCACAAGCCTGAGATTTCTGAACACCGAACAACTCTCAACCTGCAAGTGTTTGAATTACAATGTAAATTAAGTCCACAGTACTACAAGGTGTCTTCTGTTAAAGTGAGGGCATTGGCTGGGATGTCCTGGGATTCTGATAATTGGAATGGGGACATATAGGAAGATCTCAAAGAAGCTGAGGGTATAGAATCCCTAAATCCTCCTGAGTCTTCTTTGCCGATAGAAGCAATCCTTCTACCTATGTTTGACTCACCAAGTCATCTAGTGGATGGGGTACATATGGGATGAGGCCCAGGCAGTCCCTGAAGGCAAAAGTAAGTCATATGAGGAATTAGCTCAAATGCCCATGGCCCCTATTTATTCTGGCTACACTGCCTTCTCTCTCTAGCTACACACCTATGACCTCACGAGCAGTTCCCTAGGACCCATTGAATGAAGAAGAAAAAAACCTCATGTCTGGTTTACAGCTGGTTCTGCATGACATGCAGGTACCACCCATAAATGGTGGCATCTCTCTTTGGGACATCCCCGGATGACAGGGATGAAGGTAAATCCTCTCTGCGAGCAGAATTTTGAGCATCGCACCTGGTGGTTCATTTTGCTTGGAAGGAGAAATAGGTACTCAAACACCCAGTCCTGCTATTTATAGACATCCTCTGAGTTCAGTCCCCACAGATCTCATCCTGTACAGAGCACGTTTGCTAGTTGACTTCAGATAGAAAATACTACTTCCCCGATTTCCACGTTCAGGGACAGAGTGGTCAAGAACTCTGTCATTTCTCTGGGACGTGCAGTGTACAGGTTCCTTTCCTACTTCTACCAAAAAAGAGGAAAGGGTGCTTGGCCGTTTTTCACTTCCTTTGGGCTGAGGCCTAAATACCCATGACCAGTGTCCCCTCCAGAGTTTTTTCCTTTGGTAAAAATTGAGGTACGTGTGAGGTGGTTGTACACTTACTGATATATACATTTGTAATGACAAATGTGCATACATTTATAAGCATAAAGTCATACTTTCACCTGACGTCTTACAACTGTCTTGCATACAGCTGCGAAAATGGGAACTCTTCCCCCAGACAGGCTGCAAAGTCCTTGGGTGATATTCATTCTTTTCCTTGATCCTGTGTAACTTGAATACGCAATGTAAAGTTAATTATTATTAATATGACACCTCCTGTTAGCAGACAAGAGAGCAGGAGAGGGAAGAGAACAAAAATATTTGCTTAATATATGTGTATATAACATATATATGTACATAAACATATTCATAATGAAACAAGGAAGAAATATTCATAATAATGATAGTTCTCATTTCTGTATCTGGTCACATGGGCACAGCTTGCATTTACAGCTATATTCTTCTACTACTTGTTCCATATTCCCTTTGCCCTCAGCGAGTCCCTTAGCTGGTTGTGGTTCTTTGCCTGGTGGGTGACCCAAACTTTCATACCTCACACCTGGACCATTAGCATTTCTGTTTGAATTGGGTTGTTGTGGTTTCCCACTGACTTTAATCACAGGACTTGGTAATACATGATAAGAGACACCCTAAGGGATCTGATCTCCTGTACTCCAGACATATTCTTTTTTACTTCTCTGGTGCAGTAGATCAGTTTCCTCTTGGGGGCCTGGATCAATCACCCTGCCAGCACAGTAACGCCCTTTTTTGACTCAGAGGCAAGAAGATTCCAAAGTGGCCAGGTGGTCATCTCAACTTCTGGTTCAGTGAAATCATTTGTCTCCCACTGGAAGCATTTGCATTGTGGTCTAAGGGCTCTCCCAGCCAACCCCTTGCTCCCTTTCCCTTTATCCTTTCACATCCCCCCCCCCCCAAAATCTCCTGTACATCTGATCCTCACTTGGTATCCTCTTTTGAGATTCCAAGGGAGGAGAAGCTCAAGGGCCATCTGAGGGTCTTAAGTCTGGCATGGGGCCATCCTTCTCTCAGGAGGAATAATAGGGCCTGGGGCAAGGAGCAGGATGAGGAGGCTGACAGCATTCAGAAGGCCCACCCACCTCTCTGTGGGAACTTCCAGACTGTCTCCAGCTGGGTGGCTTGGTACCCATGCAGGCAGAAGGTGAAAGGCAGACCTCGAGGGATGAATGGTAGACTCCCCTTCAGAGCCTTGGGTAACCCATCCCAGTCTAGACTCCTTTGATGCACGCTTGCACTTGCCCACTGCACTCCACCATGCATGATGCTTCCTCTTCATTAAGACTCTCTTGCTTCCCTCTCTCCTAGTTCAGTACCACCCCTCCTTGGTTTAAACTTCACCCTCTTGAACATGTCAGGCTCTTTGTTGATTGTGTTCTTTTGTACCAAGGCATTTCTCTACTCATTGCAACATTTTTATCCAATAATGACTTGTTTAATCATCATAATGCAATTGCCAACATTTACTGAGTGCTTACCACATGCCAAGCACTGTGTAACCATTTGCTAGACTTTATTCTAGACTATACTCTCCATGAGGGCAAGGACCATCTTCTGTCTTGTTTGTGTCTCTATCTCTCCAGGGCCTAGAACAGTGCCTGGAACATACTAGAAGTTCCACAAATGTGTGGAGTAAAAATCCCCACAATGAGCCTAGCAAGCCTTTCCTAGTGCTTTTGTAGTATAAGAGATTAAATATGGCTGCAAATGTTTTACGGTTCCTTCCATTGAGAGGTGAAGTCTAATTCCCCTCTCCTTGAATGTGGGCTGGTCTGGGTGACTTGCTTGACCCACAGAATGTGCTAGAAGTGACATTCTGGGATGTTTAGGTTATAAGAAGCCTGGATGCCTCCAGCTTGGTCCCTCTCATTGGGCACCCTGAACCATCACCTACAGAGTCCAGCTGCATGGGGCCACCATGCTGGCGAGGCCGCATGTGTGATGCTGGTAGTTCCGACTGATCTCAGCCATCTGGTATCCAGCCTTCTCTGCTGAGGGCAAGACCTGTGAGGAAAGCTGCCCTGGAGAAGCTCGCTGACTAGCTCAATAGTTCCAAGGGGTCTCTGTTGAAGCCACATGCCAAAGAAAGCCTTCTCAGATTCTTGAGCCACAAAATTATGAGATAGAATTAAATAGCTCTTATTCTGGCCTCTCTATCTGGGTACTTCATTACAAAGCAAGAGTCATTATACATAATATTGGTTAGGGGGAAATCCCCAGGTTGATTTTCCATCTCACCTTCACCCATCCCACACTGTTGGGTTTCCCTCGAGGATTGTCACCACCAGAAGTCTTGCTAACTCTCCCCCAACTTACCTTTGATGTGGCTTGCAGAGAGCTACTTTTTCTACTTAGCTTCCATTTGTAACACTGCCTGGAAATCCCCCAAGTGCAGACCTGCCTTGCTCTGTGGCAGAGCTCCAACTGCTGTGTTGTCCTGGGTCACCTGCCCCATCATCAGATGGCCCCTTTGACCTTGGGTGACAAGGAAATCACCGACTCCCGGGTGGAGGCCCTTTTCCTTTGAAGCCTGCTGTGCCCACCCGACCATGCTTGAGCCTCCTTGGACGGTTTCACTGTCACTGTGGGGAAGCGTAGGCAGCTGGCTGGGGCCAACCCTGTCGGACCTGTCCCAGGTGGAGCAAAGCCCTGTTAGAATCACCAGGATTTGTCTATGAGGAGCTTCAGAGGGTGGCCATGGGGTGTGGGAGAGGACTGGAGCCTGACGGATGTGCTCTGACAGCGTGAGGAGTTCTGGATGGAACCTTCCAAAGGTCTTCTGTAGTACCAAGGACTCAACAGACATTTAAGAAGCTTGAGGGCTCTTGGCCTCTCCAGGGCCTCTGGAAGGGGTTGTGTGGGGCTGCCCCTGGGGTGAGGGGCACTTGCCAGCTCATTCTGAGCAGGAAGTCTACCCTCTTCTCACCCCCTCATGGCTCTTTAAACACACACGGGTAGGTGGTGGTGGTGGTGGTGGTGGTGACAGCATTCCTGGTAGCGGTCATAGAGTTTGGAGAAGAGTAAGTACAGATTGTGTTTGTGATGCAGCAAGACAGGCACATCAGGGCCACAGCTTGTCGGGTCTTGGACATTCCTTGATGCTCCCAGGGCACAGCCATTGTTTCTCAGTGGGAAGTCAGTGTGGAAATTGCATTATGTGGGGCTCATGGCACTGCTCAGGTCTATAGAGACAAGCTCTTTATGGGGGGCGGGTCTGGCCTCTGCATTTGTAACAAGTGTCTAGGTGGGTCAGAAGAAGGAAGTCAGGAAGTGTAGAGATTAGTATCATGGGCTCTGGAGTGGGACTGTAGGGTTCAAACTCAGACCTCAGGATACAGGGGCCATGTAATTTTGTCGCCTCAGTTCCCCTGTATGCATGGCAGATCGTGACAGCATCAACTTCACTGACTTGTAATAAGGATTAAATCAAGTAAATGAGTTAGGTACTTCAAACAATGCCCAGAGAGTGCTCAGCAGCTGCAGGCTCCAGCTACCTGAATGGTAGCAGTATGTACAAGGCAGGAACCTGTACTTTGAGTGTCTGGTCAGATCTCAATGCATGCCTGAACGGAGGACCAGAGTAAAACATATTCAGCAACACCTCTGGCCCAATCATGCCATGAGCATTTATTTTTGCAGCCAGCCCTGGCATTATTCTCTCTATATTTGTTTAGTTAATTAACTGAGAGATAGAGAAAGAGAGAGAACACATGGGCAAGTAGAGGAGGGGCAGAGGAAAGGGGAGAGAGGGAATCTCAAGCAGCCTCCATGCATAGTGCAGAGCCAGATTCGGGGCTCAATCTCACAACCCTGAGATCATGACCTGAGTCGAAATCAAGGGTTGGACACTTAACCAGCTGAGCCACCCAGCGGCCCCAGCCCTGGTTTTTCTAGGTGCTGGGTGTTCCAAAAGGAACACATTGCTTCCTGCCCTTGAGATGCTCCTGGGCTCACAGATATGGAGATGGACATTCGGGTGCAGTGTGTTAAGTGTGATGTAAGGGGCAGGGTCTGAGCACACCAGTCTTGGAGAGGCAAGGAAGGCTTCCTAGTGGAGGTGATGTCGAAGGGAGATCAGGGGGATGAGTGGAAGTTATCCAGGGAAAGGGGGCTGAATGCCAGGTACAGGGGGATGCTTCTGTAATAGCGCATATCCTGGACCACGAGTAACAGAGTAGGGTATGTGCATAAGAGGTAGGGCTGTCAGGGTTTGCGGCTTGAAAGATGAGCAAGATCAGCTGGTTGGGTTGAGTTGGGTTGCCCAATGCATTTAGTTCTGTTTAGCTCTGTTTACCACAAAAGTCTGTCTGTCTGTCTCTCTCTCTTCCCCTTTGCTCAAATAAATTGCTGGTTACCAGATGGGAGGTAGATGGGGAAAAGGGGAAACAGGTGAGGGGGATTTAGGAATGCCCTTGTGATGAGAACCGGGTGATGTATGGAAGTGCCGAATCACTATATTGTACAGCTGAAACTAATGTTACACTGTATGTTAACTAACTGTAATTCAAATAAAAACTTAAAAAAAAATCACCTTGTGTGTCACTGAATAACACTCCACCTGGGTTATTCAATCAGCACACTGTTTTGGTGCTCAGAGTATGAAAAGTCCCAGAGGTCCAAATCCCTGGCAGAGGAAACATGTGATGCCCTTCAAATGGTGAAGTGGTAAATAATTTGAGGTCCTTGTTTCAAAACTACCACATGGAGATTCAGGGAAGGCTTCCTGGAGGTGATGGCATGGGCTAAGTCTGGAAAGGTGAGTAAAAGTGAACAGAGAGAGAAGAGGAAGAAGAACATGGCATTTGGAGACCAGCACATGTAGAACTCAGGAGACAGGAAGCCTCAAGACTGGTTCAAAGGACTCTAATTATGGCTCAAGAGGAGAAAATGGTGTCCTGGCAGGAGCCATGGGAGATGAGGCAGGAGAGGGAGGGAAAGCTAAGGATTTTGAAATTTATCCTGAATGGAGAACTAGGGACAGGTCTTAAGCAGAGGGATAAGGTGATCAGTGGATTCACTAGGATGCCTTTGGCTGCAAGTGTCAAAGCACACGACTCAAGTGGCTTCAGCAATGGGAGGCTATTAATTTCCCATAGGAAGGTAATACTAAGTTGTAGCAACCCAGCAATGTCATCAGGAGCCAAGGCCCTTTCTATCTCAGTGCCTCTGGAGAATCATTCCTCATGATTGCAAACTGGCTGCTGTGGCACCAGACATCATGGCTGTGTACAGCATCCAGTGCAGGTAAAAAGGAGGCATATGTCTAAACTAGTGGCTTTCATTGAGAGCAATTTGGCAATGTCTGGGGGCATTTTTGGTTAGCATAACTGGGAGGAAGCTACTGACATCTAGAAGGTGGAGGCCAAGGACGCTGCCAAAGAGAACAAACTCCCATGAAAGAAAATCACCCAAATGGCAAGAGCACCAAGGTTGAGAAACCCTGGTCTAAATTGATAGGGTGCCTTTGGTCTGTATGGGGAGGTGAAGTTGTCTCCCCTTACTGCACATTGGGAGCTTGGAGCCCAGAGATCTAGTTTCATGGCTCAGCTGCTGAGGTATCCTAGACACTGCTAGATATGCAAATGTACAATCAAGCTTCAGTCACTTGAAGTTCTAGATAGACTGAATGTAAGGAATGAAAGCATGAAACCTGGAAACCAGAAGTAGCTATTGGATGGGTGGGGAAAGACTTACTTATATGTTTACCTCTGTTGCATAAAATCATAAATATCCTCAGGGCAGGCCGTTCGAGAAGGGCATGATTATCTGTCACACACTGAATTGTTTTGCAGGACATAGCTTTCTTTCTCCCTGATACATCTTTAGTTACTGGAATTTCCATTTCAATGTTGTATTAAATGTAATGTCTTGGTTTCCTTTCAATTTTTCAAAGCAGAGGAAGTTGGCTTGACCTGTCATTGATGGGGACAGCGATGGTGGGGAGTGGAGAAGGGGCTAGATTTTGAAGGCAGGTATCACCCATATACAAGAAATACACCTTGTCTACCATCAACGCAGACTCTGACATGTTTCTGATACTTCCGTTGGAGGTTTCTGGTTTGACCTAGTTCTTTTAGAAATGCAATGCTGACCTGATACCTTTTCCCTAAACTGCTTCCTTTTCCTGTTTCTCACTTACCATGGTGTCTTATACTAGTCTTGTTTTTGAAAATGAGCTCTGCTGATTAGGTATGGGTATGAGTGTACTATGGGCATGTGTGCGTTTGTGTGTTCATGTGTGTGTGGGGGGTTCATATATGTTTCCATGTCAACACAAGTTAGCTGACAAAGCTCTGGGATCCTTCAGTAATGAAGACATGCCTCTCATTCCAGCACAACCTTATTACGAGATCAATGGCTGAAAAGAATATAATAAAAGTAGCAAACCAACTTCTTGTGCTTGAAAATTTTCATCAAGGGAGTTATTGGAAAAGAAACAGCATACTTAAAAATAATGTGAAGATCAAAGAAGTCTCAAGGAAAATAAAAAGAACTCACTGGATGGAATAAAAATGAGTTAGTAATAGAGCACTGAGAGAGATATTTATAGCTCTAGCTGCTTGCATTGGAAAAGAGAGACTCTCACATAAAAAAAAATCTAAGCTATTTTAAGATCCTGGAAAAAGAAAAGCAAAAATAAACTCAAAGTAAATAGAAGGAAGAAAAGAAATAAAGAGCAGAATTAATAACATTGAAAAAAACACAAGAACAACTGAGAAACGAAACAGAAAGTTTTGTTCTCTGAGAAGTTTAATAAAAGTGATACTTCTTTAGAAAGACTGACCAAAAAAAAAAAAAAAAAGAAAAAAGAAATGCATAATGTCTAATATCAGAAATGAACAGACATCACAAGATAGTAATCAAATCCTACAAACAAACCCTACAAACAACTTAGATGAAGCAGGCTGGTTTCATAGTGCAGGCTATCATAGCTCACCCAACATGAAACAAATAACTTGAATAGCCTATAACTATTAAGGAAATTTAAATTATAACTTAAAGAATCCTAGAAATAAATTTTCAGGTCCAGATAATTTGAAGGGCAAATTCTTCCAAATGTGTAAAGAATGAACACTAATTTTACATAATCCCTACCAGAAAAGAAAAGACATTTCTCAACTCATTTTGTGAGATCAGTATTACTCTGATACCAAAACTGGACAAAACAGTACAATAGATACATAAATATAACTATACACCAATATTCCTCATAAATATAACTGAAAAAAATCTTTAAATATTAACAAACAGATTATGGAGTTTGTTCCAGAGATGGAAGGTTGGATCAACACTCAATCAGTATAATTCACTATAGAAAAGGCTAAAGAAGAAAAATCACATGATCCTAACAACTGATACAGTGAAAGAATTTGAGAAAATTCAACACCTATTCATGATAAAGCTCTCAGAAAACTAGGGATGGAGCAACTTTCTTGAGTTGATAAAGAATATTTACAACAAATACCAGCGGCCAACACCACACGAATGGTAAACGACTGAATGCTTCGACTAAGATTGGGAATGAGACAGGTGTCTGCTTTCACTACACTTAATATAGTACTGGAAGCCCTAGGCAGTACAGTAGGGCAAGTAAAGAAAATAAAAGGCATACAGATTGGAAGGGGGAAGAAAGAACACTGTGCTCATTTTTTAGATGGCATGATGGTCTGCATGGAAAATGCTGGAGAATATCCAAAAGCAAAACAAGACTGAAACAAGTCCTGAGATAATAAAGGAATTAGGAAAGTTGCGTGATATGAGGTCAACATCTAAAAATTATTTGTATCTTTATACACTAACAATAAACACAACAAAAGCAAAATTAAAGTACAATATCATTTACGATCCTCTCTCTCTCTCTTTTAAAGATTTTATTTATTTATTTGACAGACAGAGATCACAAGTAGGCAGAGAGGCAGGCAGAGAGAGAGGAGGAAGCAGGCTCCCTGCTGAGCAGAGAGCCTGATGCGGGGCTCGATCCCAGAACCCTGAGATCATGACCTGAGCCGAAGGCAGAGACTTAACCCACTGAGCCACCCAGGCACCCCACGATTTCTCTCTCTTGAGAAAGAAATATTTGCACCTAAATCGACAAAACGTGTACAGAAATTGTATCCTGAAAATTACAAAATGTGGATGAAATCAAACAAAGGAGACTTAAATAAATGGAGTGACATACCATGTTCATGGGGTGGAAGATTCACCACAGGAAAAGTGTGTCAATTCTCTCCAAAATGATATAGATACTAGGCAATTCCTATCAAAATGCCCTAAGATTTTTTTGTAGGCATACATAGGCTTATCCTAAAGTGGATATGGAAAGCAAAAGAAGTCAAATGGCTCAAACATTTTGAAGAAGAACAAAATGGGAAAGAAATCCCATTTTATTTCAGGATTTACTATGCAGCTAGAATAATCAAGACTGCGTGCTACTGGCAGAATGGTGGACACAAAGACTAACGGGAAATCCAGAAATAGCCCCTCACAAAGATGGCTAGTTGATTTTTTGACAAATGAGCAAAAGGAATTCATCTTTTCAACAAATGGTGCTGGAGAAATGGGATATTCATAGGGGAAAAAGAAAAAAAAGTAAAGAAAAGAAAGGAAAAGAAAAGGAAAAAGAAAAAGAAAAAGAAAAAAGAAAAGAAAGAACCCTCAATCTAAATGTTGGACCTTATACAAAAATTAGCTCAAAATGTATTATGGACGTACATGTATATGTAAAATTATAAAAACACAGAGATGGTTTTGGGAACCTACAGCTTGGTGAAGAGCTCTCAGACATAACACCAAAGTGTAATAATAAGACAGATAAATGAGACTTCATGAAAATGAAAAACATTTGCTCTGCAAAGGACCCTGTTCAGATAAGCCCCAGACTGGGAGAAAATACTTGCAAACCACATATGAGACAAAGGATTCTGAATATATACATTTAGAATATATATAGGATCCTCAAAGTCAGCTGTAAAAAAAATCCCAAACAATTCAGTAAAAAATTGGCAAAGGACTTGAAGAGACATCACTGAAGAGGGTGTACAGAGAGCAAACATCAGCACAAAGAGACAATTAACATCACTAACCGTGAGGGCAATACACTTTGAAACTATGATGAGGTACCACCACATACCTATAAGAACAGATAAAAGCAAACACGGTGGCAATATCAAATTCTGGCAGGGATGTGGAGAAACTAGGTCTTCCGTACATTGCTGGAAATGTGAATGGACACGGACGCTCTGGAGAAGAGTATGGAAGAGTCTCACCAAACTGAACACACACTCTCGGTCATGTATCCTGGAGAAATGAAAACTCCTGTTCTCACAAAAACCTATACATGAATATTTACAGAAGATGAACTCTTAAGAGCCCCGAACTGGAAACAATCAAAATGTCTCCTAAGGGGTGAGTGAATGGCTCGACTGTGTGCCCTGGGCTACTACTTGGTAATAAAAAGGAACAGGCTTTTGGTGTATGCAATTTCTTGGACAGATCTCAGGGGTTTTAAAGTGAGTAAAAAAACCCTGCAATCTCCAAAGGTCACATGCTGTGCAGGCTCATTTGCATACCGTTCTTGAAATGACAAAATGATAGAGATGGAAAGCAGATCGGTGGTTGCCAGGCGATATGGGGATGGCTTGACGAGGGAACAGGTCTGCATCTTGATGGAGGGGGTGATTGTAGGAATGTGCACACCGACACACAACTACAATCTGCAACAGAGCACAACTCCACACACATCGTACTGGTGTCAAATCCTTGACGTTGATGTCTCACTGTAGCGATGCAAGATGAGGCCATTGGTGGAAAACGAGGATTAGGCAGGATTTCTCTCTGCTATATTTACAACTTCCTGTGAATCTTCGGTTACTTCCAAGTTCAACAAAAGAACAAGCGATGATCCTGTCCCTGCTCAGCTTTAGAAGCTTCAATAATGATTTTTAGCCCACAGCCATGGTTTTACAACTTCATAGTATTTGTGTATCACTTCTGTTGTACTAGACATGCAGGTCTCCAGGCTGGTGACTTAGAAATTCCAATGGGGTAGATAGCAGGAAGGGGCGGGGTTCTGCCCATTTGATGAGCTCAGCAGGTGAGCTCATCACCTACATGGGGGTGGGGTGGGGCAGGCGTGGTAGGGGTTTTTGGCTTACACAGGGAGAAACCCAGACTCTGGCTTTGCTCTTGAGCTCTTAATTGACAGTAAAAACCCTGCTGTGTAACAAAAACTTTTGCTCCCCAATTTCAGGACCAGAGTAAGGTGAGCAAGGAGCTGAGGGTGTGATATTTAAGGAGGCTCTCACTCTCAGACCTGTGCAAGGGCAGAACAGGCAGCATCCTGATTCTGAGAGCGAGTGCCTGCTGAAATTTGGCACCTTAGCTGCCTCCACCTGGTCCTGGCCCTGCTCCGCACTCACGGACTTGGACAGAAAGGTTCATAGCTGCTTTCTTCATTATACCCTCAAACTGGACACAACCAGATGTCCATCAGCTAGTGAATGGACCAGCAGATTGTGGTAGAGTCATAGGACTAGGATAGTGGTCAGGAATGAGAAGGAACAAGCTACTAATACATGCAACAATATTTGTGTCTCTCGCAAACGGTATGCTGAGGATCACAAAAGGGGACATATTCTGAGCAAAACAAGGGAAACTCTGGGAAATACAAAACTAATCTACAGTGATAGAAATTCTGGGAAAGACTATGCTAATTTACACTCCCAGAAGGCAAATCAGTGGGGGCCTCGGGTGGGTGATTTGTCTGGGCAGGTGGGACATTACAAGGGCACTTTTTTGGGGGGGGGCATCAGGAATGTTTCATATCTTGACTGGTGGTGGTGTACACACATGTGTACATGTATACTGGTGTACCGGTATACACATGTGGAAATGTCCACTTAACATGAGTACATTTTATCATATGGGAATTATAGATCTCTGTGAAGTTGATTAAAGAAACAAAACAGAAAACCAAACAGAACCCCAGATGCCTCACACGAGGGTGAGGACCCTTGGGGCAAGGCTGGTGGGAATGTGAACCCACGTAACACTTGGAGGAGCAGCTGGGAGGAGTTAGGGCTGCAAATACCCTCTGATACCCCAGTGTCACTCTGGGGGTCCTCATCCAGAGAAAATCTGCCACCTGCCATAAGGAAACAGGCAGGGAGATGGATGGTTGATGGGCGTTTGATGACAACGATTGGAGAGAAACTAGGGGTCTGTCACTAGGGAGTAGATATATAAAATGTTGGTCCGTGCACATCCAGCAAGGCGAAGCAGCAACCGGAAATAGATTTACGACAGCTACATGGCTGTAGTTTGAAAAAAATAGTACTCATGGCTGAGTAGAAAAAAGTATTCTAGATTATATTTATGGCACAGTGTCATTCAGGTAAAGTAAATGCATGCACACTGGGGTTTTTAAGAATATAAATATATATCCCATTTTTCAGGCATGATTTTGAGGACTAGTCAGATCCAAAACCAGGAACACATCCTCAGAGTTGGTGGTTTTCAATCTGGGCTACACCGAATCACTGGGGGAGTTTGGAAATGCTGATGTCTGAGCTTCACAGCCAGAGATTTCAGGTTGATTGGCCTGGAGGGGGGGGGGGCTGGACCACCAGGACGTTTTAAAAAGTCGCTTCCCTTCTCCATCCCTCCCTCTCCTGCACATGCAGCCAAGATTGAGAGCCACTGCCCAGGGGCTCAGATTTTGTAAGTAAAACAATTACTCCAGATAATCATGTAATTTAAGCAAGTTTGGAGGACACTTGAGCCTACAGCTCCCACGGCTGTAAAATGGAAAAGACACGCATCTTACAGAGTCAATGAGTTAGGTGTGATGTTGATCATTGGTTGCCACTTAGAGTCTCAACAAATGGTAAACGCTATTTTTGGGGAAAAAAAAAAGAGATCATTGATAATCAACATCAAAGTTAAAAAATAGAACTGAGAGTCCTGGTAAGTTCACATATTTCCCTGGGGAGGAGGAAAGCTTCCATATTGGTAAAAATGAGGGGTGGGGGGCGCCCTGGTTCTCAATGTCCCAAAGATTCTCAATGTTCCCACCAGGTCAGGAAGCTGGACTTCTTGGCAGTTCTAGTTTGAAGATGCTAGAGAATTCACTGTTGGCCACTGCCCTCTATTGAAATAATACTGTCACTTCTGAGTAGAGAATACTCAAACTTGCCACGTAATTCCACTTGAACTTCCGCTCATCGGGGGAAGAGACTGACCTTTTTGTGAGCACTCACAGAAAATATTGCTCCTTAAAGGAACTCTTGTAATCCCAGTAGCTAGTATGTGGCACTTTCTTACATCTGTTCTAGACATTTCACATATGTCAATCCTCACCTCGAACACAGCTTATCTCACTGCAAACACAAGAGGCAGGTACTATATGTTATATAGACAAGGGACGTGAGGTACAGAGAGGTAGCTAACTTGTTGAAAATCACATAGCTGGGAAGCAGCCAAGCTGGCTCCAGGGTCTATTCCTACCCAGCTCTGCTCTTCTGTCTCTTGAATGTCTCTGTTTCCTCTGATCTGATCAGGGCAATTGTTCTGCATCCTCTATTGTTCTCCAAATATTCTTTTTCCCACTTAAAACACCCACAAGTCTGTGCCCCACCCTTGGGAAGCTCCTCCCCTTCACAGCAAAATTCCTTGAAAGAATAGTCCAGCAGCTGGTCGGCCATGAGTTCTCACTTCCAAATTCCTCAGGAGTCTGGCCTTGTCCTGTTTCTCTGATTTCTGTGAGCTCTCCCCAAGTGCCCTCACTCATGTTCGTGGTTCATGATCCCAAATCAGACCAAGGTAATCCGTGTGCTAGTTCATAATCCAAAGACATTTTCCCAGAAATTGAGACCCTGGCTAGATGTCATGGGAATCTCATGGTGCAGGAAAGGTGAAATGAATTCACAACCTCTGCTGGATTCCCCTACCTTCACCCCCAAGGCACCTGCACCCCCAAAACACATGGCTTCTCTGGGCATTTCCATGCACTTTCCCATTGTATCCACCAGGAGGCAGTCTTTGCTTCTTATAGCCTCCATTCCTCCCTCTTCACAGGCCCAGGACACAACCCTGGGTGTTTTGCAGTGGGTATGTGGATGGGTGTGAGCTGAGACGCGCTTAAGTGCAAATTACACACCAAATGTTGAAGAGTTAGTACAAAAAAAAAAAAAGAATATAAAACATCCTACTAATAAATGTAGTAAACTGACTACATGTTGAAACGGTATCTTAGATACATTAGATTAAAATTAATTTCTCCTATTTATTTTTAGATTTTTAAAAAATGTGGCTACTGAAAAACTTAAAATTGCATCTGTGACTCATTTTATATTTTTATTGGACGGTCCTGGCTTAAAGGCTCCTTCCCAAAGGCAAACTCTAGGTAGCCCTGCAAAACCCTCGGGTTCTAAGGAACCCAGTTTGAAAACCATTTGCTTGACTTGACTCATGAAGAAACTGAGGCCCAGACTGACCCACAACGTTTCCAAGATCATCCAAGTGATGGAATCTTGCGTTTAGATTAGAAGCAGAGTGTCCTACACTCTGTTAATTTTTCCTCTCTATCTTGCAGGCCCTTGAATGCCACAAGGGGACACAGGCACAGTGGGCCTTTAAGGTCCTTTACTGTGAAATGTCACCACCTCAGGTTCTCTCCCTGGTTCCCTCCTGCGCATCTCCTGCACTCCAAGGGGCTGCTCTCTGTGGCCTGAGCATTTTCCTGCTTCCTGCTAGGAACCCTACTCCTCTGGTCCATACTTGAGGGCTTATAGAGGGCCCCCTCTATACAGCTGATGGCCTGATTGGAGACCCTGAAAACAAGCTGTGATGGCTGAGCCCTCCTTGTTCTTTTGTCTTAACTTCCCTCTTGACTTGTCCAATCCCAGTCCTATCCAATGGCCAGGGTAGATCTGATGGGGATACATCCAATCCAGCCGGAAGGATGGGAAACGGCCAGCCAGAGGGCCACTGGCTGACCCCATGACCACCAGGCCAGGCCACTATGGAGAGCTCACATAGCCCATCTGTCCTGCCTGCAGAGGGGTGACTGGTGATCATATGGCCAGTGATTCATATAGGAACTGAAAATGCCCCTTGCTGTGGCGACTTCTCGAAAGCAGACACATGAATCAGCAGCAGGGAAATGGAGAGGTGAGCCCAACCCCGAGTCACAGTCGAGGCACAAGCCTCCTCTCCCAAAACTCAGCAGAGCTACAGCCTCATAGGTCGGGGTAGTGGTATTTATGGTAGGGGCTGAAGTCCAGAACAAGGTGTGAATGTGTGCGTCTTCCCCAGTGAGAAGACAGCCTTGTCGCTGGCTTGTGTCCTCCTCATCACAGACACCCTATGCAAGGGGGAAAAAAATCCAGGAATCCTGGGCCCTGGATTCCAGGTCGAGTTGCCGTGTGGGTCCAAGGATGCTTAGCCAGGGTCACTGTGCTGTGCCTGCAACTTCCTCTCTCCTAGTTCTGGGGCCACAGAGAGAAGAGCTGAATCATGAAGCTGTAAGAGGACCTGTGCCATGTAGATCAGCAGTCACGAGATGACGGTTCTCCTGAGTTCTGCGGCAGCCCTAGCTGTGCCGCCTTGGGCTAGCCGCCGGACATCTCAGTTTCTCAGCTGATGTTTATATTAATTATCTATCACTTTTAAAAAAGAATTC
The DNA here is from genome assembly GCF_030435805.1 of Mustela lutreola. Classification (NCBI taxonomy): domain Eukaryota; kingdom Metazoa; phylum Chordata; class Mammalia; order Carnivora; family Mustelidae; genus Mustela; species Mustela lutreola. The sequence goes on from NC_081291.1 coordinate 16,529,781, forward strand.
CCTCAAAACTTAGTGCCTTCCACCACAAACACTGATTAACTTACACAGTATCTGTGGCTCAGGAATTGGGTTTCCACTCAGCTGGGAAGTTTGGGCTCATGAGCTTTCATGGCATGAGGCCTGGATATTCAATGGGGCTACAGTCACCTGAAGGCTTGACTGGGGCTGGAGGACCGGCCTTTAATATGCCTCATATACAAGGCTGCCGGCAGCCCCCCAGTTCCTGGCCATGAGGGCTGCCCGAGTGTCCTCCTGACAGGATGGGTGGTTCTTCCAGAGTGAGCAATCTAAGACAACAAGACAGAGGCTGCACTATTTGTAGGACCTAGCCTGTGGAGTCAAGCCCTGTCATTTCTGTACTATGCTATTTGTTACACCAGTCAACCCTATTCAAGGGTGTGAATACCACAGTGACCCACTGGGGGCCATCTTGAATGCTACAGTGGTGTTAATAACATCCACCATGCCCATCTTACAGAGTCATGGTGAGGTTTTGTTTGCTTACCCACTGCAAAGAAAACCATTAACCAGAGGATGCACCTGCTAAGAGTCAAGGCAGCAGCTGCTGAAAACAGCTGTCAAAGGGGGCTACTGGGGCTGGACCCTGAGGCCATTAGATGAAGCTCCATGAGGAGCAAAAGATTGGGGGACAACTGGGAAACTTGATAGCTCAGGGGCCTCCAGCCCTCGTTGTTGTCCCATATGAGGGTACAATTTGGGGACACTTAGGAGAGTGTCTGGCAATGTCCTCATTGCATATGGGTGCTCACCAGAGGGAGGTTTTTTGTTTTTTATTTTTTTTAATCCGTTAATGTTCTCTCTAATGAAAGCAGGTGAGTCACAGTCTCAGGAAGTCCAGGAGGGAGGCTAGGCCAAGATGGTGGTTGAATTGTGCCTTAGCCTTTAGTTCTGACACTTAGATGAGTTGGTATGTTCTTTATGAACTACAGTGGGCTGCATAAATGGGAAGGACCATTGTCACTACTTTCTGGCTAGACTCTGCTAGATCATTTCTCAAAGGATCTCTCCACCTATTTTCTTAAATAGCCACAAAAAGAAATTAGATGTTGTCAATGTTTTGCAACAATCAGAAACAACTTCTTGGAGTTGACCCTAAATCTTTTTTGGCTCACTGATGCTCACCCCTCCATATGGATATTCTGGTTATTATTGCTGCATAATAAATCGCTCCAAAACACGGCAGTGTAGAACAACAGCTATTTGATTTTGCTTATGATTTTTTTTTTTTTAATTCCGAAAAGGCTCATCTGGACCCTTTACCTGTGGGTTTTCTCATGTGGTTGCAATATGATCTCAGCTGAGGCTTCAGTCATCTGAAGGTCAGGTTGGGCTGGATGCCCAAGATGGCGGCATGCACACGGCTAGCAGCTGAGGCTGGCTGTGGGCTGGAAGTTCAGCTGAATTCCTACATGTATCCTCCCCAGCATGGCAGTCTCAGGGTTTTTGGATTTCTTGTATGGTACTGGATTCCTCTGCAGCTAGTGTTCTGAGAGAAGTGGCATCCACATAGCCTTTTGGGAAGGTCATCAGGGTCACTTCTCCCACATTTCATTAATGATATATTACCATGGCCCCCTGGGTATAACTGAGCCATCAGGCTATCACAGATTTAAGGGGATGAGAACTAGACTCCATTTCCTGATGGCAGAGTGGCAAGGTCCCGTAAGTCTCTGTGGCCATTTTTAGAAGGTATAATCTTCCACAAAGGGCAACAGTCATTTCCCATACTCAAAGGCCTGTGTTGAGTACTGCACAACTTGTTTCATAGAATCAAAGACTATTGAAAGCTGGATAGAGTCTTAAAGATTCTTTGGTTTAATCAGTTTATTTTTAGATGAGGAAAATGGAGGACTTGAGAGCTGAAGTGGCTAGCCCCAGACCCTATAGCTGGTCGGAGGGGACAGCAGCACTGGGAATCCCAGTCTCCTAACCACCTGTTCTCCGTCCTGCTCTTGGCAAACTCTGGTAGTTGCTGACATCATTCTCCTTTCTTCTTCCTAACAGGAGAATGATTTTGCTAAGGTATCTTCTCTTCCCACAAGGCTTATGGCTCCAAAGGGAGCTCACCCTGTGGTGTTGCTCTGTCCGCACCCAAGGTAAGTATGGCAGGAGCTATTTGGCCACCAAGCTGCAAACAAAGCCACCATCCCAAGGGAGGCAGAGTCTAGAAAGTCACCAGAAAGTAGAGTTGCTGCTGCTGGATGAGGTCCGCCCCAGGCCTGCTCTGTTGAACTTCCCATATTGAGAGTCAACAACCTCCTTATTGTCAAAGCCATTTTGTTCAGGTTCCGATTACTTGTAGTCAAGTGCATCCTAATTAAAATACTTCTATTTCTGGGATTAATCCTGACCTTAGAAGGGGCATTTAAGGAGGTTTACCTCAACACCCCAGGCTTAAGCTTCAGGTATGGCCAGTGTGTCCTGACCTGAGCTTGGTGTCTGGTAACTGGATTTCCTCTCACTCTCTGTGCCTAGTCTCTACCTCCAGTGGCTCAGTCCCTCCAGAACCCACTCTTATTACTGTTACTTTTAGTTCCTGCTCAGGGCTGGAGTCCTCTCCTCTTCCAAAATTTCACACCAGTGTCTACAACCCTATGACCCACTGTCTACAACCCTATGACCCACTGTTGTCTCAGGTGTTCTCCTACATGTTGCCCATCTTCTTGGATTTGTGAGGATCACTGATGTTGGGGTGTTCTGCATTGAGCTCTGAGTTCTGCCCCTGTTGGTACATGGCTGGCTGGACCCCATGTAGACCCCCAGTCCTGCCTGCTGGACTGGACTTCATCCCTGCACCTGTAGCTGGGCAGATGAGGCCTGTCCCTCCCACAACTCCCTTTGTATCTTCATGGAAGTGGGGTTTTTTGGTAGATCTTCCTGGTAGACACTCTGGGGGAAAATCCTTGGTTTGGGAGGTGCAACATCCCATATTTATACCTGCAAATACTTCACAGTGCACGAGGCACATGTTTTATCATATTTCATCCTCGCTGGTTGGGAAGTCAGGTCACATGGGGATTTTGAAAGCAAAACAAGAAAATCCATTTATGTAATTTCTCACTAGGATATGTTTTGCTTGAGGTCCCTGCTTGTACTCTCACCACCTCTTTGTGGCCCCAAATGATCCCCCTGCACTTGGAAGCATTGCCTGTTTGCTAAAAAGAAGTCTGCATTCAGGGCTTAATTCATTCTGACGCTTGCTTTTATGGTACTCTTGGAGTTGGTATGAGGTTACAGGGCGGTAGGTGACTTTCAATTCCTTTAAATAATGACAGCTGTTGGTACTGACATAAGGAACTGCATGATTGTATGTGACTAAACCAGCTTAGATCAGTTCTAACACTGGGAAGTAGAAGAAGCACATATTTTAATGAGCAGCAAGGAATTTGCTCAAGATTTCAGTGAGGTGAAAGAAGGACCAGGGAAACTTAACCTCATATGTATGTGTCCAGCAAGTCCCTTGAAATCTTCCTCTGGGCTATGGTGGTATGTTCTCTCTTCTTCCCTGGCCTTTGGCCCACAGTACCCAACCCTACCCTCCTTCTTCCTCTTTCATGTTCTGGAAAAACTCCTTCCTTCTGCAGAAAATTTGCAGCTCAAAGTCCAGGCTAGAATCTCCCTCTCTACCCTTTGCATAGTGAACTTCTCAAAGTAACTTTCATGCCAGCTTTGTAGTCTTTGCAATGACCTTGAAAATGCTGATCAGTGAAAATGAAGGGGGATGATTCAAAGTTCTTGATAAAGACTGAAGCATCATGAGTTTTAATCTCTCTGTATTTCCTTGTAGTGGTTCCAGGGTGTCAAGAATGGATAGAAGGCTGGCAAGCTTGGCCTGGTTCCCCATCTCTGAAGCCTCTCCCTTTCTGCAGCCGACATCACCCCCAAGTCCCCTTCTGCCAGATTCCTAAGAAGGCTGCAGCCCAGACCATGAGGCTCACATCCTTGGAGCCTTTTGATCTGGTTCTAGCCATGCTCCAGTTCTGGCTGCCCAGTCTTGGCCTCATTTCTTAGACCTTCTCTCTCCCCCAAGGAAGCTTACTCATCCCCCACACTTACCATGAATGGGCACTGCCTTGTCCCCAAGACCCTTCTCCACATCTTTGGGGGTTGGATTCCTGCACTGGACTCCAGCCCAGCTGGGACTCTGAGACTTGAAGGATGACAGATCTTCCTGATGAAAGTTGATGGGCTTCTGTGCTCGCACGCGTACCTCTCACTTCCCAGTTTGGTCGCATACAACCATGAGGTTCCTCTGGTTAATATTAGCAGCCACCATTAATTGTAGGAGTCAAAGGCCAGCTCCTTCTCACACTCCAGGTTATCATAAATGCAAGTCTCAGAGTGAATTCTTCCCTCCAAACAAACACTGATTAACATGTAGGCACAAATCAACCATGACACCTCCTGTGGGTTTGATGAAATCCAAACTCTCCATTCTTTAGGGCGCTTCAACAAGAGGGCACATGAAAGAAAGTCTCACCTGAGGCAAATGTGGTAATTCTCTACTAGTGGGATTGGCCAGCCACCTGGTGAGACTAAGGTTGGCCCACACCCTCCAGAATCAGCAGCTACATGTGTAGGCCCTGGGCAACATTCCTAAGTGGGAAGGAGGAAAGCCTCACTAGATTCTAGCACCCTGTCCGCATGTTTGTGGAGTTTTTCCATGCTTCACCAATGAGAACGCATCCCTCTATACATTATGCAAACTAGCAACACCTCTGGCACTGATCAGAAACACAGCTGAAGCACTGTGGGAGTCCTCTGGGCTTCTGATTAAACTCAAATGACCACCCCTGGAGTTGCCCTGGTTGGGACAATTGGCCTCCTCGAGGAGGTAGTTGAAATGGCACAGACTCCCAACTGGATCATGCTTTTGGTGCTGAAACATTTTAAAGTCAATTGCAGATTCCAGGGCCTCTATATTAATATTAATGAATAAATAGCCTTTCTGGCTTTACGAGATGCCATGGCATAGATTTCTGCCCCTTGCAAAGTAAGTGGCCTGAATTATTTCTAAGCCTCCTGCTCCACGCCACACCCCCCCAACTCCCCCGACCAGGAATCTCACATGGACTCACCAACAGGGCCACTAACTAGGGCTCTGCATGCCCCACTTCATCTCCCTCCACTTCCAGCCCCCTTGGGAACCCGCATGCGTTGCTTGAAGTGCCTACAATGACAAGCACCCTTTCAGACGCAAACTGCTGCTTCCCCACTCCAACCCTTCCTGTGGCCAGTGACCACGTGAACAAGTGACCCATCTCGGCCAATCACAGGGGCCTCATCCTTTTGGCCAAAGTGCTTGGCCAGGAAAGGGCATTTGGTCTGCAAAGCCAATCAGGAGAGCTCCCGGTTGTCTCAGCCCAGTGGTGGAGAAGATGGCCACCTGGCTGGGTTTTGGGTCTAGAGCTGCCTGCCCGGGGGACATTGGCTTTGTGGGGTCAGCTAACTTGTGAGAATGAATCCAGGTGGCAGAGAGAGAATCGGAGATGTAGGTTGTGACACATTGAAGGTTTGTGTCCCGTCCACCAAATTTACATGTTGAAGTCCTGATGCCCAAGGTGACTGGCGTATTAGGAGGCAGGACCTTTGGGAGGCAAGTAGGTTTGGATGAGGTCAAGAGGATGGGGCCCCCAAGATGGAATTAGTGCCCTTATAGGAAGAGGAAGAGGAGAGCCCAGCGCTTACTTTCTCTGCGCCATCACGCACTCATGCAAAGCGGAGCTCCCGAGAGGGCAGGTGAGGAATTGGTTGTCTACAAGCCGGGAGGCAGGTGCTCACCCAGAGTGAGCATGCCAGTGCTTTGATCTTGGACTTCCCGCCCTCCAGGGCTGTGAGAGACAAGATGCCAGCTGTTCAGAGTACCCAGCCTGCGGCATTTTGTTATAACATCCAAACAGACAGAGATGTACGTGGAGAGAGGAAGTCCTCCCAACAGATGAATCTCTAAATCTGGTCCTCCCTGGGTCCAGCTGCACTGTGTGGTTTGGTCATGCAGCCCACAGATTCCCTTTTTAGCTCATACTGGTTTGAGCTAAGTTTCTGATTAATTTGTCCACCATCACCAGTCAGCAGTTGCTTTACAGGACCAAACTTTCACTCCTTGTGGGAGCCCCATGTTGCCAGGCCTCTGGCGCTTGCTGTTGGGGACCATCTAGGCCCAAACAGAGACCCCAGTATCGCAGTGCAGTTGGCTTCTGGACGCGTGTCAGGTAGATGTCCACTCTTGGAGTTCACAGGGTGGACACACCTTTGGGCTTGCCCACATCTAATTCATGCACGTTGTAGAGCCATGAAGTCCTGATTAGCGATGTTGGTCTCTTATTTTCAAAGGTTGTATTGCCTCACGAGGTATCACTCTGACATCCTCGTCAGAAACCAATTCTGCCTCCTGGGAGGGATATCCTCCCCCCAGGACCTGAGACTAATTCTACTCCCTCAGCGCTACCCTACTTTCCCTTCCTGTGCGTCCCCTGACCCCAGTGTGCACACCATGGCTAACCCATCTGTGATCTCCAAGACAGGCCTCAGAGTGTGGAGGTTCAGTGAGGCCCGTGTGTCTGGTGCTCTCTGCCCATGTGAACACCCAGCCTCACGTTTCTGCTACTGATGCAGTACACGGCTGACTCACCCTGAGCTGTGGGCTCAGCAAGCAGGACCCTCTCGATCTGTATCTGTACTTTCCACACAGAGGAAGCCAGATAGCATCATGTGTTAATGGTTTGTTTCTATCTCATTGATCAAGAGCTCAAAAGAAATAGATTCTGCTGCATCTTTTCTCCTTTGATTAATTAGGTCTGGGGGCCCCAGGACAGCTGAGGAAGAACCTAGGGTTTCATTTTCCCATCTGTAGAATGGAACCACTATGACAACATTGCTTGGACCTCATCTCCAACAGGATTGAATATTCTGGACACGCAATAGAAACTTCGGAGTGTCCCAGATCCCTTGAGAGAAGGGGGTTTCCTGAGAGGACAGCAGTGTCTGGTGTCACAGGTGGTTTGGGGCCCATCCATGCTCTTGACTTCTCTCATGACCTCATGGCTGCATGTGCCCTCCCTCTCCTCTTACTCCTAGGAAGGCAATTGTCTCTGGTTTCTCCAGCCCCATATCTCAGAGGTGGGTGGTCTGACTGGCAGACACTGGGAGATGTCCCCTACTGTTCATTCTTTCTCATATGATCTAGTTCTGGGCTTTTAGCCAGACACATAGCTGCCTAGCCTAGGACTAACACGTCCCAGCCTTCCCTGCACCTGCATGTGGCCACGTGACTACATTTTGGCCAGTGATTCATACGAGTGAAAGTTATCTATGTGACTTCCAGGCTGTGCTTTTAAAGGGAAGAGGCATGTCCTCTGGCTCATTTTTCCTTTCCCATCTGGCAGAAAGTGGAAACACTGTGGAAAGCCATCTTGGACAGTACAGGTGAGGGCCACACCAGAGTTGGCAGAGCAACAAGATAGAAAGAACCTGGACCCCTGACGCCTTTGCAGAATAGAGCAGCCCTACCAGCTTGGACTTCACATGAGAAAAAAGTAAATGTACATTTGTTTTAGCCATGTCATTGGGCTTCGGTTTGGGCAGCTGAGCTACTGTTACATTTAGAAAATCACTTTGCCTTCAAGCTAGCTGCCACAACTAGAAAACCTATGGTTGGGCTCCCTTGGGTTGATACCCACCCTTGACCCCATCAGTGGTGACCTTTGCACAGAGAATAGTTTAGCACAGCTTCCTGAGTGGGAAGAGCAGTTTCAGTCAGGAACGGATACATGCACAGCAGGACAGTCACCAAAACAAGAAACTTGTGTGGCATGGGTCATGGGTCATTTTCACTAGGTGAATAGAAAAGCACGTCAACTGGGCTTGCTCGCAAATCTCTGGATTTGCAAGATGGCAAGCAGATGAAATGCAATCAGTTTGGACATCCAGAAATACAGACCTAATGGCTCCAGTGGCTGGGGACATGAGCAGTAGGAATTGGTGGCATTATCAACCAGACTCAGTGGCCATCACACGTCTGCCTCTTTCTGTCCTATAATTCCATGTCCCCCCTCCTGGTGAGAGACTCTGATTGGGTTAGCTAATGCTGTCTCCTTGGTTTGGTCATTTCCCTCTGCATCAGGTTGTGTCATGAACCACTAGCAGTTTATGGTGGGGTGTCCACTCCTGGTCCCCTTGGTGGGTACCCCATCCAGCTGTCATCCCAGAACAAGGTGGGTGGGTGGACCAGGCTACAGGCCAGGGAGTTTCAGTTGAAGGGGACATTGGGAATGAAGAAAAATACCTAAAGCATCAAGGAATTGGCAGCAACTGCATCTGGTGATTAAGGCAGGTTTTAGCACTGAGGACGTTCTATTCAAAGCAAGAGAAGGCACCCAGGTGTGGGTGAGGCCCGGTGTCCTTGGCATGAGCCAAGAGTGAAGCCCTTGGCTTCAGCTGGAGCATGCACAGTGGTGCTCTTTCTGAGCAGGGAGAGAGGTTGGAAGATTCTAGCTAGAACACTGCAGAAAGGAATTCTGTTCCAGGGGAACCTAGAGCGGCTGGAGTCAGGCCCAGGGGAAAAAGCCAACCCCTTGGCGTACAAGATAGGTCTAATGCTCAGAAGCAAGACTATAGAAGAGTCCAGTCCACTCTGCTCCATTCATCCTCCCTCTTGCTCTGCTGCCCCAGCATTTTTTCAATTATTCTCACTGTGGCTCCTAACCAGGGCTCACCGGCCACCCAGACAAGGCACAGTGGAGTCCGGCTTCCTCCTCCTCAGAGTAACGGCTGGAACAGAGAGGCTACTAAGTTCACTTGCTTCTGTGCCTTACGGTTTCAAAATGATGAGATGGAACAGACATTGTAATTGCCCAACAGCCCTACCAATTCTCTTCTTCTTTCTTAGGAAAAGAAACCCAATTTTAGCCTCTCTGCAGCTCAGGGTGGCCAAGAGATGACGAGGAAGGAATGGTCTGTCAGTAAAATCTTTTCGAGAAGCTGGCTTGGCTTTTCCCTCTCCCATGTGCTCCTGCTGCTGGCTTGGAGCACGGATAGGTGGGCTGCATCTCCAGCAGCCCTCTGGGATCACGAGGTGATCGGACGGATGGAAGCCCCACGCTGAGATGGAAAAACAGAGAGGTCAGAGTCCTCTGATGCTGCTTTGGCTCCCCCATAGCCTGGGGGTCACCTCCCAGGTGTTCTGTACCCAAGTGAGGTGTAAATTTCTATCTTGTGGAAGCAGTGTTCTTTGTGGACCAGTAGCTTGGGCATCCCCTTGGGAGCTTGTTAGAAATCCTGAAGCTCAGAGCCTGCCCCAGACCTTTTGGATCAGAATCTGCATTTTAACAGGATCCTCAGGTGATTCGTGTATGTGCCCATGATGGTTTGAGAAGCGCTGGCTTAAGCCACTATTATTAGTGTTTATCTTGTTGTTTGTAGCTGAATCTCATTCTTGTGGATAGAGAAGATGATTTCCATGCAGGGTCACTGAGAAAACGCGGCTGAAGAATGAATCCGCTGGGAAGCTTGCTTGCCACTGGGCTCTCCCACTTGTCCCTTCCCTGCTTCCAGGAAAAGTATGTATGACTTTCCAGAAAACCCTCCATTTCCCCAAGTCTTACCATGACCGGCTTGGGGATCCCTGACTAGGGTTGTCCTGGGGCCCACGTTCTTGAAAAGCAAGGGTGCTATGAGCTGCTATTACCTCCACCCCAAACTCCTGTCTCTAGACCAAAGGGTGTCAGAGGACAGATGATGGTATTAGCTTGGAGGAGGTAGGTGAGGGGGCCCACAGTCATTCTGAAACCTTAAGGCATCATAAAATAGATCATCCTTCCCAGAAGCCTTGGCCGTCTGTTTAAAAACACACACACACACACACACACACACACACACCAAACCTTAAGGCATCATAAAATAGATCATCCTTCCCAGAAGCCTTGGCCGTCTGTTTAAAAACACACACACACACACACACACACACACACACACACACACCCACCCAGACGTTTCTAGGCTTTGTTTCTGGGGCTGCCGTCACATTCAGCCCTTCTGTGACTCAGACTTGACTGCCTGGGAGGGTCACGCCGTCTGGTGCCGGATTCCTAGCTCATCTATACCTGCCCAAATGGGCAGGGGAGAGGTGGAAAGAAAGCTCCCGAGGACGGCATTCTGGAAACTGGTTCTTGCCATGTTACCAACGGCATGCAGCTCTTCGAGTGGATCACTCAAGGGCATCCAGTGCTAGTGAGGTTACTGAAAGCACTGGTTAAGAACATGAATCTAGGATTCCAGGAGACCTGATTTCAAGCCCTGCTTCTTCTGCCCTGGACTCCCTTCCGACCTTGGACAAGTCTTCTCTCCGAGCATGGGGTAGACTTTCAGGAAATCCCAGCGCTGCTGAAGTTGGCCTGGGTTTCCTCATCTGTACATAGAGTAATAACAATGATAAAATAACAAATCTTCTTTGGAGGGTTGCCATGGGCTCGGGTACCTGACCTTGTGCATCGCTAAATCCGCAGTTTTAGGGGCAGGCATGTGCTAGCTTCCCGGTCTGCACCTCTCAAACAGTAATGCCTAAATGCCATCACCTGGGGATTTTAGTAAAAGGCAGTTTCTGACCCAGCCGTCTGAAGTGGACAATCTGAGAGCTTCCCTGTGCTGCTGGCGCCCCCACCGTGGACCCAAGATTGTGGGTATCCTTTTGTCACAGCTCCTGCAGTTACAGAAAGCAGAGGACCGCCACTTGCTGCCTGGGCCCACTACAAGCTTTCTGTTTCTGTTTTGTTGTTCATAACGTATTAAAGGCAGAACTTCATTTTGGATAAAATGCCAATCTCCTGGCCAAACAGGGAGGCATGACGGCGGGATCTGGCTCCCTCTGCGTTTCTTGTGGTGCCCGATTTCCTCCTGTTTCGAGGCTGCCTCTTCAGTTTGATGTGGTAGTTCTGCTGTGGTTTTGTCTTTCAACACATTTCCTGCTTTTCTTGCAAAACAAAGACTGCTTTCCCCTCTGCTGCTGGCCAAAACCCAAATGATTACAGGTTTTCTCAAGGGCTTTAGCAGGGTATAGGGGCATGTCATCTGTTCTCCGTGTGTGAGGCCTTTGGCTTTTTTCCGTTTGCACAGCAGGGTTAAGATTAGCGTGGACTGGGGCGCCTGGGTGGCTCAGTGGGTTAAGCCACTGCCTTCGGCTCAGGTCATGATCTCAGGGTCCTGGGATAGAGTCCCACATCGGGCTCTCTGCTCAGCGGGGAGCCTGCTTCCTCCTCTCTCTCTCTCTGTCCAATAAATATATAAAATATATAAAAAAAAAAAGATTAGCGTGGACTTTTAATTTCTACTGGAGACAGCTTTAGCTTTCAAGTGGAACTCCTGTGAGCAAGAGTCCCGCAATGATTTCAGAAAGTAGAAGCCAGCCATTTTTGTAGTTGGGATTGCCTGGGTCGCACAATTTCTATGGCAGTGCTCACAGTTGCTAGATTCAGCGATTCATAACCTGCTGGAGCTGAACAGGACCTGAGAACTACTAAAGCCAGCTCCTCTGTGTTTCAGCGGTGGGCAACCGAAGTCCAGAGAGGTCAAGCAACTTGCCCAAGGTCACACAGCTAGCCCCGCCTTCATGGTCTTTGAGAATCACACAACAAATACTTCAGGTGAATTGTTTTGTTTGGTCAACACCCTGCCCCTGGACATTTCCTGCAACTTCTAAGCACCGTGTGATAAGAATAATGTATTAACTATTTTTCTCTTTTCTTTATGAGTTTTTCCATTATGAAAATAATACAAACCATATTATAGTCTACTGGAAAACAGAGGGAAATAAATCATCCACACTATCTCTTTTTGACCCAGTGCCTTTTACTTTCAAATCCTTTGGTATTTTTTTTTTTTTATTTTGCTTTTTAATTATTAAAATACAGGTGGGAAATAAAAATTCCAACAGTATAGAATGCTATAAAAAGTAAATCTTCCCCAGTCCTTTACTACTTTTCCTTCTGATTGGTACTTCTTTTCACTGATTCTATTTCTAATTTGGGGGGTACTTACCTTGACTGATAATGTGAAATAACATACTCCATTCATGGCTTCACACGGCAAATTTAAGCACTGTCTACAGACTTCCAGCTGTCACAGGTGAATAACTTAATTCACTTATGAACCCTCTTCTTCCCCCTCCAAATCATTGATAGGTGTGTATTTTTATTTCTTCTGATGGTTAACCTTATGATTTTATATATACTGACCCGCTAATTGCAGGTAATAATTCTTGGCTCCTCACGGTGTCAGACAGGTAACAAATACTCCTTATTTCCGTCCACTTCTTCTCTCTCTTCTGCTGCCCACCCTCTCTCATTTATCCCCCTTCTTTTGCCTTGTCAAGTTTATAGAACAGACATTCTCTTGAGTGAATGTGTCCCCCATGCTTTGTCAATAAGTTAATTCTGATCATGGAAAGCCAATGAAGAAACAAATGTACTATGTGAAGTACAAAGATAGTGCTAATACCATTCTCTAAGAAGCAGGTGTTATGGTGAGATCTGTAGAAGGGGTTGTTCCAATGTCAAGGTCAAGTGGGTCTTCTTAGACTCCATCAATTATACAAAATCACGATTTTGGAGGGGGTCGGTTTTAATGTGGGCCATGATGTAGGTATGTATATTATATTCTAATATATAAATGCATATGATATATATATACATTATATATTATAAATAAAACATATATATTTGCACAGCTTACTGTTTTCTGAAGTTTTTAATTGGTTGGCAATAGAAGTACATGCCTTCTTCATACCACATATACCCTCCACCTCTTTGATTCTATCATTTATTAGGTACTCCTAAATATATGGACTTCCAGTGAAGCCAACTGCACATCTGCACTGAAGTTTGAGTTTCTTTTAATTGTATTTTTAGGCTGGTTTAATTTTTTTTTTTTTAAAGTTCTCTTGTCTTCCTCTTTCTTAGGTAACACATCATCAAGTAATTTTGTTTACTTCCACAAAGCATATACACTATGGAGTATTATGCCTCCATCAGAAAGGACGAATACCCAACTTTTGTAGCAACATGGACGGGACTGGAAGAGATTATGCTGAGTGAAATACGTCAATCAGAGAGAGTCAATTATCATATGGTTTCACTTATTTGTGGAGCATAACAAATATCATGGAGGACAAGGGGTGTTAGAGAGCAGAAGGGAGTTGGGGGAAATTGGAAGGGGAGGTGAATCATGAGAGACTATGGACTCTGAAAAACAATCTGAGGGGTTTGAAGTGGCGGGGGGGTGTGAGGTCGGGGTACCAGGTGGTGGGTATTAGAGAGGGCACGGATTGCATGGAGCACTGGGTGTGATGTAAAAATAATGAATACTGTTATGCTGAAAATAAATAAAAAATAAATTAATAAAATAAAATAGCAAAAGCATAAAAAAAAAAAGAATATACAGGAGTTAATTCTCTGAGTTCTTGTATGTCTAGCAAGAGTTGATTTCTCCTCTACTCTGGATGGACAGTCTGGCAAGATGTCAAATTGTAGGTAGAAAATGGTTCCTTTGAACTTTGAAGGTCATTGCTCCATTGGCTTCCAACATCAGGTGCTGCTGCTGAGGATAATGCCAGTATTGTTCTTATTCTTCCGTTGGCTTTCTGTTTCTTGTCTCTCTTGAATGTATTTAGGATCATCTTTGTTATCCAAGCTGTGAAATTCCACGAGGTGGTTTCTGTGGATCATTCTCTGTTCCCTTTGCTGGGTCCCTGGGGTCCGTCCATCTGAAACATTTGCCTTTCTTCCACACTGGGAAGAAAATAATGCCATTGGGGCATTATTCCCATTATAATGCAATTGGGGCATTATTTCTTCGATAATTTTCTGCTCTCCATTTCCACTTTCCTCCTTCTCTGAAGCCCCTGTCCCATAAATGTTGGCCCATCTCCGCTGACCCTTTCTGTCTCTTTTTCTCCAATTATCCACCTTTTATTATTTTACTATTTTTTAAAATTTTTTATTTTTTATAAACATATATTTTTATCCCCAGGGGTACAGGTCTGTGAATCGCCAGGTTTACACACTTCACTGTTATTTTACTATTGATTCTGCAAGATCTTCTTGATGTTTCAGTGTCATCTTTCTATTGTTTGTTTTTTTTTTAATGGCATGAAGTATATTATAATAATGAAGCTAATAATTATCTTAAATAATTAAAATTAAAATTTATTTGAAATAATACACATTATTTTATAATAAATTATTTAATAGAATATAAAATTTATTATAATAATTTAAAAGTACATTTCCAAAGGGATTTATTTTGATTTTTTTAAAAGATTTTATTTATTTATTTGAAAGACAGAGATCACAAGTAGGCAGAGAGGCAGGCAGAGAGAGAGGGGGAAGCAGGCTCCCCGCTGAGCAGAGAGCCCAATTCAGGGGTCCATCGCAGGGCCCTGAGATCATGACCTGAGCCAAAGACAGAGGCCTAACCCATTGAGCCACCCAGCTGCCCCTCCAAAGGGATTTAAAACAGGCTCTGAGTTTCCAAGTGGGGCTCCTATTATTTTTTATTTTTTTTAAAGATTTTATTTATTTATTTGACAGACAGAGATCACAGGGAGGCAGAGAGGCAGGCAGAGAGAGAGGAGGAAGCAGGCTCCCGATGCCGGGCTCGATCCCAGGACCCCAGGATCATGGCCTGAGCCGAAGGCAGAAGCTTTAACCCATGGAGCCACCCAGGTACCCTGGGGCTCCTTTTAAATAGACTGTTTTAGTGTTATGGATGTATCATCTTGACTCTCCATGAGGATCATTAGAGTTTGGGGTTTTTACTTAAGTTTTCTTCCATTACTTAGCTCTACCTCCTTGAGGTTCATGTATTCTGTTTACTTACCTTGGTCTTTGTCTTTTATTTTCCTGTGTGAATGGTGATTGGGGCAGCCTTTATCATTTACATATACCAGGCTGGGTGTTGTAACTGAGGTAACTGGGGAGTGTTTCTTCTTCTGTGAGTAAGAGCTGATTGCACACTCTCTACCCGTGGAGGAGGCATTGACCAACAGGCTTCAGTGTAAGCTGGAGAGTGGGCAGAGGCATCTAGCCTCCACCCTCACCCCACACCCTGCCCACCCCCACCACTCAACCCCCCTCCCCCACTGGTGCTGTAAATCCTAGCCCTTTAGGCCAGCTTTTGTTTATTTTTAAAAAATTTTTTTCCAGCCTCATTGTTAGCATATTATTTGCATGATTGTCAGAATTTGTAGGTTTCATTTTGTACATGTATAATATTGATGTTATATTAGTTGATATTGATTAATTCGTCCTTGTACGTTGTGGTGGTTTTGAAATACCTGTGATGCTCCTCACAGGAAGGGGTAGAGTCTGTGTCCTCTTCTCTGCAACCTAGGGAAGCTCTTACGACTGTTTTAATGCACAGAATGTGACAGGAGTGGTGCTGTGCAACTTCCAAAGTCAGATCAGTAAAGGTCATGCAGTTTCTGCTGGTCTCTCTTAGGACACTGACTCTGAGGCTCCATGTGCCATAGGAGGTCTGGCTGTGCTGAAACCTCTCTGGGGAGAAACTTCATAGAAAGATAAGCAGGTGGGTAGGTAGATTGATCCAGAAATGAAGCGCTAGATTTTTAAGTGGCTGGATAGATCCATAGATGGTGGAATGAATAGATTGAAACTCTGGTTATTTCAGTCTTCCTAGGCTCTAGACATGTGAATGAAGAACCTTGCAGGATGATCCTGGCCTGGCCTCTGTCTTTCTGCAACTGCATGACAGACAAAGCAAGAAACACCTTGCTTAGCCCAGCTACTCGAGATCACTTTTGCTGTAAGCCACCATTTGGGGTGGTTTGTTACACATTAGCACACCTTAGCAATAGCTAATTAGGACGTGCCTCTATTAATGTATTTAATAATCATTTATTGCACTCACTCAGCAGAAATAAGTCCAGCAGAGAAAGTCAATTATCTTATGGTTTCACTTACTTGTGGAGCATAAGGAATAACAGGGAGGACATTAGGAAAAGGAAAGGAAAAGTGAATTGGGGGAAATCGGAGAGGGAGATGAACCATGAGAGACTGTGGACCTTGAGAAGCAGAGGGTTTTGGAAAGGAGAGGGGTGAGGGGATGGGTGAGCCTGGTGGTGGGTATTAAGGAGGGCACGTATTGGATGGAACACTGGGTGTGGTGCATAAACAATGAATCTTGGAACACTGAAAAAAATAAATAAAATTATTTTATTTATTTAAAAAATTGTTTATTCATTTATTTGACAGACAGAGGTCACAAGCAGGCAGAGAGGCAGGCAGAGAGAGAGAGGAAGGGAAGCAGGCTCCCTACTGAGCAGAGAGCCTGATGCGGGGCTTGATCCCAGGACCCTGAGATCATGACCTGAGCCAAAGGCAGAGGCTTTAACCCACTGAGCCACCCAGGCGCCCCTAAAATTAAATTAAAAAAAAAAAAGAAAAAAATTCAAAGTAGTGTTCTATAATCTGGGACTCTGTGCTTCTGGTCTGAGCTCCTCGTCCATACTCCAGACAAAATTACTCCTTTGGTAGCATTAACTCCACAAGCAAGAAGTGTTTCTGATTATGGACTCTGAAAAACAATCTGAGGGATTTGAAGGGGCGGGAGGTGGGGGTGGGAGGTTGGGGTACCAGGTGGTGGGTATTATAGAGGGCACGGATCGCATGGAGCACTGGGTGTGGTACAAAAATAATGAATAATTAATTAATTAATTAATTTAAAAAAGAAGAAGAAGAAGAAGAAGTGTTTCTGGTCCAGAAACATAAATGGTTCCCATCAGTGGTAGTTGTTACTTGCATTATTAACGAAACCCTCCTAAACCAATTAAGATCTTCAAATTCTTCCATGTCACACGGTCTCCCACTCCATACCTGCTCCCTGACTCTCCTGTTAGAGAAAGACTCATGAAGTTTTAAAACCCGAAAGGAAACAAAGGAAACATCAGAGCCAACCCCCTTATTTTACAGTTGAGGACACTGACATTATGAACCCCTCACCCCTCCTGTTGCACACTTGATAGGTAAGTGACATGGAACTAGAACCTAGGTCTCTAGGTAACCAGATTGATGTCACTGCATTTCATCATTTCCGGCCCCGGACCGGGGGTCACCTTTTAGACCCACAGCAAGGGCCCGACTCTTTAGGCTGGCCTACCCACCAGGTCCCATCGTAATCAAGAGAAAGCTGCTTAGTGGCCTGCTCATGCGCCTGTTTATTTATAGGTCAAATCAAGACCCCATTCGGGCTAGTACACTTGTGTAAACAGCTATGACACACAAAGGGAACCAAACAAAATAAAGCCACCTAAAAAGGGATTCTTCTCATTGAAAGAGGGAAGTGAGAGGGGTCTGGGCTTTCCAATATTAATTATAGGATGTGGCAGGGAAGGTGTGGGAATTGAAACAGATTTGAAATTCTCCCTTGCCTACAAATCTAATAAACACCAAAGGTTTTTATTTTGTTTTATTTCTTTTTTAAACAGACAGAGGTACACTTGCGGGTAGGTCTCAAACCAACAAAGGAGAAAATGCCACAGTGTATGCTACTATACAAAGTGCTGTCAAAAGCAGAGCTGGACAATTCTTGACATCATCAAGTGGCCTCCCCCCAGAAATAGTATGACTGGGAGTTGGTGGGGGGTGGGGGGTGCTGGAGGCTGTGGATGGGAAGGTAAGTGCACAGATTCTGAAAAGGATTACTGAAATCCCCAGCTGTAAGGCAGCAGATGGGGAAGGGCAGGTTCTAGAGTAGAAACCCTTCCTACCAACATATTGAGGATAAAAACAAACTCGCAGCAAGTACAAAGAAGAACCAAGCATTGCCTATAATCTCTTCCCATATTGACAACCATAATATATTATCATGTGTTATTACACATCACCCAAATCTTGTGCTACATACAATTTTGTATGCTTTTCTTCACTGACTAGTCCATCATAAAATTTATCCCGTGTCATTGGAAATTATCCACAGAGATCATTTCAAGAACTATAGAGTGTTTGTTGACTATACCATAATTTACTTATTTCCTAATTGCTGGATATTTTCCCTGATTTTTCAATATTAAAAATAAGTCATCAATAAACCACTTTGTGTCCTACCCATGGTTTTCCAGAGATGCACTTCTCTCTTAGCCTCTCCTTGTAAAGAGAAAGGACACTCATGTTGTTATGAAAATAAAGGTTAATAAGCTGATAAAATGCACATATTATGTTCTAATAAATATTGTACAAAAAAACTGTAGGCAGTGCTCATTTTCTTCTTGGCACCTGCTGTGAGGAAGATCTCCGTTTTACAGATAAGGAAGCTGGGGCTCAAAGAAATTCAGTAATTTGCCTAAGGTCACTGAGCCAGCATTTCAACTCAGGCAATCAAACCAGAGCTCACACTTTTAATCGCTTTGCTCTATTGCCCCTAATAAACTGTGGTTCGTAATCAACAAAATGATGCCTTAGAAGGACACAGGAAAACGCACATGGTAAGATTAAGAGGATAAAAGCAGCTGATAAAGCAATACATTCAGTTTGGTTCTTACTTTTTTTTTTTTTTTTTTTAAGTATCTATAAAATGCACAGGACAAAGAAAATGTCTGTCAAGATGGGGGAATAATATGTGCGATTTCAATTTTCTTCTTCCTGCTTTTCCAGATGTTTCTATAATGACCATTCCTTGCTTTTGAAGTCAGGAAAATGTTAATGTATCTCTGTCCTTCAGTTATTCAGCTATATGAGAGTGCCATATATGAGGTCAAATGCGGGCTCTGGGCTGGGAGTTGGGAGAAGCAGGAGGACTTCAGGGAGGAGGAGGTGTTTGAATTGGGTCTTAAAGTGGTATGAAATTAACACAGAGAAACCAAGGACAGAATGATGGTTTTCTGCTGCTTCTGAATACATCCTCTTGTTTCTGGAGCCCTACGGCCATATTATCTCCCTGGGGTCTATGAGTGTCTGTGCTGTCATATCTGCTTGTTTTCTTTTGGGGAAGGGGCTATCTGGGTTGGCGGGTGGGTGCACCCCACGTCCGTGAGAGAGTATGTTTCCCCCTGCTTTGGTCATGGTGGTCTCCATGACACCCATGATTCAAGGTGGTAGGTTGGGGCATGTCTGTGGTTTGTAGAAGCCACTTTAGAAATGTCTGCAATTTCCTATTGCTGGAAATGACTGCACACTTCACGCAGAAAGGTGAGATGGCTTAAATGTCAAAAAGCACACCCCACCCCGGGGACTCTGAGCCCACAGAAAGAGACCCTCTAAGGGCCCATGGAGTGGTCTTTCTGAGGCTGGCTCTGTGATGAGAGTCGGTTTCACACCTGGCCAGGCACTTCCGGGCCACAGAGCCCCCACCAGAGCATCTCAGCAACTTGATCCCACAGAGGACTGTAGACATTGTTCACAGAGATGACACCGAACTGCACCTGGCAATTTTCTTGGAAAAAAACATCACCGCTAACCAAACCAGAGGCAACCGTCTCTCCTGTAAGAAAGCAGTTCCCACCTCCCAGTTCACGGAGAAATTCCCCTGTGTCAGCCGTTGGTCATCACATGCTTCGCAAGTCATTTGCTTCTGGAAATGCGGAAGGCAGCCGGCTGTGAAATCTCCCAGAACTTGGGGGAAGGAGGCCCGTGCCTCACCCATGTCTCAGTACCTTGCCATCAGCCATGTAAAGGTAAATTTAAAACTGACCTTTCCTAGTAGCCGAAAGGGAAAGAGACCCTTCCCTTCCCTTTCACAGAGTGTTCCCGGGGTGCAGATGGGGGTGGGGTGGGGGATCCTGGTGTTTGTGAATTCTTCCCCCTGTGCCTTTGATAGGTAGGTAAATATTGGCAAACTTCTTCTTCTTCTTTTTTTTTTTTTTTTTAAGATTTTATTTATTTATTTGATAGAGATCACAAGTAGGCAGAGAGGCAGGCGGGGAGATGGGGGGAGCACGCTCCCTGCTGAGCAGGGAGCCTGATGTGGGGCTCAATCCCAGGACCCTGGGACCATGACCTGAGCTGAAGGCAGAGGCTTTAACCCACTGAGCCACCCAGACACTCCGATATTGGCAAACTTCTTGCCAGCTTTCAAACCCCAGCATACTCATTTAGGGCTTAATGTATCTTACATCTCTTTGAAATGCAAACCTCAGTGTCTGTGGTCAGACATTGCCTGTCACCATAAAGCAAGGGGTAACCACCTGTTTGTCATAGAGGCAGAGACGATCAGCTAGAGCACCCCAGCTCCCGCCGTGGGCTTGTGAACCCAGGTGAACCATGAGAGATTCACAAGGTGCCGTCAGGCCCTCCTGTGGGAAGGCCAGTTACCCTGAGCCTTGGACTCCTGTTTTTAATGGATCGTGGCTGCTTGGTGGCCATGAAAATGGCATGCTCTCTTTCTGGCTTTGTAATGGTGGTGGACCGCACTGTAATCCACTTCAATGCCTATTCAATAATAAAATGGTTTCCTTTTTCTTCTCACTCTTGTGGAGAAGGCTCTCTGGAGGGGGGCGGGCAGGGTTTTCACAGCCCCCAACACTGATGAGCACCAGCTGGATGCGAAGGCCATCTGTGACGCGGTACGAACAGTGACAATTTGGGACCAGTTCCCCAGCATGTGTGTTTCTGAACAGGTGAATCTCTCTCCCCACCCCCTTTTTTCTGCCCACTCCTCCCAGGGCCAGCCCTGGGCCCCAACTTTCTGGCCCCGCACTGACAGGACCATGTGCCTGGGAGCAGCTCTCTGTGTCTGGGTCAGTGACCAGATCGTCCCTTGTTCCCAGGCCTTCCCTGCCGTGCTTCAAGGGCTCGCTGGTCTGGGCCAGCTGGCCTAGAGCCACAATGCTGCCAAGGATCCCTGTAAACCGGGCCCTGACATATGCAACTGAGGTGGCACCTGCCCATCTCCCCCCCCCCCCCCACGGCCCCCACCGGAATGCTGGGCCCACAGGTAGCAAGGGGGTGTGATGAGTGTCACATCCCCCTTTGTCGGGAAGGGGCTGTGCACAGCTGGGTAAAGAGACCACATCAGCTCTCAGCTGTCCCCTTTGTTGGCCCTTCAGAGTCAGAGGTGAGTCACTTGTGTTCTTTACGTAGAGGTCTCTGAACCTAAAGCAGGCTCTTTCCAGGAATCTGGCTGCTGCAGTGGTTTCAAGAGAGGGCAGATGAAACAGAAGCATCTGGAAGATTTGGTTGCCCCCCCCCCCCACCCCATTCTCTCTCTGTTTTTTTCCCTGCTGTGGAGATGAACCAGATTGGGACCAAGGCTGCATTTCTCAGCCAGAAGTTTCCCTTCTAGTCATTCAGACACACCCAGCAGCTTTTGGCTGCAGAGGTGCATTTGTGCAAACGTCCTTGAGAAACAAGGACATCCCCCACTCCCCACGCTGTTAAGGGGCATAAGCCACTAGGATGACTCGTTACACAGTCTGATCTCAAATTGTTCATACCTGGCCTCAGAGTGGCCATGGGGTGGTCTGGTGTTTGGGGTGCATCCAGAGTCAGACCAGCAGGTGAGGTTGGGGTCTCCAGTACTAGGTGAGGAAAAAAGATCATGGCTCCCTCCATCTCATCTGTTCCTTGACAAAGTTCCTTGCTCTTCCCTCTCCTGGAGACAGAAAATATCCATTCCCTCTATTTTTCTGCTTCTCTAAAAAAGAGAGCTTCCTCTGGAGATTCTGGTGATTGGTTCGGGAATGTATCTGAAAGGAGAAGAATTAAGATAAATGCAATTTCATATGGACATGGGGGGGGTGTGCTGTGGTGAGTGCTGTGAAGTGTGTAAACCTGGTGATGCACAGACCTGTACCCCTGGGGCTAATAATACATTTTATGTTTATAAAAAAATTAAAAAATTTTAAAAAAAGATAAATGCAATTTCAAATAGGCACTCCTTCTTATGTATAGTAGATAGACCCTGGGTTAACAATTTTCTGGGGAAGGAAGTTTTTCAAATGTAGGAAGTGGGTTTTACTATTTCATTTAGTCTTGTGATACACCTATCTGCAGAGAAAGTATCCAGATATAATGACATTATTGATCCAATAATTTCTCCAATTTGAAGTTCAAATATTTACATAGATATTTTCTTCAGGCTTTTTTTTTTTTTTTTTTTTTTTTTTTTTAGAATAATGTGGTCTGGTATAGCATCCTGAAATCTTGATTTTAACTTTGTTTTAAGGTTATGAAAGTAACATACATTCAAGGTACCCTTTTCCATCCAGGAGTTTTAAATTTTAATGTATCTAACTGTATCCATCTTGCCCTTGATGGTCTGTTTATTTTTACTTCTCTTGATAGATTGCATAAATGGCTGTAGTATTTTCAGTGTAGGTACTCATGTCCTTGCAGTGCGGCTTTGCAGTTCCTCCTGTTGTTGAGGTACAAGCTATCTCTAGCCTTGAGTCTCCATACTTCCCGGCCAAAGGAAGATGGCAGAAGTGATGATGCTGAGGCTGTTCTGAGCACCGAGGACTTTGGTGCTGCTCCCTCTTGGAGCTCCGCCAGCTGCCATGTGAATGAACCCAAGCTAGCCTACTGGATAAAGAGATAGATGGCCCTGTCACCCCAGTGGCCCCAGCCAACAACCGGCTCCCAGCCAACCTGGCAGCTGGCCATGGTTGCCTGCATGAGCCCAGCAAAGACCGTAAGAACTGCCCAGCTAAGCCCAGCCGAAACTGCTGACCTGTGGAATCATTGACAATTAAAAATGGCTGTTACACTCTTACGTTTTTGGGCTGGTTCATTGGGCAGCAATATTTAAACAAGACATGTTTTGTTGAGGAGCGTTCTCCCTCTCTTGAGACCCTAAAGCGTCTTCTCTATTCTCAAGGTTTCTTCATTTTGCTTTCCCTGTTTACATACAAAAATGGATCTGGAATTAATTTTTTATTGTGTGAGAGACACAATGCATTTCTAATGAGACCTAATGCATTTCTTCTAACTTGATTGTTTTCTGTATTTTTAAATACTTGAAATATTTCATAATAAACATTAGTCATTTTTTAAAAAGACCTGGCTGCTATAGATTTACAACAAAAAGAAGAGCAAAACTTCACCAATAATAACACCACTTAACAATAACCACTTACAATCTTGTGAAGGGGGAGGGGCAAAATTGAAATCAAACTGTTTCTCACTTAGCATAGCATCGTATTTCTCTATAGCCAAATCATGCAAGCTAATTTTTAAAGATTACATATAGTTTTGTCCTATGAGGACAGCATATTTACTTAACCAGGCACTTACTTAGGCTGTCTCCAACTTTTCAGTATGAATGCTAGCACAGCACTGACTATTCTTTATTTTCTTAAGATTTTATTTATTTATTTGAGAGAGCGAGAGAGTGTGCACATGCGAGTCAGGGGCGGTGCAGAGGCAGAAGGAGAAAGAAATTCTCATGCAGATTCCTTGCTGAGCTCAGAGCCCAATGCGGGGCTCTATCTCACAACCCTGAGATAATGACCTGAGCCAAAACCAAGAGTTGGATGCTGATCCAACTGCGCCACCCAGATGCCCCACAGCACCGAATATTCTTGTACAAATATTTCTGATTAGTTCTTTAGGATTACATCTAGAAATGAAGTTTTGGGGTCAAAATATGAACAATGTTAAGATCTAAAATGCATTTTGAACAGCTGTGCATGAACAGATCCATTCATCCCCATGCTTCATCCTCATGCCTTTGCTGAAATAAAGGAATGATCCAATCTCGGATGATTCATCGAGTCAGAACAGGATCACACGCTAATGAGAACACAAAATTTGGAAGAAGCAAAGAGGAAAAGTAGTAATTGATTAACACAGTAACTTCTGTTCTTCCTCTTAAATTTATTTGACAAACAAACCCCAAAATTGCACCAATACATAGGGGCCATTCCTCCCCAGGGCAACACCCTGCTACGTGGAGTCTGAACCAAGAGCCAGGTACAGATGTTTGGGACACAGGAAGGATTCAGACTGAGCTATTGCTGAGATCAAAAGAGGAATGCACTAGGGCCCTGCTTATCTGCTCAGGAGAGGCCCGAGGGGCCAAATGGTCACTCATTCTAACATGTGAGTGTCTGTTATTAACCATCACCGCACCAGAGGCTGGGAACACAAATGTGACCAGCCTAGAGAGAAATTTCCCTGTCCCAGAGATGAGAGGTCTTGTAGGATCCAGCTGTAGAACACTAAGAAAGCACAGGGAAGGGTGCCCCACGTAGCATGGGTATCAGGGACAGTCTCCCAAAAGACTGCATGTCCAGGTGGATCTTTGCTTGGCCAGGCAAGAGTGGAACAGGTGTTTGTGGTAACAACAGGACAGACAGACTGCAGGGTATAAGGTGGAGAGCTTGGTGGAAAAGGTCAAGTCATGGGAAGCTTCCTGTGGCTTGCCCTTTATCCTTTCCAGGCCCTACCAGATCTGGTCCCACCACCTTTCTGAGTCCATCCCTCTTCAGCCACCATGCACCCCCCAACCAAAACCCTGCTCTAGCCACATTGTGTCTCTGCTATTCTGCAAGGATACTTCCATCCTGACCTTGACCGCTGTGCTTGCTCTTCTCTCTGCCCAGGACGCTCTTCCCCAGGGTAGATGTAAGGCTTTCTTCCTCACTTCCCTCAGGCCTCTGCCCCAAATGTCATCGTCTAAGCAGAGGCAATTCCTCTGACAAGCACATCAGATGGCTTGCCACTCTGGCCCCTTACTCTGCTGTTCTCTGTCCTCTAACCCTGCTATAATTTTCTTCTGTTTCTTGTCTGTCTCCTATGCCTACCGTCTAGTAGAATGGGAGCTCCATGAAGATGGGGACTTTGGCTTTTTCATTGTTCAACCAAATAAAATCTACCAAATAGTCTATTCCTGGTGCCCACAACACTGTCTAATGCATAGTAGGTGCTTTATAAGAATTTGTTGAACCAAAGGGAGAATTTTGTCATAAAGATGAGGATCCATTGAAGACATTCTAGTTTGGAGAGAAAGAGTTGGATTACACTCTAAAGTGTAATCTTTGGCTCGTTTCTTCTTTTCTCTTACTGTATCAGTTGGGAGCAACAAGTACCAAGCAGTTTCAGTCCCGTTTTGCAATGAGGAAGTTGCCAGTGAAGTGTTGAGTATGAGGGTGGAAAAGTTGTAAAGAAAAAAGACAAAGTTTGGGCTAAAACTTAGGGGGAAAGGAAGGTGATTAAAAAAAAAATAGGTCTACCTGATTCCAAAACTATTATTCTTTTTAAAAGCTTTTCAAAACCTTTGTACTGTAAAATAATTATAGATTTCAGATAGTGAATAGCAAGTACTGAGAAGTCCAAGGACTCTTCACTCAGTTTTTCCAATGGTTACATAGTAGGTCATTGTAGTATAATAACAATAACAGGAATCTGATTCTGGTACAACCCTATGATCATTTTTTAAATTATGTAACATTTTGATATCATTTTCTTTGCAAGTGTGGATTCTTGAAATCATCATGACAATCAAGATACAGAACTGTTCCATTACCACAAACCACAAAAATACTACTTCTATGGATAATCACACTGAGTGCCCCCCGCCTTCAATCCCCCACTCCTGGTAACCACTAATTTGTTTTCGATCTCTGTAATTTTCTCATTTCAAGAATGTTAAACCAATGTAATCATAGAGCATAGAATGTTTTGAGATTTTCTTCCCCCTCTTCTCCCCCAGGATACCCCTTTGAGATCCATATCCAAATTGGATGTATCACTGGTCCATTCCTAGTAATTGCTAAGTAGCACCCCATGGCATGGACAGACCACAGCTGAATCATTCACTCATTAAAGGACATTTTGGATGTTTTCCAGTTTGAGGTTATTACAAATAAAGCTGCTGCTAACAATCTTGTTTAAATTTTTATGGACATAAGTTTTTATATTTCTGGGATAAATGCCAAGTATTTCTATTGCTATGTCACATGGTGGTTGCATATTTTGATTTTAAAGAAACTAACAAACTCTTTTCCGGGGTAGTTGCAACATCTGCGTTCTCAAGAGCATTATATGAGTAGTCCAGTTTCTCAGCATCCTGGCCAGCGGGAGGTATGGAGACATATCCTTGTGGTCTAAATTTGTATTTCCCTAAAGCCTAGTGATGTTGAATATCTTCTCATGTGCTTTGCTGTCTCTGTGTCCTCTTCAGTGAACTGTGTCTTCATGTCTCTGCCCATTTTTAAATTGGATTTTTTAAAATGTTGAGTTGTGAGAGAGCTTTATATATCAGAGATAGGAATTTTATCAGCTATGTGGTTTGCTGATTTTCTTCCGGTTTGTTGCTTGACTTCTCATCCTCATAATGGGGTCTTTTGAAGAGTAAGAGTTTTTTCATTTGGATGAAATCTAGCCTTTCAATTTTTCATTTTCTAGTTTATGCTTTGGTGTCATGCCTGAGAACTCTTCACAAGTTATAGGTTTCAAAGGCTTTCTTTTATGTTATTTTCTAGAAGTTTTTATAGAAGTTTATAGTTTTATAAAAGTTTATAGTTTTATGTTTTACATTAAATCTGGGATTTTTGAGTTACTTTTTAAATAAATGTGAGGTTAGGTTGAGGTTAGTGTTTTGCTTATAGATATAAAATTACTCAGCCTCATTATGTTGAAAAGATAGTCCTCCTTCTAATGATTGCCTTGACACCTTTGTCAAAGTCAGTTGGCTGTACTTGGGCAGGTTCTTTCTGGGTGCATTATCATATGTGTTTCTCCTTCTGCCAATCCCACACAATCTTGATTTCTGTACTTACATAATAAGTCCTGAAATAGGGTAAAGTGGTTCCTCTCCTTTTGTTATTCTTTTTTTCAAAAGTATTGTAGCTATCCTAGTTCCTTTGCTTTCCATATAAATTGTAGAACAATCTTGTCTATACCTGTAAAAATCTTTCTGGGATTTTGAAAGGAATTATGTTAAACTTGTATATCAATTTGGGGAGAATTGACACCTTTACTATGTTTAGCTTTCCAATTTCCAATCCATGAACATGGTAAGTCTCTCCATTTATTTATTTTCCTCAATATTTTGTAGTGCTCAGTATACTCACCCAAACAGGCTCTGTTAGATTTACACCTAACTAGTTGCTGGTTTTTTTTTTTTTTTTGAGTGGTTATAAATGGTATGTATTTTTAATTTGGAGGACTGTTGCTATTGCTAAAATGCACAAAAGAACTTATTTATGTATATTTGTCTTGATTCTTGTGACATTGCTGAAGTCACTTATTAGTTTCAGAGGTGTTTGTTTGTTTGTTTTTTGGTAGATTCCTTGGGTATATTCTGTATAGACAACCATGGCATCTGCAGGTATAGAGACCATTTTGTTTCTTTCAGTCCAATCTTTGTGCATTTTATTTCCTTTGCTTGGCTTAGTCCACAGGTAGCATTTCCTGAACTATGTTAGCTAAAAGTACAAGAGTGGACATTTTTGCCTTTTTCTCAAACTTCTAGGGAAAACAGTCTCTCCCCATTATGTATAATGTTAGCTGTAGGTATTTCATGGATGCTCTTTATAAAGTTGAAATTTTCCTCTATTACTACTTTCTGGAGAATTTTTTTTTTTTTTTTTACCATGAACAAGTGTTGAATTTTATCAAATGTTTAAATTTTTTATCATCAGTTTGGTTAAATAGAGAGCCAGGCAGATTCTTAGTGGCATATGTTCCTAGTTTCTAAATACTTGAAATTTTTAAAATATTTTTTATATTATCAAAAGTTTTGACAACTTTTGATATTTTGCATTCCCAAATCAAATCCTAAAGTAAATCTTGGTTCAAATTGACTTTGAGATTTCCTACAGGGTCCTTGGAAAATAAAAAAGAATTTGTTTTTTCACATTGTAAAAAGAGAGATGTTAAAAGTAATTAGATTTATTTGATAGGTTGAGTTGCATGGGAAGAATTTGTCACGTAAGAAGAAATCTCTAAACTTCACTAGGTTATACTCATATGGGTAAAATATTATTAATGTAATACTGGAGGCACCTAGGTGTCTCAGGTGGTTGGGTGTCTGCCTTCAGCTCAAGTCGTGATCTCCAGGTCCTGGGATCGGGCCCCATGTCAGGCTCCTTACTCAGTGGGGAGTCTGCTTCTCCGTCTCCATCTCCCTCTACCTCTCCTTTCCATTTCTGCTCTGTCACTCAAATGAATAATGAATAAATAAAATCTTTAAAATATATACAAATATTGTATAAATTGAAGTGCCTAAAATTTTCAGTGCCCTCTCAGTCCATGATTTATGTCCAAGGGCTGCTTTGTCTGATTTTAGACAACAGTTACTAGCCATAATTATAGTTATTATTTTTAAAAGTTGAATGCCATAGAAACAACCATATTTCTTTGTCAAATGAACACTAATCAGATCTTTTGTCACATCATCTTAAGTCTTCTGTTATCTACAGTTTTTATTTTACTCTGATGCTTCCCTAAGAACATTTACAATCAACTATAGGCCAAAGTGCTTGTCATAAGCCAAAAGGGACGGTCTCATCTCAGAAACCCATGGAAAGAACTATGTCAGATACTCTGGAGCACAGGCTTCTTTTTTTTTTTTTTTTTTTTTTTTTAATTTTTTATTTTTTATAAACAT
Source organism: Mustela lutreola (assembly GCF_030435805.1). NCBI lineage: Eukaryota > Metazoa > Chordata > Mammalia > Carnivora > Mustelidae > Mustela > Mustela lutreola. The sequence continues at coordinate 16,558,356 of NC_081291.1, forward strand.
ATATTTTTATCCCCAGGGGTACAGGTCTGTGAATCACCAGGTTTACACACTTCACAGCACTCACCAAATCACATACCCTCCCCAATGTCCATAATCCCTCCCCCTTCTCCCAAACCCCCTCCCCCCGGCAACCCTCAGTTTGTTTTGTGAGATTAAGAGTCACTTATGGTTTGTCTCCCTCCCAATCCCATCTTGTTTCATTTATTCTTCTTCTACCCACTTAAGCCTCCATGTTGCATCACCACTTCCTCATATCAGGGAGATCATATGATAGTTGTCTTTCTCTGCTTGACTTATTTCGCTAAGCATGATACGCTCTAGTTCCATCCATGTTGTTGCAAATGGCAAGATTTCATTTCTTTTGATGGCTGCATAGTATTCCATTGTGGAGCACAGGCTTCTGATGGTTACTTAAATAACTTCACCCTGTACCATTGGACTGAATCAGGATGTCCAGAACTCTCAGACATAAACTGATGGTTTCATGAACCTGTTAACTGAAGATCAAGCATAACAAGAATTAATAATGTAAGACTAAATTAACTGGGCAGCCTTGACATTTTAACAATGTTTATTCTTCTGGTCCATAAGCACGGAAAGTTTTTCTATTTTTTTGTGTCTTCCTGAGTTTCTTTCCTGAGTGTTCTGTGGTTCCTAGAGTATAGATCCTTTACCTCTTTGGTTAGGTTTATTCCCAGGTATCTTGTGGTTTTTGGTGCTATTGGAATCAATGGGTATTGAGGAGGTAATCTTGGAACACTACATCGAAAACTAAGGATGTATTATGTGGTGACTAACATAACATAATAAAAAATAATAATAAAGCTGAAATTAACTGATAGCAGATGATTTCTTGCTTTTGTTTGGAATATCAGTGATGCTTTAGTGTTCTATTTTCTGGATATAAAGAATTCCTTTCTCTTTTTTCTTATACTACCTATAACTCATGACAACTTAGTAGATTATATATTTTTTCATTTTATTTTATTTTGTTTTATTTCTTTTCAGTGTTCTAGCATTCATTGTTTATGCACCACACTCAGTGAGTGCTCCATGCAATACGTGCTCTCCTTAATACCCACCACCAGGCTCACCTAACCCCCTCCCCCTCCCCTCCCAAACCCTCAGTTTGTTTCTCAGAGTCCACAGTCTCTGATGGTTCATCTCCCCCTCCAATTTCCCCCAACTCGTTTCTCCTCTTCATCTCCCAATGTCCTCTATGTTATTTCTTACGCTCCACAAGTAAGTGAAACTGTAAGCAGAAACGAAACATGTATCTTTTTCTCCTTGCCAGAATTCAGAAATACTCTTATTGAATATTCTTATTTTTTTTTAAGATTTTATTTATTTATTTGACAGAGAGAGATCACAAGCAGGCAGAGAGGCAGGCAGAGAGAGAGAGAGAGAGAGGGAAGCAGGCTCCCTGCTGAGCAGAGACCCTGATGGCGGGACTTGATCCCAGGACCCTGAGATCATGATCTGAGCTGAAGGCAGCAGCTCAACCCACTGAGCCACCCAGGCGCCCAAATATTCTCAATATTTACAATACAATACAATTTGCAATACAATTATTTGCATAGGTTCAATAAGAATCTGCCTTTCTTGTAACCATTGGGGAAAAATGATTGCACAACCAAGACTTGGACTGGAATGTCATATTTAAGAAAAATGGATAGAATCAGATATGACCTGACAGTTTTAAGGAGTGAATGATGACTTTATAGAATCAATGTTTACAAAGCCCTCTTGAGAAAACAGTCCTTGTTTATAAAACTCTCTTGGGAAAACTTGGCTTACAGTATTCTCAAGCCTTATGAGTGAGTAAAAAGGTCACTTTCTGGCAGGCCCAGGATATTTTGGGGTCCCCAAGAAGTGAGGAATCCACTTAAATCGGTAGGTATTGCAGGTGAAGTCTAGTTCACCTAGACTTCCTTCACCTAGGTGAAGGCGAGTTCTTGGATTAATGTCTTAGCCTTCAGAGGCTTTTAAAAGTTTAATCTGAGATTTCTCATAGCAAAATAAACTTTTAAAAAAGCCTATGTGGTCAATAACCTTTCTTTCTGCACTTGTGTAAATGAGGAGGTTCTACATATTTTGCAAGCAAGAATAAACTTATTTGGGGCGCCTGGGTGGCTCAGTGGGTTAAAGCCTCTGCCTTCAGCTCAGGTCATGATCCCAGGGTCCTGGGATGGAGCCCCGTATCAGGCTCCTCAGGGAGCCTGCTTCCCTTCCTCTCTCTGCCTGCCTCTCTGCCTACCTGTGATCTCTCTCTCTGTACAATAAATAAATAAAATCTTAAAAAAAAGAATAGACTTATTTTGATTATCTGATCCAAAGGGGAAGTGACCACAAAAATCTTACATTTTAATAGAAAGCAATAGCACACCTCTGGGTTATAAGATCCTCATCCTGTTCGTTGTTTTTGAGCTATTTTTTTTTAACCTCTTTATAAACTAGATGGTTTTGTTACCTACCTGTAAATTGGACTGGAACTTGTTATCTTAGACATTTTGTCAGTCGTTACCAAATTCTCAATTCTTCTACTATACTTCAGTGTCTGGATCAACTATCCAAACTAATGTTTCCAATTTTTTCTACCATCCTCCTGAATTGATGTTGATGAGAACTAAAACCTGACTGCCCAGATCACTGAGAGTCTCCATTGCCTTGTATCTGGATTTTCTCTCAGGATCTAAAGAAGCCCCACGAGCTGAATTTGGATTGCTCGATATAGGACTCATCCCCACAGCAGAGCCTGAGAACATGTTGTCTTTGTGCCTGGAGCTGTTGTGCCTGGACCACTCAAGAAGGTTACCTCCCACCTCATCTATGCTCTGTTCCAGGCAATACTCGTGACTGTGAGCAATCTTATCAAAACTTCTTTAATGTTGATGCCATCCCCAAAAGCATTCAAGCTGCAAATCGGGAAATCTGTCACATTGCCATCCTCATTCAACTGTCCAAAGATTGTTTGAACCCATTGTAAAAATAAATAAATAAATAAATAAATAAATTCCTCGACTGGCTGTCCTCTGAACCCAGAAACTGGGTTTATGATGTTCCAATCATTAGTCTTCTTTTTCTTTCCATAGAAACCATCCCCCTCATTGACGCCTGCTTTCTTGCCTTGTTAAGTCTCAACACATGATTCCATTAGTATGTCAACAACAGAAATATGTTGAAACAAACTACATAGACAACATTTCTTATATAAATCTTCTCCCAGCCTCATGTGTTTTATGAGCCAGGAATGTCTGTCTTGAGGACTTGGCGCCATCCCTTAGAAATGTCATCATCAAGGGGTGCCTGGGTGGCTCAGTGGTTTGGGCTGCTGCCTTCGGCTCGGGTCATGATCTCAGGGTCCTGGGATCGAGCCCCGCATCGGGCTCCCTGCTCCGCAGGAAGCCTGCTTTCCTCTCTCTCTCTCTCTGCCTGCTTATCTGCCTACTTGTGATCTCTGTCTGTCAAATAAATAAATAAAATCTTAAAAAAAAAAAAAAAGAAAAAGAAATGTCATCATCAAGAAAGAAGTAGGAGCCTAACCTTGATAAGCACCAATTGCAAACATAGGTGGTCCTAATCCCATTGACCAGTGACCCAGCTTACATTCTCCAGTACTTTTTCACTGTCTCACTCCAGCACTTAAAACTCATCTGCCTTTTGTTTCAACAGAGTTGAGTTCAATCTATTTTCCAATGCAACAGTTTTGATCTCTAACAGGGTCATCTTGAATAAAATCTTTCTTGCCTCTATTTCTGTCTGGCAATTTTTCTTTGACATCTTCCAGACTACTGTTGAACTCATCCTCTAAGGTTGTTTTTGTTTGTTTGTTTGTTATTGTATTTTTCAGTTCTAAAATTTCCACATGGTTCTTAGGTTTCCTATTTCTTTGCTCAGACTTAGTTTGTTTCTTTTCCAGGGTGCCCGTAATTACTTGTTGAAGCATTTTAGGATAGCTGCTTGAAATCATTGTCAGATAATTGTAATATCTATTTAAAAATTCAGTTTCACTGGGAGGAGGGGGGTATGGTATGGAGAGAGTGGTTAGGATTATGGACATTGGGGAGGGTATGTGCTATGGTGAGTGCTGTGAAGTGCGTAAGCCTGATGATTCACATACTTTTACCCCTGGGGCAAATAATACATTTTATGTTAGTAAAAATAATTAATAAAAAAAAATTCAGTTTCAGATCTTCCTCGTCTTGAGTAAGATTAATGATTGTTTTTATTAAGACCTAGAAGTTTTGGGACGCCTGGGTGGCTCAGTTGGTTAAGCAGCTGCCTTCGGCTCAGGTCATGATCCCAGCGTCCTGGGATCGAGTCCCACATCGGGCTCCTTGCTCAGCAGGGAGCCTGCTTCTCCCTCTGCCTCTGCCTGCCATTCTGTCTGCCTGTGCTCACTCTCTCCCCCTCTCTCTGATAAATAAATAAAATATTTTAAAAAAAGACCTAGAAGTTTTGATAGCTATAAATGCTAACATTAAGATAGATGAAAGATCTCACATCAACGACCTAACTTTACACCTTAAGGAACTAGAAAAAAAGAGAGTAAACTAAACTCAAAACTAGTAGAAGGAAGTAAATAATAAAGATTAGGGTAGAGATAATTTTTAAAAAGAGAGAACAGAATAACAATAGAGAGTATCAACAAAACCAAGATATAGTTCTTCAAAAAAAAAAAAATCCAAATTAACAAATCTTTAGCTACATTGACAAGAAAAAAGAGAAAATAACTAAAATCAGAAATGAAAGTGGGATCATTATTGCCCATTTTACAGAAATACAAGGATTATAAGAAAATTATATATAAACAACTGCATGCCAGCAAATTGGATAACCTAGATGAAATGAATAAATTCCTAAAGACAAACATTACCAAAATGGAATCATGAAAAAACAGATAATGTGAATAGACTAACTAGTTAGGAGAATGAATCAATCATCAAAAGCCTCTCGATGGGCGCCTGGGTGGCTCAGTGGGTTAAGCCGCTGCCTTCGGCTCAGGTCATGATCTCAGGGTCCTGAGATCGAGTCCCACATCGGGCTCTCTGCTCAGCAGGGAGCCTGCTTCCTCCTCTCTCTCTGCCTGCCTCTCTGCCTACTTGTGATCTCTCTCTGTCAAATAAATAAATAAAATCTTTAAAAAAAAAAAAAAAGCCTCTCGACAAAGAAAAGCCCTGGTCAAGATGGTTTCAGTGGTTAATTCTACCAAACATTTAAAGAAGAAGTAATACCAATCCTTCTTGAACTTTTCAAAAAAAAAAAAAATTAAAGACGAAGGAAGAGTTCCTAACTCATATCTGTGAGGCCAGCATTATCCCAATACCAAAGCCAGAAGAAGAGACAAGAAAACTACAAACCAGTATCCCTGTGTATCTCTGCTGTGAAAACACTCAACAAATGTTAGCACTCTGAATTCAGCAGCATATTAAAAAAATTATATACCACAGGCCAAGTGGGATTTATTCCTGGAATGCAAGGATGTCTCAAGATACAAAACTCAATCAATAATAATACATCACGTTAACAGAATGAAGGAAACAACCCACACAATCATCTCAATTGGTGTAGAACAAGATTTGACCACATTTAACACTCTTTCATTGGAAAAATACCCAAGAAACTAGAAATGGAAGTAGCTCAACATAACAGAGGCTGAAATTCACAGCTAACATCAGACTCGGTGGTGAAAAAAATAAAGTTTCTTTTCTCAAATATCAGAAATACAGAGGGAGATAAACCACAAGAGACTCTTAATCTGAAGAAACAAACTGAGGGACGCCTGGGTGGCTCAGTGGGTTAAGCCGCTGCCTTCGGCTCGGGTCATGATCTCAGGGTTCTGGGATCGAGTCCCGTGTCGGGCTCTCTGCTCAGCAGGGAGCCTGCTTCCCTCTTTCTCTGCCTGCCTCTTTGTCTACTTGTAATTTCTCTCTGTCAAATAAATAAATAAAATCTTAAAAAAAAAAAAAGAAACAAACTGAGGGTTCCTGGTGGGAGTTAGGAGGGATGGGGTGTCTGGGTGGTGGGCATTAGGGAGGGAATGTGCTATGGTGAGTGCTGTGAATTGTGTAAGACTGATGAGTCACAGACTTGTACTCCTGAAACAAATAACACATTATACGTTGATTTTAAAAAAGTTAAAAAAAAAAAAGAAAGAAAGAAAGAGAGAGAGAAAGAAACAAGAAAGAACTATAATAAGGATGCTTGCTTTTGCTGCTTCTTTTTTATCATAGTTCTGGAAGTTCTCACCAGAGCAAATTGGGAAGAAAAAGAAACAATCAAAAGCCACCCAAATTGGAAAAGAGTTAAAATTATCTCTGTTCACAGATGACTTAATCTTTTATGTAGAAAACTCTACTGATGCCCCCCCCCAAAAAAACTGTAAGAATTAATAAAGGAATTCAGCGAAGTTACAGGTTATAAAACCAATGCCTCCAAATTAGTTGCGCTTCTACACATTAACAATTAACAACATGAAAATGAAATTAAGAACACAGCTGCATTAACAGTAGCAACAAGGAGAATAAAACACTTAGGAATTAACTAAGGAGATGAAAGACTCACATGTTAAAAACTACAGACATTGCTGAAAGAAATTAAAGAAGACACACTATAAATGGAAAGACATCCCATGGTCATGGGTTGGAATGGTTAATACAGTTAACATGTCAGTACTGCCCAAGATGATCCACAGATTCAGTATGAGCCCTATAAAAATCCCGAAGACTTCTTTTGCACAAGCAGAAAATTTTACTCTAAAATTCATCTGGAATCTCGAGGGATCTTGAATAGCTAAACCATTTTGAAGAAAAAGGAGAACAAAGTTGGAAGTCTCACACTTTCTGATTTCAAAACTCACTATAGGTCTACAATAATCAAAACAGGACTGTAATGGCATAAAAACAGCCATATAGATCAGTTGAATAGAGCAGAGGAACTAAGATCAAACTCTCAAAAAGCCCTTTCAACAGGAGTGCTGAGTTCTGTCCCCTCCAAATTAATATGTTAAACTCCTAACCGCCCCCAACTCCCTGTACCTCAGACGGTAAATTTCCATTTGGAGAGAAAGTCTTTAAAGAGGTGATTAAGTTAGGTGCCTGGGTGGCTCAGTGGGTTAAGCCTCTGCCTTCCGCTCAGGTCATGGTCTCAGGGTCCTGGGATCCAGCCCCACATCGGGCTCTCTGCCCAGCAGGGAGACTGCTTCTCCTCCTCTCTCTGCCTGCCTCTCTGCCTACTTGTGATCTCTTTCTTTGTCAAATAAATAAATAAATGAATAAATAATATATATATTTTTAAAGAGGTGATTAAGTTAACATGAAGTCTTGGGAGTGGGCCCTTAATCCAACATGACTGGTATCCCAGGCTCCCCACTAGGCCTCTGCAGATACCAAAGGGGGCAAGAAGAGGATGATTCATGGGAAGATTGAAAGGGAGGGGTGCACAGCACCCTATGACCTAGCAATTCTACTTCCATCCGAAAGAATGGAAAGCAGGGCATCAGAGATTTGTACAGCCATCTCCATAGCAGCACCATTCGTAATTGGCCAAAGTGGAAAAAACCCACATGCCCACAGATGAATGACTGGATAAACGAAATGGGGTATATACCTATGATGCGTTATCCCTCAACCCTAAAAAGGAAGGAGGTTCTGACCCACGCGGTAACATAGTTAAACCTTGAAAATATTATGCCGAATGAAACTAAGTCTGACACGCAAAAACCAAATACCATATGATTCCACTTAGGTGAGGTCCCTAGAATAGTCATTTTTGTAGAGACAGAAAGTAGAATGGGGGTTGCCAGGGGCCGGTCATGAGGTCTCTGAATGCTTTGCTTATTAGTGTGTAATGGGTATACAGTTCACCAGGAAGATGAGCAAGCTCTGAGGATGGGCCGTAGTGATGGTTGTAGAATCCTGTGAAGGTACTTAATGCCACTGAACTGTACATGTAAAAATGGTCAAGTGGCAAGTCTTATATATGTTTTATCACAATTTCTAAAACCTGAAAACTTGGGGCATTATGTCAGGAGACTTTGGAACTTATTCGAACCTTCTGCTTTGCCTGATTTCTGCCAAGTGGTGTGGAGGCCCAGGCTCCCCACTAGGCCTCTGCGGATACTGAAGGGGGCAAGGCTCCTCATTACTGGGCAGAGGTGGGAGTTCCAGCCACCTGAGAGGCCTCCACTGATACTCCTGGCCCAGAGGAATGGAAGTGCCTTCTTATTGCCCACCATGTGGCCTCCACTGACAACAGGGGGGTGGGGTGGTAGCCACCCCTGGGCAATGGTGAAAGTCCTGACTCTCCAGGAGGTCCCCTTTGTCAGGGTGGTGGGAATGGAAGGGCCCCCTGGTTCCTGTCAGATGGGGTGGAGGTCCAGGATCCCCACACGGTCTCCACTGACGCTAAGGGAGAGTGGAGGTGTCTCATGACAGCACAGTGGAGATGAGAGTCTCTTCTACCTGCTTGGCCTCCTCTGACCCCACCCCAGTAGGGAGTTAGGGAGAGCAGACTTTGGCCAGGGCCTCCCCCCCCCCTCTACTTGTCTGTTGGTATTTTCTGGTTGACAGCTTCTTCAACTTTAATATGAGGATATAGGAGTCAAAGAGAAAACACAAGAACTCACCATCACATCATTCCTGCGGTCCTGGCTTCCCTGGCCTTTTTCTCTCCACCTTCCAGAGTCTTAATGTCTGTCTTCTATACAGTGTCCTGGGCTTTCCATTGTGCTTAGAAAAGAGAATAGGAAAAAGTATATTGACTCCATCTTCATAGATGTGAAAGCCTCTTTAGATGTTTGCTTTTTGTTAGGAGAGACGTGAGCCCGCTCTGTGTGCCAGAGGGAGAGGTTGAAGGCACAACAAGACACTGGGGGTCTGCTGCTGGAGCTGATGCTGGGGGAAATGGGCAAGATGGATCTGCAGACCCCAGGAAGGGATTAACCTTAGGCAGGGGAAGGATAAACTCTGACAGTGGAGATAAGAATGGGCAGAGGGTGCAGAGAAATGGGAACGAGACAGATTGCCAAACCCTGCTTTAGTGGCTCTGTCTCCTTCATAAAGGCAGAGGCTGAGGGTAGAGGATGAAGGAAGAGGCGGAGTGAGGGACTGAGGAACAATGACAAAACTTGGGAACAGCTGTGAGGAGTTTCACGGAGACCTCTGCTTACTCACGTAGCAGGCTGGCCAGTGACGGTGATCACGGTCACGGATGCTGACATCACCAAAGGTGGGCTGTGGGCCAGGCCCAGATCCTCATAGAGACTGCAGAGGGGGGCACGGCTGGGGGATTCCCACTTGGCGGTGAGAAAACCAAGCCTTACAGAGATAAGGTAACAAGCATTTCATGGCCTGAAATGGCAGAGGTAGGACTTGACCACATGGTTTCTAATTATAGACCCAGCTCTCTTGGGTGCTGGGAGCCCAGCTGAAATTAGACATTGTGGATCTGTGGTGTCCTCACACCTGAGTGAATTTCTTCAGAAGGCTGGGCATAAAAATAGAAGTGGAATGGCTAGAGAGTGTCCAGGTTGGGGTACTTCCAGGCAGATGTGTCAGGAGGACAGTGTCAGAAGGATATTGGCAAGAGATGGACTGAGGTAGTGACCGTGGGTCCTCTTTGGATCAAGAGTTAGGTCAAGACAGTTAGGGGACGATAATAGGGAAAATGGCTGGTGCCAGCGGCCAGAACTCCTGACAGGGTGGAAAACAGGTGGGAGGTTAAGTGTACGGGGATAAGAGAACAGGAACCATAGGAAGTTGTGGTTAGAGAAGAAGAGGTTGAGTTAAAGACTTCTTGGTAAGGCAGATCCTAGAGGTGACAAGGTCTAAGAGTGTGGGTGGTTGAAGGGGGAGGCAAAGGAATTGAGGTCAAGAAGCCCAAGGGTGAAAGGTAAAGTCACTTCCCCAAGACAACACAGTCATTCATTGGGAGAGGTTGGATTTGCTGGAGAGGATCAAGAATGTTCAATGACTCTTGTTCAACACACTGAAGCAGGCTTCCCTCCAGAGAAGGCAATCCAGATAGGTGTGATGGATATTTTGCAGTGAGGGAAAGAGATAAGGCTCCCATTCAAATTCTGGACAGGCAAGAGGGAGTCTGGAGTGGAGGAGCAGGGCAGAGGCAGGCAGATGGAAAGTCACAAAGAGGAAACACCAGTGGTGGTGGCGGGGGGCGGTTCTTGCTGAGGCAGTTCAGGGTGATCAGATGCCACTAGGGAATGGTGCCTCAGAGGGGCCCATTCAGACGTGGAGGATGGATGTCTTTGTTCAAATGACTTTGCAGCCCTTGCTCAAATGGGATCTTACAAGGAAGAGCACAGATGGGCCTGGTGCTAAGGGAGAGTGGACAAAGTCCAGTCAAGCAGACAGTGAGAGTTTTTGTAGGATCGAAACCCCACTGGAGGTGGGAGTGATTGAGAGCAGTGGAGGGAGGCACAGGCATCCCTCATGGAGGGTTCTCAAACCCTGAAACCCCATGGAGGTTCTCAAAAAAGAGGTGTGTTTGTAAGCAGTTCTGGGAAGTGAAATCAGGAAGGTACCGGGGCTGGACCTCACACCAGCACCATTCACTCCCACGGCCTCTGTGGGCTGTGCCCTGCACTGGGATGTGGCGCTCACAGCCCAGGGTGCGAGGCAGGTGCGTGGCCCATCTAGAAGCCCCAAAACCAAATGGAATAACAGCTGCTGTGTGCCACAGCTGTTGCAGTGAGGAGGCGATGCTCTGGTCAGCCTGAGGGACGTTCCCTGGTGGACATGGTGGATCAGAAGACACAGTGGGTGGGGAAAGACACAGCCCAGAAAGAGCCTGGTGTGTTTGGAGGATCCCAAGTGGCCTAGTGTGGGGAGCACAGGAGGCACATGGTGGGGGCGGGTGAGGGCCAGCAGGGCTGTCACAAGCCATCTAGGTCATGTTTGTGCCTTGGCTTGCGTGTTGGGCGTGGAGCGGAGGAACGGGGAGCGATATGCATTTTTAGATGACGTGAAAAAGCAGGCAACAATGGCAACCACCACAACAAAAGGCACCGTGAGCAACTATACAATGCAAGACTGCTTCACAGATTATGTTCTCTTTCCTTTTCAGGAAGTTACCTTCCTCATGGCCAGCTCATTGTTTTTACAACAAAATGTGGTTAAAGTAAAAAGGGAACAAGCATGGGGTTACCAAGATCACATGTTCCTGGCTGGAAAGAAGTCACAGCAAAACGCAGAATGCTTGGGTCTCTATCTCTTCTCTCACCTCAAGGGGAAGCTTCTGGGTAGGACTTCCTGCCATGCCCTAAGAAAGATTAGAGGACTAAGAAGGCACAGCGGCTCTCACTGGGGCCAGCCGCAGGTGTGGGGGGGAGGGATGGGGCTCTGAGCACAGAAACCCACCTGCCCGAAGACAAGGTGGGAGCCAAGAGAGGCTCAGGGCTCTTCCAGATGGACAACAACTGTGGAGACACGGCAGCTTAGTGCAAAACATGGCCCCAGATCGAATCTGGATGGTGGGGAGATACCCGTCCCCGAGGGAGTGTTTTAGGGCAACTGGCAAAATGTGCGTATGGACTCTGGGTTGGAAAACCGCATCAGATGGCTGTTGAATTCCCCGATTTCAGTCACCGGTCTGTACCCCCGTTCAGAGAATGTCCTTGTTCTTCGAAACCGCACGCCGGACTGTGTAGAAAGTCTTTGGAATTCAATGTGTGCCACTTCCTCTCAAACAATGCAGGAAAATCACACACCCATTTAATACAGAGGCGGAGGAGAAAGAACACATGAAAGGAACAATTGGTGAATCTGGACAAAACATTCATTGAACATGAGCTCTTTGAACTATTCTCGAAATTTGAGTATAAATGTGAAATTACATCAAATGTAAAAGTTACGAGGAAACAAAGCAAGGCTCGAGGTCGGCTTGTTTATGGCTGGGACTTCAACTCAGGGCTGAGAATAACTTAAATTTATGAGGAGACAACAGAACAAACGGTGTGTTTGTTGTTGTTGTCTTGCTTTCTTAAAAATCCTCCTCTGTGGAAGATTGACTGAAATCTATTTATTAATAATGGTATTAATTAATGATAATAATTGATCAGTAAGGATATTAATCATTACTGACTCCCATGTAGTCTTGTTTATGCTATCGTCTTCACAGAGTTTACATTATGTATTAGTTTTTGACCAGAGGCTTCCAGAATGGTGACCTGGGAGCCGTCTTTCCGGAGTGTCCCTGTTTGGTCCTGTAAACTTAAGGCGGCAAGGAGCATTGGTTTTCGAAGGTGCAACATACATGTGCTTTGTGGGATTTGATGAAAGCATCCCCTTCTGGGACTCCTTGGTGCCTGGAGCTGTAGGGAGTACATAGGAGGCGCCAGTAGTCCTGGGAGTGGATGAATTGCAGATTTTGATGTTTGAGATCTGGCAAAGTGGCCCGGGATGACAGGAAAGGACAAGGGTTTCAAGGTCAAAGGCAAATTCATCAGAGGGAGGGAGATCAGAGGTTAATACAAGAGCGTAAGGCTCTGGGCTCTGGGGTGGGGCTGTGTGTGTGTGTGTGTGTGTGTGTGTGTGTGGTGTGTATGATTCTGGAATACCAAGCCGCTGAGACCAGCAGCCCCCAGAGCAAGTGACCGTGGCGTGGTGTTGGTGTCATGGGTCAGGAACAATGGGAGAGCATGTGTGAGTATAAAGAGCCGCAGTCTTGGAGGCCAGTGTGCGGCACGTGCACCGTGGTCTAGATGGAGCCAGAGCAGCTGGGGCAACCCTTCATGGGCAGGCAGGTGTCCCCACAGCTGAGCCCATCGGGCTTCCACTGTGACCTGTGGGGTATCTCTTGAACACAAATGCAGGGTGGCCCTCTCAGCTCTCTCCCAGCCTGGGTTCAGAAGAAAGATTAGAGCCTTTCAAGTCCTCAGGATTCTTGCACAATTTGAGGGGGAACCTCAGGCAGATGCTGTTTCTGAGTCTTCTTGACCATTAATGGGAGAAATAAAAAAATTAAAAAAAAACATATATGTATATGCATTTGTCCCAGGTGGTGGCTAATCCTCAAAGGAGGTCAGTATCAGTTCTGTCCTTCCCCGCACGCATCAATGGCATGGAGCGTATTTCCCCTGCCTCACATGTAGGCTGGTCCTGTGATGCTTTGGCCAAAAGTGGGGGGACTTCTGAGCCCTGGGGTTGCAGGCCTGTCAACTTCTGCTTTCGTCTTCCTAGAACATTTGCTCTCAGTTGCTGCCTCTAGAAGTCAGTGCCCTGCTTTGAGCTGCGCAGAGAGGCTAGCTGCATGGAGAGGCCATGTGGGGGACTGACCTCCTGGGGGATAACCGGTGTCAACTTGCCAGCTATGTGAGGGGGGGGCCCGTGTAGACCCTCCAGCCATCCCAGCACCCTGGCCAGCACCTCGCGAAGCAGAAGCAGCCCTCGGCCACTTGCGGGATCCTGACACATAAGAGTTTGGTTAATTTAAGCCACGAAATTTTAGGGATTTTTTGTTGTTGTTTTAGTGCGGCGACTGACAACAAACACACAACAAACACACAGTAGTGTAAGTGGGTCAAGTGAATGAGACAGAGAATATAAAGAAGCCTAAATAATGAGGATCTTAAGAGCCGCTTAAGGCTCGGTGACAGACTGTTCCAGTGTACTTACCAGCAGGGACGCAGGACACCCCTGATCTCTGTTTCCTCATTTGCAGCTTCCCGAACCTGAGGCTCAGACACCAGAGGTGTCAGTGCTGGATCTGGTGGCTTCCTCTTGTAAATGAAGAAATGGGGGCCCAGGGCGGGAAAATGGCCCCCCTCGGGTCCCGAAGCTGGTGTTAAAGCTAGACGGAAGGCCAGGCCTTCGGAAGCTCCCTTTTCCTGTCTCCATATCATAACTGGAAACAGCAGCCCTATTGACTGTTTGCCACACGCCATGCACTCCAGCGCCTTTGAACCTCCCTGCACCCTCTGATGTCAATACCACCGTCAATATCCACCTCCCAGACAAGGGAACCAAGCCTCACACCAAGGTCAAAGCTGGGATTTGACCTCAGGGTTCCCAGTGCCAACGGCACCCTCCCGTCTTTTCCTCTATCACAGGAGCGGGGAGGGTTCAGAATTCTGATTTTAGTTTTCCCTTCACAGGGTAGCTTGGGGTAACTTGGGTTTATCCAAAGCCTAACATAGTTGCCTGCGGTATATCACACTCTTCTCTCCTGTGCCTCTGCCCGGCCCTCTGCCTTCTCTGCCTCACAACGAACGCCATTGTGCCGTGATCTGTGTGATTGTTGCTAAGTGTGACCTCTCTCATTAAAGCAAAGAGATAACAGAGGCTCCTCGAAAAGGGGAGAAATGCCATCAGTTCCACTTTTTGGCATCTATGCCAAGAGAACCAAAGCACCAATCCAAAGAGCTATCTGCGCCCGCCATGTTCTTGCAACATTATCTGCAGTAGCTGAATTGTGAAAGCAGCCCAAGTGTCCATTGATGCATGAGTGAATAAGGGAGATGTGGTATATACACAATAGAATATTATTCAGCCATAAACAAGAATGAAATTTTGCCCTTTGTGACAATCCGGGTGGAGGTAGAGGACGTTTTGCTCAGTGAAATAAGTCAGACAAAAGCAAATACTGTATGATTTCACTTACGCATGGAATCTAAAAATAAACGAATAAGCAAAACAAAACAGAAACAGACACAGATACAGAGAACAATCTGGTGGTTGCCAGAGGGGACGGTTTGGAGGAATGGGCAAAATGGGGGAAAGGAATGAAGAGCTGTAGCCTTCCACTTATAAAATAAATTAAGTCCCATGGGTGTAAAGTATAGGGAACATAGTAAATACAATTGTAAAACCTTTGCATGGTGACAAATACTAAGTACACTTAGCATGGTGAGCATTTAATAATGTATGTAATGTTGAATCACTATTTGTACATTGGAAGCTAATATAATATTGTATGTCAATCATACTCAAATTACAAATAAATACAAACAACCATTTGTACATAGGAAGACCAATGAAAACGACATACAGCAAACTGAAGAACAATGATGAGTTACTTGGCAAATGATAATTGGAACTCATGCTTAATTGCATTGGTTTTAAGGAAGATTTTAAGAAAGGGCTCCTTCTGCTTTTCTTTTCTTCTGCTTTTAAAATTGTAAACATAGCACATTTCTAAGAAAGAACTTATAGCTCCTATTCTGCTGAAAATTCTGGTTGGAGTAGGCAGATTCAAATATTTGTGTTGGCCAAGAGCTCTGACTTCCTGCCAGTTCACATGTACAGTGTCCCTGGAGAGAGGGAGGGGAAGATAGTCATGCCTCGGTGACTCTCAGGCTCCTGCCCAGCATGCCCAGGCTGCTCCCTGGGCGCAGGGGAACATAGTGAAGCCTAGAAGAGTCAGAGCCCCCACAAGCCACAGCCTCCAGGCTTGGTGGAGCCACCTAGCAACACTTCTGAGTTTCCCTCGTCTGGGTATTCTGGGTCACATGTGTCTTAAACCTTTTCAGTCTAGAATTCTCCACCTGTCCCCCTGCCCTCATTAGCAGGTGACCACATCATTTATTTCACCAAGAAAATAGAAGCCATCAGGACAAAACGCTCAATTTTTGCTAGAAATCCTCCCACTTCACCTGCCCCTTCACCCGTCCCAGGCTTGTTCTCCTCGGACACATAGGGAGGGCGAGTCCTGCCTGTCTCTGTCCCCTCTGCAGATTATACCCCATCAGCTTTACCCTCAGCTTCGACCTCTCCCTCTCTGAGCTCAAGCCTCTTCCATCTGATGAAGTCTTTCTCTTGATTCCTCTACCTGCTGCCCCATCTCCTCCCCTCCTCCTCACAGCTATACGTCAAGCCACCTGTTCCCCAACCCACTCCAATATGACATCTGTGTTCCCAGTTGTCCTGCATCCCATAGAAGCTCATGGCCCCACACTCCCTCGGCAAGCCGCCCCCAGCCCAGATGCTCAGCTGACCCAACACCCTGTCCACCAATTTTTTCCTGAAATGCTCTAAGTTCTTACCTAGGAAACTTCTTACCTAGGAAACTACATTCCCTAGTGGTCCTCCTACCTACCTGACTGTTCTTTCAGGCTTCTCCCTGGCTATTTCGGGAAGGTTGCTTGCCTTGGCTTCTGGCCCTGTTCTCACTTGTCACAGTACCTTAGTCAGGGTCTGACCAGGGGCCAGGGAGAAACTGTACACAAGTGAGTTAGGCTGGGTGGGAGTGATAGGGAGTAGTGGGGTCTGGGGCAATCAGGGAGCACAAGAGCCTTGGAAAGGTGGTGACAGCAACTCAGCATGAGTAGATCACTTCCAAGAGCTGGGTCAGCAAACATTTTTCTAAAAAGCCAGATAGCAAGCCCTGCAGGTATATGGGCCACATGTCATCTGTCACTATTCTTTGTGTTAACAACCCTATGTGTAAAAAAAAATCTTAGCTCTACAAGTCATGCAAACATAAGCCAAGGGTCAGATTTTTCGTGTAGACTGTAGGTTGCTAAGCCCTGGTAAAGAGTGAATGTAAGACCATGGTGGCTAGAACTTCTGGTTTTCCAGAGAAGCCAGAAACCCAGATTTTGTTTGAAATCTTTTGGTTACCAAATGCTGACATTTAGAAGATCTCCTGGGAGCACCTGTCTCCAGGTACCCCCTGGACATCTTGCAGCCACTGGAAACCCAATTCATCAGTACACCACCCAATTCATCAGAACACCCCCGCCCCCACCCGGAACCCAATTCATCAGTACACCACCACCCCCAGCTGGGTTTGCAGTCTCAGCAAATGGCGACACCCTCCACTAGAAACAGACACCTGGGGGTCCCTGCCCTTCACACAGACCTCATCAGCACCGTGTTGCTGATCTTTCCTCCTAAATTCCTACCTACCTGCCTCTACCCTCAGTGCCACTTCCCCATGTTGGACCACCATCATTTCATCCTTTGGGAAATACAACCTCCTCTTGATAAACAAGTCCCCATCTTCTGTCTTACCCTCTCTTAATCCTTTCTACACCCAAAACGATCTTTCTAAAATGCAACTCTGATCATGGCACTCCTAAGCTTAAGATTTATTTTGCTGACTGGGTAAGGTCCTAAACTTCAGTTGGTCGAGAAGGCTTCCGGTGGTCAGGTCCCTGTTCCACTCTGTGCTTTTGTCTTTGTGGGCTACTTCTAGTTCCTGAAATGAGCCAATCTCCCTCTCACTTCCAGGTCTTTGCGTCTGCTGACGTCACACATCCTTTACTCCATCCTATTTTTTTTTTATTTTTTTAAAAGATTTTTATTTATTTATTTGATAGAGATCACAAGTAGGCAGAGAGGCAGGCAGAGAGAGAGGGGGGGGGAAGCAGGCTCCCTGCTGAGCAGAGAGCCCGATGTGGGGCTCGATCCCAGGACCCTGAGATCATGACCTGAGCTGAAGGCAGGTCACTGAGCCACCCAGGTGCCCCTACTCCATTCCATTTATTGCCATATTCTTCTTTATATCTCAACTCCTGTCAGCTAGTGTTCTATCTTTTCTTTCTTCTTTCCTTCCTCCCTCCCTTCCTTCCTTCAATATAACAGCTTTATTGATATATGAGTCACATACCATACAATTCACCCATAGAAAAAGTAAAGCTCAGTGGTGTTTAGTACATTCAGAGTTGTGCCACCATTTCCACAATTTTAAAAAACTGCTCATCATCCCAAAGAGAAGCCCCGTCCCGATTAGCAGTCACTCCTCCTTTCTCACCAACAGCCAGCCCTCCACCCCTGCCCTAGCTTTAGGCAACCACTCACCTACTTTCTGTCCCTATAGGTTGGCCAATTATTCCAGATATTTGGCATAAAAGTAATCATAGGGTAAGTAGTCTTTTGTGACTGGCTTCTTTCATCTAGCACATTTTAAGGTTTCATATATCAGAACTTCATTTTTTTATTGCTGAATAATATATTTTGTATAGACACACTACACTTTATTTATCAGCTCATCATTCACAATGTTAATTTAATCTGCTATTTCCTTGTGTTCTGATATGTAATAGTCTTTAGAAAGGAATCTGTTTTTGTTTTGTTTTGTTTGGTGGTCCTGTAGAATGAAAGGAGCCTCTGCAACTCTGAGATCTTCTTTTTTTAAAAATTATTTATTTGACAGAGAGAGATCACAAGTAGGCAGAGAGGCAGGCCCAGAGAGAGAGGAAGAAGCAGGCTCCCTGCTGAGCAGAGACCCCCCCGATGTGGGGCTCGATGTGGGGCTCAATCCCAAGACCCTGAGACCATGACCTGAGCTGAAGGCAGTGGCTTAACCCACTGAGCTACCCAGGCGCCCCAACTCTGAGATCATTTGCAGAGGGACCAACTCAGGGACAAGGGGAGGCAGAGGCATGAAAGTTGATGTGGGTAGATTCAAATCAGTCAAGGGAGGAAGGGGACACTTGGACCCCCAGCTCAGATCTTTTGGCAGAGTCATCCCTGTAATGCACAGGTGAGATGCATTCTTCTCAGAAAGGGAGGCAGCAGGCTGGAATAAGAAGGAAAAAGCTCCACACTTTTTTTTTATTTAAAAGATTTTATTTATTTATTTGACAGAGAGAAATCACAAGTAGATGAAGAGGCAGGCAGAGAGAGAAAGAGAGGGAAGCAGGCTCCCTGCCGACCAGAGAGCCCAATGCGGGACTTGATCCCAGGATCCTGAGATCATGACCTGAGTCGAAGGCAGCGGCTTAACCCACTGAGCCATCCAGGCGCCCCAAGCTCCACACTTTTAACTAAAGTTTCCTATCAATATGAATGTTCGTGGTGCTATTGAGTTACATGATTCCTTGCATATTTCGGATATTAATCTCTTTTCAGTTAGATGGTTTGCAAATATTTTTTCCCATTCACTAGTTTGCCTTTTCATTCTGCTGACTACTTCTCTTGCTTGCAGAAGCTATAACGTTTGCTGTAGTTCCAGCTGTTGATTTTTGCTTTGTTGCTTGTGCTTTTCATATCATCCAAAACATTTCCCCAAGATCGACGTCGAGGAACTTTTCTCCTGTGTTTTCTTCTGGTAGTTGTACAGTGTCAGGTCAGATGTTTTAAGTCTTTTTGTGAGTGCTGTAAGGTAGGGGTCCAGTTTCATTCTTTTGCATGTGAATGTCCAGTTTTCGCAGTACTACTTATTGAAGTATTAACTATTCTTTACCCTCTTGTCAAATATTAGTGGATCGTGTACCTGTGGGTTTATTGCTGAGCTCTTGATTCTGTTCATTTGGTCTGTATATCTGTTTTTGTGCCAATACCATACTGTTTGGGTTATTATAGCTCTGTAATAAAGTTTGAAATCAGTAATTATGAGGCCTCCAGCTTTATTCTGCTTTCTCAGGATTGTTTTGGCTACTCAGGGTTTTTTATGGTTCCATCCAAATTATACTTTTTTTCCTATTTCTGTAAACAATGCCATTGGGATTTTGCTAGAGATTTATTTGATCAATCTATAGATGACTTTGGGCAGAATGAACATTTTAATAGTATTAATTTTTCTGATCCACGAATACAGGATGCCTTTCCATTTATTTGTGTCTTCAGTTTCTTGTAATTTTCAATGTATAGAACTTTCACCTCTTTGGTTAAATTTATTCCTAAGTATTCCATTCTTTTTTGATGCTGTTGTAAGTGGAATTATTTCCCTAGCCTAGTTCAAAGTCTGAAGAATTCTTCTTTGTTTTCTTCTACAGGTTTTTTGTTTTAGCTTTTATATTTAAGTCTGTCATTCATTTTGAATTAATCTTCATGTATGGTGTGAGGTAAGGGCCTAAGTTCATTTTTTTTTTTTTTTTGCATTCACATACTGTTTTATGATGAGACATTTTTCCATAATGTGAATATTGATATCAGCTTAATATTCCATTTCACAAACATGCTATAAACACTGGGGACCTGGAAAGTGTTTGACAACTGGCTTTCAAAATAAGTCCTGATTTGTAGCATTTGCCAGTTTCACTGGTGTAAATACTCCAACCACATCTGATTTCAATTCAAAGTACATAACCTTGATGTTAAATAATTCATCACGGAACTGGGAAGAGATTGCATAATTGGTTTTTTGAGTTATTTCAAGCTGACTGTAGCCCATTATGGGGTGTTGGTTTTTTTGGTTCTGTTTTGGTTTGGTTTGCTTCTTTTTTGTCCCCTTGTTTACCCTCAATATATAAGACGTGCCCCCCCCCCCAAAGCAGGAAGAAGCAGGCTATTTTATTCACTGCTATAAATGAATGCTGGCCCTCCAGGGAGTTTCTAGTTCTCCCTCATCATGAACACAGCTGTGGACAACATCCTTGCAGCTTTTCTGTGGTCACATTTAGTAGTGCCCATTCTACTTACTTTCAGGACAACTCTGAGCCTTGCTTCCTGGTGAAGATGAAGAAAATTGAGTTTTGACAAAACAGAAGTATGAAGTTGCTTGAACTTCTGCAATTTCACAAAGACGCATGTTCAAAATTTAAATTATGGGAGTGACTTCTCCTTTTCCCCCCCTCCCTTTTGGGAACCAAGTAAACCAAATGCTGCAGGGTGACAGAGTTGTCTTGACAAGGCACCACAGTGAGGTCAGGTGTGAACACCATAGAGCCATAGCTTCCTTAAAGTGTCTCAGGCATCAAAGTAACAGGAGGAAATCACTGAAGTGTGACATTGTTTCAAAGAAAATGCACCAAACCTTCCTTCTGAGAAGAACTTATAAGAACTGAAAAGAAAAGTAGGGAACACTCTGGGGCAGATGGCTTTCACAGATGATTGTTAAACATCGTAAGCCACATCCTTACTTGCACTGGGTATTTTCATGAACGGAATGAAATAAACTCTCTCCCCTGTATTATCAGGCAAAAGAAGTATCTCGTTTTCATTAACATTTCTCTTATTACTATTGTGATGAGTATTTTTATATTAATGACTATTGCATTTCTTCTATGACCTATCTATCTATATCTCTGTTCATAACCTAAAATCATTGGGTATATGGAATGATTGTGTGGTGGGAAAATCCCAGTGGTTTTCCTACAGATTTTGTAAGATTGCCTTATGTATTAGAGGTTTTGAACTTTGGCATCTTAATTTTTAGTTTGGGTGGGTTTATTTTTGTTTTTGTTTTTTGCCTGACATCTTTGTATTGCATGCTTTGTATTGTGTGTCATTATACAAGCAGGCACATTTCTCTTGCAGTAAAATACTTCCTTTGTTCAAAATTTGCTTAGAATGCCTCACACCTTGTTTTTCCAAGTGAATTTTAGATTTGTTAAATTGAGAGCCAAGAAAAATGCTCTGGAGGTCAAACAAAAACTACAAGGTCTGTTGGTGCTGAACTTCCAGTCTCTAGCCAAAATCAATTCACTGGGCCTGTTTCCCCTGTGTTGAACTGACTACATCATGCAAATCCTATCCCATCTTGGCACATGGAAGGCTCCAGTGCCTGTGGGGGTGGCAGGTGCTTCTCCCAGTGGTCTACGTGCCCCAGGTATCTGCTCAAGGAGCTTATACTGAATGAAGGAATAAATGAATTGCACATGTGAGTAGGGGCATTTGGATGAGTGGATAAACACATAAATGGATAAATGAAGTTTACTGGTAGCTCTTCTTTTCCCCCTTCATTGCCCTGCTCCAGGGACTGTTTCCTCTTGCTTTCCTATGAGGACAGGTAGCAAAAGAGACTTACAGGGATTCTATAATTTAACAATATCCAAAACTTCTGCTGATGGTTTCAGAACATCTCACAGGGGTGCCTGGGTGGCTCAGTGGGTTAAAGCCTCTGCCTTCCGCTCAGGTCATGATCCCAGAGTCCTGGGATCCAGCCCCGCATCGGGCTCTCTGCTCAGCAGAGAGAATACTCTCTCTGCCTGCCTCTCTGACTACTTGTGATCTCTGTCTGTCAAATAAATAAATAAAATCTTAAAAAAAAAATCTTACAGCTCCAGGCTTCCAGGGTCCCTGTGTTTTAAATGATCCTAAAGCCTTGACACAAGGCAAACAAACCCACCAACTCATGGTGGCCAAAGGATACAGATG
Organism: Mustela lutreola; assembly: GCF_030435805.1. Lineage (NCBI taxonomy): Eukaryota > Metazoa > Chordata > Mammalia > Carnivora > Mustelidae > Mustela > Mustela lutreola. The sequence continues at coordinate 16,580,354 of NC_081291.1, forward strand.
CTTCAGAGGGATAGGGCAGGGTAGCGGCTCCATGAGGCTAAAACTGGAGGGAAACTCTGGTTGAGGTAGTACATATGGGCAGGCACTCCCTCCCATGGGGGATGGCAGGGGGATGGGGGGGACCTGAATAACCCCTTCCTTCTTCCAAGAGGCACAGTGCCCAGGAGTGGGGACAGAATGGAAGCTCTACTGGCTCTCCTTAGACAGTTATGACCCTTGTTCTTTTGCTGCCATCCAGGTATCAGTCTTTACACCATTCCTCAGCTTCAACCACAGAAAGTAGGAATGGGAAATGAAGGACTGGAATTAAGATTGGACAACTTCAGAGCAGGAAGACCCTACTGTGTCCAGATTCTTGCATGACAGAGATCTGATTACATTGAACAATGTCTAAACAGAGTGACAGCTATGGACTTGAAAATCAGTTTTCTTTTTCAAAAATTTATCCAGAGAGTTTCATGGTAGAAAGGGTTAGTTATTGCACTGAGTTTGGGGTGCCCCATTAAGAGGAGGAGTGAGTATGACAGGGAAGGAAATGTAAAATCAGATAATATCAGGGTTTCTATTTGTCCCTACCAATACTGAGTCCTCTACATATGGAAAAAATCAAAATATATTCCATTTGGTTGGTGTTTCTCAAGCTTTAGTTATTAGAACCACCTTTTTAATTTTTACTACATTTTCACATGTTGAATAACTTTTACTAAATGTGGCACTTAAATAAATAAATGTATTTTCATTGTAATAGTTATCCCTTATAAAGTACTATGTGCCGGTTACTCTCTTAAGCACTCCAAATGCATTGACTCATTTAATCTTCATTACTACCCTATTAGCAAGATAAGACTATTATCTCCATTTCAAAGAAGGAGTCTCTGAGACATTAAGCAACTTATCATAGTCACACACCTGATTAAAGACCTAAATGGGAAATGGAATATTATTATGCTAAAAGGTAATAATATATAGGACAAAATGGAATAACATTGGTACATAAGGGGAGAGAAAGAGTTCTTAAACTACATGTAAATGGCATAAAACAAAAGACAAAGTTTCATGGATTTTATTACATCAAGATCAAGAATTTATTCAACAGAGGGTGTTATATATAAAGTAATGCAGCTAAGACAATGATAAGAGTCATTTGCAATGTCTAAGGCATTAAGAAATTAAGATCCAAAATATACAAAGAACTTTTGCAAATCAACAAGAAATGACAGCAAACCCAATTGAAAAAATGATAAAAACAAGTAATTTACAGAAGAAACTCAAAAGCCTAGCAAGCCTTTAAAGAGATATTCTAATTCACCAATAATTGGAGAAATGTAAAATGAAACAACTGTGAGTGTCCCTTTACTTAGACTAGCAAAGATTAGAAAGGAGTATAACAGTGTTGGTAAGGATGTGGGAAGAGGAAATTTCAGGCGTAGGGAGTAGCAATGTGGACTGAATTAATTTATGCCTTCTCGTGATCCAGCATTTCAAGTCCAAGTCTATATGAGGATATTACAGCTTTATTTATAAGAGCACTGAGTTGGAGGCAATCTTGACACCCATCTTTAGGAGAGTAGATTAATGCAGGATACACGCTATGGAGTAGTGGCATCAGGGGAAAGAAATGGATTGGATATTCTACTGGTGGTGAGCCTGGTGGTGGGAATTGGATGAACTTGAAAACCACATACTATAAAACACATACATAAAAAACAAAAATACTTACCCTTAATACATAAAAAGAAAAAAATGGTCTGGAATTACTAGCATTTTGACTTCTGAATATACAGCCAAAATAATTGAAAGCAGGGTCTCAAAGAGATATTTGTGCATTCATGTTCATAGTAGCCTATTCACAATAGCTAAAGCATGGAAGCAACTCAAGTGTCTGTTAACAAATAAATAGAGTAGAAAATAAGTCCATCCATACAGGGCAATATTATTCAGCCTTAAAAAGGAAATTCTGACCCAGGCTATAACATGGATGAACCTTGAGGACATTATGCTGAGTGAAATAGCCAGTCACAAAAAGGACAAAATACACTTATTTTATGCACAGTTCCACATATATGAGGGTTTGGGGGGGGGAGGGAGGAATAAGATGTTGTTTAATGGGTTTTGAGTTTCATTTTTACAAGATGAAAAGAATTCTGGAGATGGATCATAGTGATGGCTAACACAACATTATGAATGTATTTGGTACCACTGAACTGTACACTTAACAATAGTTAAGATGGTAAGTTTTATGTGTATTTTACCAAATTTTTTTAAATGGAGAAGAAAAGAAAATGATACATATTAAAAACTTTACCACCAGATCTACCTTACAAGAAATACTGAAAGAAGTTATTTCAGTGGAAGTAAAAGAATGCTAATTAACATCGTAAAAACATAAAGAGGTAACATAAATTTCATGGTAATGGTAAAGATATAGTTAGATTCTGCAATATGGTAATAATGGTGCATAATTCATCTACAACTCTAGTTTAAAAGTTAAACAAAAGTGTAGGGGAAAAGTTATAACTATAATAACTTATTAGTTATAAAATATTTAAAAAAATGTAAATTGTAACAGTAATAACCTATAATGTGAGAGGGAGGAGAAGTAAAAGTGTAATGTTTATGAATTCTATGGAAATTAAGTTGTCATTAGTTTAAAATGGGTTGTTGTTAGGGTCTGTTTTATGTAAGTCTTATGATAATCACAAAGGAAGATCCTAAAGTAATTACACAAAAGAACAAGATAAAGAAATCAAAGATACTGATACCCAAGGACATCAAACCACAAAAAAAGAAAGCAGTATAAGAAATAAAAAACAATGGATCTATATTAAAAAAAAAAAAACAGAAAACAAAGTGGCAATAGCAAGCCCTTACCTATCATAATTACTTTAAACATAGATGGATTAAATTCTCCAATTAAAAGGCATAGAATTCTGAATATATAAAAAACAAGATTGAACAATATAATGCCTGCAAGAAACTCACTTTAGCCTTAAAGACACTCACATACTGAGAGTAAAGGGATAGAAAAAGACATTTCAAACAAATGGTAACCAAAACAAATTGCTGGAGTAGCTATCCTTCCATCACACAAAATAGATCTTAAATGAAAAATAGCAAAAAGAGAAAAGGAAAGGAAAAGTGAATTGGGGGAAATCAGAGGAGGAGATGAACCATGAGAAACTGTGGACTCTGAGAAACAAACTGAGGGTTTTGGAAGGGAGGGGGATGGTAGGATGGGTGAACCTGGTGGTGGGTATTAAGGATGGTACATATTACATGGAGCACTGGATGTGGGGCATAAACAATGAATCTTGGAACACTGAAAAAATAAAATTAAAAAAAAGGTCATTATATAATGACAAAGCAGTAAATACATCAGTAAGATAAAAACAGTTGTTCATATTTATGTGCCCAACAGCAGAGCACCTAGTTATGTAAAGCAAACTTTAACAGAGCTAAGAGGAGAACTAAACAGGAATACAATAATGGTTGGGGATTTTGTTGCCCTACTCCAAACATTGGATAGATCATCCAGACAGAGAATCAATAAGGAAACAACAGCCTTGAACAACACTCTAGACCAAATGCACCTAACAGACATATACAGGATATTCCATCCAGCAACAATAGAATACAAGTGTGCACGAAACATTTTCCAGGACAGACCATATGTTAGGACACAAACAAGTCTTAGAAAATCAGAGAAGATTGAAATCCTACCATATATTTTCTCTGACCACAATGGCATGAAACTAAAAATCAGCAACAAGAGAAAAACTGCAAAATTCACAAACATATGGAAATTAAACAGCACTGTCCTAAACATCTGATAGATCAAGGAAGAAGTTAAAGGGGGAGATACAAAAGTTCCCTGAGACAAAAATGAAGACAATATACCAGAACTTATTGGATATTACACATAAAAGAATGAAACTGAATCTATATCTTACACCACTCAAAAAAATTAACTCAAAATGGATTAAAAACTTAAATATAAGACCTGAACAATGGAACTCCTACAAGAAAACACTGGAATAAAGCTTCTTCTTCTTTTTTTTTTAAGGTTTTATTTATTTGACAGAGAGATATCACAAGTAGGCAGAGAGGCAGGCAGAGAGAGCGGGGAAAGCAGGCTCCCTGCCAAGCAGAGAGCCTGATGTGGGGCTCGATCCCAGTACCCTGGGATCATGACCTCAGCAGAAGGCAGAAGCTCAACCCACTGAGCCATCCAGGTGGTCCTGGAATAAAGCTTCTTGACATGGGTCTTGGTAATGATTTTTTAAAATATGATACCTAAGTATAAGTAACAAAATAAGAAATAAACAAGTGGGTCCACATCAAACTAAAAAGATTCTACACAGCAAAAGAAACCATCAACCAAGTGAAAAGACAAGTTACAGAATGGAAAAAAAAATACTTGCAAACCACATATCTGATAAGGGGTTAGTATCTAATCTATAAAGAACTGATGAAAATCAATCACAAACAAAACAAAGCAAAAACAAAAAGAAAGAACCCAATTAAAAATGGGCAAAGTACCTGAATAGCTATTTCCCCAAAAAAGATGTATGCAAGGCCAACAGGTGTATGAAAAAAATGCTCAGCATCAGTGTCATCAGGGAGAAGGAAATTAGAATAACAGTGAGCTATCACCTTACACCTGTTTTAAAGACCATCATCAAACAGACAAGCAATAATGAATGCCAGTGTGGATGTGATGCAAAGAGAACGTCTGGGGCACCATTGGGATTGTATATGGGAACAGTTACTATGGAAAACAGTATGGAACTTCCTCAAAACATTAAAATAAAACTATCATATGATCCAGCAATTCCACTTCTCGGAATATATCCAAAGGAAATAAAAACACGAGCTCAAGAAGATACCTGCACCCCCATGTCCCCATTACTTATAATGGCCAAGGCATGGAAGCAACCCGAGTGTCCATTAGTGGATGAATGGATCAAGAATTGTGATATATATTTTTCAGCCATTAAAAACAAGGAAATCCTTCCATGTGTGACAACATGGATAGACCTAGAAGGCATCATACTATGTGAAATAAGTCAGACAGAGAGAGACAAATACTGTATGATCTCACCTACATGTGGAATCTAAAAACAACAGCAACAACAAACTCATGGAAAAAGAGATGAGACTTGTGGTCACCAGAGGCAGAGGGTGGAGAAGAGGGAATCAGAGGAAAAGGGTCAAAAGTTACAAACTTGCAGTTAAAAGATTAATGAGTCTTAGGGATGTGATGTATGACATAGTGACCACAGGTAACACTACTGTAGGGTATATAGGAAAGGCGTTAAGAAAGTAGATCCCACTGGGTGTGGTGCATAAACAATCAGTTCTGGAACACTGAAAAGAAATTTAAAGAATTTAAAAAAAAAGAAAGAAAAGAAAGTAGATCCTAAGGGTTTCCATCACAGGGAGAAAATTTTTTCCTCTTTTCTTCTCCTTCGTTTTAAAAAATTCTATCTGTATGAGAAGGTAGATGTTGGCCAGACCTACTGTGGTCATCATCTCACAATATATGTAAATCAAGCCATCATGCTATGTGCCATAAACATGTGGTTATGTTCAATTATTTCTCGATAAAACTGAAGGGAAAAACCCTTAGAATGGGACTTCTACCTTGGGTCATTCCATTTTCTTCCCTCATCTGTTGATGGAGACTTTTGTTGTTTCCATGCCTTGGCTACTGTGAATAATGCTGTAGGGAACAGGGAATACAGATGTCTCTTTGAGATAAGGATTTTGTTTCCTTTGGACTTATATGCAGAAGAGGAATTGTTGGATCATATGGTAGCTCTATTTTTAATTTCTTGAGGAAACTTTACCCTGTTTTTGATAGTGGCTGTACCAACTGACATTCCCACCAACAGTGTACACGGTCCCCTTTTCTCCACATCCTCACCAACACTTGCCATCTCTTGTCTTTTTGATAATAGACATTCTAATGGGTGTGAGGTGGCATTTTACTGTGATTTTGACTTGCCTTTCTCCGATGATGATGTTCCCTGAGTGATATTGAGCACCTTTTCATGTATCTTCTGGATCTTTGTATGTCTTCTTTGGAAGAATGTCTATTCAGGTTTTTTGTTTATTTTTTTAAATTATTTTTTATTATGTTATATTAGTCACCATACAGTACGTCATTACTTTTGATTTGGTGTTCCAAGGTTCATTGTTTACGTATTGGGTTATTTGGTTTTTTACTTTTGAATTGTATGAGTTCCTTGTGTAAGTTGGATATTAATGTCTTATGGATGTGTGGTTTCTCCCACTCCATTGGTGACCTTTTCATTTTGTTGATGCTTCCTTGTGCTGTGCAGAACCTATACCTTATATGCCAAAAAATAAGAAAGGGCTTAAAAATTGGTAGAAAGGATAACAAAAGGACATGGGATCAAGCTTTAAGGGCTCCCAGTAGATAAATCTGGGACAGTTCATGCATCAAAACAGTAAAGAAAATACCAGATTCTATCCCATTAAATAAAAAGGGAATCTATGAGGTCATGATGATATAAATAATTGAATGAATGAATACATAGGTGGAGGAGAAAAGATGCTTTTACTTTTTACAGCAAAATGCCCACTAATAATGGCCACTTATTTGTTATTAAATATAATATAATTTACAGTGTAGAAACCTGGTGGAGACTTCTAAAGCAGGTGATAAAGTTTAACATCTTTCATGATGGGACAGGTTGGCACCAAACGCCTCCTGATATGATGCACTGAGAACAACACAACATCACTTCTGTGAGATTCCTGCTCTAGTTGCAGAACCTGACCCTAATCATCAGGAAATATCAGGAAACCCACAACAAGGAACCATCAGCCGGGTAACCATGGCATTGAAGATGTTGAGGTCAGGAAGGACAAGAAAAGCCTGAAGAGGTGTTCCTGATTGAAAGCAACTAAGAAGGCATCCCAACTAACTAAACAATTCTAGGTCTTGGGACTATGAAGGACATTATTTGCAAAGTGGGCAAAATTGGAAAGAAGGTACAATTACCTGGTTAATCTTGTGTCAGCTTGTTTCTGCTTTGATCACGTGGAAGAGCATCCTTGTTTCTGGTAAAATCATTCTGAAGTACAAAAGGCTGACGAGACATCGTATTTGCACCCTGCTCTCAAATGGTGCTGGAGAAAAGTAGTACATTGACATCTAGTTATCTCCCTGTCTATCTTTTGAGACAGAAAGGGAGGGAGCGAGAGAATGATAAATTAGAGCAAAGGTGGTAAAATGCTGACAGGTGGGGAATCTGGATGAGAGAGACGGAAGTCTTTGGGCTCTTCTGACAACCTTTCTGAAGGATGAAGTGCTAGAAACAGCAATAACCGGGGTGAGACCCCCCACCCCCCCACGGGAGCAAGAAGCTGAACTGGAGGCAGGAAGGCATCTCAGGAAGGGTTGGAGTGACTGAGGAGGAGCCCTGGCAGGAGGGCATCAGATCTCTTATCTGATAGATCTGGAGAAAGATCACCCAAGAAACAGACTTAACTACAGAGAACAACCTGCTGGGGAGGGTGGGTGAGGGGTGGGTGGATCAGTGATGGGGATGAAGGAAGGCACTGGGGGTGAGCACCGGCTGCTGGATGCAAGTGTTGAACCCCTCTATCGTACCCCTGTAGGTTAGCTGGCTGGAATGAAAATAAAATAAAAATAAAAATATAAACAAACAAATACATAAATAAAAATTAAAAAGTTACAAAGTATTCACCCACTTTCCTTGCTTTGCTTCATTCAGTCCTCGGGTTATATCTGCTCCCTGTGGGGGTAGATACTCATCTTAGCCTCCCTTTATAAAGCAACAGGGGGGCTCCGAGATCCATCCATTCAACCAGCATTTAGTAAGTGCTCACTGCGGTCCGGTTTTACCACGGCTATGCAAAAAAATGTTGTGTGATTGCAGATGTGTGCGTGTAAACCAACACAGGAAGGAGATGCCCTGCGACATTAGTGTGCTAAGAGACGCTGCACGCAGGTAGCGCCGACTGACTACAAATGCTTCTGGTTTCTTCTATGGCCTTCTTATCCATTTCCAGTTTTCTACAATGAACATTATTGCCTTTGTGACAAGTTAAAACACAAGGGTTCTTTCAGAAATGGACCTGGAGGACATCGTCATGACAACCTTTCTCGTTAGGATAGTTTTGTGGCTCAAACATTGTTTCTTGATGCCGTCTTATTTGACCAAAGAGGCAGACAAATGTTTTTTTAATTCCGTTATGCCTTCTTCTCTCCACGCTGCAGAGACTAACTGGCAGGTTTGCAAGTGGAAAACTGACTTCCCCGTTGACTCCCAAAGCTTGGATTTGCCCCCATTTTCTGGGTGGAAACATAAGCCCAGGGCAGTGTGACTGTCTCCTTTCCAGATAAAAACTATCCAGACCTTCATGATACCAGCCTCTTTACACAAAGAAAGCACGCCTACATAGTAGGTCCCTGCATGATGGGGAGGGTGGCTGGATAAAAGCACAATTCTAGGGTCCAAAAAGAGAGCAGCCAGCCCAATGATGTCACTGTGTTGTAAGATGGGACACCCACTCCCTCAGGGTACTTTCTGGCTGATAAATTCCTTCCTCCTCTTTGCTGTCCAGTGCCATGGACTCCACCACAGCCCCACTCACCCCAGCTGGGGTCTCCAGGTGTTTCTGTACCTGTGTGCCTCCCACGGCTCAGAGAACTCAGAAAAGTTGACACTGGTCACTGCTAGATTGAACTGACTTGTGCAAACAATAATGGGAAAATGGGTGGCATAAATTAGGGCGTAGCCCTGCTGTGGAACTCAGTGCAGCCTTCAGAAAAAGTGCTTTAATATGATTTATTCACTTGGGAAAGTGACGCCAAAATACTGCTACTTAAGAACAAAAAACAGCAGGAGTACAGTTGAAGTCCGTCTTTGTCATCATTGTAAATACACACAGGAGATAGCAAACACCAAACTAACAGAGAATACACAGAAGACGGCACAGTTGTTGTCTTTGGGTAGTGAGAATTGGGCGCTTTGGGCGTTTTCTTTTCCCCCTTTGAGTTTTTAAGCTGTTTGGGTTTTTTTTTGTTGTTGTTATTTGGAAAATGATTTTTTAAAGAAGTACATGTCCCAGGGAAAAGGGGAGACAGACATGATGACCAGGCAGTCCCTGGTCACCAGTCTCCCTGGTGAGAGATCAGGTGTTAAGGACATGGAGGGGAAATATATTTCTTTGAGTTAAGGGTCCTCTCAACCTTCTACGTGAGGGTGAGTCCCCACCTCACCCCCTTCTCTCTCAGCCTCAGACACTGTCGGCTTGCACACCAGGTCATTTTTTCCTGCGGATGGATCCAGGGTAACAGCCGGAGCTCTGATTGGTAAAACCAGAAGGCTCGCATGGGGAAGCGGAGCAGGGAAATCGACCCTGGCTCCTTCTGCCCCATATTAGTTTCTGCAATAACGCCAGCAGAATGTACTCCCGCCTCATCCGATTTACAAGGAAGGGAGATTCTGGAAAATATTCAGAAAGAAGAAACTGGTAAATGGAAATAATGACCCCCTCCCCTCTGTGGCTATTTCAAGAAGTCAAATGTATTATGCATGTGGTCTGTGTCTAGCCCAGCGCCTAGAATGTTTGGTTTTTGCAAATGTAATGATTCTGGCCAAGGGCTTTCTCCATTCCACTGCCGAGGGCTGTTCCCCAATCCTATTTCCCACTAGGGCTCAAGATGTTCCATCATAGAGTCCTCTGTTCCTCGGGGTTTCTAAGAGCCTGAAACCTGCAGTGGGGCATGGGGTGGGGGTAGGTGAGGGTGGGGAGAAGGCTGCTGGCTCCTGCAATGCCCAGATTGGAGTCAGCAGGAAATCCCCACTTCCAAGTTCCCTGGTGGTGGGGGCAGGAGCAGGAGCCCCCCCCCCCCCCATGCTCAGTGGCTCTGTTTACAAATGTTAATGCTCACAAATCATGAAATCCCATTTGGGCCCAAGCTCTTCCCTGGCACCCTCTGTTCCAGTCTTCTGGAATGTCCCATTTTGCTCATTCACTTCCTTTCTACCAGCGAGGAGTTCTTGGAGCTGGCTCAGTCATCCCAGAAGTGATTTCGTCTAGACTGCCTTTAAACTCACTCACCCCCACACGGCTGCAATTCCACACTGTGCCAGGTGTCCCAGCCTGACTCGGTTTGGGTCAGCGTGCCTGGCAGGTCACCTTTGCTGGGTCCCGGATCAGCTTCCAGGGCCCCGAGTCAGAACCCAGCGGAGAGTTCGTGCTCTGCGGTGGAGGGTGTCACAGAGCTGGCCCTCTCGAGTCTGTCCGTGGAGAGGAAGGGGAGCCTTTTAACCAAGCTCGTGGACAGCAGCCTGCGGAGCAGCTGGCGTAGGTACCTGCGGAAGCGCTCCCCGACGAAGGCGTAGATCACGGGGTTGACGCAGCAGTGCGTGTAGGCGATCACCTCCGTCACCTGGATGGCCAGGTCGAGCTGTTTGCTCTGCCTGCACTCGTCGGTGAAAAGGCGGTCTTGGAAAGCCGAGACCAATATGGCCAGGTTGTAGGGGGTCCAGAAGAGAAAGAAGACCACCATGATGACAAAGATCAGACGGACAGCTTTGGCCTTCTTCTCATTGGGTCGTTTGAGCAGAATCTGTATGATCTCGGTGTAGCAGATGATCATGACCAACAGGGGCAAAACCAGACCCAACATGTTCAGTTTTAGAGCCTGGAACTGCTTCCAGGCTTTGAGGGTTTCATGAGGGAAGTGGAGGCTGCAGGTGGTGTGGGAGAACTCCCACTGGATCTTGGAGAAGTAGAAGCCTGGGACAGAGGCCAAGAGGGCCAGGGCCCACGCGCCACCGCTGGTGATGAGACCAAAGATGACGGTCCGAACCCGCAGGGCAAACACGGCGTGGACGATGGCCAGGTACCTGTCCACGGTCAGCAGGATGATGAAAAAGATCTCGCTATACAAACCCGTGTAATAAAACCCCGAGAGCAACTTACAGGTGCCATCACTGAAGTTCCAGTTATCCTTCAGCTTGTAGTCGATCCAGAAGGGCAGCGTGAAGAGGAAGAGCAGGTCGGAAATGGCCAGGTTGAGGAGGTAGATGCTGGTCATGCTCTTGAGCCTCTTGTGCTGCATGAGGACCAGCAGCACCAGGATGTTGCCAACCAGGCCGATGATGAACACCAAGGAGTACAAGGGGGGCAGCAGCTGGGCTCCAAAGGCCCTCACCTCCCCCTTCTGGCATGGGGTTATGCCCTCATAGTCATATTCCGTCGTCATGTCATAGTTCTTTGTGGGGGCCAAGGTTTCCATCGTGGAATTTTGCATGAGTCAAGGAAGATGATTTCTGCAGTTACTTGGCCAGGAAAGGTGGTGGGCTGTGGACAACAAAGACGAGGCAGTGATTATAGGTTTTCACCCACCTGACAACTGTTCACTGAGTACCGACTATGTACCAGGCCCCGGGACTCGACCTTGAGCAAGGTGGGATCCAGGTCCTCTCTGCCCTCGTGGACTCTGTGGTCTAACAGAGGGCATAGGCAGTAAACAAATAGACCCATCAGTCGATAATTCAATTACTTTGGCACTAAGTGTTGTGAAGGAAAAGGCCACTGGCTGCACAGCACCGACAGAGGGAGATCCTGCCACGCTGCCCCAAACCAGTGCTGTCCACAGCCTTGGCACTGGACTTAGTGCTAGATAACTCCTCCCACCCCAACCAGAGGGGGTTTGCTATCGTTCCCTGGTTTAGAGGAGATGATGCGAGAGTCAGAAGTGGTAAGGACACGTATCTAGAGAATGAGAGCTGAATTTGTTCTCGCGTGCATTCCTGAAGCCACATGCATCCTTGCGTCCAATCACGGAGCAATGATTTTGCACTGTGGGGTCTCTGGAAGGAAGCTGAGAGTCAGTCCCAGACTTGCAAATGGGTCTTCATGGCTGAGGGGGCTAAAAAGATTCTTAGCCAGGGATTATGTAGCGTAATGGGGGCACATGAAAGTGTGTAGGGTTATTATTTTATTTTGTTTATTTTATTTCTTGGTTGCCACTGCGACTGGGGGATGCTACTGTCTGGTCATTCAGTAGGTAGGGCAGAGGATGTCCTCTAATGCAAAAATTATCATATCCAAAAGGCCCATAGTGCTGTCATAGTGAAATTCTAGAAGGCCAGCCCCAACCCTTAGCATAAGAGGGCCCTGAGGACACCAGAGCAGGTCATCTTGGCTCACATCATACAGCCCTGATGGGGCCCACGTGGATCTACAGGTCACTCAGTAGACCTCCCATGAGGGCCGTGAGGAGGATTCAGAGGACAGTATAGCCTTGGAGGAGTGGGGGCAACCTCATGAGAAGAAGGGTTGGGGGTGGGCAGGGGAAGAGCTCAGAACAGCCTCGAGCCATGAGGCATCATGTGACGACTGGTAGCTGGAGTTCTGCCGAGAGATTCGCTCTGAGATATTTTTACCCAGGGTTGGCTTGAAACAAAGAAAAACAAAAGAACCACTAGAGAGCTTGCCTTCCTGGGACTTTCCCAGGCCCCGATTTTCAGCATTCATTTTCCATCCTTTCCTGAAGGGAGCATGGGCTTTCGTAGAACCTACCAGTGTGTGACTTTGGATGAGTTAATCTACCTCTCTGAGCCTCAGTTCCTCATTTGTATAGGTGCTGCCGAAGCGAGCACCTCAGTTCCTCATCTGTAATGTGAGAAAGTAACATCTTGTGGGACTACTGTAATGTGTGAGAAAAGCTACCCTCTAGTACTAACCGGGCCCTCAGCAAATATTGGGGTTCCTCCTTCCCTGCACTGATCCTTCTCTGGGGCCAGTCCCCAGCTCCAGTCCTGTTCTGGCTCATGTACCCTGCTCCCCAAGTTCCTCCACCAGTTCTCTCTGTAGTTAATCTGGAAAATGAATTCTACTCAAGAGTGATGAACCAGGACAGTCCCTTCCATGCGAACTGCCCTTCGAAATTTTCAGTAGGTTCCCACCAGTCTGAAAAGTAGCCGGTTCCCACATCATAATTCCCACCCTGAATCTGGGATCTCTAGTACTCTTCCTTCTAAATTGCTTAATGAATGTTTCCTTCCTACAAAATACACATTTCTGCAGTGGCCATTGGAAAATGAGGCACATGGGGTTGGGGTTGGGGGTGGGGGGAACAACAGTGTCATACACCCTGACTGGGGGACTGTCATTTCCAGTCAAATCCCCCCCTTATGGCCGACTCCTCCAGCTCTGGACTTGCCTCTACCCAAGCAGCCCTACTTCTGGAGAAACCCAGGCTGACCGTACAAGCTGTGTGGACGATTTCTGATCTCCCGTCTGGATACGGACAGGTCGGCTTTGCGGACAGCATTTTTGGGTGGGCTGGCAGGTTTTCAGCAGAAGTTCCAAGCAGCTTGGAAGCCCAAGGAACAACTGGTGCCAAGACTGAGCCCGGGAGCCCAGTTTCCGGGGGAATTTTGGCAAAGGTGAAGGCAAACAGAGTCAGCATTGCTCATGCCATTTGAACAGAGAACCGCTTACACCAGTCCCCTCCCCCATCCACTTCGAACTGCATTAACTATTTTGCCAACTTGCCAGGCACCACACAACAACTCTGGGAGAGAGATGGCCTGGCATGGGGCCACGGAGGGAGGGAGAAGGACCCTGTTGCCATCCAGCCCTGCTGGAGTCTGCTGCAAAGTCTGCCCCAGGGTCATTGCGCAGCAGACAGCTAGAGCCCTGGATGCTACCTGGGACCTTGCAGGGGCAGCATCCTCTAGCCTGGGAGTTGGTGAAGGCCTTGAGCAGAGAAAGGGCAGTCTGTAGGGATAAGACACCCAAACGTGGTGGTGTGCAGAGGCTGGCTTATCCTGGTTCATAAAAAACCAATCGTGTGCTTATCTCCCCAGCTCAACATTCAGGGAGGGGCTCCATAACTTGAAATCAACCACAGTGAGGATATTTACACCATAGAAATCCACAAACACTAGAAATCAGGGCTCCCCGCCACCCCCGGAAAGCCACTTGTTAAACATTTACTGGTCCTTCACCTCTCCATAGTCTGCATAGCCTAGAGCTGTCCTGCTAGTCAGATTGGAGACTGAAGTGCCAGTAAAAGTGGTACACACAAAAAAGTGATGACGAAAACCTATGCAAACTTCAGAGAGTTTCTAACTCTGAAAATCTGGGCCACTCCAGAGTTTATGGAGGAAAAGTTCAAATAGATACCTCCAAGTAGCCCCCATGCCCCTCTCTCCTCAGAGAAAATTCTGACCTGCCTCTTTGTTAGTAGAGCAGAATGGATGCATCCCAAGAGGACATCTCCCTGCCTTCAGGAGGGTAAAATCCTACCTCATCGAAAGACAAACCAGCAGTCCTGATTGTAAGGTTCCTTGGGTCTAAGTCTTCTCAAGAAACTGGTCCAGTATCAAGTCATCCTCGTATCTGCAATGTTTTTTTCTAATTAGTATTTCCCTTTCGCTACAATTTCTTCATACACCGCGTTTGGTTTTTGTTTACACAGAGCAGTTTGGCAAGTGATTTCCTCTTGAATGGTTTTTCAGAGATCCTCTTGTTCATAACTGACTTTAGAAAGGCAGATTATCTCAATCAGTCACCAAAAACCCATCATTCAGGAAAGCTTTCCTTTTTTAGCAAAAAATACCCCCGTTTTACATCTGAGCACCCCATCTTATAAATTCACCCCTTGTGAGTATTGCTATACAATTAATTGCCTTATAGGTGCATTGATGGTCTACTTAGGCGTTTGCTTGACCCTCGAAGAACGCCTCACCTTTGAGGAGGCAGGTAAAGGATGTCCCGCAACACGAGGACCACAGTCCCACCTGGCTGCGTGTATGACTGCAAACCAGATTGACCTCATGGTCACTAAGGAGACAGAACAGACAAGTGCCACTTACTCTGGTCCCTAGGGGTTTTGTCCGCGAAGTCTTTGTTTCTGGAGCTTTTAGAATCTTTATGAATTCAAGGTTCAATGTCCTTACTGAGCAGGAAGTCTTCTGTTTCCTGTGTGATGATTGAGGACTCCAGGGTTCACAGTCTTTCAGAATGAGAAGAAGGGGATAGAGTTCTTCTTTTTGTATCTGGTTGGGTGTCCGTGAGTGGCCACGACACCTGCCAGTGGCTGTTCCTTGATGCTGGGTTTGCTCGAAGGATTGTCTCTGCTCACAGAGATCCTGAGAGTGATTGAAAGCACAAAGAAAGGATTGTGCCTCTCCCTGGGGAGCTCTGCCTTAAGGGGACTGGGCTGGGTGGGGTTGGGTGGAGTTGAGTGGGGGAGAGTTGGTATGAGGTGTTCTGGGAATTTGTGAAGCAATTGAAGGCTGAGATTAGGCGTGTGTGTTGAGGGTTGAGGGAGGGCGGGGCGGGGCACAGACGTCTTGTGGTCAGTGAGTAGCCTTTTTTTTTTTTTTTTTAAAGCTTGCAAATGGAAGGGTTTAAACCAGAAGTCTGGGTCCTGTTCCTCAAAAAAATGAGAGGGCTGATAGCCCAAGAGAGGTGGCATTTTTCTCTTTGGCTCCCCCTAGGTCCTTCACCTCTGACCATTTGCTGTCCCTCTCTGTGCCCCATTCCCTGTGGGACCAAACCCCACTGAACAGTTTCATCTCAAGGAACCCACAGTCTGGAGTGAGCCCAAATCTCTAAGTTGGGTTTTGGCCATTCCTTTTTGATTCCAGGTTCCTGTTGTGTGTGATGATCCAACCAGAGGCCAGGGCCAAATCCCAGCTCTGTCCTGGAGATAAGGGCAGATGTCTTGGCTCCCGCTCCATCCAACGAGAAGGCTGAACACTTTGGCTCGTAGCGGGATGCCCCAGGTCAGCTTGTAGGTGAAGGGTGTCCCAGAGCACCTGGTCCAAGAGAAAATGTCTGATGGAAGATGCCTCTTGTGAATTTCTCCTCGGCGGCCAACACCTGCTGTGCCACTGAACTTGCAGCCTGCTGGGGTTTTGCTCCTTTTCCATAACACAGGACTCCGCTAGGCCTTCTTCACAGATGGTGCAAAGCACCAATTCAGAAAGGAAGGCCTGTGTGCTTTGGAAATGTCACTTGTCCCCTCAAGGCTGTTTCCTGATCTGTAAAATGAAGACATTAGACAAGGTCTTCAAAGGAACATTCCATGAGTCTCCTGGGATCAGGTCTTCCCTCTTCAGCAGCCTGTCCACAGAGAGATGGGGCAAGAGGGAAGCCAAAGGTGACCAGATGGACGAAGAGGGAGACGGGCCCAAGAACTTGCTGCCTATGTGGGGAGAGCAGGGCATGAGGGGCGGGCTCTGATGAGCCTGGCAAACCAGACCTGCATCTCATCCTGGGTCCACCTCTTGGTAACTTTGAGTGTATTATTTATGCTTTTGACTGTCTCTTTCCTCTTCTGTAAAACAAAGCTAATGATGCCGACTTTCTAGAGGATTAGATGAAGATAGAGACATGCCTGTGAATGAATGGTTTGGTGGAGTGCCTGAGACGTGTTCGATGCCTGTCTTAGTTTGGGGTTCCCGGTTAGGTGCAAAGCCTGGAGTGGAATGCAGACACAAGTAGTGTATGTTCAGGGGATCCTAGGAAGCACTACAGGGGAGGGGAAAGCGGGCCAGGGAAGGGAATGTGAGGATGAAGGTAGCACTGTGTAGAAGACAAGTGGCACCCTGGCCTTAGGGGGAGCTCAGGGAGCCCCCAAGAGTCACCCCTACTGTGGGACCAGAGGTGAGGAGACCAGGCATGTATCTATTAAAATGTATCTATTAAATCTCTACCTGCCCACTGCTGGCAGAGGACTCTTTCTCATTGGCTTGTGTTACTGAATATCATTCCCAGGAGATTCTCCACCAGGGCACAGGGCTGGCCCTTCAGGCACTGGCGATTGCCCTAGACATAGCGGGGACAGGTGGAAGGATCAGTAAGGTGCACACCCCAAGATTCTGACCTTGACTTCGCCTAGGTCTCTGACTCCTCCATTTGGCACCCCCTTCCTTTGTGTCAACCCCTGACCTAGCCTGCTGACCCTCCCCTTTCATCTCACACACTTCCATTGTGTGGAATTTTACATCATATGTTGACCCTGCCATTTCTCCGCTCCTTTCTTGTCTCAGCCTCAACATCCCAGAAATCTCATGCTCTGTTTAACCAAGACAGGGCAAGGCCAGGCTCATGGACTATGTGGAGCCTGGTTCTCATGGAGGCTCACCCTTTGGGTTCAAGTGGTACACCTGTAGGTAAATTTCCAAGAGGGACTGGCGGTGGCCAGGACCATGGAGCTCTGTCTGCTGCCCAATGTGTCATCTTCTCTCCCCTAAGTTCTGCTTGTTTCTCTCTTGTGCTGTGTCACGTCCCAATGTCATTGAGGGTGTTGGCCACACCCATGGCCCTTCTCATCCTGCCTGGATCGTGCAAAATGCCACCTCCTCTCTTGAAGCCTTCCCACGCTGCAGCAAGAAGTCCATCCGGGAGGCGCAGACGCCGGAGCTCTGAGAGCTTTCTGGGGGAGTGGTGGAGGTCCCTTTGTTTACGCCTGATGACATATGTTGGATACTTTTGACAATAAATAGCAAAGCAGTCACTCGAAATAGTTCAAAATAAAAATGAAAAAAAGACTAAAAACTGTTCTTGTGTCACGAACCTAGATCTTAGCTAACAATCTCTAACATTCCCTTGTAATAATTCTTGATGATTTCACAATCCACACGTCTGCAGCCTGACACCTTCACACTTTGGGGCTTAATATCGCGCTGATACTGTGGCGTGAATCTGTGGGGCATGGGTGTCCCCGTGTGGCAGTGGGTACTGGTGTTCGAAGAGGGGTGTCCTAGTTTTCCACACGGTCTCCCGTCCTCCCGCTGGCCATACCAGCTTCCTTGCCTGGTGGTGGTGGTGATGGCTGGGGGTGGGGGCATAAGTAGGCATGAGCAAAGACTGAAGAGTGTCTTCAGGCATAGCATCAGAAGTCACCGATGTCCCTTCGGCTGCATCCCGTCAGTCACAGCAAGTCACAGAGCCCAGCCACAACCAAGGAGTCGGGGGATGGAAGGAATGTTTCAGCTGGAGCCATCGAGTACACTGTAGAAGGCCATGTGCCCCAAGACAGGGGGGACCTGGAAGCCCTATTTTATCCTCCCCCCAAAGTGCAGGTTTCCTCCAGCTCCGGGGCCAACGGGTTCCTTGAACTCCTCCCCTCCTCGGCCGTGTCTTCCACATTCCCCAGCCGCTCACTCCCGTGATCCTAACTCCTGCCTTCTCCCCATCATACCATCCGTGGCCTTCATACCTCGGCCCCCAGCACCCCAGCCTCTGACCCCACCCCCACCTTTCTTCCCTCCTGCACCAGTGGTTCTTGGATCCCAGGGGGTTGTCAGCTTTCCACAGACCATCCGCCTCCTCCTGCCCTGTTGTCCATCATTGTAGTCCCTCCCTGACCCACACCCCCCCTCCCTTCCTGGGCTCCTTTCTGACCTTGTGGTGTCCGCCCAGCAACATCCAGTCCCGGGCAGAACCAGCGCCACACGCATACCCACAAAGTTGAGCGTGGCCAGAGGGAACCCTGCAGGCATCCCGCCCGGGATGGTTCGAAAGGAATGGTGGCCCCACGGGAGGGCCCACGGTCACCCATGGGCAGTGTGATGGCTCTGTCTATCTTTCTAACAGGCTCAGACCAGCTCTCTGGCCCGGGCCCAGAGAGGGCTGCTGGCGACATCTCCAGGCATTGTGAGGTGTACCAGAAGACAGGGCTGCCTCTTCCTTTCGTCAGTTTAGAAGAAAAAGGAAGTTCCAGGGAGTTCTTTGAGAAAACAGCCCCTGGAGAGGTGGCTTCTCTCCAGTGCGCCCAGGGGCAGGGCCTGGGTGACAGTCACCGGAGGGAGAGCCCCTCCTCCCCATTCTTCTGCCACAGGGCAATGCTCAGCAGGAAACAGACACTGGAGGGCAGGGTTTGAAAGCTTAGAACCAACCGACAAGGGGAAGGACGAGCCCATCATGATCCTCATCTAGTCTCCTTCCTCTCCTCCTCCTGCCCACCAGACTCCCTAGTCTCTGGGGTGGTCGAGAGCTCCCCCGAGCCCAGCCGCTAGGCCTATAGTTGCTGCCCACCAGACCACGGCAGGTGGCAGGGGTAAGCGCCGGCAAAGACTGAGTAGTAACTCACTGTCAGGAGGCAGGGGTCTGTGAAGAAGGCGATCATCACCTTTGGTGCCTCGGATCGAAGCTGTAGACCGTGAGGCGTAGGCACCTGCCACCTCTTTTGAAAGCTGAACCCTGTGGAGCGGGGGAGGGGGGTGCTCCTGCAGGCACTGGTTCCCTCCCACTCCATCCATCCCCCACCCAGGATGTGCCCTCTCTCTGTGTCACGCCTGGTACCGTCACAGGCCCCAGGTGAGTGAGGCAGGGCCTGGCACTCCCGTGTTCACCCCAGGGGGTGGTCTGCGAGAGAGCGGGCAGCATCAGCATCACCTGGAGCAGGTTAAGAAGAAAGATTCTCCAGCCCCACCCCAGACCTGCTGAATCAGAATCCCTAGGATTGGGAGTTGGACCCAAGAAGCTGGAAGCCCTCCAGGGCATCTTATTTATTATGCTGGGGTTTGAGAATCTAGCTAGACACTTCCTGATTAATGTGTGATGGCAAGACCCGAACGCACTCCCAGAAATGCAGACCATGGGCCTGCGGAAGGAGAAACTGCGTTTTCACCAGATCCCCCTGGGGATTTGTTTGCACAGTATGGTGTGAGACACCCTGGTTCTAGAACGTCATGGTCCAGTGATTATATCTGTGTAAGTTTCAAGAGATGGCCAGAGGAAGGTGGGCGGAGTCCCAAAGCATCCTGCAGAGACATTGACACCTAGTCCGGATGCCCATCTGGGTGAAGATGCTCAGTAAACATTGGGGCACTGCTTGTCGCACAGAAGGAGAGCGCTAGCTGAGCTACCTAGACAGACAGACAGGACTTTCAAGCCCCACCCTGAAGCTTAGTGCGGCTGCCCTGGGCCCTGACCTCGTGTGTTGCTGAAGTTGAGGAAGTCACGCCTACCCATTGCTGGAGGGAGTAGAAATCAGTTCCCCCACCAGGGAGAGCTGTTTGGCCATTTCCATTAGAAATCCAATGCCTGCTTCTCTGCCTACTTGTGATCTGTCTGTCAAATAAATAAATAAACTCTTTTTTAAAAAAAGAGAGAAATCCAATGTGGGGGTGCCTGGGTGGCTCAGCTGGTAAGCATCTGCTTTCTGCTCAGGTCTTGATCTCAGGGTTCTGGGATTGAATCCCAACTCGGGCTCCCTACTCAGTGGGGAACCTGCTTCCCCCTCTCCCACACCCCCTGCTTGTGTTCCCTCCCTCACTGTCCCTCCATCTCTGTCAAATAAATAAATAAAATCTTTCAAAAGGAAAAGAAATCAAATGTGTGCTTCTTTTGTTCTAATTCCACCTGTAGGAATTGATCTTACGAGTATTTACACCAGGGGCAGAAGATACAGGCGACAAGGATGTTCCCTGGTTGGTGTGGGGGCTGGTTCAGGAATAGTGTGCAAACTTCTGTGTCGGTACAAAATGCCTCCAGGCTGGAGGGACCGAGGATGCTCCCGGTGGGGGAGGGCCTGCTGGTGCAGGTGCCCTGTGAGGGAAACAGGTGATGTGGGGAGAGAGGAAGCTTAGTTTTCACTGTGTGTTATTTGGTACCTCTTGGCTTGCATCTACTGGGCTGTTCTTAAAATGTGGTCCAAAGGGGTCTCCCAAACCCATCCCAGGGGCCCCTGACGCCTTCCCTTTTCCAACTATGGAGTTGTTGGGCGGCTGGTTTCCCTCCACAGGTGTCAACCAAAGCAGTCATGACGGATGGGGGCTGAAGCAGCTTCGGGGATCCGGCCACTCTTCCCACTGACCTTTTTTTTCATCTGGGAAAATATAACTATTTTCCTGAAAGACTTATTTATGTTATTATGGAACAGTTTTCATTCCTGTTATTTTTAAGAGAATGACATTGTAATAAGTTCTCAGTTTTTGATTTCTGCAAATATTAATAAATATTAATAACCCGTGTAAACAAAAGGTCTTTGGTGCTTGCGGTCACTGTAGAGTACCCACGTTCCTGAGACGCAAAGCTGGGTGCCAGGCAGACTGATACAGATATGTTCTTCTGAATTCCTGACTCTGCCATTAGTAATTAGGGACCCAGGGTAAGTTAACTATTTTTCTGAGCTTTGCTCTGTGTGCATTAATAAGATGATGCACGTAAGATGTTTAGCACATGGTATATACTTAGTAAACGCTGTTATGATAGGTCCCTAAACCCCACAGCCGACTCAGGCCACCCAGCTGAGCCTCCAGTGACATTAAGTTGACAGATTGAACTTGGCCCCCCTGAGAGTCTTCACACTGGGAATTGGCCGACGATACACATCAATGCCTTTTTCTTTTTTTAAAGATTGTTTTTTATTTATTTGACAGACAGATCACAAGTAGGCAGAGAGGCAGGCAGAGAGAGAAGAGGAAGCAGACTCCCTGCTGAGCAGAGAGCCTGATGCGGGGCTCGATCCCAGGACCCTGAGATCATGACCCGAGCCGAAGGCAGAGGCTTTAGCCACTGAGCCACCCAGGCGCCCCACATCAATGCCTTTTTCATTCCTCCCTGCCAGAAAGCTGATATGAAACCAGCTCTCCTCTGCAGGGCAGCCACAGGCCATGCGCTAAGGGGGAGGGGGTGTGTGGAGGGGGGATGTTGCCCTCTGTGAGGGCAGAGGGACCTAACAAGAAATTTTGCATCTGAATGCATACAGACCTTTGGTCTGGGCAGAAACTTGCTTTTATTTGAATGTCTGCCCCTTGCACAACTAGCTGGAGCCCAGTTCCCCAACCACACGGGGATTCCCTCCCATTCAAGGTGCACCCACACCACACCACAAGACCACCACTCATCAGCCTGGTCCTCTCCGTGAAGGGAGGCGCTGGCCTTGGCTGCTGCCCTGTGTGTGGGGCCGGGGTGAGGGGGGGGCGGCGGCTGGGGAAGGGGCTCCGGGTCATGTCACACACACACACAGAAGTTCTAGCCCCGGGTCGGTGCGGGCATCTTGTACTCACTTTGTACTTCCCTTTTCTGGACTTTCTAACCTCCCTCCAGTCTTCCTTTTCCTTCTGTGGGCTTTCGAGGGGGAGCGAGGCAGGGGATGGTGCTAGATTGTTCTGTTTTCTGGCCTTCATTTCTGGTGTTTACTCTCCCCACTAGCACCAGCTGGCAGCTTCCCTGGCTGAAGGGCAGGTTTAAATATTTCTTCTGAGGATCTTGGGTTCTTTTGCTCCTTGCAGACCAGCTCCTTGCAGACCCAAGGTCTCCCAGGACAGCCAAGGGGAAAGCTCATGAAGGGAAGCAGCTCCTCTGTCTCCTTTGTCCTGCACCGGCATCTCCTCCCTGCAGAGTGTCCCCAACATGTCCCCCACCTCCTGCTCCAGGGCCTTCCCCTCCTCCCAGAATATCCCCCCACCTTCTGCTCCAGGGCCCCCCCCCTCCCCACTTCCCTACTGTCCAGACAGCACTCCTTTCTTATCTTTAATTCCCACTTGGAGCTTCCTGTCCTCTCTCTGATGCTTCCAGTCTTGCCTGTTTCCTGATGTCTCTGTAAGGAGGACCCAGAGTCCCATCAAAGGCCTTTACAAAGATGGCTGTTGGGGGGGCCTCCCCTGGTTGGGTGGACTCGAGGCCAATTGGGCCTCTCTACTCTGGACTTTCATTTTTAGTGGTCTTAGTGACATGGAGGGACTCTCCCAGGGAGAAGGGGCAAAGACTTGTCATCCTTCTTCCCGGAGCTCAAAGGGGCCCGGGGGGCGGTCTAAACAAATTACCCCTGGGAAAGACAGAGTCAAGGGACCGCCCTTTCCAGAGCTGTGCAAGAGTAGAGAGGACAGTGGCTCTGGCTCAAAGAGACATGACCTCCCGGGCCCGCCATGACCCAGTCCTTTCGGGGACAGTTTTGGAGCCTGCCAGAGGCTTCTTCCAAGGCCCTGACATTGAAGGTCTTGCTGAGGTCTGGGCTGCTCAAGTCCTGTTCCAGAATGGTGAGGCCTGAGGAACCAGCACCAAGGGCCATGCCATCACCACGGCTCCCCATCAACACAGAAGCCCCGCCCTTCCCCATCGCCCAGAGCATGGCCCCAGGCTTTCCTGGATAAGCAGGGTAGAGGGGACTTGATGGGGGCATCACGGGGACAGAGGGGACTTGATGGCGGCATCACGGGGACTTCTAGCCCAGTTGGGCACGGGAGGGGTCAAGCATTCCACTCTGGGATGTGACAGGGAGAGGCCCTGACAGCCTGGCTGTGTTGCTCTCTCATCTCCTTTGTCTCTCTCTCTCTTGCTGCTGCCTTGCCGTTCAGAGCACTGGTGAGGCACCCTCAGGCTTCCTTTCAAAGGGTACCGCCAGGCTGGTGGAGAGCTCAGGAGAAAAGCCTTCAGGGTGCTCTTCTCCTGGGCCCCTGCCTCAGAGAACTGGCTGCCCCAGGCCTGGTTAAGGGATAGGTTTTACCCTCTGTCCCTGTCTCCCCTCATTGTCCAAGCATCTCCCAGCCAGCAATAGGCACCCCAGCATGCCAGACTTGGGTTCGAATGATAGCTCTATCAGATGCCAACCAAGGGATCATGGGCAATTTTCTTTACCCCTTGTCCCAGCCTCAGTTTCCCCATCTGTAAAACAGGGATGATAGTATTTCTTTCTCTGGATTGTTGCAAGAATTAAATGTGATTTCCTACATGCCTGGCATTGGGTGAGTGTTCAGCTGATGGGAGCTATGTAGCTCTCTAAGTCTTCAACACAAGCCTCAGTCGAACCAGCAAACATGGGTAGAGTGTCTCCTATGTGCAAAAAAAAAAAAAACAAAACAACAAATTATCCCAGGGTCCCCTTCCCCCCACCTCCATGCCGGAGAAAGGGAAGGAGAGAGTATCTCAAGGGAGTACCCTGAAAAGTTCCTTTTTGCACCAACTGAATTATATGGAGTGAAACATAGGGCTTCTCTAAGAGCCAGGAATGCTACTGCAAGCTACATACCCAAGAGAAAGAAGGGCATATGAACCCAAAAGATATGCTCAAGAGTGTTGCTAGGAACTTCATTCAGAAGAGTCCCAAACTGGAAATCCCAAATTCCTATCAACAATAAAATGGG
Source organism: Mustela lutreola (assembly GCF_030435805.1). Taxonomy (NCBI): domain Eukaryota; kingdom Metazoa; phylum Chordata; class Mammalia; order Carnivora; family Mustelidae; genus Mustela; species Mustela lutreola. Next base: position 16,604,479 of record NC_081291.1, read on the forward strand.
TAAATTGTGGTATCTTCATATGATAAAGTGCTACCCAACAACATAAAAGTATAATCTGCTGCTGCTATATTCTGTATTGCTCCATTGCTATTGAGTTCAAGAGCAGTCGAAACTAATCCATGGTGATAGAAATAAAATAGCAATTACCTTCATGGGTACTGACTGGGAAGACCCAGTCAAGGAACATTCTGGCTTCCGGCAACGTCCTGACTGGTGGTTACACGGGTATATGTGTCTGCAAAAACCCAAGATTAGTGTCCTTTAGGCATTTTACTAGATGCATCCTGCATTTCAATTTAAAAATCTTTTAATATAGGGCACCTGGGTGGCTCAGTGCGTTAAGCCTCTGCCTTCAGCTCAGGTCATGATCCCGGGGTCCTGGGATCGAGCCCCACATTAGGCTCTCTGCTCAGCAGGGAGCTTGCTTCGTCCTCTCTCTCTGCCTGCCTCTCTGCCTACTTGTGATCTCTGTCTGTCAAATAACGAAACAAAATCTTAAAAAAAAAAAAAATCTTTAAATATATATATTTTTTATTTTGAGATACATTGCCCAGAATGTGACTGTTGGGTTGTACTATAAGCACATGATTTAGTTTTGTAAGAAACTGCCATACTCGTAAACAATGAATCTTGGAACACTGAAAAAATAAAATAAGGTCTGAAGAAAATAATAAAACAAGCTTGATTAAAAATTAAAATTATTTTAAAACAACAACAACAACAACAACAACAACAAGAAACTGCCATACTCTTTTCCAGGGTGGCTGTATTATTTTGTATCCACAAGCAGCAATGGGGTGGGGGGGGGCGCATCTGGTTGTGTCCCTGTGTTTTATTTCAGGAATTCTGACAGGTGTGTGGTAATATCTGGCGGTAGTCTCCATTTCCATTTTTCTTTTTCTTTTTAAAAATATTTTATTTATTTATTTGACACAGAAAGAGAGAGAGAGCACAGGCAGAGGGAGAAGCAGGTTTCCTAACAGGCAAGGAGTCTGATGCAGGACTCAATCTGAGGACCCTGGGATCATGACCTGAGCCAAAGGCAGATGCTTAACTGACTGAGCCACTCAGGTGCCCCTCATTTACATTTTTCTAATGCCTAATAATATTGAAGATGTGTTCATATGCCCAATTGTCATCTGTATGTCTTCTTCCTGGAAATGTCTATGTCTTTATCGTTTTCTAAATGGATTTTTTTCCTTTTGAGTTCTAAGAGTGCAGTACATTTTAGATACAGATACTTTGCTGGATATGTTGTTCACAGATATTTTCTCTGAGTCTGGAGCTTGTATTTTCATCTGCTCAATAGTGTCCCTCGCAGAGGAAAGGTTTTCATCTTGACGAAAGCGAATTTATCAGTTTTTCTTCTTACGGATGGTAAGTGTGGAGTCTACAAACACTTGGCCGTGGCCCAGATGCCAAAGATTTCTCCGTTGTCATCCAGAGCTTTCTAGTTTTACAAAAGTTTTATAATTAGGGCTGTGATCGATTTGAGTTAATTTTTGTGTAAGATATGAGGTTGAGGCAGAGGCTTATTATTTTCTTCCTGCTCGTGGATATCTACTTGCTCCAGCACCATTTACTGGAAAGGCTGACATGGTGTCTTTCTCAAAAAGCAGTTGGGCATCTTTGTAAGTCCATTTCTACATTTTGTGTTTCATTCCACTGATCTGTCGGTCCCTCTGTCAAAACTACAGTGTCTGGATTACTGTAGCTTTATCTGATTTCAGGTATGACACCCTGAAATCAGATAAAGTGATTCCTCTGGCTTTAGTCCTTGTTTTCAAAATTGTTTTTAGTGGGTCCGAAATCCTGTGATTATCCATGTCAATATAAGAATAATCAGCTCATCTATGTCTTTTTCTACAAAAAGACCTTGATGGGATTTTAATCTAAATTGTTTTAAACCTATAGATAATTGCGAGGCAGAGGCGGGGAGGGGAACTGACCTCTTTACTATGTTGAGTTTCCCCACTCATGAACATAGCCTGTCTCTCTCCGTTTATTTAGGTCTTTTGTTTTCTTCACCAGCCTTTTGCAGTTTCCAGCACCAAGTCCTGCAAATGTGTTGTTAGAGTGGTCCCGAAGCCTTCTGGAGCGACTGTAAATGGTATCGTGTTTTCAGTTTTGGCTTCCAGTTCATTAAATAAAAACGTGATGGATTTTTGTTTGTTGGGTTTTTGTCTTCCTACAACCTAGCTGAACTTAGTCATTTGTTCTGAGTTTTTTTTAGATTCTTTTGGATTTTCTCCGCAGATGACCGTGTCATCTTCAAACAGGGACTAAATTTTATTTCCTCCTTTTCAGTTGATGCACCTTCTATTTCTTTTTCTTTCTTATCGCTGGCTAGGATCTGTGGTTGGGTAGGAGTGGTGAGAATGGGCATCTCACTCCGTTCCTGATGGCAGAGGGAAGCACCCAGTTTCTCACCAGCAAGTGCAATGTAGTCACTGGCTCTCTGTAGATGTTGTTTATCATGTCAAGGAAATGTATATTCACGGTTCACTATTTACCATGAATGGGTGAACTATTTTGCCAAATGTATTCTCTGTGTTACTACTCGTCAAATGAACCTATTTCCTGTAAGATTTTGCATTTATGAGCATAAGGTTGTTCAAAGTATTCTCTCTGATCCCTTTTTTGGTTGAAGGTTCTGTAGTGATATCTCCTTTCAGTCCTGACGTGGATTCGTGATTAATGTTTTTTCTCTGTTTCTGTTCTCTTTTTCATGTCTTGCTAGAGGTTTACCACTTTCAATGATCTTTTTTTTTTTTTTAACTGCTTCTTGTTTCATTGATTTTGTGTGTTGTTTCTTTTTTCAGTTTTATTGATTTGTTTCTTCCTGCTTCCTTGAGATTTGGGTTTTTTTTTTTCCTTAAATTTCCCCCCTTTTTCTAGTTTCTTGAGAAAGAAACTTAGATTACTGATTTGAGGCTGTCCTTTTCTTTCTTTCTTTTTTTTTTTTTTAAGATTTTATTTATTTATTTGACAGAGAGAGATCACAGGTAGGCAGAGAGGCTGGCAGAGAGAGAGAGAAGCAGGCTCCCCGCTGAGCAGAGAGCCCGATGCGGGACTCCATCCCAGGACCCTGAGATCATGACCTGAGCCGAATGCAGCGGCCTAACTCACTGAGCCACCCAGGCGCCTGGGGCTATTCTTTTCTAACCTAAACATTTCATGCTGTGTGTTGGCCTTCAGAGCTGCCTCAGCTGCACCCTGCCTATTTTCACTCATTATATTTTTGTTTTCATCTAGTTCTATGTATTTTTGTTATTTCCTTTGAGACTTCCTCTTTGACCTATGCATGATCTAGAAGTGCATTTTTAAATTTTCAAGTGTTTAGAAACATTCCTATGATTCATTTTCAGTTGATTCCGCTTTGCTCTGAGAATGTATTCTGTGTCATTTCAATTTTTTTTTTTTTTCAAGTTTTGAGGCCCTGGAGGTGGTTTATCTTGGGGAATATTCCATGGGCACTGGAAAATATTTACTAAACATAAAGACACTGAAATCCTATATCAGTTCCCTTCCAGGCCAAAGTGACCTGCAGAAGCCTTTTCCATGAGCAAAAAACCCTGACTGATAGAGGATGGTTATATCCCACACCGCACAGCCATCCCACTGGATGGCCGTGCAGCCACTGTGGGTCGTGTTACCTCACATGGCTTTCTCACCTGTAACTTTGACACCTGTAAATCGTGACAAGAACCTGACAAACCATGGTAAACCCTTGGCATGAGACTGTTCAAAAAATGATAGCTCTCATCTTGTGTTACTTAGATGTGGTGTGTTGCTGTCACACCGTACGTCAGTATGTCTTGCTCCTTCTTCTTCCTAGCTTTCCTTTCACCTTCAGAGAGCTGTATGCAGACCCGAGAGTGTTAATAATGGGCACACCGACAGACCACCCGTCCGGCCTCTCTTGCATTTATGTGTGGTCGTATCACATGGGTTCCAGCCCATGGAATGGGACAAACATGATGTGAGCAATTTCTAGGACTGTTCACAAAACCCTTCCATACTCTTTTACCTACCTCTTAGGTGAGGCGGCTGCATACATTGCGATCTTGGTGCCAGCTAGGGATGTGTGTAAGGTGCCTTGCTCCCTGAATTAATGACTAGAAGCAGACCACCACTGATGAGTGATTTCTGATTAGCTACACATGATCCAGAAATGTGTGTTTAAGCTCATTATGCATTTTGGACTGTGTTTGTGAGTAGCTAGCATTTTCTTACCTGATGTAGAAATCGGTACCTTGAAGAAGTGCCATTCAAAAACTTGAACTATGCAGTAGTGGCTCTATGTTCAGGCAGTGGGCTGCAGAGAAACTGATCTTAAGAACTGGAAAGATGTGGTTGCTTGGAGTTGGGGGCAAAGCGGGGGTTGGACAGCAAAGAGGCACAAGGAATCTCTTCGGGGATATTTCACAGTTCTGTATCTTGACTGTGGCAGTTGTTTTCCAGATACCTGGAAGTGTCAAAATTCATCAGACGGATACAGGTGATTGTCTAAAAATGGTATCTGAATAAGCTGATGCAAAAAAAGCAACCACCATCTATGATAAACTCCCCCTCTTCTATCAGGTTCCCAGACCCTTGAGGTGAGGAGTCACATGAGAGTGATTTTTTTTTTTTTTAATTTAAATTCTAGTGAACATAGAATGCAATGTTGGTTTTAGGAGTAGAATTCAGTGATTCATCATTTATACACAAAGCCCAGGGCTCATGCAGCAGTGCCCTCCTCGGTCCCCACCCCCCACCCACATCTCTCCAACAACCCTCACTTTCTTCTCTGAGTGCTCTCAGAAGCAACCAGCAAGCAAGGGAGTGAGAAAGCAGGACAGGCCAGGAGGAAATCAGCACGAGTGATGGCAAGCAAAGCCCCCTCTTTGCCCCACGTACATAATGTACACATTTTCTTCTGATTGGTTTTGAAGAGATGTAGAATTAAAGCACAGGTGTTCAGATATAGAATGCAACGGTGGGATCCTGGGCATGGGCTGCTGCAGGGGGATGGGGGTCCTGGCCAGCTGCACACCCTGACCTCCAGGGAGGCAGCAGCTGCAGGGGGCTCGGTGGGGTTGGGGGGGAGTTGGTGGGGGTTGGGGGATGGAGCTGGGGATCCTGACCCAGACCCCCTGTGTTCTGGCTGTGTGGTCTTGGGCTCATTGCTTAACCAACTCACTTCAGTTCCTCCTCTGAGAAATGTTAAAAACAAGCTCACTTACCTCACAGGCTCAGGGAGACACCTTTTACTCAAGACCAAGCACGTGATGCCCTCTGCAAAGGCTCTGCTGTGACATAGGTGCTCAGAAAAACCTGTTTTCATTATTAAACCATCCTCCCCTCCTGCAAATCCCCCATAGTGGACAACAGCCCCGAGCCCTGTCACTCCCGGCGGCTTTGAGTCCCTTGTGTCCTCCTGCATTCCGGACTGATGGACCCTTCCTCCAGTCCCCACACTGGCTCTTTCATCTTTCCCAGAGCAGAGACTCAGGCACGTTTTTTAATTCGTGCAGGATTGGCACTGGGCCAAATAGGAGCTTGACACATTTTGAAAGGGTCCAGATAAATCTTGTTTTGTGAAAGCAAACCATCAAAAACCTCTCTACCCTGAGCTCCCACTCTGGGTGTCCCTCCAGCCCCTGGGGTTCGTAGAGATCTCCCACATGCCATACTCCTAGGTCGTGAGTGAAGCAGAAATGAACCATTCTCGAATGGGAGAAACATTTCTGGATGCTGTTAGGAGAAAGAAATGAGCGTGACGATCTATAATCTCCCATCCCTTCTAGCTCCAGTTTCTCTTGTTTATTTTATCTATTTTCTCCTCCTCCTCCTCCTCTCTTCCCTCTTTCCCTCCCCTCCCCCGACTTGCATTTCCAAGAGCAGCCTATCTCAGAGTATAAAGGAACCTGGAAGAAAGGATTCACTCTTCTACTCCACGGACGTCACACAAGTTTGCTCCTGCTTATTCAGGGCTGTATTCTAGCCCATAGTCCCGGGGAGAAAACTGTATTTTCTGCACCATTTCTAATCACTGCATGGTTTTTTCTTCCCCATCCCATTTATTTACTAATTTTCAGCATTAGATTTATGCTATTTATATAGAGGAATAAAAAAGAACAAACGAAACACACAAAATGGTTAGAGGGACAGTAGCAGCTGAGCCCAGAGCCTTATAGGAATGGTCTAGTGGGGCCCGGGGTCTGTTTTCAGGCTAATCAGAATATGTAGGTAGTGCTAGCCCAGATCCTGAAAAGCAGACACCAAGGAGGTTTTATATCTGTTGGGGTTTGTGAGGGGAAATTTGGGAAGGGGGCAGCTGGGACAGCTGTCAGGAACCCCGCAGAACAGCTGTCAGGGCAGGACTGCAGAAGCCTGCTGGTCATCACGCAGACACAGACAGAGGGATGTCTGGTGTCATAATGAGGAGTCCTCACCCTGAAGTCAGCCAGCAGAGGAGGAAGGTGTCCCGGGAATGGGCCTGCCTCAGCGTCCGCACTGCCCTTGGTCCGGGGCAGATGGGGACCAGGAGACATGGGGCCTTGGGGCAAGCACAGCCCTGGTTTTGGAGCCCAGCAGGGGGCCAAGGTCAAGCCCCTACCCTGCAGCCAGAGGTGGTCGGGGGTACGTGCTCATGGCTGCTCCATGAGGGTGGGGTTTGGTCCATCTTGGTTTTGAGTTGGAGGCCAATGCGGAGGCTAGACTCTGCTTTTCTGTTTTCTGTACATTCTGCCAAGTCTACTGCCTCCCTCCAGTCTTTCTTGTGAACCATCTAGGAGGGGGAAGGCTTGCTTCCATAGATTTTTGAGCTTCACAGAAGGGCAGTGTGCTGTGGATGGGGGGGACCTCAGAGATAACACTGGGCCACCAGGGAGCCGCCGACCTCAGCCCTCCCACAACCCCATTGGGAAAATGTTTGGAGACCCAGAAGGCGTGTGGTCCAAGCTCAGCCTCTGTGCCCCAGGTGGGCCCCAAGACCGTGTACCCAGGAGCTGCTGACCGGAAGCTGGGCGCAATTCAAGGAACCGCGTACTCTCTGCTACTCTAGCAATCACTTCCTTTCACACGCTCACCTCTGGGGTTGACCCGACCTCTCCTGCAAGAGACTTCTGGCCCTCTCCTAGTTCCTGAAGGGTCTTGTTTATTTCTCCTGCCCTTGCTCCTATCTTCCTAGGTTGTCCTGTGTTTGGTCTGTGGTGGTGGTGGTGGTGGTGGTGGTTTGGATTGTTTTTCCTCTGAGATGTTTATTCTTTAGTTTATGTGACCTTGAGAATCTGGAAGATCATAGGGTATTAGCGTTTGGGGTCAGGTTTTCCTGTGAGCTTAATGCCTTGAGTGGCCTGAAGGAAGCACCAAAAGTCTCTTGTCCTTCCTGGGAAGAGTCAAGACAGAGCAAGCCCCCACTGTCCTCAGAGAAACCTCCCTGGGTTTGGCACAATGTCATCCTCATGGTCAGCTGAAGTCCCATGGGCCCCTGTCCTTCAGATGGTGGGACTGCGCAGGAAAAGAGTACTCAGTGGGTAGTCTACACTGTGGCCCAGCTCTGGTCTTCACCCTCCCTGTGGCTTTTGCCAAGTCCCTTGACGTCTCTCGCTTGTCTCATCTACAGCATTGATGTAACAAGAGCATCCTTGACAACCTCGTGGGCTGCTCTGGAGACCCCCATCAAAATGACAGAATGGGCCGGAAGGCGGTTTGCAGCTAGCTGCCCTGTGCTGCGTCCATGTACGCAGCAATCATCAGACCACCAACTTCCAGAGCTCCAAGGAATCCCAGTCTTAAAGAATGTGAACAGGTGTTATTTGAAAGAAAACAATTTTTTTTCCTGCATTAAAAATAGTTTGGGGGAAATGCTAGGTTAACTGTCGTGGCCGGCGCAACAAATCGACCAGGAACGTGAGGGTAAGAGGTTGAAGAAAAGAAGCAGAGAGAAGCAGAGAGATGGGGGCAGGAGGAGCACTGAGGAGGATGTCCAACAGTGCTGATTTTATCCCACATCTTACAAGCATTTATAAGGCAGACCACAATAGAAGGAGTCATACATCAGTATCTAGTCAGATAACCGCAAGTTCCTATAACAACTTTTACATTAACTACAAACAAATCTCGTGAATATCAGGTAAGCACGGCTAATGCCATTAGCTACTATTGATACAAGAAGTTACAATCAACCAGGGAGTGGATTACGGGAAGTACCGGAACAACAAGGACCAACTAAGAATTTATGACCCTGACCATATTGTTCCCTTCTGTAGGGAGAACGTGTGGGAAGTCACAAGGGCGAGCGCACGACCCATAGCACAGACCCTTTCTCAGTGTTACTCACCTTTCCTGTCCTTAACCCCTTATCCAGGCGTCTGGACTTTAAAGGAGGCACAAGTCAGGGCCTGGTTTGATCCACGACTCCAACCGTGCCGTGGCCTCCAACAGTTAACAAAGCTTAAACGGGTTCTATTCTAGAGGATTTCTCAGAGCCTTTAGTGTGTTGTGGCTCTCCATGAGTGTTTTCCACTAGTGTATGAGAGGATCTTCTTTATGTGGGACCTTGTGGGCTCCCATACAACAGCCTCGAGTGGAAATGCCGTAGGAGATAAACACAGCGATTCCTGGAGGATGTAGGCTTTAGATTTGTGGCCAGCTCTCGTGCTAATGCCAGATCATAGGAGACATCAAACACATTGGGACGGATTAGTTAGTTTAAGCAACAGATGGGCAATGAGGAGCTATAGCCTGTAGGGACCTGAGCTTCTTTTTTTTTTTTAAAGATTTATTTATTTATTTATTTATTTATTAAATTTATTTGTCAGAGAGAGAGCGAGCGAGAGTGAGCACAGGCAGATAGAGTGGAAGGCAGAGTCAGAGGGAGAAGCAGGTTCCCCGCGGAGCAAGGAGCCCGATGCGGGACTCGATCCCAGGACGCTGGGATCATGACCTGAGTCGAAGGCAGCTGCTTAACCAACTGAGCCACCCAGGCGTCCCGGGACCTGAGCTTCTTGATGCCAAAACAAGCCCAGGAGGATCCCTGAAGAGTGAAGAATCTGACCAAGATTCCCCCAGAGTCACCGCGTGCCCTTCCACAGCCCACACAGGCTCCCGAGTCCTGTTCCCATCCAAATCATCTGTAGTTGTGTTTATCCTCACATAAAGGAACCCCCATCAATAACTTTCTCTAAAGTTTAATCTCTCAAGTGGTGAGAAAATGTGCCCCTGACCAAAGTCCCCAGGGAAAGGGCTCCCAAGATTTGTTGCCTGTACACTACACTGAGGGCTCTGTGGGGTCCCTCCCTGGAGGATCCATGTCACTCCTGGATTCCACACGCCCCAGCAATGCCCCCCAAACCTGTTTAGACCTCTTCTTGTCAGCTCTCCTCTACCGCCATTGCCAGCACTTGGCTTGTTCCACAACGTAAAGAAGTTCTTCGATTGCTTCGGGGGAGGAAGCCTGAGCTCAGTGGCAGTTGGCCACGTACGAGACAGAGGGCCCACTCCCTACCCAGCCCTCTCCCTGCCACCCACCTGCCTCCTCCTGAAGGACACTTGGTGTGATCCCCCAGCTTCCACCCTTCCCACTGCAGGAGGTGCAATGACTTGAATTTGGAAAGTGTGGAAAGCACAGCAGGGAAGGCTCCGCTCAGCTCTGTCCTCTTTCCCCAGGCCGGAGAGCTGCTGGCCGCTCTTGGTTTTGGTTTTGCCTCAGTAAAGCACCCAACCCTGCGATTTGGGGAACGGGGTTATTTGTGGCCTCTTTGTGCTTGCACTCGCTCAGAACCAGAGAGTAAAGGGGACAGGTGGAGAGGGCAGGGGTGCAGATGATGCTGAGCACCAGAAGTCTAGGTCAGCCATAAATGCTGCAGAAGTTCCACGGAGGAGGTGAGAACCAAGCGCTCGCTCCGGGGAGAGACACTGTAGTCCTGGTCAGCCGTGGCTGGGCCTTTCCCACAAGCAGACACTGTGGTTGGCACTTTCATGGGCTATCTCGCCTGATGCTCCCATCCACGTGTGCTGTTCGCGGAGGAGGAAGGCAAGCCCAGTGCCAGCCACCTGGCCTCGGAGTCCAGTCATCCTAAGTAGAAAGGGAGATCCTCCTAGGGGAGCTGGACCTTGACGGCAGTTGGGGCGCACACCAGCAGAGGGGAGAGACGGTGAGACTGTCTCAAGCAGCTCTGAGTCCCCCATGGGGCGTGAATGGGGGGGGGGGGGACTTGGAGCAGAAAGAGAGTCCTGAGAAATGCAGCTGGAAATCCTGGGATTTTCCAATCCAGCCCCCAACATGCAGAGAGAGTTATCCCTATTCTCAAATGGAATTTGCATGACTGCTCTATATGGACGGCTGTTTCTGTGATTTGTGCCACGTACCAGACCACCTGGCCTTGCACTACACAAGCAGCTTGAGAAATGTTGTTTATGAGACTCTTGCTGTGTCAGTGACCTTGGGGGGCCTGGGTTATTTAAAATATATTATCTGGCCTCCAGCTCAGAAATGGCCCTTCTGTTCTGGAAGAACTACACATCTGGTCTCATATCGCCTCCTGCTCCAGGCATGGAATCCAGGAGTGGGGTACAGACATACACACGCCCATAGTCCAGGCTCCTTGAAAGTCTAGAAGGGTGATAATACAGAAATGCAGCTTACTCCAAACTGCACATCTGCAACAAATGTGTAACTTCAAACCCTGTCATTTGCCCTATAAATATGGCAGAGGGGAGGACCCTCCACCTAGGCCTCTCCGTCTGGACCCCAGCCTGGCTGTCTCCACCCGGCTTCCCCAGCGAGCGAGGTCGTATGTCAAAAGTACCCAATTTGACATAACGTTGCCTTGTTCTCATTTATTACCTTCTCTTCCCCTTCATGTACGTGTAGATTGCTTTCCTCTTCTGTTTCTATTAGGTTTCTACAATAATGACACAGTTTTCTTTCTTTTTTGAAACCCAAAACACGGCTGTTGTGAATGTTTTCCCCAGAACAATTACAAAAATGTGTACTCTTTGACTTGTTCAATGGGTATTCACCTAGTGCCGTTGGTGTGCAGGGGAGGCGAGGCAGGGCAAGGGGTGATGGGGGAGGGGCTGGCCCCGAGTTCCAGGGAGCTGCCCTCGCAGGGGTGAGTGCACAGCGCCCCAGGCTATGCATCCCCAGCTTCTTCTGGAGCTCCCAAGATGCCCCCTACCCCCGCAGGACACCCTGCTGAGATTTCTAGCTGTCTGGGGCAGAGAGCCCAAGAGAAAGGCCAACTCCATTATAATGTACAACAACTTCCTATCTTCTTCTTCAGAAAAGAAGCTTCTAGCTCCTCTAACTCTTCTCCGGCAGGGCTTCTAGGACCCACCTGACCCTGAATGCTGGCTGTCAAGCTCCCTCAAACTCCAGCCTCCAGGAAGCCCGTGTGCCCTCTTTGGCAGAGTCCTTGCTTTTTCACTTATCTTTTCTTTATCGTTTTTTTTTTTTTTTTAATTTATTTATCTTTATTCTTTCAAGCATGTGGCATAGCCCTGCGTACATAGCAGATGTGTGAAAGATGTTTGGTGAATTTTACTGGCGCGTCCACTTCGCCAGTTTATCAGATCTCTTCCCACAAATGTTGGGTGACACGTGCTCTGTGCCCAGCCTCATGAAAGGTCTCCTGGACACATCAGCACTCAGAACAGGCACATCGCACAGTGGTATTCTACTCACAGCTTATGTTTGCTTAGCCTTATATATTCCACAGAGCTTTTTCCCATATTCTAGTTGTTTCCATGTCTACCCTATGATTCACAGATGAGGAGGCTGAGGTCCAGCAAGACCTAATGATGAACACAAAGTTATGCTGCGTTCAAGGGAGCCACAGCTGGAAGGCTTTCTCGGGTCTTCTTGGGACATCCAGCCATGGGCTCTACCTTGACTCATCAAAGTCTCCTGTTGAGTTCTGTAGAATAATTTGGTTATCCCACAGTCTATGTGTTCCTTTGGACAAGAAAATTCTGGTTTTATTAAAAAATATCTTTTTAATGTGGTATATAAATACAATGGAATACTATGCAGCCATCAAAAGAAATGGAATCTTGCCATTTGCGACAACGTGGATGGAACTAGAGGGTATTATGCTTAGCAAAATAAGTCAATCGGAGAAAGACAATATCATATGATCTCCCTGATATGAGGAAGTGGATATGCAATGTGGGGGGTTTGGGGGGTAGGAAAAGAATAAATGAAACAAGATGGGATTAGGAGGGAGACAAACCGTAAGAGACTCTTAATCTCACAAAACAAACTGAGGGTTGCCGGGGGTAGGGGGGTAGGGAGAGGGTGGTTGAGTTATGGACATTGGGGAGGGTATGTGCTATGGTGAGAGCTGTGAAGTGTGTAAACCTAGTGATTCACAGACCTGTACCCCTGGGGCTAATAATACATTACATGTTTATAAAAAAAATAAAAAGAAGTTTAAAAAAATAGCATTTGGGTGCAATTAAAAAAAAAGAAACAATAAAAAACCCCATCTTTTTAGTATGGGGGCAGCTGGGTGGCTCAGTTGGTTGGGCCTAGGTCATGATCCTGAAGTGCCAGGATCAAGCCCCAAGTCGGGATCCCTGCTCAGTGGGGAGTCTGCTTCTCTCTCTCCCTCTGGTCTTCTCCCTGCTCATGCTTGCTCTCTCTCACTCATTCTATCCCTCAAATAAATAAATAAAATATTTTTTAAAAATTTCTTTCAGTATCAAAGAGCAACTGACATACAATCAGTTTCATGGGTACAACATAGTGATTCAACAATTCTATACGTTACAAAGCTCACCACCATCTGCCAGCTGTAGTCACCATCTGTCACTCGATTTTACTTCTTACTCTGCCTCCCCCAGGTCAAGGCAATGCTTATTCGAGAACTATCTCTAAAAAAATAAACATAAACATAAACATAAAAGAACAAGGCCAAGAGAATGCAGAACCCCTAAAATAGCTGTTCAACATCAGCAGCATTCATCTCAAGGATTACTCAACTGAGTGCTCTAGAATGTCATGTCAATGGTAGAAAAGAAGAACTGTACCAAACTTGATATCTTCTGAAAACTTGCAAAACCTGAGCAGCTGGTCTGTTTAAAAGAGGAAGCCGTATTGTTTCCTACCTTACAAATGTCTCTGATCAGATGGTATCTTCATTTCGAGTGGTGAGACTTAGCTGTCACTGGATGCATAACGGACTTTGTTAAAGTAGCAGGTACCGCTTGTCTTCTTTCTGTTCTCATCTGGGCAAGAACTTATTAAATGGGATAGATGTTGTTTATTTAGACCTGATTTCTGGGTAGACTGCCGGGTTTCTAAGAACAAGGAGTTGGAGAGAGGGGTCTAGGCAGGTGCTCTTGGGTTGAGGAGGCAGAGGAGAGGGGCCCCCACCGTGATTTAGTAGGTAATGTGGGGCTAAACTGGGAGAGTTTGTTGTGACATATGTCCATTTTCTTCTGCTTTTCTCCCATTTTCCCTTCTTTTCTCCCACCCGTTACCAGGATGTGCTTGCTACTCCCAGTCATCCCACCTTGGTGCTTTATACCTCTGTAGTCAACATGCCCATGGCTTTGTGCCTGGTGTGTTCACTATGCTTTCATAAATTCCCAACTGTTGAGAATGTGAGAACCCCAAAAGGATTACACTTCATAGTTTTGTGTTTATGGATATTCACTTGTATGAAACAGTCAGTGGGTATATAAATACATTTATATATTAATTATATATAATAATATGTTATATTATTATATATTATTAATATATATAATATTATATTATTATTATATTATATATTAATAACATATATTAATTTATATATTATTACATATATTTGTATGTTGTGTGTGTGTGTGTATTTTTTTAAGTGTTCATTGAAAATCCACTCTAAGGCTCTGAGATGAACCCGTTAATCAACTGATTTGGTCTTTGCATCTGGATTTACAAGGTTGACTATTTGTTTTTCCTGGACCTGTAACTAGAGGACAGGGGTAGAAGTCCTTCCTAATCTTTTGGAAAACTTGGATTTATGGGGATGGAAGCTAACTGTTGTTTGACAAGTGTCTCCGGGAAGGACGATGGGAAAATGGTGTCTTTGGTACGTGGAAGTGATAGGTGTATTTGTCACTCTTTTCAGAAGGTGGCGAGGGTGACATTCAACCATGCAGACTGAGTTATTTTCCTGGGGGAAGCATTGTATGACTCAATAAGAAAAAAGCAGATGTACTCAGGGGAATGAAATGGGTAAAGGGCACAAACTGATAATTCACAGAAAAGGAAACACAAATGACTACTAATTACAGTTTAAAAATTTCTTGGTAATTAAATAAATATTAGTTACACAATAACAGCGTCATTTTCACCCATATAATTGGCCAGTTTTTTTTCTTTTCTGATTTCTTGGTGTTGATGGATGCTTGCTGAGACCCACACCAATCTCTATGAGTGCCAAGAAAATATATACATTGCTACATACTCTCTGGAAACAATATAGCAAAATGCATCAATAGACTTAGAAATATGATCATAGGTAGAAATTGCACTTTGGGAAATCTACTTTAAGGAAATAATTTTAAAACCACAAAGATGTTCATTGCAGCATTATATATAAATTGTATATCTGGGACAACTTGGTCACACAAAAATAAGACAATGATTGTATAACCATGGATATCTGTATAATTTTTGGAATCTTAACAAATTATACCTTTTAAAAATATTTATTTATTTGAGAGAGAGAGAGAGAGAACAGGTAAGAAGGGTAGAGGGAGAGGGAGAGAGAATCTCAAGCAGACTCCACACTGAGCATGAAGCCTAGGACCTTGAGATCATGACCTAAACCTAGACCAAGAGTTAAAAGTTGGATGCCACCCAGGAACTTCTACAAATTACATTTTCTTTTTTTTTTTTTTTTAAGATTTTATTTACTTATTTGACAGACAGAGATCACAACTAGGCAGAGAGGCAGGCAGAGAGAGAAGGGGAAGCAGGCTCCCCATGGAGCAGAGAGCCTGATGTGGGGCTCGATCCCAGGACCCTGGAATCATGACCTGAGCCGAAGGCAGAGGCTTTAACCCACTGAGCCACCCAGGTGCCCCTACAGATTACATTTTCAAATAATTATTAACAACACGGAATAAGGTACAGAATATGCAACTGAAAATATCAGAACACGAAAACTGATATAGAAGTGTGATATCCATTCTAACAAACATGGTACCTAGAAAAGAGGCAGAGACAATGGTTCTTTCTCCATGACTCAGGTGAACGTGGTCCAGTACCAGTACCAGTACCAGTAGCCGGGGAGCTGAGACCTCTGTTCATGCTGAACACGCCCCCCCCCAACCATGTTATTTTGATTACATAGTCATGCCTTCCCTATGAAAACATATTCCTCACAATCATCTCTTTCAACTAAATAACATGTCAGCCTGTACCCAATGAAAATTCAACCACGTTTGAAACACCTAATGTTGAACTATAAGGAGTAAATCTAATCTTTTACAAAGAAGTTGGTAAAAATATCCAAAACCACTTGGCAGGTAGATAAAACCAAGTCACTTAAAATGAACTGGCCACATTCCAAGAATGGAGTATAGCCTTAGCTCTAGTAACTAATGATAA
Source organism: Mustela lutreola (assembly GCF_030435805.1). Lineage (NCBI taxonomy): Eukaryota > Metazoa > Chordata > Mammalia > Carnivora > Mustelidae > Mustela > Mustela lutreola. The sequence goes on from NC_081291.1 coordinate 16,620,077, forward strand.
TGATTAGTGGTTGTGGAAGTCCACTGGCTGCCCTAAAATACAGTGCTGGGTTGGGTCTTCAGCTGGCAAGAAGACTGTATTTATTCACGATTTCAAGCTTGAGAGGTTCGTGTGTGGTTCCAGGGAGGGAGCTTCCCGGCTCACCAAGCATCCCATTCTCTTCCCACCAATCCTTGCCCATGTGGGACTGAATGTGGTGTCCTCCAATGCTGTCAGATTGCTATGCTCTAGGGAGTCAACCTCCTCTTCTGCAGGAAAAGTTATCAGTCTATCGCAAAGGGACCTTAAAAATTGCCCCATTTAAATATTAATTAAATTAAATGTAATGTAATTTAAAAAATAAGATGGCTGCCTGGGTAGCCCAGTCGGTTGGGCATCTGCCTTTGGCTCAGCCCATGCTGGCTCTTTGCTCAGTGGGGAGCCTGCTTCTCCCTCTCCCTCTGCCTGCTGTTCTACCTGCTTCTGCTTGCTCTTTTTCTGTCAAATAAATACATTAGATCTTTAAAAAAAAAAATTAGAAAATTTGGTCCAGACCAAAGAGATACAAATACAAGACAAAAAAAAAAAGGAACTAAAATTAATCTGAGAGTTAGAAGACTTGTATTTTTCATACAAAACATTCCAAATTCTGTCAATTATAGTTGCTGTTATGATGTTTCTGGACCTTTATCATCCTAGTCTATCTTGTACTCCAGATGGATACTAGCTCCCTTAAAATGGGGTACCTGGGACAGAACCTAATACTTCAAAAGTGTAGTCTGCATAGTAAAAAGCAGAATGAAAATTATTCTGGTCCATCCTTCTGTCCATTTCAGAAGTGTTTATTAAGCAGCTATTAATTGTTGGGCATATTATACGGATATTAGTCACCAGTTCCACACTATCCCATATGGTGACTACTTGCCACATGTGGCTACTTGAATTTAAACTCACTAAGTTTCAATAAAATGAAAAGTTCACTTTCTCAACAGCACTAGCCGCATTTCAAATGTCCAACAGCTGCACGGTTAGTAGTGCCTTGTTGGACAACACAGATGCAGAACGCTACCATCACTGCTGAAAAGTTCTATTGGTTGGTGCTCTGCCAGGTAATTATTTTTTTCTGCCAACTCCAGTTTCTCTGTAAAACAAAGCAAAACAAAAAGGTTTTGGGGAGGGAGTTCTGGCTTAACTGCATAGGTGGGAAGCAATTTGAGTAGCTAGTTGGATAGGTAATTGGATGGATAAATGAAGGGGGAGGGGGAGCTGGGTAGAGAAGTGGGTGGAGAGTCTGGTAGGTAGATTTATCTTGTTCTGGATGATCTACTAGCACAGACTAAAACTGAATTCACTTGCTGTGTCACAGTGTTGACATTCTTTAGTCCACCCCTGAATTTCCCATTTTCTCCTCACCTAAGCTTAAGGAGGTTGGAGAGTATGTATCTCAGAGACAGGGAACAGAGTCATAAAATTTAGAAGAGACTTCATGTCACTTCATTCAAGAATGGGGGAGATTTAAGAGTCACTGTGGTCTAGATCCCATCTCCAGAAATTCTGGTTTACCTGCTCAGGTGTATAGCCTAGCATCGGGATTTCAAAAGCTCCCGCATAGTTTCCGTGTGCAGCCTGGGCCGATAACCACTGCTGGAGTTGAACTTCTTCTCACCATGGAATCCCCTTCTGCAATGTCCCTGCCAGGCAGCCACTGAGCCTCTGCTTGGATGCCTCCAAGCCCAGTTTGTTTGGCCTCTCCCAAGACATCCTTTCATTTTGGGTAATCCCGCTCATGTTCTTTCTTATGTAGTGTTTCAGTTTGCCTCTAGGAACGACCTCCTATGGGTTCTGGAGGGCAGCACTGTGAATCCGATTCTGATTTTCATATACACCCCAGTATTTGCTCTCTTTCCTACCTGCAGTATCTTTTCTCCTGGGTAGATGGATACCTCTGGCTTCTTCAACTCATCTTTTTCGGGTGGGGTTTCCTCTCCCCTACGTTTCAGTTGGTCAGTGTTCACATTAAATGTCTTGTCTGGGACCTAGGACAGTGCTCTGGATGTAGTCTCAGACTACTTGAAAATCCCATCACATGCTAACCTGTAACTCTAGCTGACCATAAAGTTAGTGTGTGATGGGGTTTTTAAAATTTTTATTTATTTTTTAAAGATTTCTTTATTTTTTTTAGAGAGGGAGAGAGAGAAAGCACCAGTGGGAGGGGCAGAAGGAAAGGGAGAGAGGACCTCAAGCAGACTCTGCTCTCAGTATGGAGCCTGACCTGGGGCTCATGATACTGAAATCATAACCTGAGCAGAAACCAGGAGTCAGACGCTTACCCTACAACCCCACCCAGGGATCCCTGTTTTTTGAAAAAAAAAAAACTTCCTGTGTAAGATCATCAATGGCATCATTATTTGAAATAACAAAGAGTACCTGTTTGTAGGAGACTGGCTAAATAAACTGGTGTATCCACACAATGGATTCTCCACAGCCGTAACAAAGAATAAGAAAAACTTAAGTTGTGAAGCGGAAAAAGCAAGGTGCAGGATGATGAATGTAATGCTTTGTTTTTATGCAACCGACAGGGTAAGATTAAAAGATACATTTATATTGGCTTACAGTTGCAAATGGAAATGTTTCCCTCCCAGGCCAAGAGTGGGCGGATTTGTGATCAGCCCAGTGTAGAAGATTGGGGGTTCCTACACTCAGATTGTTCATCTGTGAGCCAATCCTGTTGTGTTCAGGGACTCCCCACTCCCCAGGCCACTCCACATGGCCCCTGTGCAACTTGGCAGCATGAAGAACCAATGAGGACATCTAGCTACACGCCTGCTGTAGGTCCTTTGTCCTTATCTAATTGTCATGTGCCTTTTTCTGGTATCTGTGAAAAAGTGGCAGCCTTGCTTGTTAGCTTGCGGGTAAGATAAGATCTTAGACTCCTCACAGCTGTTGATGCAGAAGAGGTGTACAGGGATGAAGTAGGATGAGACTTCTTACTGTGTATCTTCTCACAGTACTATGTTTTGAACCATAGGATTGTGTGTATTCCCTTTTCTATCATAAATCACATGTAATTTGAAATAAAAATGTTCCTCTTATAAAGAAAACAACTTCTTTCATACAAATATAGATTAAGTTAATGGAAGTGTTCTATGCAGATTATGGGAAGTGATCATTTCTTAGCATCCTAAGGTGGTCAGAATGAAGTGTCCAGTCGAACTCTCCTTGATTTTTGGTTGTCCTCAGTTTTCTGAGAATTCATCTATATCTCTCTCTCTCTATCTTTCTATCTCTATCTCTATCTCTACATATCACCCACATTATCTTTCTGAAAGATAATGGGACCTCTGATAGCTCCCCATTGGGTACGTCAATGAGTACATGGATTAATATAATCTAGGGTTCCCATTAGGTTATTTAATTTGGTTGAGATCCAGACTTGTTTGTAGAAATTCAAACTCTTCATTTAGAGTAACTAAAGATTTAAATGAAGACTGAAATATCTGGTTAAAACAAATTATTGGATGCCAATCATTGTAGGTTTTCTAGAACCTAGGGTAATGGACTACTGACTAGATATTTGTGGAAAGATAAGCATTTCTGTTTAGGTGGAAGAGACACTTGCTCCTCTGAAGTCATATTATACTACACTGGACAAGAATCTAAGAAATTTGGGAAAGGCTTGAGAACTGAAAGATAAAGGTCGATGGGTGGGGGGTGGGAGAAGAGCTGACATATGCTTGCCTGGCTCTGTGCTCTAGATGTTCTCATATGTGTTAGTTCATGTTATCCTCACACCGCTTTTCCCTCCTTGACACCATCTTCACTTGGCTTCTGAGATGCCCGCTCTTCTGGTTTTCCTCCTATTGTCCACTCCTTCTGAGACTCTCTTGCTGAGTCCTTGTTCCTCTGACCTCTGATTTTTGACATACCTGAGAATGCCATCCTTTACTATCTACACTCATTTCATGACTTCAAACACCATCAATATGACAACACCTGTCCACTTTAGATCTTAACCAAGAGCTCGCCTCTGGAGTCATATATCCAACTACCTACTTGCTAGACGTCTCCACTTGGATGACACTCAGACTTGACATGCCCCAGGCTTCTTTACTATAGCTATAGCTGGTGGCAACTCCATCCTTCCAGTCGTGTAGGTCAAGACTCTTGGAGCTTCTCAGCTTTGACCATTTCTCACTCACATCCAATCTGTTAACATATCCTTTGGTGCTACCTTCTGCATTTATGCTCAATCTGTCTACTTCTCACCTTTCTACTCTTACTACCATGTCCAATCCAGTGTCATGTCTTGCCTGGATTATCATGTCAACCTCTTTATTGGTCCCCTGTTTCTAACTTTAATTCCATAGTCTGTCTCCACACGGCAGCCAGAAAAGTTTTTACAAAACATAAATTGGATCATGTCACAGTTTTAATGGAAACTCTCCATTGGTCCCTACCCCATTCAGGGAAAAGCCAAAATTATTCAGGGGATGCACAGCTACACTGAACCCCTGCCCATCTCTCCCCTACATCTCTCTGAAACCTTCTCTAGATATACTCACCCCTCACTCCTCCTCTGGCCACACTGGGCTTCTTGCTCTTCTAAGAATATGTCTAGACGCCTGCCATCTCAGGACATTTGTACTTGCTGTATCTGTGCCAAGGGCTCTCATCCCTCAGATACCTGTACAACTCATTCCCTCACTTCTCCCAAGTTTTTTCTCAAATGTCACCTCAGTGGGTTCTGTATTGACCCCTCCTTCAATTTAAAATTGCCCACATCTGACTCCACCCTATCATCTTTCTCTATCTCCCCCTACTTCATCTCTCTCTGTAGCACTCATGTCCATCTGAGACCCTGTCATTTTTAGTTATTTATTCTCTGGGTCCTCAACTAGAAAATAAGTTCCATGAAGTCAGGAAGTTTGGTCTGTTCTGTTCCCTGATGTTGCCTGTGTCCCCTTGCCTGTCATAGGTGCTTATAAGTAATTGTTGAATGAATGGCTGAGGAACCCCACGAGGCAGTAACTCTTCTCATCACCATGTTGCACATGAGAATTCTGAGGCATAGAGTGGTTAAGTTCCTTGCTCTAGGTCACATAGTGATTTCATCAGACACAGTAATAAATTATTATCCTGCACTGATGAGGACGAAAGATATATAAGAAAGAAAATCTTACAGATTCTCTTAGCACCAGATACCAATGGAGTCAAAAGTATCTAGGGTCTTGGGGCACCTGGGTGGCTCATTCATTAAGCAGCTGCCTTCTGCTCAGGTCATGATCCCAGGGTCCTGGGATTGAGCCCCGCCTCGGGCTCCCTGCTCAGGGAAGCCTGCTTTTCCCGCTCCTACTCCCCTTGCTTGTGTTCCCTCTCTCTCTGTCCTCTCTCTATCAAATAAATAAATAAAATCTTTTTTAAAAAAGTATCTAGGGTCTTGGGCACAAGTCATGATCTTAACACCAGGTGGTTTTTACAGGAATAATCACCACTGGGAGTCACCTGTGGACAGGGCTCTTCCAGATGGGCAGGTAGAGTCAGGGTAGCAGGCTGTGACACCAAACCCGAAGGCAGTCACACCTGGTCTCCTCTCCATATTCTTTGGATGATTTATCAAGTTCACCTGAGAGGATGATCCCTTCAAAGAGACAAAGCACTTACACACACATATACACATGCACACAAACATAGAATCCAGATTAGTGACTTCACTACTGAACTGGGATATCATTCCCCATGTGGTCTTCTATCAGACATGCCTGGTTTTAACCAACCTCCCTTTACTGCCAAGGATCAACACTCTTCATTAGCAGCATAATGGATTTCCACTTCAGTGAGGTTTTGTTATAAAATGGATCTTAAATTAGCAGTACCTTTTTCTGTCCATCTGACTAGAGCTTGTTGAAATTAACTTCTAAAAGCATTCAGACAAGCCCAAGAAATATTGCAAAAGATCAGCTCAGAGTGTCTCTGGCTTTGACTGCCATAGACAGACCCCAGGCTCTAGCATTGACGCCAAGGGGGGTGTGGGGGTGAGGGGAACTGTTGGAGGGGGGTCATGACTTCCATGTACAGTGCATGTCCACAGTGCAGAAGTGATGCTGAAACTGAGAAAGGTGTTCACTGCCACACTGAAGGTCCTCACCTAGTGGGTAGGAGCTGATGGGCAGGTGTGGCTACAGAGAGCCTAGGTTTCTTTGAGTCAAGTTTCTGGACTCAAGTCCCAACTTAGCCATTTGCTCTCTGTGTGATCATAAGTTATGGAATTGCTCTGAGCTCAGTTTTTTTTTTTTTTTTTTTCCTGAGCTCAGTTTTGTTTCAGCAACAAGAATAATAAAAACATTTACCTCCCACGGCTGTCGTGATAAGTAATCATGTGAAATATGTTTCTAGGGAAGAACCTTAAACAGGTGTGACTCAAAAAATGTTAATTCTTTCATTCCTCTGAAGACCACAACTATTCAGAAAGCCTCCTGTTTTAATTTTTTTCAGGCTTCTGTCCAATGATTTTGTTTTTAAATTGCCGTCCACTCTTGGAGAGCCTTACTAAAATTCTTAAGATCTTTGATCAATTTTAAACCATCTTAAAGGACAATGAAGGACTGTTAATTAGTCCGTGCCTTGAGGCCTTTGAAAGGCTGGGCGTGGGGGGAGGATCCTGTCCCATTAAAATCAGGAACCACTGTTACTTAACATTGCATTGCTATGGAAATTCCAACCAAAGACACAAGGTGAGAAAAACAAAGGAGGAATATGAACAAGAAGGTTATGATGTTAGCCCTATTTCACAGCTGATGTGATTATTTAAAAGTCCTAAAGGAAATTATTTTTAAAAATCAGTAGGGTGACCAGTTTAAAAAAAAAAAAATTCTTTCCTACATACCAAGCATTGTTCAGAAAACTCGTTAGGGAAAAAAAAAATATCTCATTTGCGTAACCTCAGAAAAAAACCAAAACCAGAGAGATAAAAACAATAAAAAAATGTGTGAGACTGAGAACTAAAAGAACAGCAATAAATACAATAAGTACACAGATCATGTTCCCAAATAATGAAAACTTGATATGGTTAAGTTATCAATTCTCCCCAAATTTATTTATAAATGTAATACAATTCCACTCAAAATTTTATCTTTATAAGTAATGAACCAAATGATTCTAAGGTTTATCTAATAGGACAGAAGGCTCTAACAGATAAGACATATTTGGAAATGAATAATGAAAGAGCCGCATAAGCAGACAATCCACATAAAAGACCTAATACATCCAAATAGTGAACAGAGTGTTTCCGGCACCAAAACAAGAGATGTAGAGGTGTAGAATGTAAAGGACACAAACAGAATCAGGAATACTAAAGAATATATAACAAAAGTGATGTTATTCACCCATTTATAGAGAAAAAAATGGAAATGTACTTCATGCCTTAGATCAAACTGAATTTAAAAGGATTAGAGATTTATACGCATGAGATATTGAACCACAAAGATACCAAAATATATATACATATAAACATTCATGCAATCTTGGGATGTGGAGGTCCTTATTAAATGGAACCCCAAGGCAGTGACAGTGTAGGCTTTAGGGCAAAAGGGCACAGGATCAAGTCTCATCTCTGCCGTGCACAGAATAGCTTCAGGTGAGTGACCAAGACTTGCCAAGCCTCTGTTTGCTCATCTATAAAATGGGAATATATAAACCTACCTTGTGAAGTTGTGAGATGAAGCAGACATATGGAAAGCACTTGGCCTAAGGAAGGCTCAGTTATCATTGACTCTTACCTCACATTGGTTATGTGAAAAGAAAATAAATTTCCAGAATGCAGAGGCCATTTTCTTCCCACTATTTTGTCCCTTAGCAGGGGGTTGTTGACAATAAGGAAAGAAATGCATCAAAGAATTTGACCATATCATGCATTATTTGATCTAGGCTGGAAAATGAGTATTTCTTTCATTCAGAAGTACCATGAGGGCTGGCGCTCAAGACAAAGGGGTTGGGGTCACAGCTCACTGGTTTTACTTGGGATGGCTTTGGATTTTAACAGGCCTCTTTGAGCTGACTCATTAGGGGAAGGTCCAGCTTGCATCTGAGAAGGTGGTTCAAGGGTGCAGGGAAATGGTCTCCCCTTCTTCAAAGGCAGAGAGGTGTGAATTACTGTAAACCCATTTTCCTCAGGGACATCTTAACGCAGAGTCCAGTCACATAGGTTGAAGGCCTGGGGCCAGCAAGAGAAGTGCAGGGCCCCGTGGTTATCTTCTTACTTCAGCATCTGCCAAAAGCACTAAGATGCACAGAGTAGAAGGAGGAAAATGTGGGAGTCACAGTGTTACACCCGAGATAATCTGGAAGCCAGTCACAGTGTTACATCCGAGATAATCTGGGAGCCAGTGTCTACACAGCCCACACATCCACAAGCTTGTGCACACCAGGTCATCTGAAGGGCTTCTCAGTCTTCCGTGGAAGCTGGCCAGTTCAGGTCTCAAGACCTAAAGAGAAATTTCTAAGAGAAATCTCCCCTCCCCCGGTCTGGTGGTTTCACCTTAACGCCACCCAAGATCGACAAGAGCCAAACGTTAAGATCTTTAAAACAAAATTCAAACGCTCTACCTAGCGTGGGAGTTCCACTTCAAGTTTCTTAGATCTCAAATTTGTGGTTTCAGGTTATGATGACTAAACCTTCATCTTGAAATTTGCCCACACTTTCAACCTAGTTACCTTTAGAAAATGTGTTTGCCATCTCCCCAGCAGTGTCTCCTGGAAGGTACTGGCTTTTTATTACAGTTTAATGGCTAAGGGGATATAGAAAAATTCCACATCTTGCAACTTTAAACATGATCATCCACTTCCCTTCTACAACTATTTTCATTATTTGCCCATTGCCATTTTTTTTTTTTTTAAGAGAGGGAAAAAGTGGGGCAGGGGGAGAGGAAGAGAGAGAATCTTAAGCAGGTTCCACACCCAGCGCAGAGTTCAACACTGGGTTCAATCTCGGGATCTCAAATCATGACCTGAGCTGAAACCAAGAGTAGTCTGACACTTAAGTTGAATGGACTGAGCCACTCAGGTGCCCCTTCAAAACTAGTTGTTTTTCTTTTCTTTCTTTCTTTCTTTTTTTTTTTTTTTGAAAGATTTTATATATTTGAGAGAGAGTGAGAAAGAGGGGAAGGGGTGGCAGGGAGAGGTAGATGGAGGGAGAAGCAGACTCCCCACTGAGCAGGGATTCCCGATGCAGGGCTCGATCCCAGGACCTTTAGATCATGACCTGAGCTAAAGCGGATGCTTAACTGACTGAACCATCCAGGCGCCCCTCTAAAACTAGTTTTATTAATGACTACATAATAATCTGTTGCAGTAAGTGGACTGCGATTTATCCAAAGTCTCCTTCACTGTCAAACATTTAAACTCTTTTCATTTCTTTATTTCTCTCCATGATGAAAATGAGGCCACAGTGAACATGCTGGTTTGGTTTGGGGGTCTTCGTCCCCTTAGGGTAAATTCCTCAGAGTAGAACCCCTGTGTCAAAGCCATGTGTATCTCATTGGTTCTTGTTCTGTGCAAGACTTCCTAAACTTACTGAACCCAGTTATGTTGTATCCAGAATGCATAATTGCTCCAGGGTCACTCCAATCTCACCAGCACTGGAGGGGGGGGGCATCATTTGGGCATCATTTACTTTTTTTTTTTTTTCGGTGATTAAAATGACATTCCAAATTTCAATCTATTTTCTATTTTTTAAAAAATATTTTATTTATTTATTTGACAGAAAGAGAGATCACAAGTAGGCAGAGAGGCAGGCAAAGAGAGAGAGGGGGAAGCAGGCTCCCTGCTGAGCAGAGAGCCCAATGGAGGGCTCAATCCCAGGACCCCGGGATCATGACCTGAGCTGAAGGCAGAGGCTCAACCCATTGAGCCACCCAGGTACCCTTCAATCTATTTTCTAAAGAAGCTTCTCTAGGGGCACCTGGGCAGCTCAGTCAGTTAAGGGTTTCGGCTCAGGTCATGATCTCTGGGTCATAGGATTGAACCTTGTGTTGGGCATCCTGCTCTACAGAGAGTTTGCTTCTCTCTCTCTCCCTCTGCCCCTTTTCCCTGCTCATTCTCTCTCACAAATAAATAAATAAAATCTTAAAAAAAAAAAAAAAGAAGCATCTCTAATTCTAGTTGTTCATTTTCAATTCCACTTTGCAACAGTCATTAAAATTTTAAATTGGTGAATGTAAAACTCTGCTTGTTTCCCTGGAGGGTATACATTACATTTTACACAGTAAAAATTAGAGATTTGGGGGGCCGGGGGAGGGGGCAGGGAGGAGGGCTCCTCTCCTTCTGACTCCAGGAATTGTGAGAGAAGAGTCAAATGTCACAGAAGGAAGCAGTCATGCTTATGGGTTCCTATCTTTCCCATCCAGGTTTTGACCAGAATTGGGGGGGGTATGAAACCCTGTTTGATAAATTGAGGGGGACCCTCTGAGAGGATGTCTCTCTGCAAGTCACTTCCTTACCCTCATGGGTGGCCAGCATGGTTAACGGTAGTCAGGCAGAAAAATAATTTAGTTTGTACCCTTGAGTGTCCCTTAGTTTGCACCTGGTGAGGATGTGGAGTCAAGGAGCAGTATGGCTGTCTAGGTTCCTGCCAATTCAGAAGATTCTCAGCCTGGGCCAGCAGCCTAATGATGTGGCAGGAACAGAAACAGTGCTCCATTCCAGCCAGAGCTGGAGAGGTTGCTATGCCCAGGCACAACAGAGAATGAATGGACCATGAGGCCATTAGCCACAAAGCAGCAGATGCCAGCCAAAAGTTCGGGGTTGGTATGGGGTTGTCCTTCCTCAGCAGACACCAGCCGCATAAACAGGACCAACAGGAGACCAAGGCACCCTCTTTCCTCTCTGCCTGGGCTTGCCCCTCCCCCATATCTCCCCTGCCATCTTAGAAAGGACTAATGAGAAAAGATCAGAAACCCAAATAAATAAGCTGGCAATGTAAAGAGAATGAGCAAAACCCTAACCACCCTTCAAATGAATGCTTCAGGCTAAGTTTACACCCTCTTGGACTAAACTCTGTGAATCCTTTTTCCAGCTTCCCAGCGGAAAGTTGGTAAGATCAAATTGTTTTGGAGACTAAAGAAATTTCTTTGCATGCACAGCCGGGTTGTCCTGTGAGTGATTTTAGTGAACCAGCTAAAGTCATATGAGCTCATTTTCTGGGTAAAACGTGTATCCATGTATGCATATCTGCATAGAGAAATGTTACTAGTAGTAGACTCCATGGGGAAATTTGGGGTGGTTTTTACTTTTATGTTTTTTGCCTCTCTTTATTATTGGTGCTGTCTGCTTACTCTTTTTTTTTTTTTTTTTTTTTTTTTTTTTTTTAAAGATTTTATTTATTTATTTGACAGAGAGAAATTACAAGTACACTGAGAGGCAGGCAGAGAGAGAGAGAAGGAAGCAGGCTCCCTGCTGAGCAGAGAGCCCGATGCGGGACTCGATCCCAGGACCCTGAGACCATGACCTGAGCCGAAGGCAGCGGCTTAACCCACTGAGCCACCCAGGCGCCCCTGTCTGCTTACTCTTATTGTACTATATTTCCAAAATGCAAAAAAAAAAAAAAAAAGGATTTTTAAGAGCTTACTTCAAACCTCTTAACTATTTCACACTGAAATAGTCATTTTGATTTGGACTGAAAACCATTTCCGTTTTCATATCATTGAACCCACGTAACTAGTAGTCAAGGACTTGGCTTCTGACACCAGAGAACCTGCATGTTTCCCTGTTCGTTGCACTCTAGAGCCCCCCAAAAGATTCCGTAATTTTCTGGTGGTCATATTGAAAGTGACACATGAATTCAAGACATGACCATCAAGTTAAACAAAACCTTAGTGAGTTTTGTTTGTTTGTTTTACTTTGACTTGTTTTTAGATCTGTCTCAGAGAAAAAGAAAGATAATAGAAACAAGTAGAGAGTATTATACTTTTGCTCTCTGGAGCGAGCAGTTCTGTTCTTTTTTTTTTCTTTTTCTTTAGTGACTAAAGTTTGGAGAGGGATGCTCTCTGTGATTGTTAACTATGTAACAGACAAAAGAAAGGGTGTTTTTTTTTTTTTTTTCTCAGCGACTGTGGATTATACTGTTAGTAATAAGAATGCTGATAAGATCATAGAAATCAGTTGTTTTCAATCCTGTCTTCCACCACAAAAGCCTGGATGTGTTACTGATCAGCGGGATGTATCAGGATGGAGCCACTGAAATAGATCAGGTTCTATCCAAGAGACCTGACTTCCTTAACTAATTTTATATGAAATGACTTCTCGTTGCTTTTCTTTCAGTCCTACTTCCTACCAGTTTTACAGATTTTTTTTTTTAATCTTATTTGATCCTGAACATAACTTCAAGTGGTATCAAGATCTGCCTTTTGGGGATGAATAAATGAGGCTCAAAGTTAAGTTATCGTCCAAGTCCTACAGCTGGGGAGAGGAATGGCTGGGAACAGCTCCTGCCCCTGTCCATTCTCACTTTGGCTACACAGGACCCTGACAGGTGCTGACCACGTGGGCGTGGGGAGGCGGTCCCAGTATTTTATTAAGAAGCAAAGATAGTGCCTTGCCTTTGGCTCCAATTATTGCATTTCTAACCCTTACCTTGAGAAATGCCCACTGACAGATATTCATGTCTTCACACTTGTCCCTTCCTCAGAGGAAATCAGTAGAACGTCTTCCACGGAAACAGTGCAGGGACTCACTGCCCTCTGCGGAACACTTTCTTCTCCAGTAAAGTCTGCAATCTTAAGAAAGGCAGCCACTGGACCTAGGGATCCCAGTCTAAAAATTATTGAATCCGCTAAGGAATTCCATTGTCCTATCCCGCCCACGCAGTCCCTTTATGAAGGAGGAACTCCAAGGTGTTTGCTGTTGGCACAGGACTGGCTTATCTCAGCATCATCGGGAGCAGGTAAAGGGCAGGAGCCTAGGTTACTGGTGCTTAGAACTGTAATGGTCACACTAGTTAATAATAATTACAATAATGAAGTCTTCAAAAGTTGAACTTAAAAACCACTGCACTAGAATCTAGTAAGAAAAGACTTGTTCATAGATACTGAAGACCTAGCCTGAACTTGTATATTTACTTGTTAGAGGATTTGGGGTAAATTACTAAATTTCTTGAAGGTTTAATTTCCCCATCAGCTATGATGAACAGTGCCTTGTTAAGGGGCCACACAGAGGGGAAGTTATTTGTAATAATAACAATCACTATTATTATTATTATTATTAGCATGTAGTCTTTAAGTAAGGAAGATGCTTTTTTTTTTTTTTGGTTTTTTTTAAATTTATTTTTTATTTATTTTCAGCATAACAGTATTTATTATTTTTGCACCATACCCAGTGCTCCATGCAATCCATGCCCTCTATAATACCCACCACCTGGTACCCCGACCTCCCACCCCCAACCCCTTCAAAACCCTCAGATTGTTTTTCAGAGTCCATAGTCTCTCATGGTTCACCCCCCCCTTCCAATTTCCCCCAACTCCCTTCTCCTCTCTATCTCCCCATGTTCTCCACGCTATTTGTTATGCTCCATAAATAAGTGAAACCATATGATACTTGACTCTCTCTGCTTGACTTATTTCACTCAGCATAATCTCTTCCAGTCCCATCCATGTTGCTACAAAATTGGGTATTCGTCCTTTCTGATGGAGGCATAATACTCCATAGTGTATATGGACCACATCTTCCTTATCCATTCGTCCGTTGAAGGGCATCTTGCTTCTTTCCACAGTTTGGCGATCATGGCCATTGCTGCTATAAACATTGGGGGTACAGATGGCCCTTCTTTTCACTACAGCTGTATCTTTGGGGTAAATACCCAGTAGTGCAATGACAGGGTCATAGGGAAGCTCTATTTTTTATTTCTCAAGGAATCTCCACACTGTTCTCCAAAAAAAAAAAAAAAACCACATTGAGATATCACCTTTCACCAGTTAGAATGGCCAAAATTAGCAAGACAGGAAACAACATGTGTTGGAGGGGATAAGGAAGATGCTTTTGAAAGTCATATATAAACTATGAAACATAAAACTCAAAATGCCTGAAAAGATACAGCAATAAAAACCAGTATAATATTATTGTTCTCATTCCCCAGCCTGCTTTTTCCCCCGGCTCTGTATTTCCTCCCTCCAATGCTTGCAGAAGTCAGCATTCCCATTCTTCACCACACATTTCTTTTACTTTTCCCATATGAATTGCGCTGACTTTCAAAACTTCCCATCTGTTGTTCCTGACACCTCGCTCCTCCCACTCTCCCACGTACCTTTGAAATACGTGCTGAAGAAACTTTACATGTCTAGGCTGTTTAATCACATGTAATTTGGTGGGCAAATGGGTAAATCAGTGGGTGTGGCTTACTCAGGGTTATTGTGCCTTAATTGTGCGGTTGGTGTTTGTTGTTGTCGATCTGTCTATCACAGGAACAAAATAATGGAGACCCTCACAGCCGTGATGAAGAGCGTGGATGCGTCTGTTGAGACCACAGTGTTCGACTATGAGGATTCAGTGCCATGTGAAAAAGTCAACATCAGGGAGCTGGGAGCCCAGTTCTTGCCTCCGCTGTACTCCCTGGTGTTCGTGGTTGGTCTGCTGGGCAATGTGGTGGTGGTGGTCATCCTCACAAAATATAAGAGGCTCCGGATTATGACCAACATCTTCCTGCTCAATTTGGCCATTTCTGACTTGCTCTTTCTAATCTCTCTGGTATTCTGGATTCACTATGTTATGTGGAATGAGTGGGTTTTTGGTTCCTTCATGTGTAAATTCATCTCTGGGCTTTATTACATGGGCTTATATAGTGAGATCTTTTTCATCATCCTGCTGACCATAGACCGGTACCTGGCCATTGTCCACGCCGTGTTTGCCTTACGAGCCCGGACTGTCACTTTCGGTGTCGTCATGAGTGTTCTAACCTGGGTCCTGGCAGGGCTAGCAACTGTCCCTGAATTTATCTTCCATGAGTCCCAAAAGGAGGACTCCCAACATGTCTGCTTGCCTCTCTACCCAAAAAACCAAGAAGATAGATGGAAGCTTTTCCATGCCCTGAGAATGAATATCTTGGGTCTTGCTCTGCCTGTGCTCATCATGGTTGTCTGCTACTCTGGAATCATTAAAACACTGCTGAGATGCCCCGGTAAGAAAAAGTACAAGGCCATCCGGCTCATTTTTGTCATCATGGTGGTCTTTTTCGTTTTCTGGACACCCTACAACCTGGTCCTCCTCCTCTCTGCTTTTCAAACAATCTTCTTTGAGACAAACTGTGAGCAGAGCAAGCATCTGGACGTGGCCATGCAGGTGACGGAGGTGATCGCCTACACACACTGCTGCGTCAACCCCGTCATCTATGCCTTCGTCGGGGAGAGGTTCCAGGAGCATCTCTGCCACTTCTTCCGCAGGCACGTGGTCACCTACCTGGGAAAATACATCCCGTTCCTTCCCAGCGAGAAGTCAGACAGAGTCAGCTTCTCTGTATCCCCATCAACAGGGGAACAGGAATTCTCATTTGTATTTTAAGACACATGCGGAAAATGACCTAATGTGCTGGACCCAAGGAGCAGAAGCATTATGTCAACCACATTGACCTCAACACCGGCCCTTAAGCTTCCAGCTCAATGCTGAAACTCTTAAAGACATTAAAATATATACACAATGGGGTCAGTATATATGCGTGGCCCAGGCATTACCAGGGGTTGCTGGCTAGTCCATTCACTTACTCTCTACCACAAAAGATAGAACTTTGTTTGGTTCTCTGAAGAGTTATATACATTGTAATGCCCCTGAGTGTTAGAGAGTTACAACACACAACTACCTACAGGTAAATCCTTTTAAATTTAAACCTTAACTTCAGCCAGCTATTGCATAAATGAAACATATTTCACAAAATACAGTATCTCAATCACAATCCTTTTAACATGACTAGCTCTCTCTTTGCTTGATGAAAAGGCTTTTTTCTTTTCATTTTTTTAATGTATATGTACTCTCAAGCAGCATAATGGCATGTCATCCTTGTTCCTAGTACTTTTTTTTTTTTTTAAGGATTTTATTTTTTAAATAATTTCCACCCAATGTGGGGCTTAAACTCACAACCCGGAGATCAAGAGTTGCATGGTCTGCCTACTGAGTCAGCCAGGTGCCCCCCCTTTTCAAGTGTGTTTATTAGTAAATGGATTTCCTGTTTATACCAAATGACCAGATTTCTTATGAGCAACTCAGTAAAAGAAGAGCAATTTGATATTTTCAGTAGAGAGAATAAAGACCTCGCTCACTGAGACTTCTTGGAGCCCTGAAATGTGTAGACACTGTCCTCTTCAACACCAGGCTTACCATTCATTCAACAACTGTGTACCAGGTGATACAGACAGGATGCACCAACATTGCTTTAAGTTAAGTGAAGGATGTAGAAAATGTGTAAGATAAACACTAGTCCTTGCCCTGTAAAACATCTGCTAGAGGGTGTGAGACAGAAACAAATAACTCCAGAACAAAAAGAAACATCCTCAGTGCTCTCCCTGGGCCAGGAAGGGAGAGACCATTTTTAGTTGGAATCTGAGGGAGGAAGACTTCATGGAAGAAGTGGCTTTTGAGTAGGTCTTTGAAAAAAGGGCAGGATTTGGAAACGGAGAGGATTCGGGAAAGACACTTGAAACCAGTGGGATGCCCAGTACAAAGGTGAGGAGGGGAGGGGTCATGAATGTGGATGGACAGGAGGGTGGGAGGCAGGTTGGGATGGGCCACGGATTTCAGGCAAGCATCGTGGGCTTTTTTGGGAAGACAAAGGGAGCTACTGAAGGGTTTAGAGCAGGGGAGGAGAATAATCACCATGGCGCGTTAGGAAGACAAATCCGGTAACACAGGATGAAATAGAGACCCCAGAACCATGCAGGGAGCTGGTTAGAAGAGAAGGGCACATGTGAGGCAAGGAGAGATCAGTGGGTAATAAGAGAGGTGCCAGAAGAACCTGGAGAGGAATTCAGCCAAGAGACAGCGGTGAAGGAAAGGTCAAAGCCCCAGGAGTGATATAAAATTGACTGGAAAAAAAGCAAAGACAAAAACAGCATGTATCCTATGTTAAAAAGAAAAAAAAAGGGGGGGGAGGGGATAAACAGATTATTCGCGGTGTTTGGGTTCATTCCTCATCCCTTAAAAAAATAGTAAAAGAAACAGCGATGTTTGGTTATCTTTAGGGAGGGAGGACGATGGAGAGTAGAAGTGTGACTTTTCTCTGAATACCCTTGTGCCTTTTGGCTTTTGAACTATGGGAACAGGTTAGCAATTAAAAACATAAACAACACTTTAGAATTATGTATTAAAAAAAAAAAAAAAAAAGCTAGGCTGCTCTTCTGATGTGGTATCCATTCTACCAGCCAAAAGGGCATTGGGAACTCTGAAGTATCTTTTGTCTTTTTTGTGGTTTCAGCCAGAATGTAAATAAAGCAATCATCTGAAGACTTAACTATACATCACTGTGTTTCTCTTGTCTGGTGAAGTAGTGTCTGTCCTCAGGTGGGCACAGGTGCAAGATATAGATACTTGGTCATATATCCAGATCCCTGAAACCTTTAGAGCGTTGGGACCCTCACAGATTGGCACATAACCAAATCACAGATTCAGTATCCTCCGTTTGGCCCTTTGGCCCCATGCTGTCCAATAGAACTAACTACAGGGATAGAAATGTTTTGGGGGCAGCTGGGTGGCTTAGTCATTAAGCATCTGCCTTTGGCTCAGGTCATGATCCCAGGGTCCTGGGATCAAACCCTGCATAGGACTCCCTGCTCTCAGTGGGAAGCCTGCTTCTCCCTCTCCCACTCCCCCTGTCTGTGTTTTCTCTCTCTGTGTCAAGTAAATAAATAAAATACTAAAAAAAAAAAAAAGAGAGAGAGAGAGAAATGTTCTATATCTGTGTTGTCCAGTAGGATCACCTACTAACCACATATAGCCCTTGAAATGTGGCCCCTGTGACTGAGGAACTGGATTTCTAATTTCTTTCAATTTTAACTGAAATAGCCACAAGTGGCTTGTAGCAGTTATATGGGGCCAACGGTGCAGCACTGACCTCGGCCGCCTTGCCCCTTTGCATCTTCTACCTACACATCAGCTTTCATTAGCCAGCAAACACACATCTTGAACCCTGCACGACAGACTAGGGAAAATACCAGTGATGCAAAGATGAATAAGACCCACTTCTAGAAAACTCGCTCGCTGTTCGCTGGAAGAGACTCATCCGAAGTCAGTGATTATAATGAAACACAATGGGTGCTTTCTCCGGCAGTAGGGAGTAGAAGGGAGCATTGAAGAAAAGTACCCAGAGAAAGTCACATTTTGCTTAGGTTGGCTTCCCCCCAGAGCAGATCCTGAGCGAGAATTGGAGAGCAAAGAATTTATTTGGAAAGTGCAGGGAAATCCAGTAGAGAGCGCGGGGAAGTAAGACAGAAACAGGAAAGATACCATCAAAGGGTTCATTATGAAGTACTTCCACTGGCAGTGACTGGAACTCAAGACCACTAGAAAACTCCTGGCAACAGTGTAACTCACACTTGGCAATCCCACTGGAGGCACGAAGAGGTTGGGTATTTATACTGCATCCCTGGCAGTCATTGGCTAATGGCAGCCCCTGGGGGCGGGGGGCGTTAATTCCCCAGGTAGTTCTGGCCTGACTGGCTCTGGCCGAGAAGTCCTTCCGGCTTTGCAGAAATCTCCCAGGCAACGCAATGTGGCTGCTGGTGGTTGGAAGCCAGATGGGCGCACTCAGAGAAGGCTTGAGGAATAACACATTGGCTGCATTTTTGAACAGGTTTGTTAACAACTTTTCCATAAAACAACAGGTGGCCCTGAGAGTGGTGGCCAGACAGGTGGGTCAATTTGTGGGACGGCACAAAGGCGCAAAAGTACAGTAGGGAGAACCTTCTGCTGCAAGCCTGGGGTGACCTTGACAATGGCAGGTGGCCTTGGACACACCTCAGCGCTGACTTCCCTGCGCCTCCTCCTTCATGCCGAGCATCACACTCTACTAGTTTAAAAAAGATGATCCTTTTCCAGTTTGAGTTTCTGAGATTTCTTTCAAATTCCAGAGCTAAAGTTCGAAAGTCTGATGCTTAACAAAGCAGGTTCCTGTCCTTCATAGCTGTGGGTTTACAAGAAATTCACCAGCATTTTCTTCCATTTCCACCCAGGTAAGTTCCCAGTATGGTTACGGTCATCTTTCTCCATCCACCGATCTCTTCCAGGGGTCCGTGAATTGTGACCCATGAGCCAAACACAGCCCACTGCCCGCTCTGTAAATAAAGTTCCATGGGAAGACAGCCATGCTCTTAGGCTTATAAATTATCTGTGGTTCTTTTGCATGATGATGAAAGAGTGGAAGAATTGTGGCAGATACTATACTGCCTGCAGATCCTAAAATGATTTATCTCCTTGTCCTATACAGAAGAATCTCCCTGACCCCGAACATCCACACTGCTGCACAGGATCTGGGGGTCTGATAGACCATGCCACGACAAGGGAGACCAGATTGCGGGGGAGGACTTGAGATATGAGTCCTGTATATAAGCTGCTTAAATGCCCAGGCTAGTCCGACCTTGACCCTGGAAGCTGTTCAAAATACACTGTAAGGGCCTATTTAGCCAGAGCGGCTCCATACACAACATAGGATTAGGGGGTGTAGTGGCCCAGTGTTGGTCTCCAACGCAAAAGGCTGACATGTGTACTAGGATGGCACACTGAAAGATTTACTGAGACAGCAGAACTCCATAGATGCTGTATTGCAAAGCAGAGTATAAGCAGAACTTACACAGGAACTTTAAAGACAGGTTTTATAACTCTATAGGACCCCCCTGGCCAACTATATTGGGAACAAAGAGATTGCATTGATGAAAATAGGGAGATATTTGAAAAGGGGTTCTTTGTAGAAGGCTGCTGGTGCCCCCTCCCCTGTAGGGGAAGAGATGGGTGCCCGTGTCTCACCTCAAGCCTGTAAGAATGAGGCCAGTGGCACCCACCAGGACCTTGAGATGAGTCACGCAGATTAAAAAGGCTCCGAGTATGGGATCCAGCCTCCTTAGGGTCCACGGACCACTGCCCCAGTGCTATCCACAGAATGGCTGCCTCTTGCAATCTAAACTTTTGGAACTGAGGAAAGACTCTCAGTTTTCAGAGAGGACAAAATTTTTCCTGGTTTACTTCGCGGTCCTGGCAAATTGACCCCCATAAGCAGAAGCTCAAGCTTTCCCGGCATGCTAACACAGGCTTCGGTCACAGGTGCAGTGGGAAATATGAACACCAGGGGGCGTCCGCCCATGCGGGAGGCGCAGCCGGCCCCGTGGGTTCATTCAGTAAGCGGGGAAGATGTCTGTGTGCTAGGCTGGATATTACAGCAAGAAGCTCAGGAATGCCTCCATCTGATGTGGTCCAACTGTGCGGCAAAACGTTAGGGGATGCCATTTACATCCCTAGGAATTGTGCAATGCAGTGAGTGCCCCAGAAAGGAAAACTGGGGCTGATTTATTATGATCTGGGCTAAACCTAGCTCCTTGATGTAGATGCTGGCAAACTGTTTATAGTTCAAGGCTTACGAAATTCCACCACCTCCTCCCAAACCAAAATCCAAATCTTATTCCAGAGGGCCAAGCCCAAGCCTAACGATATGCGTATGTCAAAAACGCATGTGAATAAAAGAGAACAGAGAAAAAGAGAATAGCAGAGCCTGCTCCTGATGAAACATGCAGCTGTTTGCCGGGTGGAAACAAAATTGCTAGTGCCTGTGCTGGATCTTTTAATACCCAGAGGCCCTCGGCTGCTGGTGTGTGTGGTCCCATCTGTGTTCTGAAATCTAATGATCACAACAGCAGCACCTGTGGCCCAGGGCGAGGGAGAATGGATGGAGCCCATGCTGTGTTGTTCAGTCTGGAGGCTGTTCATCTCCCAAACCCCAGCTGGTCACTTTTACGGAACATCTACAGCGTCCTAGTCTTTATGGGGGTGGGGGCGGAAGAAGCAGTGAAAGGAAAGATAAAACAAAGGCTTGGTGGCTGGCCGCGAGAAGATAATGCTCTATCTAATCAAAGAATGTACAGGACGTCCTGGCCAATGCTCTTGGATCCACTCTGTACCTTTCTCCACCCTGCCCTGTGTCCGAGAAGCTGCCCTGCATGGAGGTGGCCAACACTCTATCTTGCTGTCTGGATTGATCCCATTGGGAGCCCCTGCAGGAGGTTGGAAGAAAGGGGCAGAGTGAGGTCTGAGTGTTTATTCCCTCCAGTCCCTCCTGAAGCAGCACTGGGAGCCAGGTGAACCCCAACCACCCTTGGTGGACCTCTCTACATGGTTTCCCCCACCCTTTACCCCTTTACAGCTGGTAATGAGCTCCGCTGCTACTCATCTTACTTGGGCGGGGGGCGCGGGTTTGCAGTCTCCACTCACCTGCTGTTGCCTTTGTAAATGGACCTTTTTAAAAACTCCTCAAATTGCCCAATTTGAATATGTCAGCTGTTTCCTGTAGGCACCGTGCGTGACACAGGATACGATATATAACGCAGGAAAAGAAGTTGGCAAAAAGAGAAAAAAATAGTGTCAAGTAAGCATTCTGGGAGGACTTCCTGGAGAAGGAGGCAGGAGATGGCATCTTAAAGGCAGGAAGCCAAACCCCGAGGAGAGCTGGGGAAAGTGTCTAAGCAAGAGCGCCTTGGGATGAGGGGAAATATTTAGGGAGCAAAGACTAACAGTGGGTATGGAATGGAGAAATTGGGAAGATTAGGAGTGAGAGGTCTGGAAGCAAAGACAGTGGGAGGCTTGAATTAAGAACCTTCAAGCTACAGGTGTGAATGTGCCCTGTCAGCGGCAACACTGCACCAGACACAAACGGCGGGGGCGGTGGGGGGGGGGGATGCGGGTTGTCTGCCTGGCTCATGATGACCATTGCCAGGATCCTCTCAGGTCCTCTTGATTTGTTTGATTCAAGGGCTTTTGACCCTAGCCTGACATAAGCAAGGCCACTTGGAATTCGAAAACTCTATTGAGAAGGATTGATTCTTTCATGCCCAGAGAGAGGCTGCATGATCTCCTGAGGCCAGGTGGCCCTTCCTTCCCTTCCCTTTTCCTTTGTGGTAGTTGTCCAGACCATACCCATGCAGTCATTTGTAGCTGAAGCTGGGGCTGTTTATCCATTAAGAAAATTAATGGAGGTGGAAGGGAATGCTAGGGAGCAGGCTGCCGACAAGAGACTTCCACAGAGGTGAAGTTCGTACCGATGTCGCAGAGTGGGAAGGTGGCAACCTATGTGATCTGGTAATGAAACAATTAGTCAACCACCAATGACAGAGCCCGGCCAGCAGTGGGTGGTGTGTGTGTGGGGGGGGGGGGAGCAGGAAGATGTTATCATTCACCAATCTAAAGAAGATGAAGCCTGGCAGAACCAGAAGGTAGGATGGGTGTTTCCGAAAGCACCAAGCACCTTAAGTAAGGGGGGAAATACCCCAAACACTGAAATTTTAATCTTCAAGTTAGAGTAAAACTTAGAGCCTTTCTGGGACCATGTTGGAAAGAAACTCTATTACTTGCAGCTGCCTGGTTAAGAATGTTGGAAACCAGTGGAGAGCCTAAATTGGCAGCTGTCTTAATTATAATATGCATTGAATGTGCACATTTGCCAAAAAACATGTGTGACTCTTAGAGTATGCGTGGAGACAAACAGAGAACCTGGGGGGAATGGGGATATCTGGAAGGATGCCGAGGGCCTGGGAAACGTCCATCCTCCATTGCCTTCTGGTTCACTGCCTCCTACAGCTCTCTCTCTCTCCTCTTGTCCTTAAAACGATAGTTAACAGTTCACCCCATGGTGCACTCCTCATGCTTGTGCGCCATAGGATTTTAATTTCACATAGGCCAGAAAATAAAATGCAAAATCAGAGTCGGGAAGAAAATTCCAGAAGAAATTAGAGAAATTGTTTAATTGTTTATATCAAAAATATCTGGGTTTGGATTTGGAGTGCTAAATAAAAGTGGGCAGAGTAGAATTTTGAGTTGAGCTGAATTTATGGATGTGTGCACTCATCAGAAGTACTGAGTTCAATGTCTGGGGTTCTAAGAGTTAGCTGATTAGACTAATATAGATTTGGACCAAACACTCGTTCATGCTAGGTGAGTGTGAAAGGTCAGGGATCCCTTGGAATAACTTAGAGGAAGACTAGAGCATATTACCTCCACCTCATTGGTTCTGGCCAATCTACCTCACTCTCATTCTCTCTAGAGCACAGAACACAAGTCATCTAGAATGGTAAGTGGGAGGGGCTATAATTGAAATACAACTTTGACCTTGAGGTAGAGAACATAACAAAGCCTGCATGTTTTATCTGCCAGAAACAACAGGTCTTACCAATATAAAAGCTGTCTGAAAAGGGTGGTAATTAGGACTGAAGGGTTTGTTTATCATAGGAACCCCAGAAATTAAATCATATCTTACTCAAGAAATTTTCAGTTCTGGAAAAAAAAAAAAAAAAAAAAAGCCAGACCAATCTTGAGTTACTTTAGTAGAGAATATGGTTTCTTCAAATTCTCAGAAATGAGTCTTCATAAAGCCAGGGCCTCTTGAAACCACATATCTTTGAGGAAGAGCTTTACTATATTGAGACTCGGGCCCAGTCTTTCCCAAATGGACCTTGTGCCAAATATTGAGACTGCCAGCCCCCTTCTTCAGTCCCACCTTTAAAAACTCTGCAGTCAGGCATTAGCCCCTCAACTAGGAGGTTAGAGGATTCTTCTCTGCAGAAACAAATGACCCCAGAGAAAGACACCTACAAGTACTGATGTTCAAGGGGTCCCCCAACATAAAGATCAGCTTCCCATCACCCATGGTAAAGCCCAGCAGGGGACAAACCCACCCACTCAGTGCTTTTAATCAGTGGTGGTGTGGCATCTTAAATATAAATGGAACGCAGACATTTGAAGACAACTGCCTACACGGAAGATAGCCACTAGGAACTCAGAGGAGAGAGAAATATGAAGGTATAACAACGAACAAACAAACAAACAAACAAAAACCCCAAATCACATAATATACATTTTCAGAGGGAAAAAAAAGGGTTGGATTTCTAAAGCAAAGATAAAAGGGAGAGAGAGAGAGATAACTAGGTAGGCAGGTAGGTACAAATTGGAAAACATAAGGTGCGTGGGTGACTCAGTTGGTTCAGCCTCCACCTCTTGGCTTCAGCCAGGTCATGATCTTGGGGTCATGAGATGGAACCCCTCTGAGGGCAGGACTCTGCACTCAGCGTGGAGTCTGCTTGAGATTCTCTCCCTCTCCCTCTGTGCCTTCCCCCTCTGTATGTGTGCATACACACTGTCTCTCAAATAAATAAATAAATCTTAAAAAAAAAAAAGAAATTGGAAAACATTCTTGGAAAATAAAATTATAATGTTAGAAACTGTATTTAAAAAGTTAACAAAAGGCTTGAAAGATAAAGCTGAGTAGAAAAACAAACTGAACAGACAATAGTAATAATCAGAACCAAAACCTGGCTTTAGAGTCCACATGCTTAACCACTGTGCAATAAGAGAAAAAAGGAAAAAATCAGAAGTTGGTCATAGGAAAGAAGAGGGGGTGGCATGTAGGATGGTGTCCAAAATTTGACAAAAGGAGTTTGGAATAGAATAGGAAAAAAACAAACAAACGCTGTAAAGCATATTATCATGTCACCTTGGTAATAGTGAGCCAGGAGAAGTTTCCAGAACAGAAGTACAGCACTCTCTTGAATGAGGGGGGCACCAGGTGCCCAGCTCAATAAATAGACACGGACTCTCTCCAAACACACCCTTATGAACTTCTAGAACAGCATGGATAGACATGTCCATTGAGAGCTTTTAACAAGAAAAAGAAATGGGCAATAAAAAGGAACTGAGGGGTGCCTGTGTGGCTCAGTGGGTTAAAGCCTTTGCCTTTGGCTCAGGTCATGATCCCAGGGTCCTGGAATCGAGCCCCGCATCTGTCTCTCGGCTCAGCAGGGAGACTGACTTCCCCCTGCCCCTCCGCCTGCCTCTCTGCCTACTTGTAATCTCTGTCTGTCAAATAAATATATAAAATCCTTTAAAAAAAGGGGGGGGACTGAAATGTACCTAGTGTCAGACCCTCAACAATGCTGACTGATGAAAGATGGTGGGGCAGCGACTGCACAGTGTTCAGACAAAGTTGTGTTCAAACTGGAAATCTATTCAGAGCCCAAGTAAAGAATCAAGTATGAAGGGAGAGAACAGATACCTTGAGACATGTAAGGATTTGAACATTTCTCAAGAAGAGACAACATATATGCTTCAGCAATGTGAGGGAGTAAGTGAGAAAGAGAGGGTCCCAGGATCCCAGAAATGGGGTTCAATGTAGGAGAGCAGCAAAGGGAACTTCAGGACCCCTGGAGTGATCCATCCAGATCAGTCTTGAGAAATAACATAGAATTTGTGAGGTTTGAGCACTCTGAAAAATTATTGCTAGGCAATAATAGATCAAATTGGATCATTTTGGAAAAGTAGTGACAGGTGCCAAAAAAAACCCTTATCAGTTTGGGGAGGGGGTGGGGAAGAATTTGCTACCAATTCCAGGAACACAACACATTGGCTCCACAGTGAATGTTATTAATGTAGTCATAATAACGTGAATGCTAAGTATTGACTCAACCAGAAACTGGAAAATAACCCTACTGAGAAGGGGCAGGGAGGGGAAGGAAGTGAGAGGGAGCAAAACCCTCATCTACAAGAACAGGAAATCAATTAAAAAAAATGTCTAAAATTGATACACCATGATACATGAAGTAGGTAAGCTCCAGGAGAAATGGCCAGTAGGAGTGCCAGTGGTTGCCTCAGTGGCATGTGCAGGAGTGGGGAGAAGTATTTCTTAATGATACATTGTTACAATTTTCACAAAAAGTACTTTTAAGGTATTTGGTGTTACTAGATGAGGAAATGAGAGCAAAAAGAAAATAAAAGTAGGAGAGTGAGATTAAGCCATAACAGAATTCATTATTGCCCACTTGACAAAGGCCCCGACAATTGACGGAGATGAACACACACTTGACCACATGGTTCTCAGTAGCCCAAACACCAAGCAAACAGTGCCCAGTAAGGTCACTAAAATATTATTAGATTATTAGGATAATATTAAATTAGAAGCCAACCAACTGCACCTTCTAGGTAAATGCTGAATGGCCCAGTGTTAGCTGAGACTCAATACCTAGCCATATCTAAGGCCTGAATGGATGGGCATCACCAAAGAATAAAATTGCTAAAAAAAAAAAAATGCTGAGATTGAAGAACAAATCAAAACGTATAATTATCACTCCAGTTGTATTCTTCAAAATGAGTGCTCTACTTCTTAAAGTCTGACATCATGGTGCAGAGATAATCACTCCTCTGCACCATCAGTGTTCCATGGCTCCTGTGGTCAGTACGTGGCACATTAAGATGCTATACAGTTACTGCCTCCAACCGAGGTTGGTGGAGGTGGAAGGTTTTGTGTTTGCTGTGCCATTTGGGGGGAAGTGCCCATGGAAGTGCCGTCATCACCAAATTACTAAACTTTCCTTTCTTTATCTCTCGTGGTCATCAACCAAGATTTATCTCTTCCTCAACTCCTGGAATTAAAGATACCATCACCAGTTATAATGCAATTTCACTGAGCAGTGTTTGAAAAAGATGCCTTTGGAACAGTATTCTCAGAAGCTGACTATCTAAATACCTCTTAAGAGCCAATTCCAATCTCAGCTTTTTCTGCTGGGGGCTCCAGTCCACCTCACAACAGGTGCAGTCTGGTGGCACCTGGTCTGGCTCAGGGCCATGCCTCTCACCACCTAGCCCAGGATGCTTCCTTCACACAAGACACCCACACTCGTGTAAGCTGCAAATGCAGGGGACTCAGTGTCCAGTGGGAGGAGATTTGACCAATGGGAGAGAGCAGCTGGTGTAGTTAAATATTCATCTAACCCCCAGATGGACAATCCTAAGAAGCACCTCAGCTTCCAATACCCATTGCAGGGGCCACAGAGCACCCTTGTACTCCTTGCTCCCTCCCTGTTTACCACCCCATCCCTCACCTCTGCCACCTGAGGTCACATACCTTGATGAGGTTCTGGCACAGAAGCCTGGACCTTGGGCTTTGCCTTCTGAAAAACACAAGCGAAGACACAGGATTGCAATGATCACCTTCATTTTCATTTTTAAATTTCTAATATTTCCCCATGCACTTGGGGTTCCCTACAAGTGCTTGAGAAAACTTTATTCTTAAATCTTTAGTTTAATACTGTGCCTTGAAGCAATGTGACCAGCATTCAATATTTTTAAAAAATTGTCTCAGATTCTGTCTGCATTTCAGCCCTCATTGCACACACAGCTCTGGAGTGGAAGGACAGCAGGACCTTACAGCATGTGGAGTCCAAAATACTTGTGCTTTCAAGATGACTTCTTCAAAGGTTTCCAGTAAATCAGCTATTTTTCCACAAGCAACTTGGGTTCTATGCCAGTACTGTTATCTGTCAAGTGTATGGTTACACTTTCTTTCTTTTTTCTTTTTTTGAGAAAGAGACCAGGGTGGGTGGTGAGTGGAAGGGCAGAGGGAGAGAGAGAATTCTAAGCAAGCTCCATGCCCGGCGTGGAGCCTGGCATGGGGCTCCATCTCACAACCCTGAGATCATCACCTGAACTGAAATCAAGAGTGGGACGCTTAAGTGACTGAGCCACCCAAGTGCCCCTGATTCCGCTTATTTTGATCAAGCAGCCTTTCTAACATGTCATAGATGCTATGCCATTCGTTTGAGCATTTGGAATAAACGTGTATCAAACCAGTTTCACTGTTTTGGAGATGGCCATGTAGCTTGCCTTCAACTAAAACCTGAATACAAGTGGCCTTCTACCATTTTGCTTACACCCAGCAATTCTGCTGCATTATGCTGTGTTGTGGGTGCTTTCTGAAAGGTGTGAGCAAAACATACCATGCTTGTAATCCCTAAACCACTCATTGCATTGCCCTGCATTTTCTCTTCTCTGCGATACTTACACAACACTTGGCACCAGTCAACATTTTCCATTAAATACATATTTTTTTCTTTCAGATTCACTTTTTGTTATCCATAGAAGAAATCTCTTGACAGGCAAATAAAGTAAAAGCATAAGAGAAGTCAGTGTGATTCCACTGAATCTCCATGACCTCTTTTCTTTCTTGTCTGCCTTTTAATGTTATTTCTATGCTCATATGCATCTGTCTACTGAAAGCTGACAGTGTGCTTACTATATTGTCAGATGACATGCATTCTCTCTTCTTCCTTGTTTTAACTTCATTTTATTTTGTGTATTTGTTTAACCTTTTGAAACATCTTGATGTTCATACCTAAAAGAGAGAGCTGGTGTTATCATTAGTTTTGGCCACATTTTGTTCTTGCCATAGTCAAAGATTCAATTGATTGACAAGACTTTAACACATAAAGCAAGTAAGGAGATTTTTCACTCTCAGTGACACCTAAATGCTTCTTTATATTGGCCGTGAGTATCCAATTATCTGCAATGAGCTTCTGCTTCTGTTGCATGCATTTCTCCAATGGGAATCAGCACTATCCCATGACCATTGAGCAGCCATAAGTTCAGAAATTCCCAAAATGACACTGAGGCACGCATCTAGATGCTTTCCCTTCCAGTGCCTAAGGTCAAAGTTGAGGTCAAAATTAGATTCTTTTAACTATGCTGTTTACCCACCCCCTCAACCCTGTTTTTGAATGGCATTGCATTCTCACATAAACTATATCCATCCTGGGTACTCATCAAAAGCTCTATGTGCTGTTTTGTTTCTTGCGACTCAGAAGGAGTTAAAATGAAAAAAGGAGAGCAACATCTGTGTGGTTATTTCAAGAACTATAGATGTATCGGAAAGTCTTAACAGATGCCTAAAGATGTACTGGGAGAACACTCTTCTTTTTGTTAGTGTGCCTCAAAAATCCCTGGATTTTTTTTTTTTTTTTAACACATAAACATTCAGCTGAGTTAGTGGCTGAGACAGGATCTTGGAGATTGAGAGGATCCAGCCTCTGAACCAGAACCAGAAGACATAGGTCCAGGAACCACAGGTGGAGATGGGTGGACATAGGCAAGAGATGATGACATATCTCATGTTTTTACCTAATGATCCACTCATAAATGTGACTTCCTGTCCTCACACCTCTAGACCCTGCTGGTCACAAGGTGTTAGTGCCCAAGTGACCCCCAAATTTCCCCTTCAATGGAAACTGAGAATGCCACCTGACCTTGCTGTCATTTCCTTGCACAATTAGAGAAATGCCCCCACCCCCTGAAAGATACATATTCTGGAAGATTATATATGTTAAATCTAGGGAAACATTTTGTGCATCTTATATTATTATATTCCCAAATAAGAGTTAACCGAAATTACTATGGTCCTATATAGACCATCTAGGGATATCTCAGAGGGCTGAGGAATAACAGATTGGGCACTCCAAAGGACTCCACCCATGGAGGTGGTGGCCAAAAGAAAGGGAAATATGAAATAGTTGTGGAGGAGGGTCTTAAATACCAGTTGCAAAAATAAGTAAGTCTTGTTTCTGCCTGTGCTTCTCTTCCTTATTTACTTCTCACCATATTGTATATCAGTAATTTTGGTTATGGTTACATTTAGCACTTGGTTCCCAGGCTGCGGATTATCAACAGGCTCACAGTGACACTCCAGTAGAAATCCGTATCCCTGGGAGAGCTTGGACAGGGAACTCAAGGTTCATTCTAGGTGCAGCAGAGGGTAACAGCTTTGGATATTTCCCCACCACCTCCATGGAGGAGTTGAACACTTTGCAGTTGACCTATTAGCCAGGGTCACCTCTGGATAATCGGGAATAAAGGTCAAGCGTATGTTTGCATGTAGCCAATGGGTGGACTGTGATGAATGGCCAGAAAGGTGTCAGTCAGCTCCCAGAAGCTCCCTCTGCTCCTGGCTGAGGAGCTAACCCCCACTGCATGATCAGATTCAAGAATTTCAAACAACATCGTTTTGAACCTTCAAATGAAACCATTCTGGGGCCAAAGGTGGGTAGAATTGAGTCATCTCAAAGCTCTGGAGAACATGTCCATGAACTTCAGAGGCTGAGACCCTCCTCCCAGAGTTTTCAGTTGTTGTCCTTCCCGACGCCAGGCTGCCCAGCTCATGCTTCCATTCTGTAACTTTGCTGTACGTCCTTCCAACAAGATCTTATGGAGTCCAAGTGTCAGTATCAGCTGCTTTTTGAAGAAATGCAACTGATGTGAACATGAAGGGTGGATTCTTTTAGGAAATTCGATCTGGTCTTGGAGGACACTGGATTGGTCTAGAGATGGCGGATTCAGAGAAAGGGTAGAATCCTTGTGGGATAAGAAAGAAGGACACGGTCAAGCATGCTGTTCAGCCTAGAGTGATTTCAGGATGTGTACATTCTGACGAACAAGTGTTGAATGGGGTGCTTGTGTGTATGTGTGTGCGTGTGTAAAAACGAAATACTGACTTCTGCCACAGCAAGATGATCTAACCAGTGGAATCCTTGAAAGTACTATTGCATATGTTCCACATACGAGTGAAACCATATAGGAATTTTCTTTCTCTGCTTGACTTACTCACTTAGCATAAGCACTACATCAAAAACTAATGACGTACTACTGTACCATGCAGTGGCTCACTGAACATAATAAAAAATTTAAAAAATATATTATTGCAATCAACTCGTAGAGGAGAGGACGTTTCTCTTTCTAGAAGGAGTCTAGCTAATAAATCAAGAAAAACAATAGGATGATAATATCACCATTCTGTGACCCATAATGAATCCGTACATGCAGGCCATGGTCATCAGTGCCTGTTAACATCACAAGAAAAAAGGACAGCCTACTCCCATCTGTAAGTATCTGACAGCCTTTTATAATAAAGGACCAGAAACTTATATTTTAAAATGTTAGTAATAATTACAGATTAGTTTTTCTTTCTTTTTTTGTGCTTTCTTTTCCTTTTTTTTTTTTTTTTTTGGTGGTTTTCAGATTACCAAGATAATGTATACATGTTGAAGCAAATGAAATCTTAATATATAGAGATGGATAAAGATGATAATGGCAAAGGTGAGCATCTCTCCTTCCACCCTCCCCTTGCTCATACAAACAGTATCACGGGCATATCCACACATACAGAGTTCTCTTTGCTTGCTTTCATGGATATATAACTATATGGTACTTATTCCCCTTCAACTTGCTAATTTGTCACTTTATGGTAAATTATGGGCATTCCCTCCATTCAACAGATAGATACTTAACTCTCCATCTTTCTCCCAGTTTCTTCATAAAAAATACACATATGGTGGCAACTAGATGGCTCAGTGAGTTAAGCCTCTGCCTTCGGCTCACGTCATGATCCCAGGGTCCTGGGATCGAGCCCCACATCGGGCTCTCTGCTCAGTAGGGAGCCTGCGTTTCCTTCTCTCTTTGCCTGTTGCTCTGCCTACTTGTGATCTCTCTCTCTGTGTCAAATAAATAAATAAAATCTTCAAAAAAAAAAAACCACATTTACACACATAATTTTACACTTATGGTATTACATTATACCTGCACAGGTGAGAGCATGTTTTTCTTTTTTTTAAAATTTTTTAATTTTTTAAAGTTTTTGTTTATTTATTTATTTTAATTCGACAGAGATCACAAGTAGGCAGAAAGGCAGGCAGAGAGAGAGAGGGGGGAAGGGAAGCAGGCTCCCTGCCGAGTAGAGAGCTCGACACGGGGCTCGATCCTAGGATCCTGGGATCAGGACCCGAGGCGAAGGCAGAGGCCCTAACCCACTGAGTCACCCAGGCACCCCATGTTTTTCTTTTTAGCATAGTTTTTGTTTCTTTCTTTTTCCTACCAGTCTCTCCCGTCTCTCCCTGTCCTCCCTGCTACAGACCCCACATCTCATGGAGGACCATATTCTCTGTCCCAATGCACCAAACCAATACACAGGATTGTTTGTTTTGCTTTTTTTCCCCCATAGCTCTTTGCAACTGACTTCCTTATTCAACAATACCTCGCAGAAAAAATTTCCAAATCAGCTGGTTTAGCTTGAATTCCTTCTTCTTAATGGCATCGTACTTCTAGGCTGTGGATGGACCCTCATTGATTAAACCTTTCTAGTATTTAGAATTAATCAGTTTCCAGGCTTTTTTTTCCCCCCCTACTTAAATATCCTTAAACACCAGTCTCTGCTACTTTTATCTCTATGGCGTCAATGTCAAGAATGGGATTGGGGCAGCCACAGGATACATGTTCTCAGTTTGAAAGACCCTGTCCCATTAATTTCTGAAACCATCACAATAATTTATGTTTTCCACAGACTGTGTATGAGGAAAGATCCCACTTCTGCCTCTACCTCTAAACTCCTTACCCGGGCATTCCCACTCTTCCCATTGTGGTTAGTCTAAGACATAAAGTGGTATTTTGCTTTGGATGTAACACTTTTTGTGTGTTTTCACGTGTGTGTGTGTGTGTGTGTGTGTTCTGTTTTGGCCATTTTGATTTGCCTTTCTGTGAATTGGCCATTCATCAGGGATAAGAAAGGAGACATACTTATAAATGCGGAAAGAATTGTACGATTATAGGTGAATTCTACTAGAGCATCATGGCAATACATTTGAAAATCTTGAGGATACAGGAGACTACCTGGAGAGTTTTACATTATCAAAATTCTTCCAAGAAGAGGGAAGTATGAAGAGATCAGTTAATAATAGAAAATTAGAAAAGTGAAGTAATAACTACTTAAAAAAAAAAGCCCATGAGAACCAGATGTTTTCACAGCTAAGTTCTACCTAACCTTTTAAGAATAGATTTTTTTAATGATACTCCAATGTTTGCAGCTCATAGAACAAGAAGGAAAATTTCTTATTTAATTTTGTGAGGTCAGCCTGTTGCAAAGATAGAATCAAATATATATGGACCTTACTTACATAAGTTTGTACAAATCCAAACATGACTGAATAAAATTCAACAATGCATCAAAAGGATAATAATATATGGTCAAGTGATATTATGTAAATGTGAAAAGGTAGTACAAGTTAGGAACTCCATTCTCTTAATACATTTGGTTGACAAATAAATAAAAAAACAAAAACCAGGGTGCCTGGCTGGTTTAGTTGGAAAAGCTTGATCTCAGGGTTGTGAGTTCAAGCTCTACACTGGGTGTAGAGGTTGCTTAAATGAATAAATAAGTAAAACAAAAAAAAATTAAAGAACAAAATCCAAATGATTGCATTAATTGATTTTAAAAAGCTTTTAAAAAATAAAAGGATAAAACCCAAATTGTTGTAATAATTGAGGAATTATTGGATAAAAGTGCAGCAATTAGTTCCAAAATAAGGGAAATCGTGGAACTATTTGAGATGAAATGTATTACCAAAAATCCTCGAAAAATATCCCTCCAAATGGTAAAATATTAAAATTAAGCCAATGATATTCAGAAACCACATATACACACCTGCCAGCATCATTATAATTTAATATTATCTTAGAGGTTCTAACAAATATGATGAGTACAACAAGGAAAAACATTGGTAAAACTTTTCATGTCCAGACACCTAGAAAACCTGAAAGAAACTTCCAGAACACACAAAAATCAATCACTTTTCCTTAGACTACCCATAGTGGCCCAGGAACTCAGATGCTGTTAAAGAAAGATAAACATGTCTGATGACATAATTTTTTTCAAATTTCTCTAGAACCATCGCAAACTAGTGTAAACATAATTGTTTGAGAAAGACCTTTGAGCTAACACGTCCAATAAAGTGTTGAAATCTACAATGTAGAGAGTTCTAAAAAAAGGTGCAAGAAAAGGATAAACAACCCAATAGAAACACCTGTTGAAAGTCACAACCTGATGAGATAAGAAGCTTGTCTTTCTACCACAGAGAGCAGGTGTCCCCCCAAATAGTGGCTTTTAGCAAAGCAAACCAGGCTAGATCGCCAATCAGATTACAACTCCGCTTTCAACACACTTAAAAAAAATAATAACATAGGAATAAATAATAATATAATAAATAGTACATAAATAATACTGAAAATAATAATATAAAGGGGAAAGCATATACCCCCTTCCAAACTCCACCAATGCCACCTGAAACAGTGTGCCTTCAAATGCTGGTCTTGTATCTTGTACCAGGCTGTCTTCACTGCGGGGAAAAGAGAAACTCTGGCACACACCCCTTAATTCTCCGGAGCCATGTTTTCTGGCTCTGGCTTGAGAGTACATCCCGTTCATCCATGTGGGACCCTGAAATCCTGCTGAGCTACGGGGGACACTCTCCCCTTGCCCTGGATGTCCCCAGCCTTCTTGATATTCCTGAGCCACAGTGTGGCCCTAAAGGACGGATCGTGTGGGTTTGGGATATGCATGTAGGTGGTGTCTGTAACTTTAGCCACCAGGCACCAACCCCTGCACTGAGCTGGTTGGGTGGAATCTGGGACCTGGGTCAGGATACCCTCATGGACATTGGGTAAGTTGCTCCATATGACACTCCTTTGGGGGCAGCTAGGCAGTCTAGCCATTTCCCTGACCCCTGCTCCAGGCCAGTCCCCACTTTCTCCCATTATGGGTTGATGCACAGATGCCAATTAGGACAACGTGGACATTGCCCGGTGACATGGGGTGAGGTGAACAGCAATGAAGTGGTAAGAATCCGTGAGGTTCTAAGCTGCATTCTGGTCCCAGCCCTTGTGGGGAGCCTCCAGGACCAGTGAATTGTCCCCTTCCTCTTGGAGGTTGTGTGGGTCTTCTGCAGAAAGGGCAGCCAGTAACAGAAGAGAGTGACAGCTGAGGCCAGGTGGGGAAACAGCCAAGAACTGGGGTTAATAGGGTGTGGATGGAGGAAGCTACAACAGGCTCTGTGCCCTGAAGAGGAGGTTGTCATGACAAAGCAAGGTGACACATCCCAGGAGTAAGTGGGTGTGGGGATGGGCAGGGGACCGGGAGAGGTAGACTTTCAAAAAGCAAAGGGAGAGATGAGTCACACAGATCATTTAAAACCTGCAAGAAGAAAACTACTTTAAGCACCGAAAATTGAAGGTTGTTAGTTTCAATCCTTCTATAGAAGTTAAGACAAAGGGGCAGAGAACAAGTGGGGTGAGGGGATTTAGAGACAGGAATCAAAATTGAGGCAGCCTAGGGGTGAGAGAGGGGCAATGAGGCTTTCCTTGAATTTCCCTCCTGGCCATGGAACCCTGCAGACCGACTGGGCCAGGTTTATGATTTTCTGATAGCTCTCCTCCTGTTCACCAACCCACCAAGGTTGAGCAAGCATGACCATGGACGTGGTACTGAGCTGGGGAAGGGGAGGAAGGGGAGGGGCGGAGCAATGGAAGACCTACTCTCCACATGGAACAATCAGAGGGCCCTAAACAACAGTGCTACAGGGCCCGGGGTCTCCCTCTTCAGCGGGAGGTCTGTGGACCCACACCGTCTGCCTCACCTGGGAGCTGATCAGAAAGGCTGACTCTCAAGTCCCACCCCAGATCTACTGAATCAGACTCTGCATTTTAGCAAGATCCCCAGATGGCAGGTAGGCGCGTTCAAGTTGGAGAAACACTGCTAGACACTAAGGTGGAAGGGACAGAGCGCCTGGGGTTCGAGGTCCTACCAAAAGCTCCATGGACAAGCTGGGCCTCAGATGCTGAGAAGTCCTGGGATGGGGGAACAGGGCGAGCCCACAAAGGCCTATGGGAGCGCTGCGCACCTGAGAACTCAGAAGGACACCTCCATCAGGGCTGCCCCCAGCAAACGTCACTGGATGTTTTCAGCCAGGAGATGGCTCTGGTTTTCAGATATGAAGCAACAATGAGGAGCCATCTTCACAGCAGAGATAGGAGCAGGATGGATGGCGAGCCCCCAGCCCCGCCCCGTTGCAAGATCTGCCTGAGACTTGCTTAACTACAGGTGTCCAGGTTCTTCCCCTGGAAACTCAGATTCATGTCCCATGCAGGCCTGGGACATAGTGGAGCGGAATATACTGCTTCAAGTCATTTCCTTCTTGCAGGTTTTAAATTATCTGTGACTCATCACTCCCTTTGCTTTTTGAAAGTCTACCTCTCCTTGGACATCTGACTTTTTATCAGGAGCCCGGGTGTGGTGGTGGGGGAGGGGAGTTTCATACGTCACTGATTTAGACTTTCAGTTCATCCCTCCACCGAGGCAGGTCACTGAGTCCCACTCCCGGGAGACGCTGGTCCGTCTTCTCCTCTACCTGAGGGCCATGGGACTCCACTGCTTCCTGACGCTCTGGACCCAAGAAGAGCCACAGCCCAAGCCCGGAAAGACAATGGCTGGAGAGTGGGATGACTTTGAGAGGCAGCCTCCTGCTTCTGTGGAAGCTCCCAACCTGACCCGCCCTAAGAAACGGGCCTGGACTGCCAAGGTCAAGGCCGCAGACTGTCTTCCCGTGCTGGCCGCACTCCAGAAGCAGGTCCAGGGTTTCTGCAGGAGCCCCTCCCCCCACCCCAGGAATGACCCCACCACACCAGGCCTCTCTTTCTCCTACTCGTGGGACCTTCCTGTCAGGAAAAATGTGTGTGTGGTTCCACTCCACTAGGTCCCAGATGGTTACTTCTGCCTTGAGGAAACCCATAAATGACAAATTTCAACTCAGTAATCCAGAAAGAAAGAAAGAGCTCATATCCTAAGAATGGCCCTAATCCCTTAGCAAGAGGACTGCCCTCTGGGTCCCGAAAGGGGAGATTAATCTGCACACATTTAATGAGGCTGGTGTGAGGCAGGCAGGTGCTGCCCTCCATCTGCAACGCCCCCCACCCCCACCAGCTCCCGAATATCCTGTCCTGATTTGTGCTATGGCGTGTCATCACTGACCTACACTGAGGAGTGTTTCGTTTTAAAATGGCTCCTTCCAGCGCACTGCCATATGGACTCTGTAGATTTTGTTAGGAATATTGATCACATCGCCCCAGTAGTTGTTGTGGTTCAGGCCATGATGCCCTAGTTAGCAGGTGTTACAGAGAAACAAGGACAGAAGCAAGAAGACAAAGATACTCTCCTGTGCTCGAGAAGCTCTGGAACCTGGTTTGTTCGCTCGGAGATTTACGGAGCCTTTAACACGTTGATGTGGGACTCTCCGAGGAGGATGTCTGATAGACGGGACTTTCCAAACTTAACCTTTTTTTTTTTTTTTTTTAAGATGCTTTTGCATTAAACTTCAGAACAGACTTCCCCAATGAGCCTGTCTTCTCCAAGAAGACCCACGGAGACATTTCTGTCCTTGAATCCAGGACTACCTTGCTTGATTCTGTGAGTCCCGAGAATCTGAATCTGGATGTGTTTGGCTCTTTTTATTGGCTGCTGGACTGGGATCCAGACTGTCAGAGGTCCTCTAGCAAATGTGTAGAGCCTCGGAGCACAGCCTCTGTGGCCTGACTCAATAGCATCTGCTTCTTCTCTCTCATTTCCTCGTTCATGTACTTGAGTTGTTTTTCTGGACGTTACCTCTGTTTCCGAGTCACCTTAAATCTTTTTCCAAGCAAAAGCTTAGAAAGGCCAAGTGACTTGGCAAGGTCACACAGCTTATCAGTGAGGAATCCAAGATTCGGACTCAGCTCTGTCCAACTTTGATGCCCACTGTCTGCCTTGCCACCTCCTTAGTCCTGTGGGACCCATGGAAATGACAATTGAACCAGCATGATGGAGGTTAATCTTTCCTTCTCCCTATGCTTCTCCCTCCACAAGATATCTTGTAAAACCCCTTCCCTATTTTCCAAGACTTTTCATCAGCTCCCCAAGTCCAAGACCCGTGATCTGTGACCTGCAGCTCCAGGCCATGTGTTGCATATTTGCAGTTGGCAAGGAAGGAGGAGAGGTGACCAACCTCTCACAACCAGGGGCAGTCAGCTGGGGTACTCCCCCACACCACTTCAAGTGCCTGAAATGCGTCTAAGATGCAGAAAGCAGGTGGCAGGGACTGGAAAGGGAGCACTAGGACCCAGAGGGTGGCTGAGCCACATATGGGGATTCTACGCCCCAAGCACCCCACAAGGCTGAAGGGCTCGTGACCCCTGGTGTGGAGAGCTCTCAGCTGTCAGACTTCTTGGCACACGCTTGGCTGAAAAGAGTCCCACCCCCTTCCCAGGACAGCAGTCCGCCACTGTCTTGGCCCTTTCAAGGAGACAGCTGGGACTCCAGGGCAGCCTAGCTCCTCCCTTTTCCCAGTCCTGCTTCCTGCCCTTCCCTACCCCCCAGGGTCATCCACTCCTAATAAACACCCTGCTGGCTGCCAGTGGCACAGCTTGTACCAAGAACAAGCCCTTTCTTTCTTTCTCTAGTTCAACCTAACAGGCATCTGCCAAAGGCAGGATATATCAAAGGCTTAGAGCCATCGCTGGGAGGGGCGGTGAATACAAACATGAAGAAGGATCACCACCAGCCTCTTTCAAGGAGCTCACAGGCTCAGGCTCATGCAATGGAGCTGGCAAAACAAGCAAACATAAGGTTCAAGAGATGAAATCCTATTATAATTGTCTTTCTCTCACTGACTTTTTTCACTTAGCATAACACTCTCTAGTTCTATCCATGTTGTTGCAAATGATAACCGTTCATCCTTTTTGATGGCTGTGTAATATTCCATTATGTGCGCATGTGTGCGCACACACACACACACCATATCTTCTTTCTCCATTCATCTCCTGATGGACATCTGGGCTCTTCCCATAGTTTGGTTATTGTGGACATTGCTGCTTAAACATTGGGGTGAATGTAGTCCTTCAGATCACTAGCTTTGTATCCTTCCAGTAAATCCCTATAGTAGAATTCCTGGGTCATAGGGTAGCTCTATTTTTAATTTTTTAAAAAATTTTTTATTTTTTTAATTACTTTTCAGTGTGCTAGAATTTATTGTTTATGCATCACACCCAGTGCTCCCTGCAATACGTGCCCTCCACAATACCCACCACCAAGACTGGCCCAACTTCCCACCCCCTGCCCCTTCAAAACCCTCAGATTGTTTTTCAGAGTCCATAGTCTCTCAAGGTTCATCTCCCCCTCCAATTTCCCTCAACTCCCTTCTCCTCTCCATCTCCCTATGTCCTCCGTGTTTTTCCTTATGCTCCACAAATAAGTGAAACCATATGATAACTGAATCTGCTTGACTTATTTCACTCAGAGTAATATCCTCCAGTCCCATCCACGTTGATATAAAAGTTGGGTATTCATCCTTTCTGATGGAGGCATAATACTCCATAGTGTATATGGACCACATCTTCCTTATCCATTCGTCTGTTAAAGGGCATCTTACTTCTTTCCACAGTTTGGCAACCGTGGCCATTGCTGCTACATTGGAGTACAGATGGCCCTTCTTTTCACTACATCTGTATCTTTGGGGTAAATACCCAGTAGTGCAATTGCAGGGTCATAGGGAAGCTCTATTTTTAATTTCTTAAGGAATCTCCACACTGTTCTCCAAAGTGGCTGCACCAACTTGCATTCCCACCAATAGTCTAAGAGGTTTCCCCTTTCTCCGCATCCTCTCCCACACACGTTGTTTCCTGTCTTGTTAATTTTGGCCATTCTAACTGGTGTAAGGTGATATCTCAATGTGGTTTTAATTTGAATCTCCCTGATGGCTAGTGATGATGAACACTTTTTGAGGAACTTCCATACTGTTTTCCAGAGTGGCTGCCCCAGCTTGCATTCCCACCAGCCGTGGAGGAGGGTTCACCTTTCTACATCCTTGCCAGCATCTATTGTTTCCCGAGTTGTTAATTTTAGCCATTCTGACTGGTGTGAGGTGATGGAGAAGGGAGGGAAAAATAGAATAAAATGAAATCAGAGGGAGACCACAGGAGACTCTCAACTCTAGGAAACAAACTGAGGGTTGCTGGAGGGGAGGGGACTGGGGGGCTGGGGTAACTGGAGGGCACGTGTTGCAATGAGCACTGGATGTCATATGTAACTGATGAATCCCTGAATTCTACCCCTGCAATTAATACTACAGTATATGTTAATTAATTGAATTTAAATTTTTAAAAAGTGCAAGGCTTTGAGGACCACGTTATCCACAGTTTGGACGGTGAGTGGGAAATCCAGAGGAGCTTCTTGAGAGAGGGAGACTTTGGAACAGCCTCTGAGGATGACAGGGCAGACCAGCACTCCAGAGGGTGGCAACAGACCCAGTCTGGCAGGAGGGGGAAGTGAAATCCAGCAGTAGTTAAGAGCAGGAGCTTGAGTCAGGCAGCCGGGGGCTCGCCTCCCTGCTCCGCACCCTTGGGGAGAGGAACCTCGGGCAGGTGACTAACTTCTCACAACCAGGACCTGGTGATGGGAGGTGGGGGGATTGACTAGACCTATGCAGTCAGAAATTCTGGAGGTAGCACCCCATTTTAACCAGCCCTCTGGGGGAAGCTGAGGTGCATTAAAAAATGTGAAACTGCTGATCTCAGCCAACGGAGGAATAGATTTGAAGGATACAGGGGCTCCTCAGGTCCTCCAAGGACAGAACTACAGCAGGACCTTGAACACAGGCAGCCAAGACGGGAGCCCAAGACAACAGGAGCCTCCTCTCTCCTCTCCCCACCTCTGCCTTGCCTCCCCTGCAGCTGCAAAGCAGATTCTTCTGAGTCCCCTTCCTAGGCTGGGGGATGGGGGGGTGTCTACCACAGAGAGTGGCCCAACCAGGAGGCTCAATTCTTATTTAAGTCACTCTGGAAGCAGCTCAGTGGCCTTACCAGAGACAGACTGTGTCACTTCATCTGAGTCCAGGGGCTTTTCCCACTCCCACCCCCCACCCCTCAAGTGGATGGAAGTGAGTGTGAGTCTCCTATGCTTGGAATGTCAATCAGGTGCATGGGAGGCCGAGCTCAGGAAATGAAATTTAGGAGTTATAAACTTTGGGCGCAGTCCTACAGGGCAGTGCTGTCAGCCACATGCCATTAAAAAAG
This sequence comes from Mustela lutreola, assembly GCF_030435805.1. Lineage (NCBI taxonomy): Eukaryota > Metazoa > Chordata > Mammalia > Carnivora > Mustelidae > Mustela > Mustela lutreola. The sequence continues at coordinate 16,661,015 of NC_081291.1, forward strand.
CAGTCTAGGGCCCCACCACCCCAGACCTACGGAACCAGAAGCTCTCCGGTGGGCTTATCCATCTGGGCTTTAGCAAGGATGTGGCAGAGAACTGCTCTCAGGGTGGGCTCGGAGAAGGTGCAAAAACCCCACTGATCATTTCTATAACCTCATCTATCACTCCACTTCCTTAAAAGTCATAGTGAAATAAGCAGAAAAGACACAAGAGGAAAAACCATCGGGGGAGGGGGGTTGGCTCCCCTTGACTTTTCTTGCTTTAATGCAGGATGCCTAGCAAGAGCCAACTTCCCAATGCCATGGACTGGTGGGGCTGGGAGAGTCTGATCTTGACCTCTGCACTGTCGGGGAAACTGAGGTCCTAAGGAACCACATGCCACAGCCTATGTCTCACGTTCATTAGCAGAGGCAGGACAGAAGCTTGGGCCCCCAGGCTTCAACCCATCATGATGAAAAATGGAACTTCTCTCGGTCAAAGAGAAAAGTCACTGAGAAGACAGATAGAACAGAACCCTGTGAGACAGCTGCAGGAATAATTAAGAGCCATACAGAACCAGCCAATGGAGCTGGTGTAAAGGTTTTGCATCTACCGTGTCACCTTGTGGAATCCTGGGCCAGAATTATCAACTGAGTATCAAGCCTCAGATGCCACTGTTGTATTTAAGAGCTTTTCATAAACCGGGCAAGCCTAAACTCAAGGCTACCTCAAAATTAGAATATTCATAAGGCTTTCCTAAGAAAGGGAAGGAGAAGAGGTTTTGCAGAGCCATAGCAACAGAAAGCTAAGCCTCTAAATTCTCAGATTTAAATGGATCTGTGCTTTCACAGGTCCCACGGGGGAAAGTAGCTAAGACACCGTGGACAGAGCAGTGGAAATGACCTACTTTAAAGTCCGGCCTTTAAGAAACTACAAAAAGAAAAATATTCGTGGTAGTTAATGTGCCAGCCTTAATAAAAGGAAGTGGCAAGTCCATTCTGAATTAGGGTAGATCATCGTGGCATGTGTGGGTGTGGGATGCCGAAGGAGGTGAGCAAACAGCAAAAAAAAAAAAAAAAAAAAAAAAAGAACAAGGATAAAAGAGGAAGTGGACTGAACCCAAACCAAGAAATCTCTGGAGGCTTTCACTGCTGGGTTTTATCAAGTTGTAGATTGGAGGAGGGGTGTCCAAGAACAGTTGTGCAGGTTGTACCCTGAACACTGCTGGGTTGTATACAAATCCTTTTGGGATTTGTAATTTGATGTATGTATGTTCAAAGTAACCGACAACACATTCACTTAAAATTAAAACAAAACTGGGGCGCCTGGGTGGCTCAGTAGGTTAAGCCTCTGCTTTCTGCTTGGGTCATGATCTCAGGGTCCTGGGATCAAACTCCGCATCAGGCTCTCTGCTGGGCAAGGAGCCTACTTTCCTCTCTCTCTCTGCCAGGCTCTCTGCCTACTTGTGAACTCTGTCTGTCAAATAAATAAATAAAATCTTTTAAAAATTTTAAAACAAAACAAAACAAAACAAACCCCCAAGCCCCCAAAACTTGACTTGGGCTCTTTTCAAATAATTCATGTATTTTCTTTATAAAGTCCCAAACTTAGGAGATACAAGCAACCATTTCGAATCAGTATCCTGGAACAAAGTGATAGAACACTGTGAGTGACCAGATGGGCTCTAAGGAAGGAGCCCCAACTACAGTGTGGGGCCTTACTGCTTCTGGAGCCTGTCAAAAACTCTCCTTACTATTATTATCATTATTATTTCTTTTTAAAATTTCATCTTGTCTATTTCTGTCACTAATATTCTGAAAATCTCAGGGACTTTGATAATCTATTTCAAGATTTGCTTTCTTACCTCATTCCAAGACACCTCCATGCTTTATGGGACTAGGAATTGTCAGACCACTTCACCCTTAGACAACCTTCTCAAACGCCCACTCCTTACATGGTCGAAATCAAGCCAACAGAAATAGTAGTGGCCTCTTCACTTCCACGGGGAACAGGAGAGGAAAGCTGTTCGTCCCAAGAGAAACCAGTTTACCACAAGGATATCTGAAAATTTCTCAGCCACGCGACTGGACAGTGTGTGGGAGTAAGGCCAGGGCTATGCATGTGCCCAGCATCAGTCATGCGGCCCCGGCTGCACCCAGGCTCTGAGCCCTTCCCCCAACCTGCGCTGCAGCCATGCCACCGTGGGTAGGGCTTCTTTCCCCCTTCTGTGTGCCTAAACAGGTTGTGTCCAATGCAGCTGCCAGAGCCATCCCATTAAAACATCAATCCCTCCACTCCCCAGAACCTGCACTATTTCTCCACCTGGTGCCCCAATAAAAGGCAAAGCCCCACCCAATGCCCGCCAGCCCCCACTTAACGTGGCTCCCAACTCCACCTCTGCGGAGTGTCAGTCCCACCCCCTCCCCACTCCCTCTCACTCTAGCTGCTCTCCTGGCAGTTCCTTGGGCACCACTCTTGCATTTCTCCAGGTGAGATATATACTTAAAAATGGAAGTGCTGAATCAGAGCATCTGTGCATCTTCTAGATATTACCAAATTGCTCTACAAATGGATTTGTCCATTTACACTCCTGCCTACCTGACAGGAGAGGGCATGCTCTCCACATCATCTGTAGCACTTGCCTATTAAAGATTTGTAATCTTTACTAATCAGACAGGTGGGAAGTGTTAGCCCAATACTGTTTCCGTTTCTATTTTCTTGATTATGATGGAAATTCAGCGTATTTGCCTGTTTCTTGATCATCTGTAGTTTCTAGTCTGGAAATCTGCTGGGGTAAAGAAGAAATTTTAACAATTTAGTTTCTTAAAACGTTACCTCTGTTTGTTTGTTTGTTTTTTAAATATAATTTTCAGGAGTTGATTCTGGCAATGTTCAATTTTCTAGAAAATTATTCATTTTGTCTGAATTTCCAAATGTATTGGCATGAAAGTCACGCCAACTACTCTCTTAGATGGTTATTCTCTGTTTTATGTAGTTATATGTTTTGTGGTTGTGGTTGCTAATATTGCTTATTTATGCTTATTCTTGGTTGGTTGGTTTTTCCCCTTTATTGTCTTGCGAGAGGTGGGAAAATAAAGATCGAATAGCCTCAGGTCAGATTTTTGCCACCAAGTGAGTTATGAACTAAAGTTTCAGTTTTCAGAATCCTTTGGATTTCTGAATCGCGGACTGCATGGATTACAAATCAATGCTTTCATTTTCATTCAACTCTCGTTACTTGGTGATTTTTGTTCTGCTTTTCTTTTTAACTCACAGTGCATTTAGAAATATATTTTGCCATTCCCAAAAACGTGTTTTTGGAATTTTGGAAACAACAATAAACATGTTGTTTAGAATTTACACTAGGATGGTCTTTAATTCAATAAATTGCAGTCAGGGAATGCAGTCTGTGTGATACCATTTGCCAATAAGTCTATTAGGAACTTGCACACGCCCAGCTTTTCATCAAAGTTCCCAGCCAGTGAGCCATGAACGCGCTGTGGGTATGTCACAAGAGATGGATTTCTTCAGCCCTCCAGACAGATGGGTGGGGACAGATGGCTTACCCTAAGCAACCTCATCTGGGGTTCCTGGCAGTCAGCCTCTCAGTCCAGAAAGCTCACCTGGTGACCCCATGCGCAGTAAGCACATGACTTTCCTGCAGCTTCTGGGCTCTATGGTCATGAGCTGAGCCTGGGCAAGGAGGCGCCCTTCAGTGGACATTCACATCACCAGCAGAGCTCATGGCTGCCCATCAAAGACAAGGGGTCTACAGAATTATAGAAAAGGTCCCTCATATTCCAGGGGCCCTGGAGGTAGAGTACAGCTCCAGTAGAGGTTGGGGAACAGAGAGGCTCTGCTGGGGCTCCCACCGACACAGCTTTAGGCAACAGCGCTGACTCTCTACTTTACATTTTTGGTCACTTCTGCTCATTTGTGGCTAATGCGCCCTTTTACTGGCATCCAAGCCAGCCACGGGAGTCTGTTCTCACCATGTAATTATGATTTGTAAAGTAAAGCTGCAGCATTTTTTAAAATTCTTAGTATAAAGCGCTTGATGGCCTCTGATAGTTGTTCGTATTTCAGTATGACAAGAAATTTCAACATTACCTGTGTTCATGAAAGCGAAAGAACTGCTCGATTTCTCAAACATAATTTCAATATTGCAAAAGTTTGTCTGCTTGTAAATATTTTGCTTTAATTTCTATCCCCTGTGTAAGTGAATAAATTTCTCATTGATGGTGATGAGCAAGATTTTGAAATTGTTATCATCAAAACTCTTGATCTGCAAGGCGCCTAGTGGTCTCTAGCATTAAATACCATAAAGGCTTATGACTGTAGGGGCAGCCTCATTTCTCATTTAAAAATGGGAAAACACCTTATGTGTAGAACTGATTAAAAACCCAATATTTAATGTTTTATAATAATTATAATACAATTAGAAAAATAAATGTGAAAGTTAAAAAAAACCTATAAAATTATGATAATTTCTAATTACTTATATAATAGTGTTTATTATAACTATAATATAACAAAATGAGTATTACTTTTCTAATCATTCCTTTAAAATTAAACAGTTTTCTTCTTTTCTTACGGATTTCGCTTTAAGTTCTATTTTGATATTCTACTTCAGCATGTTTTTTTGGTTCATTTTTTCCCAGAATACCTCTTTCCCACCCTTTATTTTCAGCCTATGTGGTTTTCTTACAGTTCTGTGTAAGCAGTGCCGGGTAATTTATGTCTTTTGATAAATGATGTCAATCCAGGGACGCCTGGGTGGCTCAGTTGGTTAAGCAGCTGCCTTCGGCTCAGGTCATGATCCCAGCGTCCTGGGATCGAGTCCCACATCGGGCTCCTTGCTCGGCAGGGAGCCTGCTTCTCCCTCTGCCTCTGCCTGCCATTCTGTCTGCCTGTGCTTGCTCTCGCCCTCTCTCTCTCTGATAAATAAATAAAATCTTAAAAAAAAAAAAAAATGATGTCAATCCATTTACTTTTTCTATTTTTTGATTACCAGTATAATCAGAATGACCCTAGCCATCCTATTTTGTTTCAATTTATGAGCTTTTTTCCTTTAGCTCATCTTTAAATCTCTTTCCCTGTCTTTAATTTTGTTTGTTTCTCCTGTGTTATTTTGGAAGCTAGATATCCTACTTAATTCTCTTCACAGCTCCTCTTATGTTTTTAAATGTACATTTTTTAAAAGATTTTATTTATTTGAGAGAGAGAGAGAGAGAGCATGAGCAGGGGGGCGAGGGACAAAGGGAAAGGGAGAAGTAGACTCCCCACTGAGCAGGGAGCCGGAAGTGGGGCTCAATCCCAGGACCCTGAGATCGCAACCTGAACTGAAGGCAGATACTCAAACAACTGAGCCACCCAGGTACCCCTAAACATGCATATTTACAGATTTTCCCAACAGATTTTAAAATTATGTAATATTTTTATTTTCCGCCTAAACACAGCATAGATTTTTGTACAATTTTTTCACTCATCAAGCATCGCTTCCTTATATATAATCATCACTGCCTTGCAGGTTGTTTTTATGTTTGTTTTACATTTGTAAACAACAACAACAACAACCAAGTTTTCTCCCTTCAGCATTTAAATTTACCAATAGATTTTTATTTGATAGTTCTTTTATTGTTTGTAGATAGTAAAATTCCTTAATCCTTATATGTCTTGAGATCTCTTAAATTTGTCTTCACTCTTGATTGATAAAATAGTTGGGTATCAAACCTCAAAGTTAACTGTCATTTTATGTAAACACTTGGATGTTATTATTCCTTTGGTCATCTGCTTAAAAACCATCTTTTCTCTCTGACACCTTGGAAGAATTTCTCTGGACTATTGATGTGCTACGTTTCCACAATAACTGGTTGGGCATACTTTGTTTCCATTCAAGATGTACTTAGACATATTGCTGTGAACTACTAAATATAAAGTCTTTTTAAAAAAAGTCTTTTTCAATTAATTAATAATTAATTTCATCCTGAGTACATTTAAAGCAGCATAATTTTAGACACAAGTAACAGAAAAGCTAACCAAAATAACAACTTCAACAAAAAGGAGGGTCATTCTCTCATAAAACTGGAGGTCCAGAGGTAAGATAATGACATGACAATAACCAACCATGCTTAATGTTTTAAGATAAATCTATCTTAATAGATTTAGATATAATAACTCTAGATAGATAGAATAAATCTATCTGCCTCATTAGTTTCTTTTACCTTCTACACTCTTCTGGCTCAGAAAGAAATTATATGTTTCCTTTTCATTATGGGTATTTATACCTTCTGAAATCAGAAAAGCCAGTTTGAATATTATTACTAAGGGCAGCAGATGATGAAGCAATAGAATCAGTTTCACAAAATAAATAAATAAAAATCTTTAAAAAAAAAAAGAATCAGTTTCACAAACTTGACAATTAGATACTTCAAGCTACATTTCATAGCAATTATAGTAACATCTAAAGTCTAGATGTCTTGAAAATCTGTTAGAAATGCAAAGCAAGAATGACTTTTTATGATACAAGTTAAAGATGATCATGGCTAATGACTTTTCTCACCCTGTTTCTTTCTTTTTTTTTTTTTTTAAATATAATTTTTTATTTTTTATAAACATATATTTTTATCCCCAGGGGTACAGGTCTGTGAATCACCAGGTTTACACACTTCACAGCACTCACCAAAACACATACCCTCCCCAATGTCCATAATACCACCCCCTTCTCCCAAACCCCCTCCCCCCAACAACCCTCAGTTTGTTTTGTGAGATTAAGAGTCACTTATGGTTTGTCTCCCTCCCAATCCCATCTTCTTTCATTTATTCTTCTCGTACCCACTTAAGCCCCCATGTTGCATCACCACTTCCTCATATCAGGGAGATCATATGATAGTTGTCTTTCTCTGCTTGACTTATTTCGCTAAGCATGATACGCTTACTTATCTCACCCTGTTTCTTAACAGACAAAGGAGTAGGACCAATATTCTTGTGAATGTTTTCAACGTAATACATTATAGAACTGACCCTTGTACTTCCATAATGATTCATAACTTTGCCTTCTACAGTTGCTGAGAGGTGGGGCTGGTAGAGAAAGAGAAAGGGAAGAAGACTTTCTTAATTCTGATGTTTCTTAGAAAATTTTCACTGAAATTAATAAGAGGACCTAAATTCTCAAGATTAGGAGAAGAACTTCATTACTTCAACTTTTGAGCATATAGTTTTTATGTGTATAAAAACAGGGCTTTACCTTAAAATCCAATATACTTCATCCCATTCATTTTGGTCCATTATTCCAGCCTATTATAGGTTTTTGAATTTTAATTCTGTTCTTTTTTATTTTTAATTTTTTAAAAGTTTTTTTATTTTATTTTTTAATATTTTATTTATTTGTTTGTTTGTTTATTTATTTATTTATTCATGAGAGACAGAGAGTCAGAGACAGAGGGAGAAGAAGGCTCCCTGTGGGACTCAAACCCAGGACCCTAGGATCATGACCTGAGCTGAAGGCAGATGCTTAACCAACTGAGCCATCCAGGCAGCCAATTCTGTTTTTTTTATCATCACTTTTCACCCTCAATTTTGTGTCAGTTGCTATTCTAATAAAGCATACTTCTTTATTTTCAGACCCCCAGTCATGTATTTTATCCATTTTTAAAATTCATAATTATCCTTTTACTTGTGTGTTCTTTTTTTAAAATTTTTAAAAATTTTTTTAAAGTTCTTTTCAGTGTTCCAGAATTCATTGCTTATGCACCACACCCAGTGCTCCACGCAATAGGTGCTCTCCTTAATATCCACCACCAAGCTCATCCAACCTCTCACCCCCCTCCCCTCCAAAACCCTCAGTTTGTTTCTGAGAGTCCACAGTCCCTCATGGTTTGTCTCCCCCTTCCAATTTCCCCCAATTCACTTCTCCTCTCCATTTCCCCATGTCCACTTATGTGTTCTTGTAAATTAATTTTTTTTTTTTAATTTTCAGGTAATTGTAGATTCAGGGGCAGTTAGTCATAAGAAATAATGTGGAAAGATCTTATGTACTCTTTACCCTTTATGGTAACATACCATTTCCTTTATGGTAACATCAAGGAAAAATCAAATACAATACCATACCAGGACATTGATGTGGATACAGTCAAGATACAAAACCATTCCATCTCCACAAGGATCTGGTGTTCTCTTTTAAAGTCCCAACCCCTTCCCTCCCTATCCCTCCCTTACCCATAATCCTTAGCCTGGGCAACTGCTAATCTAGTCTCCATTTCTATAATGTTTTAATTTAAAGAATGTTATGTACATGGAGTCATACAGCATGTAACCTTTTGGAATGGTTTCTTTTACTCAGCATAATTTCCTTGAGATTCGTCCATATTGGGGTATCAGAGTTTATTCCTATTTACTGCTAAGTAGTATTCTACTTTACTGCTAAGTAGTATTCTACATCCACACTGTGGATGAGCCACAGTGTGCTTCCCATTCAACAACTGATGGCCATCTGAGTGCTTTCCGGTTTTTTGCTATCATGAATAAAGCTACTATGAATATTCATGTATAGGTTTTTGTATGAACCTAAGTTTTCCTTTGGGAATAAATGCCTAGAAATTCAAAAGTTGCACCACATGGTATTTGCATGTTTAATTTTTTAAGAAACTGCCAAATGTTTTTCCCGATGGCTGTAAAATTTTATGCTCTCACTAGCAATGCAAGGTCTGAGGACTGTTTCTGCATTGTCACCAGCATTTGATTTTGGCTATATGTAGTGATAGCTCATGATGGCTTAATGGGAAGCAACATTGAACATCTTTTCATGTGTTTTTTTTTTTTTTTTTTTTGCCATCTGTATAGCCTCTTTGTTGAAATGTCTGTTAATGTGTTTTGTTCTTTCAAAAATTGGATTCTTTGGTTTTCTACTGTTGAGTTTTGAGAATTCTTTGTATATTCTACATGTTAGTCCTGAGTTGCAAATATTTTCTCTACTCTATAACTTGTCTTTCACCCTTTGAAGAGACTCTTTTGCAGACCAAAAGTTTTTGACCTCTTTAAAGCTCAATTTATCATTTTTTTTTCTTCTGTGGATTGTCTTTCAGTATCAAGTCTAGAACTCTGCCTACCCCCAGATCCCAAAGATTTTTTTTTTGTAAAATCTATATTATTTTATATTTAACATTTAAGTCTATGATCCATTTTGAGTTGATTTTCATATAAGATATAAAGGTCCTTTTGTGTGGATGAAACAATTTGAGCATTAGTCCTTGAAAAGTTTACTCTTCCTCCACTGAATTGCTTTTGTGCCTTTGTCTACAATCAGTGGTTATATTTGTGTGGTCCACTTCTGGATTCTTTATTCTGGGTCATTTATCTAAGTGACTATATCTCTACTAACTCATGTAACATTGATACTGTAGTGATGCAAGTCTTGAAATCTGGTAAACTAATTCCTTCCACTTTATTCCTCATTTTCAAAATTGTTATAGCTATTCTAGTGCATCTTTCCTTAGAGCTATTCTAGTTCCTTTGTTTTTCCATATAAAGTGTAGGATAATCTCCTTCATATCTACAATAAACCCAACTGGAATTTTGAAAGGAAGTGCTTTAAGCCTGTATGTCATTTTGGGGATAATTGAGGTCATTATGCTGTTGAGCCTTCTAATCCATGAGCCCAGTAAGTCTCTCCATTTATGGAGATCTTTTTTGATCTCTTTCATCAGCATTTTATAGTTCTCAGCATATACATCCTGGGCATGTTTTGTTACTTATGCCTAAATATTTCATTTTGAATAACTATAAAATTGTATTGTACTTTTAATTTTTGTGTCCATATGTTCCTTGTTAGTATATAGAAACATGATTGAATTTTTTTTTGCTTATCTGGTATACTGCAACCATGTTGAGCTAACTTATTACTTCTAGGTGTTTTTTTCTTTCTTTTTTTTGGTAGATTCCTTGAGATTTCCTATGTACATAATCAAATCATCGACAAATAGGGCAGTTTATTTCTTATTTTTGGATCCATATATTTTTTATTTCCTTTTCTTGCTTTATTGGACAAAAGGTCCAGTGCAATGCTGAATAAGAGTGGTAAAAGTGAGCATTCTTAACTTTGTTCCTGACTTTATTGGAAAAGCATTAAGATATTTATCATTAAGTGTGACGCTAGCTGTAGGTTTTTTGTAGTAGCTCTTCATCATTTGAGGAAGTTTTACTTTATTCCTGGTTTTCTGTGTTTTTTTTCTGCATATGCATGTTGAATTTTGTTAAATGCTTTTCTGAATCTATTGATATGGTCATGTGATTTTTTTAGCCTATTAATATAGTGGGTTACATTGATTGATTTTCAAATATTAAGTCAAATTCATGTCCCTGCAATAAACCCCACTTAGTCATGATGAATAGTCATTTTCAAATATTGCTAAATTGTATTTGTTAATATTTTGTTAAGGATTTTTTAAGTCTATAATCCTTGGAGATATTGGCCTGTAGCTACCTTTTATTGTATTGGGCTTTTCTGGTTTTGTATAAAGGTAATTCTAGCAATATAAGATTATAGATGTTCCCCCCTTTTCTATTTTTTGACAGAGTGCATAGAATTGGTTTTAATTCTCCACTGAAATTATATGAACCTGGAAATTTCTTTCTTGGAGAACTTTTTAAATTATTGATTCAATTTCCTTAATAGTTATATGAATATTCAAATTATCAATTTCATATTGGGTGAATTATGATAGTTTGTGCTCTTGGAAGAATTGGTCCGGGACACCTGGGTGGCTCAGTTGGTTAAGCAGCTGCCTTCGGCTCAGGTCATGATCCCATCGTCCTGGGATCGAGTCCCACGTCAGGCTCCTTGCTCAGCAGGGAGCCTGCTTCTCCCTCTGCCTCTGCCTGCCTCTCTGTCTGCCTGTGCTCTCTCTCTCTCCCCCTCTCTCTCTCTGATAAATAAATAAAATCTTAAAAAAAAAAAAAAGAATTGGTCCATTTTGTCTTGGAAATTAAACTGATGTTTGTAGAATCATCTTTACAATGTTTGCTCTTTGTTAATCTTATTGGAGTGAGTCAATGGTATTGATCTTTTAGAAGAACTAGTTTTTGAATGATTTTCTTGATTGTTTATCTCTTTTTAATTTCTATGATATTTACTCTTTATTTCTCCTTGCTTTGGGTTTATTTAACTCTTCTTTTTCTAGCTTCTTGTGGTAGGAGCTTAGATACTTGATACTTGGTACGAGATTTCTCTTCTTTTCTAGTATAAGCATTTAGTGCTACAGATTTCCTTCTTGGCACTACTGTAGCAGTGTCCCAGATTTCAATACACTGTATTCCCTTTTTCCTTTAGTTTAATGTTTTTTTTTTAATTTTCCTAGAGACCTCCTTTTTGATGCATAGATTTTGTGAAAGTGTATCGCTTAGTTTCCAAATATTTGTTGATTTTCCTGTTATTTTCCTATTTTGATTCCATAGTGGTGGCCTGAGAACACATCCTGTATTATTTCAACTCTTCTAAATTTGTTGAGATTTGTTTTATGGCCTAGGACATATTTTCTCTGGTTGTTCTATCGGTTATTGAGAGAAGGATGTTGAGTTCTCCAATATAATTGTAGATTGGTCTTTTTGGTTTTCTTTTGGTCTTTGCTTTGCTTATTTTGTGGCTCTGATTTGGTACATACACATTTAGGATTTCTGTGTCTTCTTGCTGGAGTGTCCCTTTTATTATTCTGTCCTCTTTGTCCCTGTTAATGTCCTTCTCTGTCCTTGTTAATTTTCTTTCTCTGAACTCTGCTTGGACTGATATTAAGATAGCCAATAGTGCTTCTTTTGGCTGATGCTTGCATGATGTCTATTTTTCTGTCCTTTTACTTTCAATCTACATGTATTTTTAATGTATTGTTATATTAGAAGTGAGAGTCTTAAGAGAGCAGATAGTTGGGTCATATTTTTTAATCCATCATAGCTATCTTTGTGTTTTAATAGGTATGTTTATGCCACTTATATTTAATGTAATTATTAATGTGCTATGCCTGCGATTTATTTTATTTACTATTTTTTTCTATTGTTTCTCATTTCTCTATTTTCTTATCCTGCCTTTCTTGAGGCATTTGTACATTTTTCTAGAATTCCACTTTGATTTAGCCATGGTGCCTTAGAAGGTATCTCTTTTTGTACAGTTTTTTGTTTTTTGGTGGGTTTTTTTTTTTTTTTTTTTTTTTTTTTGGTGGTCATTCTAGTTACTACGTGATACATGCATAACAACACAGTTTACTGGTACTGACATTTCACCAGTTCAAATGACGTATAGAAACTTCCTTTAACTTCCTTTCATCCTTCCCCATTTATATTTAAATTGTCTTAAATATTTCCTCTACATATTTTAAACCACATCCAACAGTGTTACAATATCTGCTGTGAGCATCAAACATCATTTAGGAAACTCAAGATCAGAAGGAAAATGTATTGTTCTTACCCACATTTTCACTCTTGTCATTGTTCTTGGCCTCTTTTCAATGTTCTAAGATTTCTTATTTTATTATTTCCTTTCTGTTTACAGAATTGCCTTTAGTCATTCTCTTACAGTGCTCTGCTGGTAACGAATTCTCTCTTTCTTTCATCATATGTCTTGATTTTTCCTTCATTCCTGAAGGATATTTCCACTGGATAGAATTCTGAATTAATAGAGGATTGTTTGTTTGTTTTTGTTTTTATTTTTAGCCATCAAAAATGTTGTGCCACTCACCTGAGCTTTTATGATTTCTGATGAGAAATTCACTATCACTCTAGTTGTTTGCCCCCACAAATAAAGCTGCTTTCAAGATATTTTGTCTTTATGGGGTGCTTGGGTGGCTCAGTGGGATAAGCCTCTGCCTTTGGCTCAGGTTGTGATCTCTGGGTCCTGGGATCAAGCCCCACATCAGGCTCTCTGCTTGGCAAGGAGACTGCTTCCCTCTCTCTCTCTCTCTCTCTCTCTCTGTCTGCTTCTCTGCCTACTTGTGATCTCTCTGTCAAATAAATAAATAAAATCTTATAAAAAATATATTGTCTTTAAATTTCAGAAGTTTGACAATGATGTGCCTTGGTATGGATTTTGAGGGGCTTATCTTGTTTGCAATTTTCTCAGTTTCTTGAATCTGTGGATTTCAAACTAGGTCTTTTGCCAACTTTATAAAGCTTTCTTTATTCTTTATAAAGCTTTCATTATTTCTTTGAGTGCTTTTTTCAGCCTCATCTTCTTTATCCTCTGCTTTGGAACTCTGATGCTGTGAATGTTAGAATTTTTCCCCCCACAGGTCCTTAAGGCCTGTTCTTTTTTCTTTATTTCTCAGTCTATTTTCTCTTTGTGGTTTAGTATAGGTCATTTCTATTGTTTATTCTTCAGGTTCACTGATTTTTTTTTCCTCTGTTCCTTCCATTGTGTTGTTGAGACCTTCCAGCAAGGTTTTGTGGTTGTTGTACTTTTGAGTTCTGGAACTGTCGTGTAGTTCTTCTCTATATCTTCTATTTCTTTGCTGAGAATTTTTTTTAAAAGATTTTATTTATTTACTTATTTGAGAGAGAGAGATTACAGGCAGTGGGAAGCAGCAGGGGGAGCTTGCTGAGCAGGGAGCCCGATACAGGACTCAGTCCCAGGACTGAGCTCATGGCTTGAGCTAAAGGCTACCCAGGTGCCTCTGTTTGCTAAACTTTTTAAGTCTTTGATTAGATATTTGATTTATTCATACTGTTCAAGTGTGTACATAATTGCTCCTTGAAGCCTTTATATGATGGCTGCTTATAAATATTTCGGTGTTGGAATCTATTGATCATCATTTTTTTGTACAAGTTGAGATTTTACTGGCCTGTGGTGTGACAAGTGACATTCTAGTGAAAGCTGGACATTTTAAGTAGCATAATATAAGACTCTGGATCTTATTTAAATGCTCTATTTTGCTGTCTTCCTTTGACATTGCTCTGGTAGAAAAGAGCATTACCTTATTCTGGGCTAGAAGTCCAGATTTTCCTGGTCTCCGCCGACACCCAAAGGGGAAGAGGGACTCTTATACTGCCAGGTGGAACTGGGAATTTCTACTGGGTTTCAGTTAATACCATTCTGGATGGGAGGGGTGGGTGTGCCTCATTTCTGTTCTCCCACGCTGTCTCCACTGACACCACATTACCACTAGACCTTGTCACTGATGGGTGGTGGTAGAAATCTTGTCTTTGCACTAACTCTCCTCTGACACCACCCCAATGGGGAGAGGAAGGATGTTTTTTTTTACTGTTGAGTGGGAGTTGAAGTCCAGGTTCCTCACATTGTCTCCACTGACCCTACAGGAAGGAATGGATGAGCCTCATTCCACCTGCTGGGGATGAAAGTCCCAGCTTTCTACCTGAACTTCTCTGACATGACACCAGCTTGGGAGGAAGGGAGAAGTTTGGACAGTCTCGTTACACCCTGTGGAAGGTGAAAGTTTGTGGTCCCCACTGACCTCTGGTTGCATGGGTGGGGTTGGGGCCACAGCTTTTCTGTGGTATTTGGCCGAAGTAGAGTGTTTGATGCATAAAAGTTTTTCTGCCTGTCTAGTCCTTAGGCTAGGGAAAGCCAGCTTTTGTTGGAGTTAGTTATTTTTTGTCCCTATCTGTTGTCATTTCCAGGTTTCTAGCTTCTCCAGCACCCAGGGATATATGAGACACAAAGAAAAGCCAGAGAAGTCACCAGTGTATTGTTCCTTACAAGTCCTGAGGTCTCAAGCTTGTCTGCCTTCTCTGCAACTTTGAGAGTCTCCCTATATATATTTTATATATGAAGATCAGGGTTTTAGTCATACTTAGTGGGAAGAACAGGGAAAAATATTTTTGCTTCCTCTCCTTGGAAGTTTTTACTTATCTACTTTTATGTCTTTTCCCCCAAAGCTAAACTGTAAGACTAGACTGTAAGTTTGTAAACTTCTTGAATATTATTTTTTCATTTCCATCCAGCCTCTGACCTAAATTTTCCTGCATTGAGTCCACCGTGCCTATGAACTACTTCTGGTTTAGCCCCTCTTGTGTGTGCTTAAGCAACAGCTTCTCAGCTCCACCCCACTTGCCCACTCCTGGTTTTGTTGTTGCTTAACCCCTTGGCCTATTGCCACCACCCCCTCCTCTGGCAGAGCAACCAGCTCTTCCACTATAGGACAACATAAATCCACTAACAACAATTCACGCCAACCACATTTCCCTTTTTTAACAAAGTTACTCAATTGGTAAAACCAGGAATGATGAACCTCAGTGACAACAAGTTATTTGGCACACTTTCTGCTGCCTAGTATGTATTTTGGCATTTAGAGCTTAAATCATGAAAAATAGATTTAATTGCATTGGGTTGGATTGAGTATAGCCTATGGCATAGCTTAAAGGAGATATGAAGACTGGTTCAACACTGGTCTCTAACAATAGTTGATTAATGGGTTAATCTTACCCGGAGTGTCCTTAGGGGTAAGTTAAAATGCATCACATCATATGTGCTAGTCAGTGATTTGTCAGTTACTTGAATGAAGGTAGGAAAGTTGTACCTTACTGGAGTGGCAATGGGCACAACATTGGGAATGACAGCTAATGAGTTAAATAACAGAAACAGATTTCAAAAACATCTTGACAGACTGAAATAACTAGTCAAAACTAAGAGGATAAAATTGTAAGAGGAATAAATATAAGGTCTGCGTTTCAGAAGGGTAAGAACTAACCTTTCAAAAATGTCAAATGATAATAATAGCTAATGTTTGTAAGTTTGCAGCAAACATGACCCGTTTCATAAATTGGCATTATGTTGGAAAGTAACTGTACAAATGTTTCAATACTTATAAACTATTTTTTCCTCTTTGACACAGTAACTCCATTCCTAGGACTTTATCCCGGAAAAAAAAAATCTAAAAAAGAGGAAAATGCCAAATACAAAAAGAGGCTTATGACAGCACTACTTATAATAGCAAAAACCTAGAGACAAAGGTACAGCAACAATGATAATATTTAGTAATTTAATATGTATGTCAACCACATTGTGCAGCTTTTAAAAAGGGAGGAAGTTTTCAAAGGAAGGGATGTTATTCTAAAGACAATATAGCAACAGGAAAAGATCTTACAGTATGAGATAAAAACATAAGTGTGATTATTTCCTATTCTATGAGTACAGTTATCAAGTTCGATGTGCTTACGTATATTTTGAACAAGAATTATACAAAAACAGAAAAATGAAAGCAATCTCTGTGTTAGGCTAGTGTATTATTTTTTCTTATCTGATATCTATTATTGTAATAAAATATAAATTAATGATATTTAGCTGCACAAGGCAGAATGGGGGAGATCTAACCCTGTGTCAGCTTATGCTCATAAAATACCCAATACTCTTCATTGGCTATACATTGCAAGTTTAAATGGAGGAAGAGTCAGTTCCTAAAGACAGGAGTTATGCTGATAGAAATCTACACAAACAGAACTCTAGACATAGGAGGTAAAAAGTCTCCTACTTTGCCTTGATCATGTCTGGAGTACTGTATGCAAGTCTGGAGGCCATCATTAGATACAGTACATCTCTGCAGGGCTAGTCTTTGATGACATTTTATAAGAGGTGTGCTATCTTGGGGTGCCTGTGTGGCTCGGTTGTTCGGCGTCTGCCTTCAGCTCAGGCCATGATCCCAGAGTCCTGGGATCAAGCCCTGCATCAGGCCCATGCTCAGTGGGAAGCCTGCTTCTCCCTCTCCCACTCTCCCTGCTTGTGTTCCCTCTCTCAGTGTGTCTCTCTCTGTCAAATAAATAAAATCTTAAAAAAAAAAAAAAAAAAAAAGGTGTGATTTCTTTCTTCTGCCCACTCTGGAACCAGAATCTGACTGCCAGGACCAGTTCAATCCTAAATTGAAACAATATAAGGATAGCTTTCTACTACATATCAAAACACCAGTCATTTTTTTTAAAAACTGTGGTATTGGTATAAATACCGCAAAAAGTAGACAAACATATCAATAGACTAGAATACAAAGCATAGTAATAGATCCATAAATATAACATCATCTAATACATGATAAATGCAGCATTATGAACCAGTAAGGGGAAAATGGATAATTTTTTGGAGTAAGTCTCTTAACTAAATTCTTCCAAAGTTAACTTACCCCAGGAGGGTGTATTCCTGATTGGGATATTTCAAATGCTAACTAATATCTCTGGGATAGGGATTAAAACTAAATAATACACCACTATTTTACATGTTTAAAACCAAAGTGTTATAAATCCCAGACAACATAATAGCATTTTATTACCAGTGACCACAGGTGATACTTTCATTAGCTGTTTCAAATGCCTACAACTTAATGTCAGCTGGATTTTCACCAGCTTTGGTGCCAATCAAGCCAGGAAATCAATCCCAGTCTTCCCATTTCCCTGGCCTGTGCCCCTCCAGGCTTCAATTTCTATAGTAGTCAAGGTTCTTAGTTGTAAGCAATAAGAACAATTATAATTGATAAAGGAACAGAGAATTTTATTGAAAAGGTACCAGTGGGGATACCTGGGAAGCTCAGGTATTAAGTGTTTGCCTTCAGCTCAGGTCATGATCCCAGGGTCCTGGGATAGACCCCCGCATGGGGCTCTCTGCTCAGCAGGAGGCCTGCTTCTCCCTCTCCCTCTGCCCCTACTTGTGTTCCCTCTCTCGCTGTGTTTCTCTCTGTCAAATAAATAAATAAAATCTTAAAACAAAAATAAATAAAATTTAAAAATAAAGAGAGGATTAAGTTTAAAAAAAAGAAAAAAAGAAGGAGGAAGGAATAAAGGGCACCAGTGGCTGCCATAATTGATGAAGAGATGGGAATCCAGGCTTGGACAGAATCCAAGGCACATCCATTAGCTTGGTGACATGAATTCTCTACTTCTGAGACTGCCTAGCACTCGTTGCTCAATGAACTCCACCTAAGCACCACTCCCTCCAGATGGAAATGTCCAGACGGCATCATACGGTTCAGCCTAGGTCACATGCTCATTCACAAGATGTCAGAGAGTGAGAAGGGCACATTTCTCCCTGCTTTGGCTTCTCAAGCAGGATCTGAGTTATTTCTGAAAATACAAAGAGTTGCATACTGCGAAGCCAAAATAATAATTAGCAAAGTTAACTGCATTGTATGCCATCAATTATGTAACTTCTTTTCTCCTGAAGTCTCTAATGAGGTCACATGCTCGTCTTTCTCCCCAGGTCAAAGCCAATATTCAGAAAAGTATCTGATTAATATCTTTTATATGAAGAACAAAATACTGATAACGAGGTATAATGGAAGATGTATTAGTATCTGATAGAGCTTACTTCTGGTAGTATTTGACCTCAGACAAATTACGCAAACTATCTTAACCTTAAGTTCCTCATATTTAAAATGAGAATACTAGGGTGCCTGGGTGGTTCAGTTCGTTAAGCGTCTGCCTTCATGATCCTGGGGTCCTGGGATTGAGCCCCATGAACTGGGATCGAGCCCCATGTCAGGCTCCATGTTCAGTGGAGAGCCTCCTTCTGCCTCTCTCTTTGCCCTTCCCTGCCTTGTGCTTGCTCTATCACTCTCAACCTATTGCTCTCTCTCTCTCTCTCTCTCTCAAATTTAAAAAAATAGTAAAAATAAAAAGGCAAATGCAGCAAAGGCTCTGTCTGACTAATCTCTGAACATAACAGAGATTGTCCACTGTTTGAATGTCATCAGCTGTAGAGCTGACCTGGACAAGACCAAGGCCTCACCTAAATGGTGCCCTCCTGGGCTGACTTCATACTTATTCATTAATTTCTTAGCCCCTGTGTCTTGTTTTTGTGCGACTGCTTTGTTTTGTGTGACATGTATGAAGCCAAGTTCAATGCATAGCGAATTGTCATTGAGCTCAAAATCCTGAATCTGCTTGAAAATTATGTTAACCTCACTTTATGACTAAATAAAGCTGACGTTGTGGAAAGACACAACTTGTGTAGGGGCCTTTATAGCGTGCTCGTGACAAATAATGAAAATGGGGGGTACGGGTGCAGATGTAGGCAAGCAAATGAAATGAAATAGTCAAAACAAACTCATGAACATATAAGGATTTAGCATATAATAAGGGGTATTTCAGATCAGCTGATAAAGGATAGGTTATTCAAAAACTGGTTATACATTGGAGAGAAATAAAGTTCAGTTGTCCACACCATATATAAGAAAAAAATTCCAGATGGGTTAAATATAGAAATGTTCAAAATAAAACTCTAAGTACTAGAAAAAAAATATAGAAGAATATTTTTATTCCTTTGGTGTAGGGAGGCCTTACTAACTAAAACATAAAATCATGGCAATAAAGGGAGATAATCAGACACAATAAACCAATTTAAAAGGCAACAGAGCAGAAGAAAATATTTACGTTTAGCAGACCAAAGATTATCCAGTCTCATATAAGAATACCTCAACTTAAAGATGCCTCTTTAATTTGTCCCACACAGATCCTTAAAGCAAACAAACTACTTTATTTTAAGCAAAACTAAAATAAAATAAATAAAAAAGATTGGTTCCAATAGTGAAGGAAAATATTGGTGGAGCAGCTATAGGGCATCATCAGGCAAATTAGAAAAAAGTTATTTCTTCTAAGGAGCCACAGTTGGCATTCAGCATAATGAGCAGAGTCTAGGCTGTATCTCAGCTTCCAGTAGCATCCCAACTACACATCCATTCTCAAAGGTCCTGAATGACTATGTTGCATTTACCAACAAATTGTTCATTTTGTCTTCTGTGAAATTATGATATAGTAAAAATATAGATATTTCGTCTTCCTCCTGGCTTCTGGTCAAAGTTTTTAAACGCCTTGTAATTTCCTAAGTGATAAGAAAGATGAGAAAGTATCTTTTGTTATAACATTTGATTTTTGTTCCCAACTCCTGAAATAGTTCAAGAATGATAAAGCTGAAAGGAGCATTTTTGTTATTCATAACAAACCCCTTTCAACCACACAAGCGCATGGTAATGATGTGACTTTGGGAAAGCCTTTAAGGATGGGGTGATGATTGCCAGGGAACCAGCCATGATTCCCTGGATTAGAAGGTTGGAACTTTTTGTCCAACCTTTCACATACCTTCTCTGTTCTCCTTCTCACCTTAATTTCTGGGAGGAGAGAGGGGCTGGAGATTGAGTTCAATCACCAATAGCCAATAATCTAATCAATCGTGCCTTTGTAAGAGAGTCTCCTCAAAAACCTTAACCAAAAGGGTTCAGAGAGCTTCTGTGTTGGTGAACCCATTGAGCTGCTGGGAGGGTGGCACATCCCAAGAGGACATGGAATCTCCACAACCCTTCCCCCATACCGTGCCCCATGTATCTGTTTCATCTGGCTGTTCCTGAGTTGTATCCTTTTATAATTAACAAATAATCTAGTAAGAATTCATTTTCCAAGTTTTATGAGCTGTTCTAGCAAATTGTTGAACCCAATTTGCAGTTAGTATCTGAGGTAAAGCAGTCTAATGAACTACCTGAAGGATCTGCCCTAACTTCAGGTAGTATCAGAATTGGGTTGTAGGACACCAAGCTGATGTCTGGAGAGCACAGGAGAATTGATTGGTGTGGCAGGGGGGGGACTCCCACACTTTTGGTATGAGAAGTATTCTGTAGGAAGAGGAAACTGGGCATTCCTTTATTTGAAGTGTTGTGAGCAGAGTACAAAAAATGCTTTTCTTTTAGTCTTCCTCAGGATTTTCAAGGACAACATTTCTTTGCTTCTGTTTAGTTTTTGTTTCACTCTATGTTACAATCTGGGGGATGCAGCTAAAATAGTGCTTAGAGGCAAATGGATAGCATGAAACTCCAATAACAGAAAAGAAAAATATGTCTCCAATCAAAGACCTCAGCCTACACCTTAAGAAACTAGAAAAAGTTGAACAAAAGTAAACCCAGAGTAACAGAATAGAGTAAACAGTAACAGAGTAAACAGAAGAAAGAAAATAATTAAGATAAGAGCATAAATCAATGCACTAGAAAACAATAAAAAAAAATACAGAGAAAAATCAATGACAAACTAGTTCCTTGAGGTCAGTAAGATTAATAAAACTGGAACTAGACTGATTGAGGGGAAAAAAAGAAAGAAGACATGAATTACCAATATCAAGAATGAGAGCAATAATATCACTACAGACATCACAGATAATAAGGGAATATTATGAACAATTTTATATGAGTAAGTTAAACAACTTAAATAAAACAAATTATCGGAAAGACACAAACAATCAAAGATACCTGAAAAGAAACAGATAAATAGAACAGCACCATAACTATTAAAGGAATTGAAACCTCAGCTAACCCCATAAAGAAAACTTTAGACCCAGATGGCTTCAATCCCAGTAGATATTTAAAGAAAAAAATAATACCAATTCTTAGCAAATTCCTTTATAAAATTGAAGAGGAGAGAATACTTTCCACTCATTCTGTGAGACTAACATTACCTTTATACCAAAATCATACAAAGACACTGTAAGAAAATGACACATTAATATTTTCTCATGAATGTAAACAAAAAGCAATATGACCCTAATCATAAATTGAGACCTTACTCTTCTAAAAATACAAGAAATCTAGCATTGTTGAGTGTCCTTCCAACTGTGATTCAATCCTGTCTCTTTCCCTGGAAGGCATCCTTCCTGAGGACACACAGTAGTTCTTCCCTCCTCACAGCCTCTCCCTCAGTCCTCAGCACTTGCTGACCCATTACTACATAGATAAAACATTGAATAATTTCATGAATTATTTTAGAGAAAAAGTAAGAGGAGAAAAATAATTTTGTATGGGAGAAGAGGGAGGAAATCCATATGGGTTTTGTACAGATAGAGCCAAGGGAAAATTATAGATGGAAGAATGTATAAAATGGTTTCTGTGGCATCTCATACGTAAAATGATTTCAGTCTTTGAAAATGACATGGTTGGCGTTAAATCTTTATTGAATGTGCAATATACACTGGTTCCTCACTGTTGAGGTTGAAGATGATAACTTCCTCTCTTCATTTAATTATATTTGGTGAAAGAATTCAGAGACTGAGATTTAAACACATTCTACTTCACGTGCATGGCCTTACAACTGGGCTCATCACAAGAGGGATTGCAGCTGAAGATACACTAGAGTCCAACCAACAGAACTTTTTTTTTAAAAGATTTTATTTATTTATTTGACAGACAGAGATCACAAGTAGGCAGAGAGAGAGGAGGAAGCAGACTCCCCACTGAGCAGAGAGCCCAACATGAGACTCGATTCCAGGACCCTGGGATCAATGACCTGAGCTGAAGGCAGATGCTTTAACCCACTGAGCCACCCAGGCACCCCCAGAACTTTTCTTAAAACCCTGACTTTGGCCATCTAGCTCTGGGCCTTAACATCAAAGCAGAGGAAAGCCAGAGGAAGTGACTCATTTCTGCTTGAATTAAGTTGGAGCCTTCTAATGAGGAAAGCCAAAATGCACATCTCCTTGCTCTGGTGTGTAAAGTCTATGTAATTTAGCACTTAGGACCCATCTGGATTTGAAACCCATAATCAAGCACTGAAGCTGGAGTGGCTGGGGACGACTAGCAGCATTGTGGGCCATATTATGTCACAAGAAAGTGAAACCCCATGAAAATTAAACATCAAAATGCTTCCTTCCAGTTTCCTGTGGAATGTGGATTATGGTCATAGGTAGGCATAACTAGAATGGAGCTGGAGAAAATGTTATTAAGAAGGCACTTCAGAATATTTGTAAGAGCTAACTTCTTTGAATGAGAACCCATCCTGTTTCCATGGTGACCTACTTGGCATCGATTCCAAGAATCCATGGGTCAGAAGAGTCCTTGTCTTCTTTAACACACAGGACTCCAGGGAAGCCTTTTCAGATCCACTCCCCTCTTTTCCCCCAGTAGCCCAGGAGTTTCTAGAGGGCAGGAGTCTGTCGTACTCAGCTTTGTCACCTTGGCACTTGACCCAGAATAGCTGTTCCCTGAAGGTTTGGCGAATTAGAAACATGCATCTCATTCCATAGTATGAGCTCCAGGAACTGCTAACAGTACTCCAGTGATATGTTCAACATCTGCCTCCCTGACTAAACTGTGAACTTCCTGGGGGCAGAAACTCTGTACACCCATGCTCCCTGTATTCAAAATCATGTCTAATACATAGTTAGTACTCAGTGCGTATTTGTTGAATGGCTGAATGTACAAGTGAATGAATGAACCCTAATGAACCCCCCTAAATTTGATTTATCCATTATACCTCAATAAAGCTGGAGTGGAAATGAGTCTCCTTGTTTCTGACCAGTAGACTCATTGTTTTGTTATTTTCTTACATACTAGAGCTCAGCACCTGGGGCATCGGAAGTGATTTTTTTTAGTACAGTGCCTCTCAAACTTTGGTGTGTATCAGAATCATCTAGAGGCCCAGGTTCTTTGAAGCAAGATAGGCCTTTGTAGTTTTACTAAGATCCCCAGGTGATTCTAGTATGTACCCAAACAAGAGTTAACCAATGATTCGGTGTCATGCTTCTCAACATTTTCCATGCTGTACCATCATAGAAGATGATAGTTACTCAGCATAGTAGAGTAAACGAGGTGAAGCTACTCGCAGCCAGAACACTCAGCCTCTTGGTCCACCCAGCATTCTTTCCTTTATAGGGTATACCAGTTGGAAAGCTCTGCCCAGCCTTGATAATCAAACAGCAGTTGGGGACCAGCAGCTTCCACCAAGAGCTTGTTTCAAATGTGAATCTCGGACTCTCTCCAGACCCGCTGAAGCAGAAACAGCCTTCTAACAAGATCTCCCGTGGATTCCTGTGCATAGCCAAGATCAAGAAGCACTCACCTTAACACCCCTAACCTTGAAACCCCAACTCCTCTCTGACCTAAACAAACCTTATATATGTCCAGGAAAAGGCATGACTCCTTCCTCCCTGCAGTTGACTCACAGACACAGGGGAAGTGGGGCAGAAATCTGCTGAGCTCAGCTACAACCACTATTCACACTTGAGGTGTGTGTGTGTGTGTGCACGCGTGCGCGTGCATGCATGAGCACACACTTGCGAAAGCACGCCCGTGCACACATGCATATGTTCCATTCCTGTCAGGGCGCTATTGAGTCAGAGTGTAATCAGTATAGTCTTAGATGTTTAAAAAACTCAAGATGCTAAAAGATGCTGAAG
Organism: Mustela lutreola; assembly: GCF_030435805.1. Taxonomy (NCBI): domain Eukaryota; kingdom Metazoa; phylum Chordata; class Mammalia; order Carnivora; family Mustelidae; genus Mustela; species Mustela lutreola. Next base: position 16,685,113 of record NC_081291.1, read on the forward strand.
AAAATTTCAAACTGACCCTTAAGCTCTCTGCAGTTGAGCTGACACCCAGGACGAAATTTTCTGCTCCATTCTTGCTATGGTGAATTTAGTTCATTCATTCACTCATTTCATTCATTGAGCATCTATTCTGTACAAGGCAAAATGTATTTACTTGGCACCAGAAAGACAAATGTGAAGCAACACTTCAGATCCTCACTCAACCCTCTGACCATAACATCTCATCCTCCCAATTCATATCACATACTGTACCACACTAACCATCTTAAAATGCGCATTTCATTGTGTCACTCCTCTGGACCAGATCCTCCCACAGCACCGACCTTTGTTATTTTATAGCCTATCTCCTAGCCTATTCCTAATTAAAACCATCAGTCCCTGCAATTGGTCATTCACTGTCCCCCAAGCGTGCTGAGCACTCTGCGGCTACAATCTGATTGAGTTGGGTCTAAGGAGAGACCTGAACATCTGTTATTTCTGTAGCATTCCTTGTCTGGGGCTGAGAATTGCTTATTAAGCAGATCAGAGACTTGACCCTTGTCTTTTAGATACTCATCGTCCAGCAATGATACAGGAAATTGTGTGACTCAGCACAGTGTTGACATCAGCATGGGTGGGGCTGACTCTAGACAGGTCCTCCAGGAGGCTGCCCAGAAGAGAGCACACCTAGAATGGTGTTTAGATGAGAGGAAGAAAAGCACTCAGGCAGGAGACATGGTCTGAGCTGCATAATAACTTCAGAGACCTGGAGTGGGTTTGGTGTGGCTGGGGCTCATGTGGGGTAGTGGCAGAAGGGGGGTAGGGAGACAGAGGGCCAGATCTCAGAAGGTCTGCTTCCACATGAGAGAATATGATTTTAAAAACATAGTGGGGCATGGGAGAGCAGCATGGAGGATTTTAATCTGGGGAATGGGAATCTGGATCTGAACCATAGTCTCGAATGAACAGTCTGGAGGTTTGACAGAACACGTGAGATAAGACAGGGCTGGAGGCAAGGGCGTCCAACTGGAGAAGGCTGGTTGGAGAAGCCACATGGGAGTTCAGTGCACTGCAATAGAAGGAAAGCTGTCAGGACGTGGCTCTGTCACCAGTGGCCATGCAGCCTTGGTCTAGTGATACCATTTCTCAGGGCCTCAGTCTCTAGCTGTAACATGGGCGGGTTCCATCACATAACCAGAAAAGTTGCTCCCCGCTCTACTGCCCACAGTGTGGTGAAATTAAGTCTGAGAGACCGTTTTTTTTAAATTATGGTAAAATACACATCACATAAATTTCCCACTTGAGCCATTTTAAGTGCACATTTCAGTGGCGTTAAGCACACTCACAATGCTGGGCAGTCATCAGCACCTCCTTCTCCAGAACTTTTTCATCTTCCCAAACTGAAACTCTGTCCCCATTAGGCACTAAATCCTCATTTCCTCACCCCCCTGCCCCTAGCACCCACCATTCTACTTTCTGTCTCTGTGAATTTGACTGTTCCAAGACCCTCATGCTAAGTGGATTCATATCGTATTTGTCCTTCCGTGACTGGTTTATTTCATCAGTGTAAAGGCTTCAAGATTCATCCATTTTGTAGAATTTCCTTCCTTATTAAGGCCAAATGATATTCCACTGTATGTATAGACCACATTTGCTTATCCATTCAGCTGTTGATCAACACTTAGGTTGCTTCCACCTTTGCCTATTGTGAATAATACCACTTGAACATGGTTATACAAATGCCTGTTTGGAGCAAGTCCTACTCTCATACTTCTTTGAGTGGAATGACTGGATCATATGGCAATTCTACATTTAACTTTTTGAGGAACCACTGTGCTGTTTTCCACAGAGGCTGCAGCATTTGACAGTCCCATCAGCAGTGCATGAGGATTCCAACTTCTCTACGTCTTCATGGACAGGTGCTATTTTCTAGTTCTTTAATAATACTAGAAAATAGTATTTTATTTGTAGAGGTCCTACACCTGTACTCTATACCCTCTGTACCTCATTGTGGTTTTGACCTGCATTTCCCTAGTTATTAGTGATGTGGACATCTTTATAAGTACTTACTACTCATTTTCTATTTTGGAGAAATGTCTATTCAAGTCCCTTACCTACTTTTAAATTGGGTTGTTTGATTTTTTTTATTGTTGAATTGTAGGAGTTCTTCACATATTTTGGATCCAAATCTCTTATCAAATACACGATTTACAAATTTTCTCCCATTCAATGGGTTGCCTTTGCATTCTGTTGATGGTGTTCTTTGATGAACAAAGTTTTTAATTCTGAAGAGATCCAATTTGTCTATGTTTTCTTTTGTTGCCTGTGTGTCAGATCAAAGAAGTCACTGCCAAGTTCAATGGCATGAAGTTTTCCCCCTGTTCTCTTTTAAGAGCTCTATAGTTTTAGCTCCTACACTTACGTCTTTGATCCATTTTGAGTTAACTTTTGTAAATGGTGTAAGGAAAAGGTCCAGATGTATTCTTTTGTATATGGAAATCTAGCCACCATGATGAAAATACTGTCTTTTCCTTACTGAATGGACTGGCACCCTTATTAAAAATCTTTTGACCATACATGCATATCATACTCTATTCCATTGATCTTTATGTCTGTTTTATGCCACTGTTTTGATTATTGTAGCTCCATAGAAGTCTGAAATCAGGGAGAGTAAGAACTCTAATTTTGTTCTCTTTCAAGCTTGTTTGGCTGTTTAGGATTCTTTGAAATTCCATGTGAATTTTAGAATGGATTGTTCTCTTTCTGCAAAAAAAAAAAAAAAAAGAAAAAGCTATTGGGGTTTTGATGGGATTGCATTGAATCTATAGATTGCTTTAGTATTCATATCTTAGCAATATTAATTCTTCTAATCCATGAACATGGGATGTCTATTTATTTTGTCTTCTTTAATATCTTCCAGCAGTATTTTGTAGTTTCAGTGTACAACTATTTTATTCCTTTTGATGCTATTATAAATTAAATTGTTTTCTTAATTTCCTTTTCAGTCTGTTCATTGTTGCTATATAAAAATGCACTGTGTTTTTGTGTATAGATTTTGTATCCTACAACTTTGCTGGATTGATTTATTAGTTCTAACAGGTATTTTTATGGAATATTTAGGGTTTTCTATATGTAAAATCATATCATCTGGGAACAGAGATAATCTTACTTCTTTCTTTCTGTTTTTGATGACTTTTGTTTCTTTTTCTTGCCTAATTGCTCTGGCCATGATTGGCAGTATTATGTTGAATAAAAGTGGTGAAATCAGGCATCCCCGTCTTTTCCTAATCTTAGAGAAAAAGGTCTCAGTTTTCCATGGCCTGAAAGACTTTTTAATCTATTCCGGGAGCTAAAGAACTTCAGAAGTTTGCGAAGTTGGAGGTCATCTTATTAACTTAATTAGCAGTAATGTGGAGCAATCAGAAAAAAAAAAAAAAGAGAGAGAGAGAGAGAGGAGATAGAAAGCATCTGGCAAATATAATGCATTGAGTGTGTTACATATACTTTTAGCTTTCCATAGGTGTTAAATACATCGCAAAAGAATGAAAAATAAAGCAAGGTACTAGGAGAGGCCAAAAGTTGACTGAGTATCACTGAATAAAGAGGCTTTGCCCCATAAATGACTTCCTAAGGAGACTCCAGGCTTGATTTTAAGCTAGAACAACAACAAAACCTAGCATTTAAAATCAGAAGCCTTGGAAGAATGAAGGAGGACTTCAGGGACCGATCCAGGCTATGCCTATTCCAGAATGAGTCTCCCTCTGGGGTCCTGGCCTTAAAAAGCTGTGCAAAAGTACCCTTGCCACATGTGTTGAAAGAAGGAAAGTTGGTCTAAAAATACTTAAGAAGGAACCGAAACATTTCAGAGAAGGCAGGGCTTAAGAGCCAGGAACAAAAAGAGGAAGGTAAAATTCTAGTTACAAAAAAAGAGGAATGGAAATTTAATTTTCTTACAAAGAAAGTCCAGAAGCTTCCCCCTTTTCCCTGACAACTCCATCAAAAAAGGGGAAAAAATAGTCAATGGGAAACAGCTCTGAAAAAAATAAGTCTCTGCACCATTACAGTTGAGAATTCAAGCAACCTGACCTGAAGAGCCAGGCAATTTCCCAATTACAGGTGTGTCAGAAATGAAAGGGCTTGTCTCGAAAATGTTCATCTTTCACATCTCAAGGAAAGGGGCCTCTGAAGCTCTCCCAGGGTCACAGAGCTAACAGAGGTCAGAGACAGTCTGGAAAATCACTTTGGACATCTGTCCTGTGTTCTTTTCATTGGACCCCCATCAATATAATGTAATCATTGCATTGAATTAGCATCTCCCCCTGAGTTTTCCTCAGTGACAGATGTACATCCAAGACCATGGTTCTCAGAGTGAGGTACCCACACAGCAGCACCAGCAGCACCTGGGAACTTGTCAGAAATGCACATTCCCAGCTCCAGCCCACACTCATGGAATCAGAAACTCTGGGGATGAGGACTGGTCTTAAAAAGCCCACTGGGGAATTCTGGTGCACTAAGGTTTGATAACCACTGGCAAAGAAGTAATATTCCTTTTATCCATTGCAATAGCATAAGTAATAATCAGCATGTGTGTCACAATTTACAAAAGAGCTTTTTAACTGCATTCTTTTTTATTTGATGGTGTGGCCCTCTTAAAATATCTGTGAGAGTAGAGTCCAATACTGATATACCTATTTCATGACCTCAGAGATGAGATGGAAGGAAGATAACCAAATTACTGGGGTGGCAGATCTGGAGAAGGCAGGGCTCAAACTGCAACAGACTTAATAGTTACTCCAAGGCACTCCCAGATAAAACTTACCTCTTATCACTTCTAGATAAAAGATTATCAACTAGGGCATCCTTTTAGAGCATTCTTAGAAACATATAATGCTGGGTCAATGGTGTCATTGTCCAGAAGAAGAAACAATAATACGAAGAGCTCCCATTTTCTGAAGACTTACTGTCAGGTTGGAAGCTGAGTCTCAGAGAAAAGAAGTTGCCTTCCCAGGATCACCAGGTGGGCCTGGAAAAGCCAGAATCAGAACTTCATCTATCCATCTCCAGAGTCTTTATCTGTTCAGGGAGTCTGCATGGATCATCCTTTCATCCAGATGATGAAGGGACAGCACTGGACCCCATAGTCAGTGTTCTCAACTATGTATCTAGTGCCCTGACTGTTACATAAAACATCTTTTCTCTAGACCAGTGGTTTTCAAACATTAGTGTTCATCAGAATCACCTGTAAGGTTTGTTTCAACATGGATCAACCTACCCCAAGAGCTTCTGGTTCCATAGGTTCAAGTGGGGCCCACGCAATTCTAACATGCTCCCAGGTGATGCTGATGCTGCCAGTCTGTGGACCACACTTGGAGTCGTGAGGCCCTAGACTCTAATTTGAAGATCTATCAGGTTGATATGGCAAATGACTAAGAACTGAAGTTCAGAGTCCAGTATCTTCACTGTTACTCCCAATCAATAACATACACACAGTCCGGCCATTTTCTTTTTAGCAGCTCATCCACATCCATCTCTCCAGTTACCTCACACCAGGTAAATCTTATAATGGCCTCCTAGCTCAACTACCCCGTAGATTTGTTTGCCCTCAATCCATACTGCTCACCTCCATCAGAATTTACCTTGCCAAAACTCTAATTCATTTAAGGCAGTTTTGGGGTAACAAATCTCTTCCTTCTTGTTGCCTAAAACTCTTGAACTTTTCATTCAAAGTCTTCCATGACTTCTATGAGTCAACTTAACATTTTAGCTTCATCCCTAAGGTCTTCATCACATACTTCATGCTGTCACACTTTCTCTACCCGTAACTGTGTTCATGCCATTTACTCTACCTGAAATGTCCTCCCTCATCACCTCCCAGGATTTAAATTCTTCAGAGCTCATTTCAGACACCCTTTCTTCCATGAAGTCTTTCATGAAAACCCCTGTCAGGAGGTTCTCCCTCCTCTGAGCTCTGCAAAACATGGAGGTCTACATCTGTGGCCATTATCCCATGTTGCCTTGTATTAAAATTTCCCTAGCTCACCATATTTTCATCCCCTTAAGTACAGAACCTTATCATGACTTATGCATCTTTGGATTTCATTAGCATAGCATCCAAAATACTTTATGTGCTCAGCTAGTATTTGATGAATGAATGCATAGATTCTATTTCTAGTCGTATTTGTATTTATTTCAAGTGAACCATTAATTGCTCCTGATAGGGACCTAAAGAATAAATAATGAGGGCCAGTGCAAAGTCATTACCAAACATAGAAGACAATTTATTGAAAAAATCCTACAGGATGATCATTACATATTGTAATACTCATCCATCTGACTTAAAAGCCAGCTAAATATTGGCCATGTTAATGAGTGAAAGAGGAAAAGACCGTAAAATATGAAAAGTGCCCAGCTAGCCTCCACATCCCCTTGAGCCCCAGGTAATAAATAAGACCCTATGATAATACCTTTGAACACTAAAATTTCTGGTTCTGTTGACAGTGAAGCAAGAGCTGAGAGAGAAGTCTACAGAGCCCTTGCATCTGGCTGCCACAGCTTTTGAGAACAATGATCTTTCTTCTCTTCTGCTAGTCAAATCATAGTCAAATTGGTGGCCTCTAACCATATAGAAAAGGGAAACCTTATATAATCCATACAAGGAGAAGGATTCTGGGAAATGTTATCTCTTGCTTCTGTTGTACATGTTCCTGTTCAAAAACCTTTACAATTTCACATTAGACTTAAACTCCTGAACAAGGCCTTATACAGTCCTATCTCTTCCAACCTCATAAATCTTCGTATTACACTTTGTGCTCTGGGCTCACTGGCCTTTTTTCAATTCCTTGAAAATGGTGATTACTGATCCAGATGTATTTGAAACTTTACTTTATTCTTTGGTTGTATCTTTTCTGCTATAACAATATGGAGATACACACACACACACACACACGTATATATACATATGTATGTATATATATCTAAATATATATAATAGATATGTATGTATATATACGTGTGTGTGTGTGTATACACATACATATACAAATATACAATATACCTCTAAAAACACAAATCCAGGCTCTAAAACAAGCATCTCTGGAAACCAGAAGTAGAGCAAAAAACCAATGTGGTGAGTAGAGTTAAACCACAAGCTTGTTGGGCCCAGGTCCAAAAATGGGCAATGCCAGCCAGGAGAGTATCTTCTTAAAGGTAATAGGTACTAAAAATGTGTGCTTGAGATAGGAATTGGAACCCAGGCTAACTCCTAAAATCAAAGGTGGAATGAAGCTCTAGAACTCCTGACAGTCATTGCCCACACTTTCCTAGGGCTACAGTTGTACAGAGCAGCAGGCTTAAGGAGACAGGAGGATGAGACATCCCCTGGAATCGAGGCACTGAACCAGACCATCTGCTGTTCTACCTCCAATATTCTCTCAGGGCCAGTGCTTTGAGCTTCCACTTCCACTTTGAGGAAGACCACCACAAAGTAGCTGGAACAAGGAAATATAAGCATAAGGAGGAAGACTGAATATTCTTTTATCCAAAATGAGATTACAAGTAAAAATCCCACAATTCATGAAGAAATCAGATGGTAATAAAGACAGCCAAGGCTTATCACTTAAAGTCAGAGGCTAGAATGAGGTTCTAGGACTCCTGAGGGATAAAAATACACCCAAATGTCTAACTCTAACAGAGACTACTGTGTGCCTTCTAAAGGCTCTCCTTCCTTAGGAACACCATCTTGCTTAGTAACAAAATCCTGGGCAATGCAATTACAGCCAAGCAAGAAATGACTTTTCACAGCTTCCCATGTTACTAGGAATCACCAAGTCTGGCCATTTAGAAGTGAACAGAAGCATTATGTAGAACTTCTGCAAATTCTCCTTCAAAATAAATGGAAGAGAGCCATTTTTTTTTTTTCTCCTCACTTGCTCTTTCCGGCTGTTTAACTGTGGACATGGTGGCTAGGCACACTTTAGCCACCAAGCAACCTTGAGGATAGAAGGTTTGTGCCAGAATGGGAAGGGCAGTAGAAAAAGGAGAATTGATAATAAACCTCAGTATTGCTAAGATGGCAGTATTCCCCACACTGAGCTACAGATTCAACCCCTGTGAAATTCCAGCTGATGTTCTTACAGAAAGTGACACACTTATCACAGAAATTGACATGGAAGTGCCAGGGACCCAGGACTGTCAAAAAAATCTTGAAAAGAAGAATAAACAAAGTTGGAAAACTTGCACTTACTGACTCAAGAACTTATTACAAAGTTTGGGTCAGGCAATATTTTCTTAGATATGACATCCAAAGCACCAAGAACTAAAGAAGGACTTTTGTGCTGCAAAGGACACCATCAAGAAAGTGAAAAGACAGCCCACAGAGTGGGAGAAATACTTGCTCATTATATATCTAATAATATATCTTGGCTTCAGCTTAAGTCACGATCTTGTGGGTCTTGAGATCAAGCCCCCTGTTGGGCTCCATACTCAGTGTGAAGTCTGCTTCAGATTCTCTCTCCCTTTGCCTCTGCCCTTCTCACTCTCTCTCTTTTTCAAATAAATAAAAAATCTTTAAGAAGAGAGATAGAGGGGCACCTGGTGGCTCAGTGGGTTAAAGCCTCTGCCTTTGGCTCAGTTCATGATACCAGGATCCTGGGATTGAGCCCCACATTGGGCTCTCTGCTCAGCAGGGTGCCTGCTTCCTTCTCTCTCTGCCTGCCTCTCTGCCTACTTGTGATCTCTGTCTGTCAAAAAGAAGAAGAAGAAGAAGAAGAAGAGAGAGAGAGATGTATCCAGAATACATCTTATATGAACACCTACAACCAAATACTAAAAAGATAAGCAACACAACTAAAACATGGTCCAAGGATATGAATAGGCACTTCTCCAAAAAGATACAAAAATGGCCAAAAAACACATGAAAAAATGTGCAACATCGTTGTTGGAGAAATGCAAATGGAAACCACAATGAGATGCCAACTCACTCTTACCCAGATTGTTGTAGTCAAAAACACAGATAACTGTTATTGTGGGCAAGGATATGGAGAAACAGGAACCCTCATGCAGGGCTGGTAGGAATGTAAAATGTATAGCAGTACTTTTGTTGTAGTTCATCAACAAGGGAGCCATAAGGTTACAACAAGAACTAGCTATTCAACTTCTAGGTATATATCCTAGAGAAATGTTTATATTAGAAATATTTTATTAATATAATATATCAGACAATTATATATTTATATAAATTAATATATTAATATATATTATGTATGTTATAATTATATATTATATTAATTATATATGAGTGCATCAAATATAAGATTACATAAGTATAACATAAATAATATACTATAACTAGTATAGCAAGTTATATTAAGTATAACATAAACAATATAATACACAATGTTAAATTAATTACTAGAATATATAACATAGTACAAACAATATGATACACATTATATTTATTACTAGCAGTATATTAGCAATGAAAAAATAGCCCAAAAATGGAAACAAACCAAATATTCATCAACAAATGAATAGATAAATAAAATGTGGTATATCTATAAAATATGATTTGGCCATAAAAGGAAAAAGTACTGATCCATGGTACAACACGGATGAAACTTGAAAACATGATACTAAGTGAAAGAAGCCGGTCACAAAAGACCATATTTCATATGATTCCATTTGTGTGAAGTGTTCAGAATAGACAAATCGACACAGAGAAAAAGAAATTCTAAATATCTAAAGAGTGTTCATTGTTGCACTATTTAAATAGTGAGAAACTGGACTCAATTAATATATTCACAAACAGGAAATTTTTTTAAATTGTGGTTTGTTCATCTGATGGAATATTACATGAAGCCATGGTTGTTTCATTTCACCAGATGGGAGCCTTTCACACTAGGACCATTCTGATCATTTTCTGATTACTGGACTTCTCCAGTATACACAAAAATTTAACGCGAACATATTCTTTGATCTAAGACTCCCACTTTTACCAATTTTCCCCAAAAGAGGCAATTATAATTAGTGAGGTAAATCTTAAGATCATAAAAATGCAGATGATACAAGCAGTATAGAAATTTTTTTTAACTTTAAAACACACAAAGCAATAATACTGTGTCTATAGTAAAAAGAAATGAATCATGCACGAGAATAATAAACACCCAATCCAGAATAGTGTTGATACTGAGAAGAGAAAAAGAGAGAAAGATAAATGGGGACTAGGGGCAGATATACAAGGTTAACTTCAGTTGTAGCTCTAAATTTTTACTTTATTAAAATAGGACACAGCAAAATAAGATTTGTTCAAGTTGGGACAGTAGGTGCATGGCCGCTCTGTCATTTTAAAAATATTTCTGTATATATTTGGATATTCTATTTTTTTAAAAAGATTTTATGTATTTATTTGTCAGAGAGAGAGAAAGCACAAGCAGAGGGAGCAGCAGACAGAAGAAGAAGGAGGCTCCCTGCTGAGCAAGGAGCCTGATGCAGGATTCAATCCCAGGACCCTGGGATCATCATCACCTGAGCTGAAGGCAGATGCTCAATCAACTGAGTCATCCAGGAGTCCCAGAATATTCCATTTTAAAAACGAAAACATAGGGGCACCAAGGTGGTTCAGTCAGTTTAGCATCCAAGTCTTGATTTTTGGCTTATGTCATGATCTCAGGGTCACGAGATCAAGCCCCACCTCAAGTCTGCTTGAGATACTCTCTTCCTCTTTCTCTGTCCCTTCCTCCACTTGGCTCTAAACACATACATACATACATACATACATACTTACATACATACTTACATACATACACTCTTTAAAAAATAAAAACAAAAATACACATGTAATTTCTTAGCTGACTCTTTTCTGTTACCAGGTCTTCACCTGCCTGGTGAAGGTATGGCTGGTGAAGTGTATGGTTGTCCTGGTGAGGTGTGGCTCCCTCTGCCTGGATTCTTCCAGGGATGGTTAAGAGCAGGGTGCTGAGATGCCCTGCTGGGCTGGAGTCCCAGTCCTAGGTTGATGTAGGGAGAGATTCTTAATCTCATTGCTTCAGTTTTTCTTCTGAAAATGGAGTATAATAATAGCATGGAGCTCATAGGGTTGTTCCAAGGACTAAATGTGATCCCTATAGGAACAACACTAGAACAGTGCCTGTGAGCACTTCGTAAACATCTACTATTACCACCATCATCATCAGTATCACCATTATTATTAAATCTTTTTGTCGCTAAACTCCTGTTTACCCTGCATGTTTTAAAGATCAGTTAAAATTATTACTTTCTGGGAGAAGTGAGGTTATGGACATTGGGGAGGCATGTGCTATGGTGAGTGCTGTGAAGTGTGTAAACCTGGCGATTCACAGACCTGTACCCCTGGGGATAAAAATATATTACATGTTTATAAAAAATAAAAAATTTTAAAAAAATTTTAAAAATTAACAAAACAGGAAACAACATGTGTTGGAGAGGATGTGGAGAAAGGGGAACCCTCTTACACTGTTGGTGGGAATGTAAGTTGGTGCAGCCTCTTTGGAGAACAGTGTGGAGATTCCTCAAGAAATTAAAAATAGAACTTCCCTATGACCCTGCCATTGCACTCCTGGGTATTTACCCCAAAGATACAGATGTAGTGAAAAGAAGGGCCATCTGTACTCCAATGTTTATAGCAGCAATGGCCACAGTCGCCAAACTATGGAAAGAACCAAGATGCCCTTCAACAGACGAATGGATAAGGAAGATGTGGTCCATATACACTATGGAGTATTATGCCTCCATCAGAAAGGATAAATACCCAACTTTTGTAGCAACATGGACGGGACAGGAAGAGATTATGCTGAGTGAAATAAGTCAAGCAGAGAGAGTCAATTATCATATGGTTTCACTTATTTGTGGAGCATAACAAATATCATGGAGGACATGGGGAGTTAGAGAGGAGAAGGGAGCTGGGGGAAATGGAAGGGGAGTTGAATCATGAGAGACTATGGACTCTGAAAAACAATCTGAGGGGTTTGAAATGGCGGTGGGGTGGGAGGTTGGGGTACCAGGTGGTGGATATTATAGAGGGCATGGATTGCATGGAGCACTGGGTGTGGTGAAAAAATAATGAATACTGTTTTTCTGAAAATAAATAAATTAATAAGAAAAAAAGAAAAAAAATTTAAATGAAAAAAATTGAAAAATAATAAAATTACTACTTTCCGGGGTGCCTGGGTGGCTCAGTGGGTTAAAGCCTCTGCCTTTAGCTCGGGTCGTGATCCCGGAGTCCTGAAATTGAGCCTCGCATCGGGCTCTCTGCTCAGCGGGGATCCTGCTTCCTCCTCTCTCTCTGCCTGCCTCTCTGCCTACTTGTGATCTCTGTCTGTCAAATAAATAAATAAAATCTTTTTTAAAGGGGCACCTGGGTGGCTCAGTGGGTTAAGCCGCTGCTTTCGGCTCAGGTCATGATCTCAGGGTCCTGGGATCGAGTCCCGCATCGGGCTCTCTGCTCAGCAGGGAGCCTGCTTCCCTCTCTCTCTCTGCCTGCCTCTCTGACTACTTGTGATTTCTCTCTGTCAAATAAATAAATAAATAATCTAAAAAAAAAAAAAAGAAAATCTTTTTTAAAAAAAGTATTACTTTCCAAAGAAGTTTGTGCTGGCTCTCCACTATAAATTAGATTTCATAGGAACCTGTTTGTTTTTGCCCCTACACTTAATAAAATTTATATTTTATATTTTTATATTTTATTCACTGCTTTATTCGGCTTACCACACTTGGACACAGAAGTTTCTTGTGGTATGTTTGATTCATCTTTTTATGTACATGGTCCAGTCTAGGGCGGACTGGGAATATAAAATGATATAGATTCTGAGTATTTATTGATTGAATAATGAATAGATGAACTATTTTATCATTTGAACAGTATACAGCCATTAAAATTGTGTTCACAAAGAATTTATAATATGGAAAAACTTCTGGTTTCCTTCATGGAAAAATGAAAAGAGACAAAAGTATATATATGTTTGACTACAATGCCATATAAATAACATCAAAAACTTACACATTTCAGGCAACAAGGAAGGTGTACATTCACAACATTGCACAACCCCCTCGATCTACTTGCAGAATATTTCATCATCCCCAAATAAAACCCTGTACGCATTGGGATGCCTACTCCTCATTCTACCCTCCCCAGCTTCAGAAACCACCAATTTGCTTTCTGTTTCTATGGGTTTACCTGTTCCAGATATTCCATATAATTAGAGTCACATATGAGTAGCTTTTTCCTGTCTGGTTTCCTTCCCCTAGCATGATGTCCTTAAGGCTCATCCACATTGTACCCTGTATCTATACTTCATTTCTTTTTATGGATAACTGTATGTATAGACCCCTTTCTTTATCCATTCACCTGTCGATGAATATTCGGGTTGTTTCTGCCTTTTGGTTATTGGGAACAAGTACTGCTATGAACATTTGTATTGCAGTATTTGATTATCGGTTTTCAATTTTTTGTTTTTTGGTTTTTTTAGATCTGGATTTTTTTTTAAAGATTTCATTTATTTATTTGACAGACAGAGATCACAAGTAGGCAGGAAGGCAGGCAGAGAGAGAGGGGGAAGCAGGTTCCCCGCTGAGCAGAGAGCCCAATGTGGGGCTTGATCCCAGGAGCCTGGGATCGTGACCTGAGCTGAAAGTGGAGGCTTTAACCCACTAAGCAACCAGGCACCCCTGGTTTTCAGTTTTGCGGGATATATATCTAGAATGGGAATTGCGAGGTCATGTGATAATTCTATGTTTAATTCTTTTTAGGAACTGTCACACTGTTTTCCAAGTCTTATGTGCCATTATACTGTCCCATCAAGTAACTTAAGAGAGTCCCAATTTCTCCACATTCTCATCAACACTTGTTATTCCTTTTTGAAATAAACTATACCCATCCTAGTGGGTATGAATACTTCTATACCTAATGGGTGTCTCATCATGGTTTTGATTTTCAATTCTCTACTGACTAATGATGTTGAGCACTTTTTCATGTGTTTACTGGCTATTTGTTCATCTTCTCTGAAAAAAAAAACATGTCTTTGAATGTTTTGCTCATTTTTAAATTGGGTTTTTTGCCTTTTTGCTCTTGAGCTATGGACATTCTTTGTACTTTCTGGAAACTAGAGGCTTAGCAGATACATGATTTGCAAATATTTCCTCTCATCCTATAGGTTGTCTTTTTACTTTATTGGTAACATCTTTAATGCACAAAGGTTTTTAATTCTTTTTTATAATTTTTAAATTAGTCATACCATACATCATTAGTTTTTGATGTAGTGTTCCATGATTCATTGTTTGCTTATAACACCCAGTGTTCCAAAGGATTTTAATTTTGATGAAGTTCAATTTACTTATTTGTGGTGTTGTTGTCACTCTTGCTTTTGGTGTCGTATCTAAGAATTCATTCAAAATCAGAGGTCATAAATATTTACCTCTATGTTGTCTTCTAAGAATTTTACTGTTTTAAGCTCTTATATTTACATTGTTGATCCACTTTGAGTTCATTTTTGCATATGATGTGAGGAAGGGGTCTAACTTCATTCTTCTGCATGTGGATATCCAGTTGTTCCAACATCATTTGTTGCAGAGAATTTCCTTCTCTGATTGATGGTCTTGACACCCTGGTTGAAAATTCATTGACAGCAGATGTGGGAGTTTACTTCTGGACTCTACATTATATTCTACCCATCAGTAGGTCTATCCTTATGCCAGGGCCACACTGTTTTAGTTAATGTAGCTTTGTAGTATGCTTGAAATCGGGAAGCTGGAGTCCTCCAAAGTTGTTTTCTGTTGTTGGTGTTATGATTATTATTTTTTAAGATTGTTTGGGCTCTTCAGGGCTCCCTGCAATTCCATACAAATTCAAAGATCGGCTTTTCTATTTGTGCAAAAGCCATTGGAATTTTGATAGGAATTGCATTGTATCTTTAAGATAGCATGGGGTAGGAGAAGAATAAATGAAACAAGATGGGACTGGGAGGGAGACAAACCATAAGTGACTCTTAATCTCACAAAACAAACTGAGGGTTGCTGGGAGGAGGAGGGTTGGGAGAAGGGGGGGTGGGGTTATGGACATTGGGGAGGGTATGTGCTTTGGTGAGTGCTGTGAAGTGTGTAAACACGGCGATTCACAGACCTGTACCCCTGGGGATAAAAATATATGTTTATAAAAAATAAAAAATTAGAAAAAAAAAGATAGCTTTGGGCACTACTGCCATCCCAACAATGCCAAGTGTTTCAATCCTTGAATATGCACTGTCCGTCTATTTATTTAAGTCTTCTTCAATTTCTTTATGCAATGTTTTATGCTTTCAGTGTACAAGTATTTCACCCCTTTGTTTAAATTTATTTCCAGATATTTTATTCTTTTGGATGTTACTGTAAATGGAATTGTTTTCTTAATTTCCTTTTCAGATTATGCATTGCTGGTATATAAAAACATAACAGACTTTTGTGTATTGATTTTATTTTCTGTAATTTTGCTGAATTTGTTTATTGGTTCTTTGTGGATCCCTTGGGATTTTTGATACGTAGGATCATGTCATCTGTTCCATATCATCCATCCAATTTGAGTTCCTTTTACTTCCTTTTCTTTCCTGATTGCTTTGGCTAGAACTTCAGTGTAGTGCTGAATAGCAGTGGTGAAAGTGGGCATCCTTGTCTTCTTCCTGATCTTGGGGGGAGGGGAGGTGTTAGTCTCTTACCATTGAGTCTGATACTAGATTAGGGGGTTTCACAAATCTTTTATCATGTTGAGGCAGTTTTCTCATATTCTTACTTTTTTGAGCATTTTTGTTATGGAAGGCTGTTGAATTTTGTAAAATGCTTTTCTGTGCCAGTTGAGATGATCATATTTGTTTCTTTATCCTCTTAATGTTGTGTATAATGTTGACTGATTTTTCCTGTATTGAACCACCCTTGGATTATTTGGATAAATCCTACATGGCCATAGAGTATAATTCTTTTAAGGTGCTGTTGGATTCAGTTTACTAATATTTTATTGAGAGTTTTGCCTCTATATTCATAGAGGATATTGATCTGCAGTCTTCCTGTCCAGCTTTACTAAAAGGGTAATTCTTGTTTCACAGAATGTGTTAGGAAGTGTCCCCTCCTCTTCTATGTTTGGGAAGAGTTTGAGAAATACTGATGTTAATTTTTCTTTAAATGTTTGGTAGAACTCACCAATGAAGCTGTGCAGACCTGGGCATTTATCTGTTGGGAGATTTTTTCATTTCTGATTTAATCTCCTTATTTTTTATACAACTTTTTAGATTTTCTATTTCTTATTGAGTCACTTTTTGGTAACTTATATGTTTCTAGGAATTTGTCCATTTTGTTTCATTTGTCCATGTTTTTGAATTTGTTAGTGTATGTTGTACATAATATTCTTTTATAATCTTTTTTACTCTGTAAATTCACTAGTAATCAATTTTATCTTATTTTAGTTATTTATGTCTTGTCTTTTTTTCACCGTTAGCATAGAGGTTTGTCAATTTTGTTGATCTTTTTAAAGAACCAACCTTTTCTTCCAGCATGCATTACCTTAATATATATACACATATATATGTATATACATATATGTGCGTGTATGCACACACACATGTATATATGTATGCATATGTATATATGTATCTATGTATATATATATATGTTGCATTATGAATTATTTTTCCTCCCCAAACTTGTCCTTTTCCCACCAGCAAGTATTTATGGTTCCTGCAAAACCAACAGCAGTTGGGCA
Source organism: Mustela lutreola (assembly GCF_030435805.1). Taxonomy (NCBI): domain Eukaryota; kingdom Metazoa; phylum Chordata; class Mammalia; order Carnivora; family Mustelidae; genus Mustela; species Mustela lutreola. The sequence continues at coordinate 16,701,842 of NC_081291.1, forward strand.
CATCTTCAACTAGCCATACTTAGGAAGGATCTATCTTCTATCACCCATGCCCACTCAGGGTGAGGCATCAGTCACACCCTCCAATCAGAATCTCTGCCACATCCAGATTTGTGGGTTTCTTCTCATGCCACCAGAATCTGCAAAGAGCACTATTTGAGCTCTTTTCAGATGGCTACAGCATAGTACCCCTCCCTGGGACACCTCAGAAGCCACACTCAAATGATGTCAGAGGTGGGAGAAGAGTAGCTATGTCCCCTAATGCCATGTCTGAAACCTCATCCTGTAGGCGGTCACCCCATCCTCCTCCTACTCACCATGCCTTGGGGGAGGGCAGGTGATGGTGGTGACAGTGAATTCTAACTTCTGATTCCCCAGAACCAGCACCCCCCACTGCTGCCATGTCTTAGGGGGTCTCTAAAAATACCTTCCAAGTACCGTGTCTGGCTCATCCCGAGCCACAGCCTCCTCTCTAGAGCAGACCATCTCCAGAACTAAGGTCTGAGTCTAGTCACAGAGTAGTTGAAAAAGCACAAGATCATCTTGTAGAAGATACACAAGGGCTGTAGAAGAACACAAGATTATCTCCCCACTACAAGGTTCAAACAACACCCTCTTAAGTCATTTGAGAGGGGTTTTCAGCAAGTGGATGTTTTAAAGATCTTGACTTCACTTTTATTTTCCAAAGTTGATTTGGTCTCAAGGAATGGAAACATCACATCTACTACCTTCACACTCTCAGCTAATAGAGACTTAAATTACCTGTTTTTATGACATTTTTATTTATTTATTTATTTATTTATTTATTTTTTAATCACATATCCTTGTCACTCTTGGTTCACTAGAGATGGTGATGAACTTAGAGGAGGAGAGAGAAATTCATGCTTATCTTCTGTTCCTTCACATTTTCCCTTCCCAAAAACCATTTGCAGTTTCTGGGCTTTCTTGCTGTTGTGTTACTTTGTCACTTGGGACAATAATGGAAATAATTTGTATTCTTTTTATTACGGAAGCATGACCAGAGCACGTAGGAATGTATAGCTGGGTTCTTTTTGTGGGTATCATATTAGTCCAGATCAAGGTTTTTAACCAAAATTGAAGATGTAAAATCCTAGAACTCACTTATCTATTTTAGTAGGTCACAGGAAGCACGAAAACCATAGAAACCACAATCAACCAAAGCATCTGTGTTGAAAAAAAAAGGCAAGAATTTATCTTCTAAAGGTGTCAGCTGAACAAATCCATCACAGATCAGTAAGGGAGTTAGCTACAAGGAGAGTCATCGCTGTAATCTGAGGCTGTTGATAAACATTTCCTGTCTTCTTGCCTTGGCAGCAACTCTTTCCAGCTATGCTCTTCCCCATGTTTTCATTTAGTTAAATATCTGCATCTGTGCAAGGCGAGAGAGGTTCTTAGAATAAACCCACCTTTCGGTGTCAATGATCTAACCCCCAACTCGCTATTGACCTTCAGAGTACAGATAAACAAGAATCTTAACCTTCTCATGGCTGGTGTTGGTCTGGTTCTTCCCTCTTCATTCAGGGAGTGTGACCTGTTTTTATTTTATTGGCTTATAGAACAAAGTGTCCCCTAGTCCCTGCCCAAGGTCACCTTAAGGTGACCACAGCCATGATAGGAGGCTGGACTATTGATATAGGAGGTTGGTGACACACTTTCCCCCAAGCCTGCTCAAAAGGCTGTACCTATCTTCCACACTGAGAATTTCAGAACTCGTCAACACAGTGCCAACAGGTGAATATGATGCTCTCAAACTCCCGGAAAAGCGTCATTCCTAACTCTCTCCATATGCATAAAGAATCCTAAGGTGTACTTACCCTGGTTCCCAATTTTTAAACTATCTGCATGGACCAGGTAAGAACAGTGACCAAAAAAATGTTTGACGTGATAGCTGAGTGGTTATTAGTCATGCTCCCCGAGATCTACTCTGATTTCCAGGAAGCTGACACCTACAGGCTACATCACCTATACCCTCACTGCTCCCTTTTTCTGTTGGGTCAGGCACCGGCAGGAGGTCAGGGGACTTCTCCTGCTCTTCTCCTGCCCTGCAGAAATTGTAGCAGCAGCTGTATCTTTCTACCTTCAGCTCTCAACAGGGCTCAGGTGATATTTATGGTTTGACCCTTGAAGCATAGGGGAACAGCTCCCACTAATCTTTGGACACCTCACCCACCTGCTGATTCTTTTAACCCTTCCTACCCTTCTGTACAGACACTCAGCCTTACACTGTGTCTTCAAAACAGGTGGCCAAGTGTGCCATCTGTCCCCTGTGCCAGAAATAAACCAGGCATTCAAATCCTGGCTCTGCCACCCCTTATCTCTGTGCCTCTGTGTTTATAAAAATCATAGGGCTGGAGTCAGTGATGTTTAGTGTGAAGACAGAAAATAACAAGCACAAAATACAAGGGTCTTGACTATTAAAGTCTCAGAAAGACCCTTCAGATCCCCACTCAGAGATCACATTAGGAGACACCTGGGGAACTTTTTATGTTCCTGATCAAGCAAGAAGCTATCTTCTAAGGAGAAACCTGAGGCCCTTCTTGCTTCGCACAAAAACCAGGTCTTATGCAGGATATATGGCTACAACAAATAGAAATCCAGGATGAACCTCTGGATTTCACTGAGAATTTTATTGTTGTTGTTGTTAGCTACTATTAGCTATCTATTGAGTGCCTACTTCATACCAGATGCTGTACTAGCTGCTTTGTACCCATTTCAACCACAGACCCCAGAGGCCTTATTATTCCTATGTTACAGCTGGGGAAACCAAAGTTTAGAAAATTGCCAAGGCTACAGCATAAGGATCCTCACCCAAGATCTGCTGAATTCCAGAAGTTGTCTGGAGCCAACTCAGATGGCTCAATTTTCCCTGCAGGACCTGAGGAATATTTCTAAGTATAGATGCCTCAATTGCAGGGTTTGTGCTGTTAGTGGTGATTTATATTTTCCTTTTCTTTTTTTATTGTGGTAAAATAAATATAACATGTATTATGTTCATAAAACATAAAATCTTACCATTTTGCCTATTTATCAGTTTATAATTCAATGGCATTGAACACATTTGAAATGTTGCCATCCAGGGTGCCTGGGTGGCTCAGAGGGTTAAGTCTCTACCTTTGGCTCAGATCATCATCTCAGGTTACTGGGATCGAGCCCCACATCAGGCTCTCTGCTTAGTAGGGAGCCTGCTCCCCCTCACCCCCGCCAACCGCCGCCTGCCTCTCTGCCTAGTTGTGATCGTTATCTCTGTCAAATAAACGAATAAAGTCTTAAAAAATATATTAAAAAAAAAAAAAAAGAAATGTTGCCACCTCCAGAACTCATCTCGTCTTGTAAAACTGAAACTCTGCACCCATTAGCACTAACTCCCTACTAATCCCTCACCCCAGCCCTTGGAAGCCACCATTCTATTTTCTGTCTCTATGGTTTTAACTAAGTATCTCATGTAAGTGGAATCATCCAGTCTTTTGTGACTGGCTTATGTCACCCAGCATAATGTCCTCAAGGACCATCTGTGTTGTAACAGATGTCAGAATCTCCTTCCTAAGACTGAATAATATCCCGTTGCATGCATATTTCACATTTTTCTCATTCATTCTGTGGGTAGACAGTTGGATTTTTTCCATGTTTAAGCTATTGTGACTAATAATATGGCTATGGACGTGGGTATATAAATATCTCTTCAAGACTCTGCTTTCAGTTCTTTTGAGTATGCAACCCGAGTAGAATTGTTGGATCACATAATAATTCTATTTTTATTTTTTGGGGGAACCACTATACTGTTTTGCACAGCAGCTCTGCCATTTTACATTTCCACAAGAGCACACAAGAATTTCAGTGTCTCCACATCCTCATCAACAGTTGTTAATCTCTGCTTTTTTGAGTAGTGGCCTATCTAGTTTCTATAGAGCTCTTCTATAGATACTCTTGGGTAGAGTATCCTATATCTGACTGCCACATCCAGGTGGCTTATTGTGTTCTTCAAACCCTCTGCTTCCTTATTTATCTTTCATCTGGTTGTTTTATTCGTTATCGAGAATGTGGTGTTGAAATCTCCAACTATTATTGTGCAACTGTCTGTTTCCCCCCTTCAGTCCTGTCAGTTTTTGCTTCATATATTTTGATGATCTGTCACTAGGTGTAAATGTTTGTAATTGTTGCATCTTCTGGCTGTATTGAGCCCTTTATGAATAAGTAGTATCTGTCTTTGTGTCTTGTAAACTTTTTCGATTTAAAGTCTATTTTGTCTGATCTTAGTATAGTCATCCCTGCTCTCTTTTGTTTCACATCTTTTACTTAATATTTTCTCCATCCTTTCAGTTTCAATATACTTGTGTGTTTGGATCAAAAATGAGTCTCTTGTTGATAACATACAGTTAGAACATGGTTTTTTTTTGTTATTCATTCTACTATTCTCTATCTTTTGATTGGAGAATTTAACGCATTTACATTTAAAGTAATTACTGATAACGAGAGACTTAATTCTGTCATTTTGCTATTTTTTTCCTATGTGCATACTAATGGGTTCTTTTTTAAACTTTTTTTTTTAAGATTTTTATTTATTTATTTGACAGACAGAGATCACAAGTAGGCAGAGAGGCAGGCAGAGAGAGGAGGAAGCAGGCTCTCCGCCGAGCAGAGAGCCCAATGTGGGGCTCGATCCCAGGACCCTGAGATCATGACCTGAGTTGAAGGCAGAGGCTTTAACCCACTGAGCCACCCAGGCGCCCACTAATGTTTTTTTTGTCCCTCATTTTCTGCACTGTCTTCTTTTGTGTGTGTGTGTGTGTGTTGTAAAAAAATGCTTAAATTCACTTTTATTTCCTTTTTTGTATGTTCTAAAGCTATTTTCTTTGTGGTTACCATGGGGAGGTAGCATAATTAGAACATTTTAATTTACATTTATACCAGCTTAATATCACACAGCTTAACAACACACAAAACTCTGATCTTGTATGGCTCACCTCTTTTGGTTGTCGGTGTTGAAGAAGTACTTTTACACATCATGTGTCAAGACGAGGTTGTGGGGGATGGGTAGCTGCTACGGTGTCAAAAGCTGAAATTGACCCAAGTTAACTGCAATTGATCATCCAAGCCTCCTCTTGACAGTTGCAGGCCTTCAGTAGATTCCAGAATAGTTAGATCAGACAGATTCTGTCAGGGCAGTTGTCTGGGTGGGGAGAGAGATTTCTGATGCTTCCTTTGCCACCATCTTCCCTGAATCTCCTTGGTGTTTTCTTTTAGAAAGACTTCTTTCTGGGGAGTGGAACCTATAATAACTGAGGCCCTTCTTGCTAAGGACATCTCATATAAGAGACCATTTTGCATTCCCTTTTAGTAAACATCACAAAAAGAAGAAGAAGAAGAAAAAAAAAAAAGAAAGAAAAATTCCAATCAGATCCCAATTTCATAATGTCAACAGTGTGCATGGTCATAAAACTCATTCTGTTTTCTCCACCATCACCAACAGCCCTGCTGTTAGCATTTATCCTCTGGAAAACGGAGTTCTGTTGTGCTCATTTCATGCAAATTATCACTGGCAGAAGAGAGAAGATTGCCAGATATAGAGACCCACAAGATAAAGAAGCCCAAAGTCGTTAGACAGAGGAGCAGATGTACAGGGTTTGCCTGACTCACACTCATGGTTGCATAAGTAAGATTTCAAAATTAATATTACTCTGGAGACCTCAACCTAGTGTACAATGTTCCTGGCTGGAAAAGAAGAACTATATCATTCTTTTTTTTTTTTTTTTTTTCAAATCTTTACCATTACTTGCTGTTGTATCTCCGCCTTCCTCTTCTGCAGGAAATATTATTTCCTACTTCTGCACACCAAGTTTCTACCTCCAGATCTGTTTGGTTCAGTTGCTGAGGAGCCTGACCCTCCTGTGCCACTTGGGAGAAGCCATTCGCTGGTGAGTTGTGGGTGTTTTTTCCATTCCTTTATGAATCATGGGCTCAAAGCATCCCAACACTGGAGATGCAAGGCCTGGGAGCACCCTGAAGGTTGCATAGCTTAGGACCTTGGGGGATGGTGTTGGAGAAGAAAAGTCTGGAGGGTGGTGTCTGCACCATAAATGTTGAAGAGACCCAAGTGGCAGTGAACAAGTGCAGAGCAGGGTAAGACCACCCCACGGGGCTCACGTGAGAGGACAGAGTACTAAAGAAGACAGTCACAAAGTGTAAGGACACTCAGGCTTCTCTCAGCTGCTGCTCCTCTCACTCCTCCCCTCCCAGCCCCCTAGGGCTTTAAAGAGCTGGAACTTTCTATCCCAAATATTGCCCCTCCCCCTTCACAGTCTGTATAGGTGATGGTCCAAGCCCTGAACCAAAATGGGCCTCTTGCCTCAATTCAGGAGCCCACAGGGGCTGAAGTGAGGAATCTCTTTTACTGAGAGGCAGCTTTTAATCAATTCAGGATGTGTCCTGACACTTGACAGTGACACCTCGCACGCATCTGCCGTGCCAGGAGCTAGGTGTGCAGGAGTGACTGGGGAGAAGTCGTGGAGGAGGAGGTGGCTGGTAGTTGAGAAGCCAGTGCAGGTAAACAACAATGTGGAGAGAACACAACGGTGGAAGTGGTCAAGGCAATTGGCCCCCTTGAGCCCTACCCTTTCCCCACCCCACCTCACCCCCGATCTGAATCACCAGAGGGTCTGAGCGTGCATTTCTGACTGACAGACTTCCTGTGTGATCGAAAGCCCAGCATTTGAGAAACACCAGTCCAGTCCACACTTTCCAATGCAGATGAGGAGGCCAGTCCTGTGGTTGGTTACAGAACAGCCCCAAGGGTATGCTGCACATAAGGGGCTGTGAGCAAGGATCCCCAGTATCTTAGTTTTTATACGGGTCTCCCACTGGATTACCCCGGAGCTAGTCCACAGTGGGTCATTGTGTTTTCTGGCACCTTGCAGCCTGCTGGATCTCTGTCACTCACTTACAGAAATGATACTTATTTAGCAGGCTTTAAGTGTCAGATTGGGCTCTGGGACACCAGAGAAAGACAAAGTTCTTTGCCCTTGTGGAGCTTATTTGTGTGTGTGTGTGTTCACATGCACACATGCTCACACTCCTGCATGTGTATGTGGGACATGCTCATGGTGGTGAATGTGCGGTTTTTAAGTCTACATGCCAAAGAAGTGCAAGCCTCCATGCCTACCTAGAAAATCATTACCTATTCCATATCCACCTCTGCTCTCCCAGCCTGGAGATAGGAGCTCCTGGGGTCTTTTGTCACAGAATAGCCCCAGGTTCAAAATCCAGCTCAGCTATTACTTGTTTTGTGAACTTAGGAAAGTCTTTTAACTTGCCCATGCTTAAATTTTGAATTTCTTCACTTGTAAGATATAAAAATAGTTGCTCACAAAAGCTTTGCAAATATTAAACTAATTCATGCACAGTATTTAACGCAGCACCTGAAGCTTAAGGAGCATTCAATTAATGATCATAGATGTAATTCTTGAGGTGGATACGTTCTCCTCCCCATCCCCCAGGAGCTTGATTAGAAGTCTTCTTTAGTGGCAGCAGATTTCCAAGAATCTGGCTTAGTGAAATGTAAGGTCTATGAAATGTATGGATCATAAGAGAAATTGAAGAATAAGGTGTGTACAAAGATAAAAACCAATTCACAGTTACTACCAGGAAAAGAAAAAAAAAAGAATATTCTTGAGAATCAAGTCTAATGATGTTAGATGTTCTACTCAGTATAAAGACTTTAATGAATTTCTTCAATTAACATTTATTGGTACCTCCTTTAGCCAGATGCTATATTGTCAGAGCTGGAAACAGAAACATGATCTGGACTTCAAGGGGCACATGGTGTGTGGGAGATCGTGTGATAAGGGCTTGTTTAGAGGCATATGTTATGAGGCGATTGGAGTGATTTGTTAGCAGAGGAGGTTTGGCTTCACAGAGAAGGGGAGCTTGAGCAAGAAGTACTGGCAGAAGACTAGGAGTTCACCAGGAGTTCTAGGCAGAGGGCAAGCTTATGCAACACCACTGAAGCAGGTGAGTTTGCAGGAAAATGGATGGAAGATGGACGGGGTGGGAGCACAGGACTTGGGGTTTGAGAAGTGAGCATAGAAAAGACTGATGAGGGGCGCCTGGGTGGCTCAGGTGGTTAAGCGTCTGCCTTCGGCTCAGGTCATGATCCCAGAATCCTGCGATCAAGCCCTGCATCAGGCTCCCTGCTCAGCGGGAAGTTCGTTTCTCCCTCTCCCTCTGCCGGCTGCTCTGCCTACTTGAGTGCTCTCTCTCTGTGTCAAATAAATAAAATAAAATCTTTTTTAAAAAAAAGAAAGAAAGACAGATAGAAAAGACTGACGAATGGTCTGAGCATTGCCTTTGAGGTCCCGCCAACTACAGTGTGTGGACCACTGCGGTTTTCAGTTGAGAAGCACAGGATCCCATTGCTAGTATTGGGGAAGACAGGCTGAAAGGGAGCATGGTCAGGAATAAGCTGCAAGCAAGGCAAGACCACAGCAACGATGGAAATGGGGAAGGTCTAAGCCAAGACAGTGGCAGCTGACGGATGTGCAGAGGAGGTGAGCCTGGAGGTGTTTATGAGGTAGAATTCACAGGACAATGATAAGGACAGTAGTATAGAACAGAGTTCAGCTCACTTTAGGTGCTCAGTAAATGCTGGTTGAATAGATAAACCCCTGGGGAGCCATGCAGGAGGCAATGGGAAATTCAGCTCTGAGACATAGAGGTTGAAAGGTGCTAAGGTAGAGGTTGAAAGACGTAGAGGTAGAAGGCAGAGCATTGGGATGTGTTGGCATTCAGAGCACCTAAAACCCTGCGATTAAGGGTGCCTGGGTGGCTCAGTGGGTTAAGCCTCTGTCTTCAGCTCGGGTCATGATCTCAGGGTCTGAGATCGAGCCCTGCATCAGGCTCTCTACTCAGCAGGGAGCCTGCTTCCCTTCCTCTCTCTCTGCCTGCCTCTCTGTCTACTTGTGGTTTCTGTCTGTCAAATAAATAAATAAAATTTTTTTAAAAACCTGCAATTAGACAACACGACTCAGCAAGAACTTGGGGTCGAGAATAAAGAGGTGGCAGGAAAAGACATGGCAGCCAAGGATCCTGCCTGGGGGTTCTCCCAGGGTGGGCAGGGGAAGGAGACACCAACGAAGCAAGTGGATAAGGAGGCACGAGGCAGGCATGCACCTCCCAGAAGGCAAATGAGTTTTAAACGAAAGAACTTAGCAGAAGGATCCAACGCTTATCAAGGATGAAGCTGAAGCAGAGCTGGGCATTTGGTAGTTGGGTTGTCATGGCAACCTCACCCAGGAAGCTTTGGCGGGGAGATGGAGGCAGAGAGTTGAGAGCTAGTCAAAAGGCGTTTGGCTGCAAGTAACAGAACATGGGACTCCCAGTAGCTTCAAAACAAGGGCTTATTACTTTTCAAATCACAAGAAATCAGAGAATGAGTTGAGCAGTTCATAAGTAGTTCAAAGTTGGGCTTATGACTTTATGGCGTTGGGACTCCACCTGGTTTTGCTCCATTCTAAGTCTTTCATTCAGGGTCCCAAACACCAAGCCTTCACAAGACAGGCTCCAGAAGTGGAAGGGGCAGGCCCGGGTATCTGCTGCATCTCTCCTGTCCCAGAAAAGCATTCTCAGAGGCCCACCCACAGAATGCCCTTCCTCGTTGCCTTCCGGGAATGGGTCACCGGTCCGCGTGCTCTCCCCCCCAACCACCTCCCCTGCAGAGGAGACAGAGTGGCACAGGGAACTGTACCATGAGAGTCCGGCCCTCTGGGAAGGCCCAGGATGTTGAGAAATGGCTGGTGGGGAGACAGCTAGCGTCTGCTCCCAGGAATAAAGGGAAGTGATCAACCAGCATAGGAGCTTTCCAGGACACAGTTGCAAAGCAGAGACAAAGACCAGGCCGTCACTGACCCAGAGCGAGGATCTTTTTAAGCGTGGGGACAGCAGGGTTACATAGCATGCTATCATTTTGTTCTCTGATTACAGCACGGAGAAAGATGGGTGACAATGGCACATTTGCCCAGGCCAGCTACAGCGTGCAGCCCACGTCGCATTCTCTGTTTACATCCAATATCCAGGCCGGCAATGAAGAACCCACCACCAATTATGACTATGATTACAGCTTGCCTTGTCTGAAGGTCAATGTGAGACAGACCCTAGTTGGGCTTCTGCCTCCGCTCTACTCGCTGGTGTTCATCTTTGGTTTTGTGGGCAACATGCTGGTCGTCCTCATCCTCATCAACTGCAAAAAGCTGAAGAGCATGACTGACATCTACCTGCTCAATCTGGCCATCTCTGACCTGCTCTTCCTTCTCACCATCCCATTCTGGGCCCACTACGCCGTGTACGGTTGGCTCTTGGGGGAGGTGATGTGTAAGTCATTCACCGGGCTGTATCACGTTGGGTATTTTGGAGGAAACTTCTTCATCATCCTCTTGACCATTGACAGGTACCTGGCGATCGTCCACGCTGTGTTTGCATTAAAGGCCAGAACGGTCACTTTTGGGGTGTTGACAAGTGGAGTCACCTGGGCCTTGGCTGTCTTCGCCGCTCTCCCCGGGATCGTCTTCGGGGGACTGGAAGAGGAAGATATTACCTTTTGCAGCTCTAAATTTCCAAAAGCATGGAAGAATTTTCATACAATCATGAGGAGCATCTTGGGCCTGGTCCTGCCCCTGCTTGTCATGGTCATCTGCTACTCGGCCATCCTCAAGACCCTGCTTCGGTGCCGAAACGAAAAGAAGAGGCACAAGGCAGTGAGGCTCATTTTCGTGATCATGATGGTTTACTTTCTTTTCTGGGCTCCCCACAACATTGTGCTTCTCCTGAGCACCTTCCAGGAGTCCTTTAATGTGAGCAACTGTCAGAGCACCAGTCAGATGGACCAAATCATGCAGGTGACGGAGACCCTTGGGATGACGCACTGTTGCATCAACCCCATCATCTACGCCTTCGTGGGAGAGAAGTTCAGAAGGTACCTCTCCGTGTTCTTCCGAAAGCACATCGCCAAACACCTCTGCAAACAATGCCCAGTCTTCTATGGGGAGCCCGCGGATCGAATGAGTTCCACATACACGCCTTCCACGGGGGAACAGGAGGTCTCAGTTGGCTTGTAGAGGAGTAGAAGGTTGCTTCTTGCTTTTGATGGGGGACGGCAATCGGTTTATGATAATAAAGCCTCAAAGGTCTGTTGAAGAAGGGAGGCCTGTGAGTCTCTGAGGTGAGTGCCCAGGAACCTCAGGGTCATGGGCACCAAGACAGACTGTGCCCCTCCCTGGGTAGCCAACGCACACTCAGAGGATAGTCCAGAACAACTGTGGGTAGAGACCAGGACTTCTCCAATGAGCTCCTCCCAGTTCCTGGAAAATGCCGCATCTGGAAAATACTTATGTGCTTCTCCCAGCCTTCACCTTTGCTTCAGTAGCTCTGCTATGCTATCCCTTTGGACAGGGGCTCAGCTGGAGGGGGGAGGGGGGCGAGTGGGCACAGGTGGATGCGTGAGGGGGGGTGGGGTGAGGGCCGAGTGCCAGGAGGTGGGAGGTGTGCACATGGCTGAGCCTGAGTGAGGAGGAAAGGAAGGTCTTCGTCGGTCCAGCCAGATAGTTGTGCTACCCCCAGCCCTGCTTCCCACCAATATTAACTTGGAAGGCCCCACCGGCTCAGGGAGAGCTTGGGAACCCCAAGAACCCTCTGAGAGCTTCGTTTGGGTCCGATCACCTCTCCCGTGTAAGTACATGACACACATTTGCTAATTTTCCATTTATCCATGACAACCATGCAGCCTGCACTGGAAATCTCTTACCTATCATGCCTCACTGTTCACGTGTGTTGTAAGCCACATTCCCGCTATGTAAAAATGCATGAACATGTTTGTTGATATAGTCTGTGTCGTCTATAATGAGATGAAGAATAAAAACCCTCGTTCGGTCTGTGCAGGGAAAGGGAAGTTTTGCAGGTAGTGATCAGAAGAAGGCCTGAAGGTGAATGACCCTGCATCAGGAAGGCAGGAGCAAGAGCTTGGGAGACTGTGTGAGCCCCTCCCCCTTGCACCCCGACCCTGCCACTCATTGCCCCGCCCCCACAGTGATGTTTCCAGAATCAACTAGGAGGAAAGGCCAGGAAGGCTATGTCAGAACCTGTAGAGGCCTCAAGTCTTTGGATCTGATTGTGTTTATCTTCTTGTTACCTGTCCCTGCTGCCCTGGCCCCATCTGCTCCCCACTCAACCCCCAGACGTCATCATAATCACTCTTGCCCAAAAGATCGCCCTTCCCCAGAACCAGCTCATGGAGGTCCAGGAGAGTAGCCTTGGGGAGTAGAAAACGGTGCAGCCAGAACTCCTCCGTGTGCTCTGGTGGGAGTCCTGGGGTGTGTCTCCAGGACAGAGAAGGGGCTGGGAGATATGACAGAGGCCCTTGCCTTAGAAGTCATACCCTAGCCTGTGAATCTTGGGATCTAACCAGCCAGATCAGGTCGACCTACACAAGGAAGACTCTAGAAAGGTTAGGAGAAAGTGTTTTCCAAACTACCTTCCAGCTCCTCATTTTTGGGTCCAGGCATAGAGTTCGCATATATAAAAATAACAATAATAATAAAGTAAAAATAAAAGTAAACTGGAACTGTAACTTGCAAATGGAGCAGAATATCATTTTAAGAGTTGCTATTAGGTCAATCCTGAAAATACTGTATTAGTCACAGAGAGAATTCTGGTTTTGAGCTTAGATCATTGGAACCTGTGGTATGTTCAACATGAACAGTTGTTGATCGGGGAGTCCGGGGTCTGGGCTATGGGTTTACGAGCTCATGGCGATGTAACGTCTAACTCCTACCATTTCGGCCATAGCACACACCTCACAGGCAGCATCTCAACTGGGTCTTATTCTCACAGCCTTGCAGCCACAAACCCCATATCATTATGAAGTCTAGAAAGTCATGGGTTTGATCGTGTTCAAACCCTTCCGTGCTCTGCAAATGTGATTCATGTTCCAACTGTCCGGATTGGAGTGGGAACTCCTAAGTCACACAGACCCCTAAGTGAATTTTTAAACCCAATTTGCAAAGGACAGGAGTTGGCTCACTTAAGTCAGCGAAGATTTTTATCTTGGGTGAGCCAAGTTAAAGATGTGTACATGTGTGACCCAGTGCATTTCTGATCTGACACAAGCAGGAAACACAGGGTTTCTGGAACCTGGTGACTCAGGAGCTCTAGGTGACAATGTTTTCCTTTCCTGGTTCATGGCTAGAGAAGGTTTCAGAAAGAAGTGCGTGTGTTTGGGGTGGGGAGAGCATGCTTTGCCTTCCGATATTTGTAGTATCCTCATGAATACATGAAATTTTGTTTGGATGATGAAATGTAAATATTGGGGATTTTTAAATTAACATAAAATGTATTATTAGCCCCAGGGGTATAGGTCTGTGAATCGTCAGGCTTACACACTTCACAGCACTCACCATAGCACACACCTTTCCCAATGTCCATAACCCCAACCACCCTCTTCCCCGGCAACCCTCAGTTTGTTTTGTGAGATTAAGAGTCTCGTATGGTTTGTCTCCCTCCCGACCCCATCTTGTTTCATTTATTCCTTTCCTACCCCCCAACTCTCCCCCGCCACATTGCCTCTCAACTTCCTCATATCAGGGAGATCATAAATATTGGGTTTTTAAGCTATGATTTGGGAAACGAATTAATGCTCTAACTACATTGCTGTTTGAAAAACTATCTGATGAGCAACTCCCTGTTTTCTCCTCCCCTCCCCCACCCAGCCTCTGGTAATCACCATTCCACTCTTTTCATCCATGATTCTGACTATTTTAGGTACCTCATGTAAGGGGAACCATGTAGCATTTGTCCTTCTATGTCCCCAAGGCTCACCCATGGTTCTGCATACGGCAGGAACTCCTTTGTGTAAGGGCGAATAAAATATTCCATTGCATGTACACACCACCTTTTCTTTATATGTTTATTGATGTGCATAAAATTTCAGTTGTGCAAGATGAGAAGTTCCAAACATCTGCTTATAACATTGTACCTGTTGATACAATACTGTATTGTACATTTTAAAAATCTGCTAAGAAGCGGGAGAGGGGGTAGATGGTATGTTTAGGGTTCTAAACATAATAATAATTTTTTTTTAAAAAGCCTGCCTGGTTTGTTATTCTGTGGTGTGGTAGATTGTCTTACTCTTTGCCACTTTTCACTCCTTCCCCTGTGTGATGACACATGCCTGTCCTTGTGATGTGACTTATGACTTAGAGTGTTAGGTGTCCCTCCTCCATCCACGGGAGGCTCGACCATGAAGGGTGAGCAGAAGTGCCACCTGGTTCAACCACAAAGAGTGACAGAGGTGGTTGGGCTGAGCCTCTGGCTCTCCCTGCTCGGCCACAGGAAGGTCCCTCCCGGGCCACAGCAGGTGCCATGCCATGCGAGCAAGAAGACACAGAGAACAGAGCCAGACCCCAGCCACATGTCATAGGAACAAGAAGTCCACGCTTGCTGTTTTAAGTCACTGAGCTGTGGCAGCTGTTTACCAAGAAGCACAAAGGCTAATTAGTACATCTAAAATTCAGGAAAGTATCCGTGTCTTATTCCATCATGGAATTCAATGCAGCAAACCCCCTTGAGGATCTACCATGCACCAGTCTGGAGTAGGCACATGAAGATGGGTGTGTTAATTCCCATGGTCTGAGAGCCCTTTAAGTGGAGGGATTGGGGAGGGGAGGAAGGGTAGAGAATGGGGTGTTTGTGAATCACCAGGCACTGTGCAGAGCACAGAAGTAGAGCTGTATGTGGAATGTTCTGAGAGCCCGGAGGAGAGAGTCACCAACTCAAGGATAGTCCCACAACACAGTAGTCATAGCTACAGTAGAATTTTATTGCCACCAAAGAAACCACTACTTAAAAGCTGCCGACTCTTTCCATTTCTAGATGTGGAAACCCAGTCTTCTTTCTCCCGAGAAGAACATTTGAGTGGGCTGTTTGAGTCAAGCAGCTGCCAGGGAAGGTCGTCCTTCCCAGGGATGGGTGGCTTAAGACTTCCGGTGGAGTTGGGGACTTGGCAGAGGGCCCACCCCGTGCCGTCCTCCAATGCTCGTGATGCGCAAAGGCCCTGCCGCCTCCTGGGAGTGAGCCACCCAGACCCCATCCTTCTCTGTTTTGCCTTCTTCTCATTATTAAGATTTCCTTAACAAATAGAAATGGCTTTAGGGCTGATTAGTCAGCAGCAGTAAGGGCCACCAAGAGCCACCAAGAGGAAGCTTGTCAGAGAGAAGAGGCCTCTGAGCTGGTAAGCTGACCTCTGTGAATTTAAAGGAGGGCTGGCCCTGGGTTTGATGAGTGCCTGAGGTTGGAAATGTCTTGGGCAGTTGTCACTTTGACACTATGTTTGTGATCTCACATCCTTGGGACCTCCTTGCTGGCTCACTGCTATGTCCCACCTCCACCATCTCTTCTCTCCAATCCCCTCTTCTCCTGCTCAGCTGACCTGCTACCTAGAAGATCCCCCACCCAGGAAGGAGGTATCAGCCTTCCCTTCTTGCAAGCTCCCATTCCTCACATGGTTTTCTCAGAATCCCCGCCCTTGGCTTTGAGGAGAGGACCCCTCTCTTTCACCTCTCCATCAAGCCCACCCATTTCGACAACC
Source organism: Mustela lutreola (assembly GCF_030435805.1). Taxonomy (NCBI): domain Eukaryota; kingdom Metazoa; phylum Chordata; class Mammalia; order Carnivora; family Mustelidae; genus Mustela; species Mustela lutreola. The sequence goes on from NC_081291.1 coordinate 16,717,485, forward strand.
CTTTCCTGCTCAAATCTGTCTCCTTATAGGACAAGGGTGTGATGAGTTGACATGGCAACCAGGGGCACAGAGCTGATTCTGTCAGTCTAGGAAGCCCCCTAAGAAGAGGTGTGACCCCAGGTGTCAGTGGTTTTCCTTAGAACTGTAAGGTACTTAACACCTCTCTGCCCTCAGCCTCAGGCCATAACTGCCAGTTCTGGGGCAACAGGAAAAGTCCTGTATGATATCCTGTTTTGCATACAGCTGAAGACAGAGGTGCAGGTGTGATCCAATCCGAAGTCACAGTGGGCCTATTACATACCTTCATCAGTGCACTACACTGTATGAGCACCATGTCTGGGCACTGACTCGAAAAAAATACCCAAAATTCATAGAGCAAACTTCTCAGCTGAGTTAAAGGGTTGCCACCACATCTGGACATATCTACTAAGCAAGGAGGTAGACAGTCTGCAAGTGTCCACGTGGTGTGATGATTTGCACAGGGCATGGGGAATGCGGTGCAGGTGCTGGGAAGGGGGTCATTCTGGGAAGGACCAGAAGGACAGAGACATCAGAGGATGAGAAGACAGTGCAATGACCCCCAGGCCCACTCACCATGAAGTGTATCCGGGACCAAAGGTGAAGCAGTGTTGGGAGCCACGGGACCCTATCATCATTGCTAAGACACACAGGTGGTAGGGAAGGATTTTTCCTCTTTCTTTGAGAACCATGGGAATTCTTGGACTTTCTTGGTGAAGGTGGCTTCACCTTCACCTGCACCTTCAACAAGGAGTATCCTCCTTGGTGGGGATATCAGGGCACTGGCAGCCACACTGAGAACACATGGTCCATAATGTGATCGATGGAAAGAGCATGAACATCTAATAACGGAACTCTGGCAAATATAGTTATGGCATTATACTGAACAAAAGAAGCCAGACTCAGAAGAGGATAGCACCTATGTTTCCATTTATCTGAATTTAAAGGAGAGGCACGTTGGGCGCCTGGGTGGCTCAGTGGGTTAAGCCGCTGCCTTCAGCTCAGGTCATGATCTCAGGGTCCTGGGATCGAGGCCCGCATCGGGCTCTCTGCTCAGCAGGGAGCCTGCTTCCCTCTCTCTCTCTCTCTGCCTGCCTCTCCATCTACTTGTGATTTCTCTCTGTCAAATAAATAAATAAAATCTTTAAAAATAAAAAAATAAAAAAATAAAAAAAAATAAAGGAGAGGCACGTGATGGTCCATGGTAACCAAAGTCAAGTGGCCCTTACCCCTGGGTGTGGTGCAAGGGCACTTTCTGGGGTGTTAGGATGGTGCTGTATCATCTCGGTTAAGGAGGGGTGGTTATGTGGGTATATACATGTCAAAACTTGACCAAGCTGTGCACCTAGGACTAGTGCACTTTGCTGCATCTAAATTAGACTCCCGTAAAAAGAAAGAGGAAGGAAGGAAGAAAGGGAGGAAGGCAGAGAGAAAGGGAGGGAGGGAGGGAGGAACTACGTGTGTGTGAGCTGCTGTGTGGCAGGTGACAGGAGCTGGGCTCATAAGGCTGACCCCCTGAACCCAAGGAGAGGAACCAGCGTTTCCCAAGCTCCTGGCGGATGCTCGGCATCTAGACTGAAGAGTTGCATGGGGCAGCGGGAGTGGAGCCGTCCACCAACCTGGATTCAATGCCTGGACACCAGCTATTTCAAAAGCCGGCCAACTCCCCGAAAGGAGGGCGGGCTCAAGATGCCTTCCATTATGGGCATCAAGTCCAGAGTGACAAACAGGTCAAAGGATCATTTCTCTTGGGGAGTCTGAATGTCATCCGCAGGAGAACAAGAGCCTTGCAAACAGGGCCAAAGAGAATCTGAGACCATGAAACTCAGTCATGGCATGACAGACGGAAATGGATCCTTGATTCAAGGCTGAAGAAGTTCCCATGGATCCTCACTTCCTTGTAACTCCTTGGGATGGAGCTCCACCCCGAGAGGTGACCTGAATCCCTCTCTGAACCCTGAAATCTGAAAGGCGTGACACACCCACTAAATTGGGCTTCCACGTTCTATGAATCCTCCCCCTGTTATCCCCTCCAAATGTGTATTGTCCAAACCAGCGTGGCCATAGAGTCATCAGGTATTGAACGGGGGAGCTGCCTTCGGGACCCCCAGGGTCTAGCATGTCATTCCCCAGATGATGATATGGAAGCTCAAGAGAGAGGAAGTATCTTGCCAAGGGCAACCTGGTGGGGTGGGGTGGGAGTGGGGACTCCAAGCCTGCACCACTACTCCATACTGCCCTCCGGGGGCGAGCAACCGTCACAGCCTCCGCTGCCTGGACAATGGACAAGCAGAACTTCACAGGGAGAAGCACCAGCTAGGGTGGTGACAGTATTGCAACATTACAGAAATGTAACATTTATCCAGCAGCAGCTGAGAGTTCTACACACACACACACACACACACACACACACGTTACCAGCCGTGAACACAAGGCTGCTCTTCCGAGGACTAAGACTATTGATGCCGCCTGCTTTCTGCAAAATTTTATATTGACCTATTTGCTATCCATTTTGCAAACCCATTTTTTCGTAAAATATAAGGCCTCGTTACATAGCCCATGGAGGGCCAATATCTGTGAAGCACCCCATTCTTGTTATATCATTTGATCTTGACCACAGACCTATCAAATAAGTTTGTGATTTGGGGTTTGGTTTTTGCCCCCATTTCACAGATAAGGCTTGGGGACTTACAAAATTTTGTTCAGAGCCAAGTGACAAACGATGAAGCTTGGAACTTAGCCGTGAAGTATGTCTGCAGAGGCAGGTTCTTAATCATTGCCTCCTGACTTGCACACACAGGATGAACTTGAAGATTTTTTTTTTTCATGATTCACTGTCCCGGTTACAATGACCAATTGCTGGGCTCTGTTGTGACACAAGAGCATGGTCCTGGGTAGGTGGTTACTGATTGCTGGGCTGTCTCTGTGCTTTTATGGCTGTCCTAGCCATCACCTCCTTCTAGTCTTTTCTCCAAGCACCAGTCCCTAGCTTCATGACCCTGCTTCACCCTTGGCTTCACCCTTAGGCCGCTGAGACTCTGCTCTAGACAAGGACCCCGGGAGCCAATTTCATTAAAATTGTATCAAATAAACTCTCCCTAGGAAAGAATCACGGAATGAGTGGGTAGGAGTTTGCTGTTTCCCGAGCAGATATTATGTGCTAAATTCTGGGTGAGGCTGCCTCGTGTGCCCCTCCCCCACAAACCCATTATTCAGCCCATTGCACGATCTGAAAGCGGAGGGTAGGGCGGGGCTTCAAGCTCCCCCGGTCTGGCTGCGGAGGTCACGTGCTTAGCCCTGTGTGAGGCAGCCTCCGCAGGTCTGGGGTCTCCGCCCTTTCTTAGACCACAAGCTGAAGTTTCTGATTCTATAGTGGAGGAAGTGGAAGACCCCCAGAGGGCGCTCTTGAGGCTCAGGGTGCTGTCCCCTGGGCGTTCAGCTCCCCAAGTCAACAGTTGAGGTTTTCAGATAAGTAACCAACCACCAAGAAAGCTCTCTGTGACTGCATATGGGATTGTCATATACTCCTGAACCTGACCCGAGGCCACCAATTATTGCTTATTTTATGTGGACAACTTCTCAGAGCCACAGACAGACTGTGTCCTTGGAGGCAGGATCTCGGCTGCCTATGTATCTTCCATAGTGCAGGTAGTCATGAAGGCTTGCTGGTTTGAGGGCTGCTGCGTAGTCACTAGATGGAGGAGATTGATAATGACGAGCCCCAGGACATACCCAAACCCAAGGAAGATGGGCAACAGATGTAGCTCACAGGTGAGCCCACAAGTAAAGCCCGTTAGACGATCAGTTGTTTTCATTTGCAGAAAAAAATAGTTCAGGGTGGGAAGGTGAGGTATGGGTGTGAGCTGGGAAAAGCACAGGGGCTGGGGGAAATGGGTAACGGGGACCACGGGGTTCATGGGAAGCATTCCCCCCTCAATTTCAAGTTGGCTTCAGTGGCTTTGATCGAGGACAAATAGTAAGAGAATCAGAATCTCTCCCATTTTCGCCTTGCCATCGATAAGCCATGTGGTCTTCTACAAATAAATCATGGGTCTCCGAAGCAGCAATTTCTTTCGGGAAGATGAGGGATTTTGATTCCATAAACGCGAATGTTCTTCTAGTTCTAATATCCTTCAATCCTATTTTCTGACAGTTTCTGTGTCGTTGGATGAACAGAACACAAAAGACGTAAGTGTAATCCACGAAATCCATGAATAAGCGCTCAGGCCAGAGATGTAGACGGCAATCTATTTCGAGTTCAGCTGAAAAAGAAGAACTGTTCTCTGATTTTTTTTTCTTTTTTTTTCTCCCAGGCAATATACTTATTCATCAAACTCCGCCTCCCCCCTTTCGCTAAAAACTGTGCATTTCCTACTTTTATGCTGCCTATATGTTTGATTTGCACAGCTCAGCTGGTCAGAGGAGCTGAGACATCCGTCCCCCTACGAGAACCCTCCTGGTAAGTCACCTTTCAGCCACTTTGCCTGTTAGTTAGCTCTGCTTCTGTGATGAGTAAAAGGGCTTACAGGAAACCCATTAGACAAACACCAGGTGCTCCTAGAGCTATCTTGAAACGTAATCTTTGAGAGAAGAAAAGAGAATTTAGAATGAGTTTCAGATGGTGATAATATCGAAGATACAGAACACGATTGTGAATGAAAGATTGTAAGGGATCAATACTAGAAAGAAAGGAAGAAAGAATGAAAGAGAGAAGAAAAAAAAAAGGAAAGAAGCTTCACCTTTCAAAAGAAAGCTTTTGAAAGGAGGTGATTCTTGGCCAGAATCTTGGCAGAGATTATAGATTATAATCGGGTAAGAGGAACTGAAAATCCCCTCCCCCTCCCTGGGATGGGGTGCCCTCTGAATGTGTTTCCAAGCAGAAATTGTATCTAAGTCTAACTCTTCTGTTTGTTTTCGCCCCCCAAAAAGGGAAGGTAAACATTGTCCAATTAATGTCATAGTACAAATATCAAATTAAGTTTCCCTTTAATAATCAGTTCCACAGCACATTTAGTGTAACGATTTTTGTTCTGGCTCAGAATTTAAGGGGAAAGTTTCTGTGTGCTCCTCCCACTGCCTAATCTGAGATCCAGGAGGCTTCAGACCCACAGGGATTAAAGAAATTTCTCAATAAAGCCATGGAACTGAAATTGACCAGGCAAGGCAATGTGAGAGCAAAAGTGAGAATGGGAGTCTAGATTTTACAGCTGGCTGCTAGCTCCCATGACCTTCTCAGGGTACTCGGGCTTCAGTCCATCTCGTTCTGACTGTATTGGGACACCAACCTGGAGATGCCAAGTTCTAGTTCTCTCACCAAGAAGCGAGAGACCAGGGTAGCTGGTGGATAAGAGCACAGGCTGCCTGCCTTCCAAATCAGTTGCTTCCTAGCTGTGTGTCTTTGGGCAGGTTATTCAGCCTCTCTGTGCTTTGAGTTTCTCATCAGCAACATGGGGCAATAACCTGACCTGACTCCTACAGTGACCTTGAGGATTAAATGAATGAATGGGTGTGAAGCTCAGAACAGCTGGCTGGCCCACAGAGTGCCCTGGGGAGCCGTTAATGGTTACTAGCACTCCGTGAATGCTCTATGTAAGCTCAGCCCCTGGGGAAGGGCAGCTACAGCATAGTAGATCATCAGACAGTGTGAGATGGCACCCGAGTCAGTTTCTTGAAATTGTGATGAAAGCTACCTTCTCTCCACGTGGCCACAGGGCACCAGATCTTATTTAGTTAGATGACGGTTTTGTGAATTTCCCCGGGAGTCATGCTCTCCATCTAGCGATCAGAGACACCAGCGGCAAGCCTTCCCTTTCCTGCAAAAGTCCTTTGTTTTGGCCACAAAAGGGAACTCAGTTAAATGTGGAAATCAAGGCACCAATGTGGAAAGCCTGTGGAGGTCTAAGACAGTTTGTGGTCGTGGTGGACCACTCAGAACATTCTAGGGCTGAATAAAGGAGCACTTTTTCTTAATTTCCAGGGTCGAGCAAAATGAATGACCCCACACCGACTCCATACTATGACATTGATTACGGGATGTCAGAGCCCTGTCAGAAGACCGACGTGAGAAAGATCGCAGCCAGGCTCCTTCCTCCGCTCTACTCGCTGGTGTTCGTCTTTGGTTTTGTGGGCAACATGCTGGTTGTCCTCATCCTCATCAACTGCAAAAGGCTGAAGAGCATGACTGACATCTACCTGCTCAATCTGGCCATCTCTGACCTGCTCTTCCTTCTCACCATCCCGTTCTGGGCCCATTACGCCGCGGACCAGTGGGTCTTTGGAAATAGGCTGTGTCAGATTTTGACGGGGCTCTACTACATAGGCTTCTACACGGGCATCTTCTTCATCATCCTCCTGACCATTGACAGGTACCTGGCGATCGTCCACGCTGTGTTTGCCGTAAAGGCCAGGACGGTCACCTTTGGGGTGGTGACGAGCGTGGTCACCTGGGTGGTGGCCGTGTTTGCCTCTCTCCCTGGGATCATGTTCACCAGATCCCAGAAAGAGAGGTCTCGCCTGACCTGCAGCCCTCATTTTCCACCCACTCAGTACCATTTCTGGAAGAACTTCCTGACATTAAAGATGACCATCTTGGGTCTGGTCCTGCCCCTGCTTGTCATGGTCGTCTGCTACTCGGCCATCCTCAAGACCCTGCTTCGGTGCCGAAATGAAAAGAAGAGGCACAAGGCGGTGAGGCTCATTTTCGTGATCGTGATTGTTTACTTTCTTTTCTGGGCTCCCTACAACATCGTGCTTCTCCTGAGCACCTTCCAGGGGTCCTTCGGCCTGAATAATTGCAGTAGCTCCAACAGGCTGGACCAAGCGATGCAGGTGACGGAGACCCTTGGGATGACGCACTGTTGCATCAACCCCATCATCTACGCCTTCGTGGGGGAGAAGTTCAGAAACTACCTCTTAAAGTTCTTCCGAAAGCACATCGCCAGATGCTTCTGCAAACACTGCCCCGTTTTCCTGGGAGACGTGTCCGACAGGGCAAGCTCAGTTTACACTCGATCCACCGGGGAGCAGGAGATCTCTACCGGCTTATGACCTGGACTTGTCTTTGTACACAGCCTTGGGGTGGGAGTGGTTCTTTTGTAAAGGAATGTGCTGTCATAGAGGGTCTACGATTCATCCATCCATCTGGCATCTCTTTTAAAAACATTAGATCATTGGAAGCCATCACTTCCGGAGAGCCAAATCAATATATGCTGATGACAGTGACCTTCCCATCTCTGTTCTACACACATCAACTCATTGGCACACTCTCCCTTCACTGCGGAAGTTCATTATTAAAAAAAAAAAAAAAAAATCCTCGGAGAATTGCTGATTCTTGAGTGTGGTTGACCTGAACAGAAACACCAAAATTAATCAAGAAACGTATTGGATAGTTTCTCACCTTCCGGAGGCAAGAGGGGCAGATTGCAAACGTGCTTAAAGCAGGTCCTTGTCATGATCGGTTAAGAAAGGACGTCTTCCAAGTGCGATCTGCCCTCCAAGGTGTGGTTGGTAAGATCCTCAGATGTTCAGGACCAGGTGAGAACGGGGAGAGCATCTTCAGTGAGAAGGGGATCCTCTGCTGGGAGAGGGGAGGGAAGGGGAGCTCCAAGCGGCAGACCCCACACCTGGGGAGAGGCTCGGCGGCAGGGGGAAGCTTGGTGTGGGCTGGGGAAGGCAAGGTGAGCCCGGACCGTGGAGAGTGTGCACAGCACCAGTTGTCAAAGCCAGAGCAGGGAGGGCCCTGGCCACTGTTGCAGTGAGCTCATTGCATAGCCAAAGGATGTTCTGGAAAAGTGAGCATTTAAGGCAGGGAGGTCAATGACACGCAGGCGAGGCGAGGGGACATCTGTGTAGGTCCAGGCACCAGGGATGGGAAGCGGAGAGTATTTTCACAGCATGTAGGCTGCGAGTCAGGAGAACTTGTGATGGATTTGGGTTGGAGGTAAGAGGCAGAGGGAAGACAGACAGAACCTCCAGGCATCAAGCATGCAGACTGGGGAGATACCCTGAGGAAGACTTCAAACATGGGAAGGGGATGAGGTTTGGGTCAAAAGCAGGAGAGGCTTGTGGAAGAGGAAGAGTCTGGTTTCATGATCTTGAACACAGCCTTCTGTAGACAAAACCTGGGCTGTCTCTCCGTGGCTGCTCCTGCCCTGACGGCTGTCCTCCCCAGCCCGGTTTCAACAATGGGGCATCTCCGGGAGGCTTGGAAACACTAGACTTAGGAACACGTGAGCTTGAGGTCCAGGACCACAGGAACATTCAGGTGAGGACTGATTACATAGTTAATGAACCTATCAAGAAGAGCTTTCTAAGCCCTGAGCTAAGAGACCCTGGGGCAGGAAGAGGAGCCAGAATGAGTACATCTCTGCCCTCCCGGGGCCTACCACAGCTTCAACATTGTCTCCTGGATTCACCTCTCTGTAGGCAGAGGGCAGAAGGGACAGATTCATTTGGAAACAGCCCGCCTCCAGCTTGATCAGCCGCAGAAAGCACCATTTCCGGACCTTTGTGTTTCAGGCTGAGTGTGGCGACTTGAGACGCTCCTTCCAGCCGCCTTCTCCAGCGTCCCCGAACACTAAGGGATCTTTTCATGTCAGAGAGACAGTCCTGACTGTTCTGAGCTGCAACTTTTATTACTTTGTACCTGCCTGAGATGGTTTTGGATCTGGGGAATGGCTGAGACCATTTGGGGAGGGATCAGGCACGTAAAGGAGTGAGAATCACTCAAGGGTAAAGGTGTCAGAATAGTAAGAGGTGCTACGGATGTTTCTCAAGCTCTGAAAGACGAAACTTGAGAGCAGGGGTGGCAACCGGGAAGCACCCAGAGACACTCTGAAGGTTGTTTCAAGGGCATCAGTATCCTATGACCCTAGCCTCTGGGTCAACTCAAAGACATTCTGTATCTTTGTGTACGTATATGTATATATCCTGCATATCTGAGAATCTTGTGTCTATGGAAAGTTACAAACTGCTTGGAAAAAATCCTTACCCAATAAAAGCCGCCCTCTAAAATGACTGATTGGTCATTATCTCAGTCACAGGAATATCTCAGTCAAGGGAAGCCTAGCTTACGAAACTGTGAAAGCACTTTGAAAGTAGTTGGTTTGGGGAAATTCCATAGGTACACACACACAAAGAGAATTACACTTCTTTTTAAATATCTGTAGTGCCCCCCTCCCTGGGTCAGATTGCCAGAATAATGTGTTTGAAACTACAGCCTCTCAGGGTTGTGTTTCTGGGCAATGGACACTGGAAACCTTTTTAACTTCTAATTTAATTCTACTACCAGAGCCAAAGACCTGATGCATTTTTAAAACCCGGAAAATCAATGTGTATTTAAACCCATGCCAGCTGTCTGTGTTTGACGGTGAAGAAGGCCTAAGGTCACAGGCTGGTCATTTCTGTCATCCTAATTTGCAGACACACAAGGACTGAGGACGGCTCCTCCTGAGCTTGCTTTTCTTTCATTTTAAATCCCTTCCAAACACTGTAAAGTTTGTCATCGCAGTGGTGACAGTTGTGTCACTGACATTTGGATTTCTGGGCATGTGTCTCTTATCCACAGAGAGGACAGGTGCTCTGGGAAGAGGTGATGGGTCCGGGTCATATCCACGGTTTGGGACCGGCTGGTTTTCAGGTTCTCACCTTCCAGAGCAGGTCACCATCCTCCCCGGAGGTCCGTGGAATGAGCAGAAGACAAGGACAGCCAGAGCTGGCTCGTACGATGGCTTTTCCCTAGCAACCTGAAGGACAACCTTCTATCTGTGAGTCGAAAGAAGGCATGACCCAAGGAAGGGCGGAAGGGGGCTGAGGCCAAGCAGAGGAAGGGTCTAGGGCACCTGCTCATCGTCCCCACACTCCTCCCTTTGTGGGGCACTCTGTGGCACAGCCCTCCTCTGCCTCAGCCTTGAGACAGACAAACGAAGTTTGGACTTATTGGGACCTTTGGGGTCTAACTTCACTTACCATGTCCTGAGCGAAGGTACCCTACCCCCAGCCCAGAGGCCTCTGTCATGGAAGGGGTTACATATGTGCTATGGATAAAGTCAAAGTAAAGTGAACATCCCCAGCAGGGAGGGAAAAATGTGCAAATTCATAAGTTAGGATTCTGCTTACACTTGTGTTTCAAGATTCTAGTTCAAACACCTGCAACATTAGGGACACCTGGGTGGCTCAGTCGGTGAAGTGTCTGCCTTCGGCTCAGGTCTTGATCCCAGGGTCCCGGGATCAAGCCCTGCATTGGGCTCCTTGCTCCGTGGGGAGTCTGCTTCTCCCTCTGCCTGCTGCTCTTCCTGCTTGGGTTCTCTAATTCCGGCAAATAAATAAATAAAATCTTAAAAAAAAAATAAAAATAAACACCTGCAATGAAACTACAGTGCATTGGCCTCGCCACTGTTATGATGATCCAAGCTATTTTTCTGCATATGGTGCCGTATTTCTTATTTGCCTTCAGTCTTCTAGAAGCATTCTTTTACAAGTCTTCTTTTTGGCTCCCTGTTGTTACTACTTCAGTTTGATTATAAGTTCTGTGCCACTGTGGTTCCGTCATGGGTCAGGAGCTTGGTTTTGTTTCTTTTTCTTATGGTGGTACCCAGTTTTTTCAACACTTTATTCTTTTCAAACTGGAATCCAATGGACAGACCGGCAGAGCCAGTAAGAACCTTGGGCTACACTGCCCCCCTGTGGCCACTTCAGTAACCAACAAGCGCGTCCGGCAGCAGGGCCTGGACCACAGAGCCAGGAGACTGGGGAAGCTTTACTCTTGGCTGTTTCAAGTTGGCACTAATCCTGCCGTCGACAAGAGGTATTTCCACAGCAGCTCCGCCTAGATAATGCTCGGCTCTTTCTGTTTCTGAAGAACGCCTGCACTGGACATGAAGGTCCCAGTGGCCCAGAGCCAATCTCCGCAGATCACTGAACCCACAGCCTAGCAACAAGGCCACAAAATGTTTTGTGATGAAGCATTTTTCACAGCCCATAAAACGCTCCAAGCCCCTCTCCTGTGTCTCTCTTGTACAACCAGTCATGGTCTTCAGTACCGCGTGTTTGAAGCAATGAAATATGATCGCCAGTTGGGCAGCTTCCTTCTTTATTCACACTTCCCTTTCTCCATTCCTGTCTTCTCCACTTCGTTCGGATCCCTCTTCTGGCATCACATCATGGGAAAACAGAAAGGTTGATGAGGATCCGTCAGCCCGACCCTTCACTCTCTGGAGGAAGAACAGACCCCACCTCCCACCCCATCCCCAGCCCATCCCCCACGTGCCAGACGTTCTGACACCAGAGGTCTGGGTGGGCTGGAGCATCAGCCCGCAATGTGTCCTGGAGAAGAGTAGGAGGGAGCTGTTCTGACTTCTGGGCCCGCCCCTGGGATTCGGATTTGCTAGGTCTGCAGAAATCTCCCAACAATTTTAAGTAGAGCCAACCTTGAAAACCGCTGCTTAAAGGCCATCAAACCAAGCGTGCTGGAGGGAGGCTGCTGTCCCGCGGCGGATCCTGCGGGCCTGAAAGTGAGTGGCACACGGGCCAGGGAGGGTCTGGATTCGACTCCTCGATTTTCACATGTGAAGCATGAACTGGATCTTCCTGCAAGCTTGTCTTCAAAACCTGTGAATCTAGACCTAATTGGCAGTATAAAATCTCTGTGTTAGGGTGCCTGGGTGGCTCAGTGGGTTAAGCCGCTGCCTTCGGCTCAGGTCATGATCTCAGGGTCTGGGGATCGAGTCCCACATCGGGCTCTCCGCTCAGCAGGGTGCCTGCTTCCTCCTCTCTCTCTCTACCTGCCTCTCTGCCTACTTGTGATCTCTCTCTGTCAAATAAATAAATAAAATCTTTAAAAAAATAAAAAATAAAATCTCTGTGTTAGAGGCTCCAAGCGTCTTGCTTTCATTTCTGGTTTGGGATTATGTTTCAACCCGTCCGTTCCAAGTGAAAAGTAAATTAAAACAGGATGGGTCATCTGGCACCCGTGTGGAGCTTGGCGGCTTCAAATTCAAGACAGGATGAGTAGAAATAAGTTTTAAAAAAGTCTGTTTGGGATGTTTTACAAATGAATATTGATTTTGCTTACGTTGGCAAAAGAATTCTCCCTTTTCCCCATTTCCTAATCCCTCCAGGGAGCCCTCCCTTTAACTGTGTCCAGTAAAGCCTTATCCCAGAAGACCTAGAAAACCCTCCAGGTCTGTGTCAGCTCTGGGTGGTGCAATGATAATTCGGCAGAGAAAACAACAAGGTAGTTTTAAAACAGCAATAGCTCGTATTTACTCTAAAATGCCTGTACTTGGGCGCCTGGGTGGCTCCATCAGTTAAGCGTCTGCCTTCCACTCAGGTCAGGATCCCAGCGTCCTGGGACTGAGCTCCACACATTAGGCTCCTTGCCCACAGGAGCCTGCTTCTCTCTCTCCCTCTGCCTCTCCCCTGCTTGTGCTTGCCCTCTCTCTCTCTTTCAAATAAATAAATAAAAAATTTTAAAAGTAAATTAAATGCCTGTGTTTTGGTTTATATCCATTAGCTAATATTCTTCAAAAATCCCTTTCAAGAAAATTACAATTATTTTTTCCTAACAGATCATCTAATCGGGACTCTATTGATTGGTTATCTCACTCCTTCCTGTAGGACAAGTGGAGCCTGCTTGAGGTCCAGCCTTGAGGCCAAGGGAGCTTGGGGAAGTGACTCAAAGTCAGTCTTAGGACCTCAGAGTCCCTTCTTGTGGCTTGGGATACTATCTGCCTGATACCTAGGTCAAGACGGAGTAGCTAAACCAGCCCTGTCCCGAGGAACTTTCTGGACCGATGGAGATGCACTGTCTAAGACAGCGGCCACCAGACCAGTGCAGAATGTGGCTCATATGACTATAGAGCTTGGTTCTTAAATTTTATTTCATTTTAACTAATTTAAAAATATCCAATGCTCGTCTTAATGGACAGTTCAAGGCTGGCATACAATAAATAGTCAAAAAATGTCCGTGTAACTTGGATCGTGGCATTAAGGACTCCTAGGCAAGTTTCTCAGTGCTTCTAGACTCCGTTTCCTCATCTGCAGCACTGGGGCCGAGAGTAAGCTGTGCTAACTATGTTTGGGCGGAGGATGAAATGAGAGATGTCGTATGGGCTGAACGCAGTGGTTGGCACATAGGAGTTCTCGTAGCTGGCAGCTACTTTCCTGATAATAGCTATTGCCTCTTTCTATTAGAACTGCGCTCCCCCCCAAAGAATGTTCCTCAGGGTGGTGGAATGGAAGCTGCTGGGTATGTGGGAGGGCTCTTGGGTGTGAAATCAAACACCACGGATTGAAAGTGCCTCCCAACATTAGGGCGTGGTGTTCAATCCATTCGGCCCTGTGTAGTGTCTTGGGAAAGGCTTTCGGGAGCGGGGTGTGGGGGGCGGGGATTAATCTGACAATGTAATTCTGGTTGATGCAGACCCTGCAGCTCTAAGCAGACTGGGAGATGGCGCAGCTGGGGGCCAACTCCCCGCCCCCCCCACACACACACCCCCACCCCCCACCGTCTGGGATTCCAACAGAGGCTGACACACTGGAGAAGCAAGGGGGGAACACAGTTCACTTGTGCGTTGACCGTGTGCAGCCCAGGCTTAGCATGCATGCACGCATTCATTCTTTCATTCATTCATTCAGCAAACGTTTAGGGATGGCCTGTGCACCGCCGGCAGGGGGCGTGGAATAAAGGAGCTCGCCAGGGGCTCTGTGCCCTTGAACCAGGGTTGCTCAGAAGCCCGGTGGGTGGAGCCTAGGAGGACCAAGTACGCAGGCTCGAACAGGTGCCTAAAGTGGCCCAGCCAAGATGAGTGAGACATGACAGTGCTTTATCTGACCATTTTGTAAAGAAAGCGTAGCTACAACCTCTTCTCGGTTCCGCGCACCTTAACCAGCTTACGCAGAGCAGAACATACTCGTTCCTTGTTCTAGCACCAGCACCGCTGCCCGGAGGCGGCGTCCTCCAGAGCTGGGGAGAAGGCTGTGATGTACAAGACACCAGTCTTCTTGAATTCTTGGGTTCTGGTTCGTAGTTTCCCTGTCTCCACTTTTGCTTTCAGCTTGTTTGTACCGAAGGGAGTCGGTGAAAATCTCCTTCCCACCCCTGCTTCCCTCGACTCGGTCATCCATCCAAAAGGCGATAGAGTTAACACTGTCTTATCAGTTGGGAGAGATTTCCTGCCTATATAAACAAGATCACATCTCTACCCTTATCCCCCGAGTTTGCACCAACGCCAGTATCATATATCACACCTTGGGTTTTTTACGCTCTTGGGCAACTTTCTTAAATTCTCTGTGCCTCGCTCTCCCCTTCTGTAGAATGGGGTAATAACACCAACCTCACTGACTGCTCCAAGGAGTAAATGAACTAACACAGGAACTTGCACGTAGCAACTGTCACATGACAACCACTCGGTGAATTTTAGCTGTCCTCCACCATGCACATTTTATTTTTATGCAAGTGAATTTTATTTTTAAAGATTTTATTTATTTATTTTTCAGAGAGAGAGGAGCGAGAGCGAGCACAGGCAGACAGAGTGGCAGGCAGAGGCAGAGGGAGAAGCAGGCTCCCTGCCGAGCAAGGAGCCTGATGTAGGACTTGATCCCAGGACGCTGGGATCATGACCCCAGCCAAAGGCAGCTGCTTAACCAACTGAGCCACCTAGGCATCCCTGCAAGTGAATTTATTAAATGTTTCTTTGGTTTCTGGGTTTTATGACATGCTTAGAAAAGCCTTCCCCCCCCCATGCTGAGATTGCAAAAAATCTCCCATTTTTATTTCTGACATTGTTATGGCTTCTTTTTTTAAATCATTTGTGTTCCTCTTTCTGGAACTCATCTTGGAGTATGGAGTGAAGTGGGAATCCCAAGGGTTTTCCCCAGATGACACACGACCATCCCAAGACCATTTATGAAATAATTTTCCTATTACTTAAAATTCCATTTTTATTCTATTTTAGCTCCCCCCCCCATGTCTGGTCCTATTTCTATATTTCCAGTTGAAGGACTATATCCCCGGGTGTCATTTAAAGTGTTTCATTCCTTAGGGCAACCCCTCCATGTGTGGGGCGAGTCCTTCCATTGATCCACATGGGGCATGTGGATGGAAACATTGATCGGTGGGTCAGGGACTGTCAGTCAGACCCGCTCAAGTCCCCCACCGGCCCCCAAGTGCCGTTGCAGTGGTCACAAATTAAAAAGGCTGCCTACCTCCCACACAGAGTGCAGACGTGTGCTGCTCAAGGTGAGTCCATCAGATTCTATCAGATTCTTGCTCCCAAAAGCAATGACCTCCCAAAAGAATGCACCCCACAGTGCCCAGCAGTGCTGGAGGGAGGCCTTAGGACCACTTGGGGAGAGAGCTATGTCCCAAGACAGAGCTGCTGGGGTCCCATCTTTCCCAAGGAAAGACACCCAACCATTCCATCCATTCTATGATCAACCCCAGGAATGTTCCAGCTCTCCCCATAACGGCTAGACGAGCCGAACCCTCACTAGTACAGATCTAAACCCCCCACTTCTCCCACACTCAGCAAGAAAGAGTTCTTCCCTTCCTCCTTTTCAGCGGCTGCTTTCTTTTTCCGGATGAGTTGATGGGTTTCCACGCACAGATTGTTTGCCAGCTGTTGGAGGTCAAACATGTGTTGGCCGCCCCCAAAATTTGAATGTTGAAATTCTAACACCCCATGTGATGGTGTTGGGGGTGGGAGGGATTGGGAGGTGATGAGATCAGGAGGGGCCCCTTCCCTTGTAAGGAGAGATGAGAGAGCTTGCTCCTTCTCTCAGCCCTTCCCCTGTGAAGACAAAATGAGAACATGGTCATCTGCAAACCAGGAAGTGGGCTCCCACCAGACACCACACATGTCGGCCACTTGATCTTGGACTTCCAGCCTCCAGCCCTCTGAGAAGCGTATGTCCGTTCTTAAAACCATCCGCCCCGCCCCACCCAGGTCTGCAGTAATTAATCCCATACAGCCGTCCCAGCCAAGACGCCAGCCATTTCTTCTACTAGGTGTTTGTCTATCCCCTTGGAATTTGCTTTCTCGAGGGATCTGATGATAATTACAAAAGAATACTGCGTTGGGAAGATGAACCCTTTTTTACCCACCTCGTGGTACTCCTACTCGATCAAAAACCCCACCCCCTCCTTCACGCAGCTCAGAGTTAACGAACAGATGATGGTGGAAAGGGTCACCCATTCGGGACTTGCATGTTAAGGGCACTTAGTGATTCACCTAATGTTGATTGGGAAGCTGGCGTGCTGGGGCTAGCGCCCAGCATGGCCCAAGTCCTGTCTTCAAAGGGTGGCAGGAGCCAGGGAGCCAGATGGTCCCCGTGAAAGTGAGGGGCACCCCCTGCACCAAGGCCGGCCCCCCAGCCCAGAGCCTGGGAAGCGGGAGAAGATGACTGATGCCTCACGTTTCCATCGTACTTGGCAGCACAACGGAAGCTAGTCTCTGGGCAAACAAACACTCCCACACTCTGAGCTCCACTTATCCTAGAGCCCAGACTTCTACCTCCCCTTCCTAGCATCTTGAGTCCTATCCCGGGATGCAGGAATCAAATTCAGGAGGAGGTACAAGGCTCGTCGCTCCCGGTGCCCCAACTCCACAGTTGATTGTTCGGGCCAGGTGGGCATCCACCAGGGCATGCTTCGCCTCCAGTGGCCGTCCAGCAAGGTCTGGCCGAACCTGGGAAGAGGCCAGCGATGCTGCCCCACATCCTCTCTGATGCACGGAACAACCCCCAACAACAGAAGCTTCTCCAATCCAAATGTGGGCAGTTGCTGTGGTTAGAAACCCTATCGGGTGTCTCTGCCTTGCTTGAAGCCTCATCCAGACGAGCCTGGGGGCCCTTGGGATGCTCCGTCGGTTAAGCATCGACTCTTGGTTTCAACTCAGGTCCTGATCCCAGGGTCGTGAGATCGAGTCCCGCGTTGGGCTCGGCGCTCAGTGTGAAGTCTGCCTGGGATTCTCTCTCTCCTTCTCCCTCTGCCCCTCCTCGCTCATCCTCTCTCTCTCTCTCTCTCTCTAAACAAAAAAGAGGAGTCTGAGGCCTCTACGGGACTGGTTTAGGCCTCCCACCTCCAGATTGCTGCAGCTTATGTGTGGAACATTCTGGATCCCTGGCATGGCCATGGGAGCCTGGCATCCTCAGACACACTATCTTCATCCCCATTCTTGCTACTCCTCCACTTCCATGGCCTTCCCACACCTGAGGCCGCAGGACACGCCCACAGAGAGTCCCACGGGGAGCCAGAATGCCATGCCCTCCAACTCCCCATCCCCACTGGCAAGGTGCCCTTAGAACACAGCCATGCCAGGCATCTTTCTGAGGGATCCAGTTTGGAGAGGGAGGTAGTGGTCCTTCAAGGAGAAAGCACCAGGACCAGTGAGTGCGCGTGGGAGGAATTGCAGTGCCAGCGCTGTGTGAGAAGACACGCTGCAAACTTCCTGGAACCCTAAGTGCTTTTGTGAGAGCAGCAGGAGAGAAGAAAAGTAGGAAGAGACGGGATTGCCGGCTGGTGGGTGGAGGGCAGATGCGGCCGGACCTCGCACAGAGTGCTGAGGAGTGTGGGCCAGCGGCATGCGGGGCTTGAAGCCAGGGAGCAAACGCAGACTCTGGACGGCTAACTGGCCCCGGAGTAGTAGGCACTGCAGGACGGCAAGGATGGAATCAGAGCCCCGAGGCAAAGGTTGGGCTGTACTCCTTCTGGGACACAGCAGAGGCATCTGCCAAGGTAAAAAGCTCTGGGCAGAGACAAGTGAAGGGATCTGAAAGCGATTGGGGACGAGGACTCATCAGGACTTGGACTGAGGGAGTGGGGGAAGCAGGGAGGGCAAGACTAGGGCCCCAGCCCAGGGGGATGCAAAGCACTGGCTTCGGGGGCAAGTTTCCGGACAGATTGAGTTAGAAATCCTGGGGGCCATCCAGGTGGCAGTGTCAGGAGGAGCTGCCTTGAACTCAGCAGAGCACGTGCATGGAGACCCACAGTTACAGGCAGTGGACCCCGTGGGGGTGGACAGATGGCCCCAGACAGAACCAAGAGGAGCGCCCAGGCAGTAAAGGAGTCCCAGGGAGAAGGAAAAGGTGTGCCGGGAAAGGGAGAGTCCGTGCAGAGAAGAGACCTCTGAGAGGAAGAGGAAATGTCCACAGTGTCAAACGCTGCGGAGATATGAAGCAAGGTAAGGGCGGAAAAAACATCCCCTGACTCCGTGACGCAATCAGAAAAGCAAGATAACTGCATGGCCTCTGCCTGTCTCTTCCCGAGCCGCTGACTCACAGCCAAGGACACAAAATCGTGTTTCCGCCTCCCCCTGGAAAGGCACCACTTTTGTACCCAAGTTCTGGACTGTCCAGGGGGGACAGGACCCGCCTCTGTGGTTGTAAGGTCCTGGTTAGCTGGTTAGGGGCCCTTTCCAATCACCCTTTCCAGAGGGCACAGCTGAATCCTTTGGGACAGGCAAGGGATGCGGGGATCCGGAACTCTGGGGCAGAGACGGGAGCCCCAGGGTCTGCCAGGAACTGGCTGCCGAGCCTCTGGGGAGCCTCAGGGACCATCCGTAGTGGGGACCACTGGGCAGGGAGGCAGCAGAGCCTTCAGGGTCCAACAACTGGGGCTCACCGCAGCCACCCGGGCAAACCCTGCCCAGTCATGATGGAATTGTGTTAAAATGAGAATGCTACTCGTCTTATTCCTTTTACCTCTGCTCATAAAAAGAGATTTTTTTCCCATATCTTTTAAATATGGTTGCTCTCAGACCAGTGACTGTCCAATCTGCCTGCGCCCACGGAAACAGGAGTGTAGCCACTTGAGTGGGGAACAAGAAAGAGGAAAGAAAAAGGAAAAAGCTGGAGGATGGGGCCTGGGAGGGTCCAGTTCCTCTTCAACTCTGTTTTTCACTCACACGCCAGTGGGTGAGTGACCACCAGAGGCGTCACGTGGAGAGAGTGAGTGGTTCGCCTTTGCTGCACGTGATTCCTCGGGCACGCACGAGTGCACCCAAAATGGCTCAAAGTCTTACGACATGGTGGTTTTAGAAATTTCGCTCACCGTTCCTTCTTAAGCAGGAAATTTGTCAGAAACCCAGCCCATGCTATGGGTGTTGTGGGGTCTGCCCAGACGCCCTCTTCAGGGTCAGTGCACCCACCCTCCCAGCTGCTGGGGACGGGGACCAACCTCAGCCACTGGGGTCTGCCTTCTCTGGGCTCTGTCCCTTCCCAGAGGACAATTAAGGCCCATGACCGGCTGATGGAGGGTTGCAAGGGCCTGGCCCCTTCCCTCAACGTGGGACAGAACTGAAGGACCATCCCAGGCCAAGAGCTCCTCACGGGGTCAGTGGGGGCTTCGAGGCTCTCCACACTGGGGTCTGCTTCTCCCTCTGTCCAGTCCTGCCCCACCCACTCGCTGACTGGGGTGCCCCCCCGAAGCCCTCCCCAGCCAGGCATTGGTCTGCTGAGGAGGACTGGACTGAGCTCTGGACTCCCAGGAATTAGATCGAAAATAGTCTGGTTCCTCGTTTCAACTTTCTCTTCCGCAGAAACTCAGAGGCTGATAGTAATAAAATGTCTCCCCCCTGGGTTCTGTTGTCCTTGCCTTGCCCCATTTCTAGATGCAGGTGGATGGCCGCTCAGCCACCTAAAGAAGACATTGGAAGCAGAAGGGAGGAGAGAAGAGGCTGTGCCCCTCTTCACCTGGCTAACTCCCACTCAGGCTTTCTGCTTAGACAGCCCCTCCCGTGGGACACTATCCCGGGTCCCTCTGGACAGGGCAGGTGTCCTCGCCCACGGCCCCCCTGGCTCACGTGTGCTTCCCCCAGCACAGCGCCAGACTCCCCAGATGGCGACCTGTTAGTACCTGCCCAGCTCCCTTTGCTCACAGTTTTCCCCCCCGGGGACTGCAGAGTTCCTGGCACCCAGGAGATGGGTCCTGCAGAGTCTTGCCTAAAGCAAATGGCACATTCCAGTAAGGCAACTGAGGAAGGTTGGTAAGAGGATTCCTCCTGAGATTGAAACGGGGGTAGGGAAACCCCAGTGCATTGAGCAGTGCCCGGTGCAGGAGAGAACCGGCCGCCATTCCAACTGCTAGGAACAAGGGCCAGAGCAGGGGGAGGGGCTGCCTAAGTCAAGGTCAAGAGATAGACCAGCCCCACCAGGAAGGAACCAGGGTGCTAAACCTCTTGACCTCAGCCTCTAACCTCCTACCCAAAGCCTCCATTAGCCAAGCCCAGCTGAGACTCCGAGGGTCAGAGGGTAGAAGCTCTGCCCTTAACAAGATTTGCCCCCAGGACCCAAAGCAGGCTGGAAGGGGACGGAGAGTGAGTACAGAAGGGCAGGGGGGGGGGGGGGCGGGATTTACCAAACAGCAGACACTAAATGCCTATGAAATGAATAACATTTTTCGACAAATATTCCCTGAATATTCACTTCGTGGATATTTATTATTTTGATCACTGTCCGATGGAAACAAATCAAAAGGCACACACCCTAAGAAGCTGTGGAGCCTACATCCAACCCAGAGAAGACAGCAGGACCTTGGGCTGTGTGTGACAGGAGCTGGTGCAGAGAGGTCCCTGCAGACAGCGGGCCCCTGGGGAGGAAACTCAGCCACAGGTGGGGACCATAAGGAAGCTTAGCTGGCTTGGCCTTGACTCCAAGTGGTAGGCGGAAAATCTCTGAAGACTCCAAAACCCATCCTTCGTGCAAATATCAAGTTCGATGTTATCATACCCTCAAAACGGGAGACCCGGAAACTAAAATTCAGCTCAGGCCACGGATGCCCCTCGTGGTCCTGGTGGAAACAAATGCAAAACTCCTCCGGAAGGGAGTGGTCCCACCTCGGGCCACAAAAACCTGCTGCAGGACCAGTAATTCCCAATAAAGGTGAACTCACACGGAGCTACAAAACACACGAGGAAATACGGCACCAAGAGTAGCAGAGGGCAGGCCTCCCAAACCATGGGACTAGACTGGGTTAAGTCATTAGTTGATTCAAAGTATCTTTACACAGAATCAGAGCACCTGGGTGGCTCAGTGGGTTAAGCCTCTGCCTTCGGCTCAGGTAATGAATCTCAGGGTCCTGGGATCAAGCCCCGCATCAGGCTCCCTGCTCGCCCTTGCCCTGCTC
Organism: Mustela lutreola; assembly: GCF_030435805.1. Classification (NCBI taxonomy): domain Eukaryota; kingdom Metazoa; phylum Chordata; class Mammalia; order Carnivora; family Mustelidae; genus Mustela; species Mustela lutreola. Next base: position 16,738,624 of record NC_081291.1, read on the forward strand.
ATGCTCTCTCTCTCTCTCTCTCTCTAATAAACAAAACCTTAAAAAAAATTTTTTTCACAAGGAATCAAAATCCTTAAAAAAAAGAATATAACTACCAGAAGTTACTCAGTGTGTACAAGGGCATATTTGACTTCTGTGGAATCTGTCCTATTGCCTCGCTCCGCCCGTTGTCTTAGAATGTGCGAAGTCCAAGAAACCCTATTGGAATGGGAGGGCTTTTATGCAGTGTTTTTCCTTTCTTTTCCTAGGGACACATACTCCTCTTCCACCCACTTGTCTCTGACAGGAGAGTATTAGGATAGTTCTCAGGATTTGCTGATTCTCGCTCTTTCTTCAATACTGTGTCTGTAATAGGATTAGGTTTAGACATCGCTGTAATGCACCGCATTTCAAGGTTTTGGCACAAGATTGCAGCCTGTTTTGTGTTCGGTTGCTACTGGTAGCTTTTTAGAATTTTTGTTGAAGTGATTTGATAAGATACCAGAGGAGAGCAAGACCGTTGATCCTGCTTCCCTCTGCCATCTTTACTGGAAAACCCATACTAATGTTTCTTAGATTTCACAAGGGTTTCGAAACCATTAAGCACAGCTTCAGCTTGGAAAGCCCCAGATATGGTGATGTTGATGTATCGTTGGCTTCACTGTGAGCAGGGGCATATTGGTCACTTCCTGCTCACGGGTGCTTCGCAGAGCAGTGATGACATTTCAGCACAGAAGGGTGTTGGGGACCCTGAGGAGGCCAATATCAGCAAAAGGGTCTGGAATGACGCCAGCCTGGAGGGGACTGAGTAGAAAATGAACAAGGACAAACTAGGATGAATGGATTTGGACAAAGAATGAAGGCTGCCTGAGAAGAGGGAGAATATGTAGTTAGAGCTACAGAGGAGTGGGAGCTGTGGGGTTCAGGATGGGTTTATGGTCTTTAGTTAAAGGAGAGACCAGAGCATTTCAATATTGTGAAGAACGCAGTTGAGGTTGGAACTGACCGTCAGAAACAGTTGCCAGAGGTCAGACAGAGTGTGGTCCAGAAGACAGGAGGAGAAACGAGCGTCTGCTCGCCGAGGAGAAGCTCTGTCCATGGAGGAGGAAGGAATGGAGATACCATGATGATATTTGGAGCTGGATGCCAGGGAGCGGAGAGAGTTCTGAGAAAAGCAGGAGATAAGGTCACCTCCTGAGCAGAAGTGAATGTGGTGGCGGTGAGAGTATGAAGGCACTAGAAGAGTTTTAGGGGGCTTGGAGTAGCCAATGGAAGACAGGAGAAGGTGACGATTTAGGACACTCAGAAGAGTGACTGGGGAAATGAGAAAAATCTCTGGAGGCTAGCTGAGCCTGGAGACCACAAATTAGTGATGGGTCTTCTCTTTGTGGCTAAGTGGTTTTAACCAGCTATCCTCAGAAACACATACTGAGAGAAAAATTGGAAGGGAGAAGCGGACGGATGGGTTGATCTAAGGCAGGGCTTTAATGGAGAGCAGGGTATAGATCAGAGTGTGGCTAAGTGATAGACTAGGATCTCAGAGAGACGGGAGGGGTGTGATTACCCGAGGCTCTTGCAGGCAGAGCTAGAAGACTCAAGGAAAGAGAACAACCAATGGTGGGGGGGGGAGGGTCAGAGGGGTGGGAGCTGTCGTCAGGAAAATGAGCTATTTCATTTTAAGGGTTCAGTGGTGGATCAGTGTTAACAGACTTGAGTGAAGTTGAATTAATGAGTCCATGAAAGTGATGACCTGGATGCTGAATGGGGGTCAACTCGGGCAGGTAGGTCTCCAAGGGCGTGGAGGAAACTGGGGTGAACAGAAACCTGTTATCCATGGTACACAAGGCTAAAATGAAAGAAGAGGGCCATCAGGCTGGTGGTGGAGCAAAAGGTGACATGGTCAGAGAGGTGGGGACTCAAGGGGTCTCCTACATACCTGGGAGCAATGGTCAACAAGTGGCACTGGGGCCAGAGATGTCGCCTCCTGACGCCCAAGTCTGAGGTAGGCATGAGAAGAAAGGAGTATCCTCAAGAGACAAGAGATGCTAAGAATGTTCTGGAATGCGTGAAGGATGTCAGAAGGAGCATCTGCCCTGGAGTTCAGGTTCCAGAGGTGCAGAGGAAGAACATGGGGAGCGAGGAAACATTGAGAAATGAGCCAAGGGCAGAGGAAGCACAAAGGAGAATGTTGATGGGAACCAAGACAAGGTACATGACCTGAGCAGTTGAGCAGGATGGGGGCATGATGGCAGTACCTGGTCTCCTGTGTTCCAGAAAGTTCCATCCTGACAGGCCACAGGTAGATGGTGGACAAGACTGTCGGAGAGGGTTGGGGTGCTGCAAAGTGTATCATTCTCCAGCAAGCAAAGGGCTCATGACTCCAGAGACAGATGCCCTCCTTCCAAGGCTGTGTTGGCTCAGCTCCTTCAAAATGGGATGTGGTGTAGAGGAAGTGTATTAGAGGAAATGTCTCTGAGAGATTGCAAGGTTGCCGGGAGAAGCTGGGAGAACCACCAGATCACAAAGCAGAATTGACCTCAAGTGAAAAAGTGAAGAAGGGTGCTAGGCTGAGGAAAGTGCCAGCCAAGGTCATCAGACCCACCTCCCAGCACTGGGCCTGTCCCCATGTCCCTAAGAGGGTCACTGGCTGGAGCAGCCCCTGGTAGGCATGGCCTTGGCATGAATGTGAGGATGGGTTTCAGAATGCAGCAGCTGGGACCCTCGGTCACTCTGCTCCCTTCAGGGATGAAGAGGTCCTTCCCCATGGCCATGCCAAGACACAGTAACACACGAATGTCAAAGGCAACACTACTCAAATTACATTCTGCAGAGCCCTTGGCCCGTAAATATCTGTCTGAGATTTAAAAAAAAAAGGGGGGGGGGTTCCATGATCAAACAGCTTTGGGAAACACTGCAGACTGTTGGGGCCGATTCTACGTTAAAACCTGTTAAACCCCTAGGGCCTGCCTGGGTCTACTTAGCCATAGTGACTCCATGTTGCCTAGGTGGCCATTTTGTTGTTTAATAAATGCCTCAGCAGTTACTGATACCAGTTCTGGGTAACCGTTGCTAAAACTCTTACCTAAAACAAGGCCATTTTGTTGTTTAATAAACGCCTCAGCAGTTACTAGTATTGGTTCCGGGTAACCGTTACTAAAACACACAGGTAGGAGACATCCAATCAGCCAAAGCCACATACATAGAGGTCTGCGGTTGTGCCCTATAAAACTAGCCTTTAAGACCAAAGGGGGGTCACTCTCTTTGGAGGCGGCCCTGGCCGGTCAGTCTGACTTCTATTGCTTGGCATAGAATAAAGCTTTACATAACTTTCACTTTGTCTCAGTCTCGTTCTTTTGATAATGGGCCCAACACAGACCTTCCCTTCCTCATGGAAGATCACCATGCTTCTGAGCACATTAAGAGTTCTGAGAAGTCCTGTAGTAAAGACACTTGCTTAAATTTTTTTAGTTTTGCTCTTTTTCAAACGTACTTGGGCAAAGTCTCCCCCCGCCCAGATTTTCTCTTTTACACTTTTTTAGCTCACTGTGTAATGAAGGGAGCATGCGCCAAGAGAGGCTTTTTTAAATTTTTTTTTATTTTTATTTATTTAACAGACAGAGATCACAAGTAGGCAGAGAGGCAGGCAGAGAGAGAGGAGGGGAAGCAGGCTCCCTGACAAGCAGAGAGCCCGATGCGGGGCTTGATCCCAGGACCCTGGGATCATGACCTGAGCTGAAGGCAGAGGCTTTAACCCACTGAGCCACCCAGGCGCCCCTAGAGAGAGGTTTTTTTAGATACAGGTAACAATTTTTCTTTCAGTAAGTACATAGAAAATCTGTGTTTCAGAGTTGATTATCAGTACGATCGCATTTTGAAATGCCCTACCAGGGCATTTTGCTGCCCTCCCAGGAAGGCCAGCTACTGGAAGGACCAAGCACTGAGACGGAGGGTTAGTCGTTAGGCAGTCGGTGGGAGAAAATGTGGGAGCAGGACAGACACCGTCAGAATGCTGAAAATTCCAACACGTGGATACTTGCCCTTTTCATCTGCCACTCAATGCCAAACAACTAATCCGACAGAAAGCAGGCATCTAAAAGCAGTTTTTGCACATTTTTCATTAAGAAGTGGTGCTATTTAAAAATTATAATAGCTGTTCTTTGTGAATATCACTATTATAGATTATTTTTCTGTATTTCCCAATTTTTCTGTAATGTAATATTTTCAAATAAAACTTAGATCGATCGATCGATAGACAGACAGATAGATAATCTGAGAGCATTGATATTTGAAGAAGTCAGTTAATAGATTAAATTATCATAATTCTAAAATTCTGAATACCCATTTTCTCAGTATCAAGGTAGATCCCTGAGAAATTCGCCATGTTAGCAATTCACCATCCGGGGATGCTGGCAGCCTTTCACTGAGTTAAGTTCAATGTTGGCTATACGTCAACCTGCCTTCAGTCGAGAGACAGAAATCACACCAGTAACGTGAACAAAGAGCATTTACTATGAAGAATTCCTAACTAGTAATAGGGGACTAGCTATAGGACCAGCAGACATAAGGAGCCGTCTCTAGGCTAAGACAGAACACCCAGACACTTTGAACACACTTGGAAGGTACCTTCCCTCCCAAGGCTGAGCCTCAGACCTTGTTGGAGACGGTGCGAGTACAACCCACTGGGCTGTGTGCTTCCCAAGCTCCCTGGTACAAGAACTTAGTAAAAGAAGAAAAGAATGAGATCGTGAGCGTTAATTATCAGGCCTACTCCTGCGCTGCCCCTACACACACCTGTCGCCATGTTTTCTCAGACCGTCGGACACAAAATGTGAACCCCTGAACCATCCTGGCCCTTCCTACCCTCCTTCCTGCTTTGCTTTTCTCCGCAGAACATTCCTCCTCCCACCCTGCAACTTACGTACTTTTTCTGTTTTTGTCTGTAGGACGTAAGCTCTGTGAAGCTCAGACTCTTTGCCTACATTGTTCACCCGGCCAGGCACCTGCCAGGCCCGCTGTAACAAAGGTGACTAGCTGAACCGATGCACTGAAGGAAGGAATGATCTCCGAGCGCAGGAGAATAAGAGTTAAAGCTTCTTAGTTTCTTGGGCTGAAATTGGGGTTGAATTATAGTGATAAAGAACTCGGACCCTCGCAGGCAAGGTCTGCGAGCCACAAGCCGAAGTCACAGAATGCGGTAAGCTTTCACCAACAATGAAGACACTATTACGGTTCCAGATAGCAGAACGGTAATAAAACGTTCCTCTTGCCTCCACTTCGGGCCTCCAAGCCATTCCCTCCTACCCATTTAGAAGTTTCTAGAATCCCAAGGCCGTGGAGAGTGAATGCTTATAGGGAACAAAACTGGGTTATAAACATCAAACTTGCCGCCAGGACACATTTTAACAGTTCGCACCACTAGAAGAAGCGGTAGTTACGTGATGGGACAGAGAGGTGTTAGCCAACATCCCGATGGCAATCCTTTTGCAATGAAAATACAACAAATCAATATGCTGTGGACCTTAAACTTACACAATGGTATGTGTCAATTATCTCTCAATTTTTAAAAAAGTGGGGGCATGAAGGACCCCATGGCCTGAAGCTGGGTAAGCAGAATGTTGGGAATCCAGCCAAAATAACATAATACTGAAAGCGAAAGCCATTGATATCGGGAAGTTAGGGGCGGTCCTGAATTTCCAGTGTTTTTCCTGGGGAACTTTAAATCTCATGGAATTCTGTGACACACATGAGGTCCCGCCTGTTGCTGTCTTCCTCCGTTTAACCGTGCAGGGTGCATGTGTGTATCCACGGGGCTTTCCCTGATTCCGAGTTGACTTGACTGTCATCGTCTTGCCCAGCGTGGACCAGTGAGCAGGTGGCTGGCTATAAGGCACAAGCCTTACTGAGCCTTCATCACTTACTCAAGGTCCTGGGGAGGAGAGGGTGAGGCTGGTGTGGCCCCGAACCGCCCAGCCCAGGGAGGGAGAGCCCCGGGCAGACGGTCCACGGGTCCCAGAACTGTGCCGCCTCTAGTGGGCAGTGACCTCCCACTCACTTAGAGAAGCCTGTGCCGGGGGGAGGGGGCCATGTCCTTGCTGGGAGGCGCTCACCGCCCAGATTCCCAGCGACGCCAAACCCCGTGCGGAGGACAAACGTCATCTTTGAGTTAAATTTAACACTCAACCACATTTTCGTCTGGGCCCTTTTTATGTTTGTTTTTGCCTTTCTTTTAATAGTTTGCTTCTATTTCCATCTTCACGGGTCCATGCTCTGAGTTGAAAGCTACCTCAGGCACGTCTCTGGCGTTCGTTAACAGGATGTCCTCGAACCAGGTCTGTGAGTGCTAAACCACGGTGCAGTGGGGTGGCCCCAAATTAGGTCAGTCACGGGTCCCGAGAGCGGATCTGGGAGAAGTTCATAGGGACTTCCCTGCTGGTTGGTGTTCCTCTTCTCCCTTCATCCTTCTTCCGAGCCACCCTCCCTGCCTGGTTCCTGCCCCCTGACCACCCCCTGCTTCCTCCCTCCACCGTGAAATCTGGACTCCTCCAGCTTCCTTTCTGTCCAACCTCAGACCTCCCCCTTCCCCCACCACAGTCCTGGGCGGGGAGTTCTCCCCACCGGCTCTGTAGCCCAGACTTGACCCACCCCCAACCTCCATGGAATTTTCTGGAATCTTCTGGGAGCAGGGGCAGCGCTTCACAGCTTGCTTAACTCCTGGTTTTCTTCACAACATTTTTGTTAACTCCCATAGCAGCCCCCCACTCACTGATCCCTAGCCTCTCTGCACCAGCCCCCTTCCCAAGTGACACCACTCTGTGGCTTCCTTTGTCCTCAGACCTCTCTTGGGACGCCCCCCCCCCACCAGGGTCTCTCAACCATTCACTGTGGTTCTCCCCGAGCCTTCTAGATGCCCTACAGATGCACAGAGTGGGCTTCTGCCTTGAGGTCTGCACACAGAGCTCCCACAGGACGCTTTATCCTCCACTGCTGGCTGTCACCCACTCAGAAGTGTCCTCCTGTCACCCCACCTCATATCACTGGGGAGCAATGACAAGTCAGTTCCCTTATCTGAGACAGCCAGGAGGACGCCTGTCTAAAGGCCAGGGGGAAATCAAAGGCGGGGTCCAGGGGGAACCGGGAGGAGAAAACAACTTCCTGGTTTCTCTCAGAGGCTTGAGAAACACTGTAGGGGTCCGGAGAAGCTTTCAAGTTGTTTTCTTTGGGTTAGTCCCTGAAACCGTGACTAGTGACTTGTGGTGTAGAGCTCCCCAGGGCTTAAACAGTGGCTTCTCTTGCCCCCAAGGTCAAGACCGGGGCTGCTCAGAAGAAAGCCGGTGTCTCAGGGGCCCCAGGCCATTCCCACGGCAGCTCGGATGGTGGGTCAGGAGGCTGTGCCCTGCCCCGCTGGAACTCTGTCAAGGGGTAAGTCATCTCTGTGTTTAACCAGTGACGTCTATGTTGATGCTGGGGATGGTTTCACTTTTGCAAACCTTTGTTTCTGTCCTTGGAGAGAAGAACTCAGCCAGCCTGTCACAGGAAGCTGTCTGCCAGGGTGAACAGACTCTTTGAACACGTAGGAATTAGGACTGATACTTATTTCAAGACACTAAACAGCACTGCTTGGCTCTCTTTGATGGTGCGTTTCCTTAAATATTATCTTCAGAGAGGCAAACCGTGTTTCCACCGGGAGAATTTAAGTTCTGTGAAGAGGTGTAATGCTTACTTTAATTTCCCCGGTGGTATTAGCGCATGGTCCAGTACGTGCCGGCTTAACGAGGAGGTCATTTACAGCAGCCGCTCTCAGCAGGTGCGGATGCATCAGAGAAATGTTTATTTTTCAATCTTCTGAGCTGTAGACCTCCTCTAGGTAAAATGAACCACCAGCAAAGAGACAGGTGGCTTCACGGACACTAATCCCATTTTTTTTTTTTTCCCACTCCAGGACCACCCAGCTGTATGAAGGAAAAGAATCTCACTGGTCCATGCGGGGCAGCCTGAAGATGGATAATTACACGTCAGCCCCCGACGATGACTATGACGTCCTCATTGAGGATGACGTGAATAGCGGCGAAGTAGAACAGTGCGACCCCTACGACCCCAAGTTCCTGGCGGCCCGCGTGGTTCCACAGCTCTCCACCGCCGTGTTCCTGGCGGGTCTCCTGGGCAGTGTCTGGGTCATGCTTATCCTGGTGAAGCATAAAGGACTCAAGCACAGGGAAAATATCTACCTCCTAAACTTGACCATTTCAAATTTGTGTTTCTTGCTGGCCCTGCCATTCTGGGCCTACACTGGGACGCATGGGGGGGTTCTCGACAACCCCTTCTGTAGAATTCTCGTGGTACTTTACTCCATAGGCCTGTACAGTGAAGTGTTTTTCAACGTCCTCCTGACCGTGCAGAGGTACCTGGAGTTTTTCCCCGTGAGCTTGTCTTCCACCGCCCGGACAGCACGGTGGGGCTTGGTCTCAAGTGTCCTGGCGTGGGTCCTAGCCGCTCTGGTCATTTTGCCCGAATCCGTGTTTTACAAAGCTCAGATGGAAAGCCAGACATCCAAGTGCTTCTTCGGACGACCTCACTTCCTGCCGGCAGAGGAGACATCCTGGAAGCGTTATCTGACCTTAAAAATGAACATTCTGGGACTTCTTTTTCCACTGTGCGTTTTTGTCTTTTGCTACGTGCGAGTGAGAAAAATACGAAGGTCTGGGGAGAGGAGGTCTGGACGTTCCAAGCTTGTTTTTGCCATAATGGCTGCTTTCCTTCTGATGTGGGGACCCTACAATATCGCCCTTTTCCTCTCCACTTTTAAAGACTTTTTCTCCCTGCATGACTGCAAGAGCGACTACAACCTGGACAGGAGCGTCCAGATCCTGAGAATTGTCGCGGCCACCCACTGCTGCGTCAACCCCCTCCTGCACGCGTTCCTCGACCCCACATTCAGAAGACACCTCTGCCACCCTTGCTCAGTGTGCAGTGGCCCTCCGCTTCAGTCCAGGGAGGAATCTACACGAGAGGCATCCAGAGAAGGACACGACCATTCCATTCCCCTCCGAGCTAGTGTAAACTAGCTTCTGTCTAAGGTAGCACAAATAAACATTGATTTTTGTAACATGGCCCTGTTTTGTGGGGTTTTTTTTTTTATGCATTTGTGTATAAAACAGGATACAGGAAGAACCAGCATTTTCCAAGCACCGAATTTGTCTCAGGTGTTGTGGAAGGCTGTTTGCTAACCTGAGCCCCTTTGCACCTCAATACTTGACCACAGGTGTGGATGGAATGTGTCTCATTTCGCTAAGGAGGGAACTGAGGCATGGAAATTGGTCTAGGCTCATGTAGCTGGAAAGTGGCAGGGATGGGACACAAACGTGCCACTAGCTCCAAAACTTGGGCTTTGTCCCAGCCTGCCAAAATTCCAAAAATCAGGCAAGGAAACAGAAGAAATATATACATACCCTTAAAACCAATCAGACCACATTTGAAATCAGAAGCAACCCATTCATATAGAAGTAATTATCTAGGCACATTTTCTTGCAGGTAGTTGAAAGAACTGGCTAGCTGGAAACTATGGATAAAGAGGTAGAAGGGACTTGCTCTGTGGAATTTGCTAGGTCTCCTTGGCTACTTGCTACATGAATAATCTGGGTGAAAATAACTCCTGGTGAGACTATTCTAGAAGGGATTGAGAAACCTCATTCAGTACAATCTGAAGTGGAATCTGCTAAGATGTGTTGTAATGGATGGGGGTTAAAACATGTGTTGGGCAGGAAAATGGCTTCGTTGGACACATTTACAAAATGTGGGAAAATGAGGAAATCAATGGTTATTCGTTGGTGGTTCTCTGTAGAAAATACTGGAATTTACGATGTGCATTAAACTGGTAGTGCCAAGGACCCTTGGGTGTCTCAGTTAAGCGTCTGCCTTCTGCTCAGGTTATGATCCCAGGGTCCTGGGATCGAGCCAGGCATTGGGCTCCTTGCTTGGCGGGAGGCCTGCTTCTCCCTCTCCCACTCTGCCTACTTGTGTTCCCTCTCTCGCTACGTTTCTCTCTGTCAAATAAATAAATAAAATATTTTTAAAAAATAAAATAAATGAAGTAGGCCCAATGCCCAGCACAGAGCCAGATGTGGGGCCTGAATTCATAACCCCAAGATCAAGAGCAAGTGTCGGAGACTTAACTCACTGAGACACCCAGGTGCCCTAGCAGGATAATACAATTTTTTGTAAGTTAAGTTGCAAAAATGCGATCTCTGTTCTCATGCAAACTTGTATCAAACATATTTCCTAGGGGCCCCCCGGGGGGTCAGTCGGTTAGGCATCTGATTCTTGGCTTCAGCTCAGGTCCTGATCCCAGGGTCGTGAGATCAAGTCTGCTTGGGATTCCCTCTCTCCCCTCCCTCTGCCTCTCCTTCTCATGTTCTCTCTCTCCCTCTCTCTCTCTCTCCGCCCCCATAAATAAATAAATCTTTAAAAAAAAATGTTTTCTGAACTTAGCCGTGATTTTCAGACCTCTGTGCAAGGACTAAAGACATTTCCCTCTTTTTAAAATCAGTTTGAGCAACTGGAGAGCTTTCGTTTTACCTCCAGTGGAGGGGCACTCTGCAACCCTCCATGCTAGGCTAGAAGGTAAACATCAAGTGGAGAATCTATAAACATCTCCCAAGTGATAAGTACACAGGAGTGCTGTCTTACGCTTGCAGGCAGGTCTCAGTGTTCAGCAGCACCTTTTGTGAACAAGACATTTTTTTTTTTTAAGATTTTATTTATTTATCAGACAGAGAGTGAGCACAGGCAGACAGAATGGCAGGCAGAGGCAGAGGGAGAAGCAGACTCCCTGCCGAGCAAGGAGCCTGATGTGGGACTCGATCCCAGGACGCCGGGATCATGACCTGAGCCGAAGGCAGCCGCCCAACCAACTGAGCCACATTTTTGAAGACGAATGATGTAAGATTTCTCTACGGATCAGCTTTAGGGGACGAAATGTTGGAATCAACTTCAATAATGGGAAATATCTGTTTTGAACCTCGATTAAACAGAAGTTACCCCCCTAACCTCCACTCTTCTCCTTAGTAGGCCTGGATCACGCACAAGAAATTGTACTCCAATTATGAGCTGGGACTGATACCGCCCGTTCCCGCCCAACCCAGTGCTTCCACCTCACCTTCTCCATTCCGTATGTCTGTCCTCTTCTCTTCTTTCATGGTAACTCTAGGTCCCCCAAAGCATCCGCACATTTGCTCATTTCCTCAGTGATACATGCACACGACAGTGTCCAGTGTTGCTACACCCGTAGTGCTCAGAATCACGGGTAGATGGATATAAGGGTGATAGGGAGCGGTCTGCAAACTAGTCCTAAAGATGTGGCCTGGAGGAGAGGAGACGATGCTATCTCGGGGCGAGGGAGCATGACTGATGTTACGAGCTTCAGCAGCGGTCTCCCTGGAGGGCATCTGTGCTCAGACATAAGTGATCCTCCCTTAAGAATTCGGCATCTGCTCTATCTTCTGTGTCTGCGGCATCTGGGCGGCTATACAGGTGGGCTCCTGCCTACGCACCCTAATGAGGGAGACATTGGACCTGAAATCCAGCCCATGTCGCTGAGCAGACCGTGCTCCCAGGCAGGAACCTGTACACACCCTGGGAAAGAGGTACCTTCCCTGGCTTTCGTACAGGCTGGCAGGGCTGTCCTCTGACTGCTCTCTGGCCAGGCACCATGAAATTCTGATGCATTTTCCTTGGGCCATTTCTCTGTCCCCTGTCCTGTGTGTGGGCATGGTCTGCGGCCAGGACAAACAGGAAAGGGGGTTGTCTTCCTCTGGGACCAAGCTCGGGGGCAGAGGGAATTTGAGGAGCCAGGCAGAGACAGCTACAAGCCAGAGCAGGGCTGGCGAGGTCTGGCCAGGGGGTAGAGAGCCTAGAGAAGCTACACAGGCTGGAAACCATGCAGAATGCAAGGCTCCGGGCTTTCCCTTGAAGCCTGTGAGGAGTCAGGGGTCGGAGGAAGTGAAAGCAGGGACACCAAGCCGAGGCCACCCTCCTTTCAGTGTGAAAAGAAAGTGGGGACCAAAGGTCACGTGGCAGCCCAGGGCTTGCGCTCGGTGGGATGCCCCCCAAGTGGGAGAAGAAAGGAGCATCCGGGAAGTTATGGAACTGAAATGTGCAGACTTCCCATTTCTGCGAGAATTCATGAGTGCGAAGCTCGAAGACAGTTTACTGCGGGTGCAGTTTCGGGGTTTGTGTGTCCCTGAAGATCTGAGACGCACAGAAGGAGGGATGTTGCTCTAGGCTAAGACAAAGTGCACACGTTGGTTCCTTCTCATGACTGGAGGCTTTGACCGCCATCCCAGCCAAGCTGAAGCAAAGAAGCTGGTGGGCTGTTTCTTCTCTTCTTCCATCTGTCCCTGCCTTACTCCGGATTCTCCACATCATGTTTCTGCAGCGACACCCTCCCTTAGGACTCAGATAGCATGCCGTGGTACCTATCTCCTGCTCTGCAGAGGGCTCAGGGTCCCACTCCAAATTTCCACAGGTTCCTGGAGCCTCACCCTCTTCCGACCCCCTGTCACCCACATCCTTCTGCTCCCTCATTACTGGTCTCCACCTTTCATTCCAGAAGTAGGGATCCACTCCCCACATGCTCTCCCCAAAGGCAGACCTTGTCCTGATGGGAGATGGCCAAGATGGGTCCAATCACTGATAGTATTAGGTGTCCAGGATAAAGTATCCTGGCCAGCAGGGGCAGGAATTGTCTCCATGATGACATTTTCTTTTAGAATCTGAGAGGCTAAGGCCCATGGGTCCTCTCTGAGTGGATTTTCCACCATCTCCACATTTCCCTCACCTGCGACCAACTCTAAGTTCCCTTATTCATCTAGGAGAGTGAGTCAACTTGATTGAGTTGGCTCCAAACTCTTACTCTCAGGGTAGAGGGCTCAGTTTTCTCAACCCCTGTGGCCGCCTACGACCATTTCTTAACATACCCTTTGCTTCCATCCTAAAATCCAGACTCAACTTCACCCATTTATTTCATTCTGGCTCAAACACTAGAAATGACCTGGTTCAGGCCACAGTGTTCACAACCCAGTGGGACTGTCCCTTCGGTTGGAAGAAGCAGGTGGCTTCTCACACCCAAAACCACAGCAGAATGGTAATTTGCTCACCTTCTCTACATTTCGTGACTGTGACCCTGATGTACAGATGTTCCTGTGTGTTCTGCTGACAACACTAAATCTCAGAAAAGAGAAGGACCAGAGCCTTAGGGTTGAACTAAATGAAGGTACAGCCTCAGGCACAGAAGTGAAATAGAGTCCTATGGCCAAGATGTTCACTGCTCCTTCCCACTGGGCCTCTCCCTATGGGACATCATATACCCACCTCCTCGACGCCGCGGCCACCCGACTGATTTAGGACAATGAAGTGATGGGAATGACCATGCTGTCGTCCTACAGAAGCTCTAAAAATTACGGTGAGGCACCCCTCCCCATCTCTCTTTCAGCCCGGGTCTCAGAACAAAGACACGAGCAAAAGAGTTGCTGGTGGAAAGACACGGGTGTGAGGCAGAAACAAGAGATTGCTGTTTGATAGAACTTAGCATGAGCTGATGGCCAGAAAGGGTTTTTCACTGGTGGGGCTTTAATTTCTCCTTTGTATCTTATTTATACGAGAAGGTTCATACTGTCCAAATGTTATGCCTTGCGGGGCTCGTATAGTAATGAATGTGACAACAGAATCAAATGTTGCTCCCTGAAAAATGTTCTCAAGTTCAGTGAGGAGGGACGGCATATCTGGACCATAATTCATAGTAGCAAAAAGTGAGTTTTCTTCCAAAGCCTAGGGGACCCTAATACATGTTCTTTCTTGGCAGATTTCAGAACCTGGTGGAGGCTGCAGCAAAGCTACCTACCCATTGGTGGTGGTCAATGCTGGCCACCCTTGTCTGGCGGCTGTTTTGTCTTCACCCAGTTGGCATGCGTTTGCCTGTTGGGTCCAGTGGGCTAATGGAAAAACTGAAAGCCAGAGAATGTTCCCTTCCTGAGGAAGAATTAGCAGTCTGAGAGAGTGGTACCTGGCCACCACTGAGCTCCAGTTTCTGGAAGAAAGTCTGCATTAGCAGCTGAGACCTGGTCATTTGGTTCTTTCATGGGTCAGAAGGAAAACCCTGGAGAAGAAAGCCACAGGGGAGGCACACTTCAAGGACAAAGCACGGGTCCTCCACACAGCGGGGGAAGGAAGCCGGAGAGGAGGATGAGTGGAAGCTGAAGGAACGGGGTTCGAGGAGCGGCCCCGGGCTCGGGGAAAGAGAGCCGGAAACCCTGAGAAGCTTGGTGGTTTGGGAGGGCATGGGCGTCCTTTTCCAGAACCAATCGGGAGAGAGAACTGGTTAGAACCCAGTCACAGTGGGATACAGAGAGAATGAGAGAGTGGCCCGACCAGCCCACTCTGCCTGCTGAAGGACGAGAGGGCAGCCTGCTTGAGCCATGCTCTCCAGAGCTGGGCCAAGGAAAGTGGGGGAAAAAACAAGTGAATGGAGGTTAGCCGGAGGTGGGGGGGACGATAAGGCCAGTCAGAAGACAAAGGGACAGAAGGCTGTTACCTCTCCCTATGATGCCTGCATTACTTGCACATTCGCCGTACCGACGTATTTTATTTAAAATTACCAAACACTCCAAAAATCTTTGTGATATCCAGTTTCTTTCACATCTTAGGATGCCTTCATTCCTACTCCCTATTCCCTCCCCCTGGCCTAGAAACACACACATACACAAGCACACACACAAACAACCATGTGAACAACCAGCCGATGCCCTTGGGGAAACCAGCTACCGGGCCTGTCCTTTGCCTCCAAGAGCCTGTGGGACAGAGGAGGCACAGGGCCTGGAAAATGCAGAAGGAGCGGTCCAGCTGGCCCAGCACCTGACCAGACCCATGATTTCAGCATAAAATCTAGAAAAGATGAATGATGCCTTACAAGGAATGAAAATCGACAGCCTTTCTCATTTTATTTTACTGCAAGGATGATAGCACGGGGTTGGGAAAGCAGACGACTGGCCAGGGTGCGAGAAGGCCCAGCGCTCCGGGGAAGGGCCGGGAGCAGCGAGGGGCTGAAGCGCCTCAGGAAGGGAGGCCAGGCCATCTTCTGGCGGGTTTTATCTACTCAGGAAGGCGCAGGCTTCCAGAAGCGCTGTGGGACACACCAAAGCAGGAAAGTCAAAAAAACCGATTTCTTTTTTTTTTTTTTTAACCAAGGTATCAGTCAAGGAGGGTACTGAAACACAGACCTTCCCCTGCTTTCTCCCACCAACCTGCGGCCCGTGCTTGCTCACCTTGGCCCTCTGAGCCTCCTCCTGATGGTGGCCCCTTGGCTCTGGGCCTCACTAACCAGGGTGACTTCCTATCCTCGCCTGAGTGACACAGGCCCCACCCCCTTTTGCCTCTAATTGACTCAGCTGTCACAGTCAAGTTCACAAGGCACAGATGGTCCTCGGATGGGAGCCGTCAATGCCCTGTCTTCATGCAGATCTGTCCACAGCGGCGATCACCTCCTCATGCCCTTGGGCACTGACAAGTACTCCCCGAGGCCTGCTTGGTGTGAGGCACTGTGCTGAGTGCCAAGGTTCCTGCAGGGATGCACGGGCCCTGTCTTCAAGAGGCACACACTCTGGAATAGCCCTGCAGCCTCTTTCTCAGAGCGACAGGAGTCCTCGAACCACCTGATCAAATTGCCCTGCTAAAGAACAGCGGTGGTATTGACATTGGGGCCCGGGCAGCCCTTGGTTGACTGGGCTGTTCTCTGCTTTGTTCAGCAGCAACCATGGCTGCTGCCCACAGACACTAGCTGCACTCTCCTATGTTGTAAGAATCAAAAATACCTCCAAACACAGCCCAGTGTCCCCTCAGTAGGCGGGGTTGTGGGGGACACAGCGCCTAGCTGTGAAGGACTGATACTAGAGCTTCTGGGCCCCACCCCACCCTGGAGCCCCCACCACCCCGATGTCTCCAGCTGTCGATGAGGTCCCAGGAACCAGATTCTGGGCGACCCCATGCCCAGGCCAGGTGGTGCACATTGTAGTGTTAGAATCACCCCTGGGATCTTACGACACTCAGCAGTATCTTACACGTGTTCTTCAAGGAGCAATCATTTTTCAATACATTTTCCTAGCTAAGATGCTTTCTAAGACTTTGTATTTTCCATGGCTGGCATTTACAGTAACTGTCTGGAGACCAGCATTTGTCCTTTCTGAATACATACATGTATACACACACATACATGTATGTGCATGTACGTGTGTATAAGCATATATACATATAGCTACATACATGTACACACATTTCATTCTTCTGGATAAAATGTATCATCAGTTTCTAAAACCCAGGACGGGCCCTCAGCATTATAAAAATTGAGCATATTACTAGTGCCTGATTTTTCCCTAAGTCTTTCATCTTGTCAGTGACACCGTAACTTCCCAAGGCAGCAGGAAAGCACATCGCCGTGACTTTTTTATTCCCATCTTCACTCCCAAAATGCCACCCAGCCCAGCAACCTCGCCACCCTTCCCACGTGCCGGCTTCCCCGGGGTGTCGCACTTACGGGAGCTCGAGCACTGTCTCAGATTACCAACAGCCGTGACGTACGCTGATCCCAAATATTCTTGATACGTGTTTTTGCCCTGGAGTCTGGCCAGGCACTCCGTGTTGTCATTGAACAGAAGGTTTTTGGTCTCAGACAAGAACAAGCAAAAGTCTCTTGGGCACTTCTCGCCGTTTCTTCCAAACTGATTCTATAGTAACAAGGCAGACAGTAAGAGAGTAGCCGAGGGAAACAGGAGAATGTAGAACAGACACCTCCTCCGTCTAGGCTCAGCCCTGGGAAGCCCACAGAATGAAAGGAGCTGAGTTCTGGATGCCTTCCACCACTTGGCTGAGCCCCGCCCTGCCCCATGTCCTCCAGCAGCCCATGCCCCACAGGGGACAGACACACCAGATAAGGACTGCACCCCTCCCCTACTTCTGATCTCACCTCCTGCCATCTTTCCTTCCTTGTCCATCTGCAGTCTCTTCCCCTAAAATCTCTGGGTGGCTAGGTGACAGCTGAGGATTTCTGAGAACTCCCACAAAAGCTGATCACCTACAGCAATTCCAAGAGGCCAGCTCTCGCAGACAGGCAGTCTGCATTGGAAATCATCTCTGTCCTTGATCAGGTCACTGCCTTGGGCGGGTGGGTCACTCAGCCTCATCCGAGGGGCAAGAGCAACACACCTCAGTGATGAACCCATCTTACCAGCATCAGTGAGCATGCCACAGTGAGGTTCCTGTACCCATTATTACCAGTCTGGGGCCACCGTCTTTACATCACACCTGGACATGAGGTGTTCTAACACAAAATCTAGATGCTCTTAAAGAGAATCACAGACTTTAAGGAAATTGCACGGTTTCCTGCAAACCACTTCCCAAAGATAGCCTTCAAACTACAGAAGTTCTGGGTGTGTTCTTTCTAGAGATTATGCGTGCGGACGCCTCTGTTTTTCCCATCACTGAGACTCTGGGCAGCTCCTCAGCGTGAAACCAACTTCATGCAGAGGGACGGGAAAGATGGGCTCTGGGCGGGCTGCTTCCCCTCTAGCGCTGTGACTACCCCGCCTCACAGCAGCCCGTGCAGCTGAGAGATGACAGGAGGCCCTGGCGATCCACACCTGTTGGTCAAGCAGCACCTGCTTCAAGTGTGTTGCCTTCTCTTGCCGAGATACCACACCGTGGTTCGGAGCCATGGCCAGGTGGCACGTCTGAGCCTCCGTCACGGGCTTCCGGGTGCCATCGAGGCACAGAAGCTCAAAGTCCTCCATCTTCAAATCCTTAGCCCAGGCCTCAGGGTTCTCACCTGGGGAGATAAAGAAAGGTGGCATCAGCCATGGGGTTGCCCCCCTCAGTAAAGGTCCTTTCTGGGTCCACTGGCTTCTCCTGAAATGCACACATGTGGGTCACAGTGACACGAGGGAGAGGGAAGGAAGCTGTCTGCACAAGCTATACAAACTCCAAATATAGCAGACGTCAGTGCTGTGTCCACACTAGGGGACAGGATCCAGGCACATAAGGGAGCAAAACCCTGACATGCTCTACAATGTGGACAAACCCTGAGAACATGATGCTCAGTAAAAAAAGCCAGTCACTAAAGGCTACGGGATTCCATTTTTGTGAAATGTCCAGAACAGGCAAATCTACAGAGACAGAAAGCAGACTGGTGGTGGGCAGCTCTGGAGGAGTGGGGAAAGGGGCAGGAGTACTTTCTGGAGTGTTCTAGAGTGTTCTAGAATTGGGCTGGGCTGGTGGGTGTGACGCTCCATGAATGTGCTAGAGATCACCGAGTCACACATTTGGAATGAGCATATTTTTATAGCATGAATTGTATCTCAACAGAGCTGTTAATTTTTTTTTTTTTAAAAGAACACCCTCCACTTGTGCCCTATTTTCCAGTGATTTCTAGAAAAGGAACATCTGGTTTATGTTCAAGAAGAAATTGTTTTCTCCTTCCTTTCATATTCAAAGGCTCTTAGTGTATAACCAGACAAAGGATAGGAACTTCTGTAAGTTTATTGAGTATGTTCCATCGATTTAAAAAAATAGTTGTAAAATCCCAAAGAAACTTACACCGTAATCTGACATCGCTCTAGGATAACGAGCGTACTCTTATCGTGGTAAGCACTGAGTCATGTACAGTGATTGTTAAATCACTATACTGTACACCCGAAACTAATATCACACCGTATGTTAATTACACTTCAGTAAAAAAAACCTGACATCCATCGATCCCCAGAGATCACTTGGATTAACGCTTCATAAGTTTGAAGTAGAATTCTACACATGTCTGTGTATGTGCAAACACAGATCCAATGTTCAGGCCCCTGCTTCTCTCCTTCTACCCTATCTCCCCTCAAAAAAACAAAAACCAAAACAAACACTTTATCCGCTCTCTTGGCTCTATTTGATATTGAGATCACTCCAAGCTTTTATGTCTGCCTTGGGGGCCAAGTAGGGGTTCGGAAGAAGGCTACAGTTTGGAGGGAGACCCGATGGCTCAGGGTGCAGAAGTTGGCAATTACTATTCACTATACCATTATCGGTACCTGCCTGTGATTTTGTCCCCCCAAAGACTCCCAAAGAGTTTCCAGACAGAGGGCTCACATGGGTCTGAATGAAGGCCCCTTACTTCTTTTTTTTAAAACTTTGCGACAGGGAGATGGTGTACTTCTGTGGTTGACTAGACAAAGCCAGGGAGACATTTGCTACTGTGTATGGCTGGGATGTGTGTGTGTGTATGAGAGAGAGATAGAGAGAGGGAATAGGGTTTCAAAATCAGTGTGACACTCACAGACATACCACGTGGCATGATTAAGTAAAGAATTTTGCAAGTAATTGATCCAAAGCCTCGAAAAGGTCATAATAACTTCCCAATTGCAAATCTGAATCCTGAGACGCGAAAGGGAAACACTTGGCTTACCATTCGTGTTCTCCAAGACAGTGACGTCTTTCACAAATGCCACATCTCCAGCCCTCTCCGCCAGGCACCTAGAATGTTCCGGAAAATAAACACATTGCCACAAACGAGAAACGATTAGGGTTTTTATAAATATGTGTAATATCGATTCCAAAAACTGGAACAAGGGAGTAAACATGGAATAAAGACAAATATTTCCAGGAACATAGAGTTTAAAATGGTAGCTTGAACACATATGTTCATGAATCTTCCCTGCTTCCAGAGTCCCAATAAAATGACATTAGTGAAATTGATGGGTTTTGGGTTTCCTTTTTTTTTTTTAACTTTAATGAGGTTTTTTAAGCTGTACACCATGAGTCAGGGGAGGGCAGGAGGGGAAGAGAGAAGGTAGTACTGACAACTTTTGGAAGGCGGAGAGCAAACCAATGAGTTGTAATTGAACCAGCAGAGCAGAGACAGCTGTAAATGGAAAGGGGAAGAGAGGGAAGCCCAGAAGAACACTGATGTGTGCTACAGAACTCCAGAAAGTTCATCAGTTAGAAGTACCAGGCATCACTAGAAGTACCAGGCATCACGAATCTGGCTGAGACAGGAGGACTGGATAGAGTGTGTATAAACATGGCTTATGTGCCCTTCTATTCCATTTGGATGGGAGATGGCTCCGCACACCCCACCCTCTGGCAGAAGACTGAAGGCTTGTTCACAAGATATCGAACCTGAATTATATGAGAGACAAAGAGCCAAGCACAGTGGAGAGCAGAGGCCCAACACTGATGTCAGAGAATGGATTGAAAACCTATATTCTGGAAGGTTAAATCATAACCTCTTTCCCTGACTCAGCCTCCCAAGAAGCATATGGGATGATTCTCTCTCTGGAAAAGTTGATCAATCAAAAAAAAAAAAGTCCTATAAATTTCAAAAAAAAAAAACAACATTCCTATAGATTCTGACATGGGGATGCCCCACAGTGAAATGACACGAATCAATTGCCCCATAGGTGAGCCCCATAACCAAGCCAAGACATGGCACCTGATGCAGAACTCACAGTCATTGTTTGTGTTTATTCTCAAATATGGACAAGTGGCCAGAAACTACTGGATCTTTGGAATAAAAGCTGGGAAAAAATGTAGACTGCAAAAACTTAGTTAATTATGCTCAGAAAATACAGAGACAATACAGGAGAAGGAATAAAATTTTTTTTAAGATTTTATTTATTTATTTATTTGACAGAGAGAGACCACAAGTAGGCAGAGCAGCAGGCAGAGGGGGGGAAGCAGGCTCCCTGCTGAGCAGAGAGACCGATGCAGAGCTCAATCCCAGGACCCTGAGATCATGACCTGAGCTGAAGGCAGAGGCTTAACCCACTGAACCACCAGGTGACCCTAAATTTTTTTTTACTACAATGAATATCGCTAAAGAGATGAAAGAAATTGTAGCAGTCATAAAACAAGAACAAGAAGCTCTTAAAAATGAGCAGTCAGAATACAAACTGTTCTTAGAAAGTAAAACAAAAATCATTATCAAAATTCTCAAAAATGATATAATGATTAGGTCAAGCTGAGGAAATACCCCAGAAACTGGAAGATAAAGAAAAGCAAATAATAAAAAAAAATAAATAAGAAGAAGATGAAATGATAATCCAAGAGTCTATATTTTAAGAATTAAAAGAAGTTTAAAGAGAAATCAGAGAAAAAAGGGTAGAAATTATCTAAGAAATAATGAAGTAAGATTTCCCAGAACAGAACAACTTGAGCTTTTAGACAAAAGAGGCCCACCAAGTGTCCAATCCAAAGGTTTAAAAGGAGACTCACATAAAGAAGTATCAGTGTGAAGTTTCAGAACATTGGAGATTTTTTTTTTTAACTCAGAAACTTAAGAAACTTGTTTTCAAAGCATCTTACTTTCGATAAAACCCCAAATGAATTTTTCTTAAAAAGTATTTTTCATTCATTGTTCAATCTCTATAAATTTAGAGAGAAATACACATTTAAAGGAGAGGCATAGGTGTCTGATTTCTTTACTCTTCACAAAATATTCTTTGTGTCGACCTGTGTGTCTAAGATGCTTCCTCACCCTCCTAAAGCTCATTCTCTCAGAACAAGGATGTTACAAATAAATTGTTGAAAAATCGAAAATACTTCTTTTTCAAAACGGAAGAGTCACATACAAAGGATGGGGAATCTAAAATGGTAGATTTCTCAACGGAAATTCTAGATTTAGAAGACAATGGATTAATGTTTTTAAATTTTTGAATTTGTTGTAGTTTCTGTCTTTCTGTTACATTCTGGATAATTTTTTCACATATATTCCTTAATTCTCTTTTCAGCTATGTCTAAGCTGTGAAACTGTCCAATGGCATAGATAGTTTCAAATGCTATGTTTTTTTTTTTTCCTTTCCAGAAGTTCAATTTATTCTTTTAGAAAAAAATACTGTTTTTTCTGCTGGATGTTGCTTCTATAACTTTCCCCCTGTGTGTTTGCTTCATACTATTATAGTTACTTCTGACTGTGTACTTCTCATTGTCATCAAGACAGGATTTGGCGGGCACCTGGATGGCTCAGTGGGTTAAGCCTCTGCCTTCCGCTCAGGTCATGATCTCAGGGTCCTGAGATCGAGCCCTGCATCGGGCTCTCTGCTCAGTAGGGAGCCTGCTTCCCCATCTCTCTCTGCCTGCCTCTCTGCCGGCTTGTGATCTCTCTCTCTCTCTGTGTCAAATAAATAAATAAAAGCTTTAAAAAAAAAAAAAGATAGGATTTTTGAACAATCATTGAGGCCTATCTTCAAGGTGCTGTCTTTCAGGCAGGTTTCTAGAGGGACCACTAGTCTGGGACCACTTTTAAAAATATTTATGAGTTGAGGGGCACCTGGGTGGCTCAGTAGTTAAGCATCTGCCTTCGGCTCAGGGTCATGATCCCAGGATCGAGTTCCCCGCATCGAGTTCCCTGCTTGGCGAGAAGCCTGCTTCTCCCTCTTCCAATCCCTCTGCTTTGTGTTCCCTCTCTCACTGTGAATCTCTCTGTCAAATAAAAAAATAAAGTCTTTATATAAATAAATAAATAAATAAATAAAAAGATTCATTAGTTGAGAATTTCTGGACCATTCTAGGGGATAGAAGTTTGAGCTGCAAATCCATGCAGGAGGGGGCTCATGCCTTCAGTTTTTCCGGGCTGGTGTGCATTCTCCTCCGTTTTCCTCAGCATCCAACAACTTGATGCCCTCAGGAGTAGGTGAGGAAATTACTTCTGACTCACTCCTACCTTAAAGCCGTATGTAACCTCTGTGTTCAAGTTTGTCACGACAGGTAAATATCCTCAGGACAAAGTGAACTCTTATTTCTCTGAATTCCTAGTCTCCCTTAATAATCTTACTACTTTGTTACTTATTTGATATTTTTAAGAATGTGTGTGCGTGTGTGTGTGTGTGTGTGTGTGTGCGCGCGCCCGTGTGGACTATTCCAACATTTTTGCTTGTTTTTAGTGAGAGGATTGGTCAAAATAGCTAATGCTGTCCTTTCCCAGACAGGGAAAATCCTGTCAAAATCCCTAGGGAGAATGTTTTTCAACCGACACTTAGTCATTCAGCCAAACTATACATCATTTCAAAGGTAGTACAAACACATTTTCAGACATGTAATCTTCAAAGAACAACAATGTCCATTCAGCCTTTCTCAAAAAAGATGTGTTCTGTGCCAACAAAGCCAAGAAAGCAAAAGATATGGAATCCAGGAAACAGGCAATTTAACATAAAATATTGTGAAGGGAAATCCCAGAATGACCATCAAGGGGAATCCAAGGACGACAGCTGTACAAGAGGCATCGAGAACACCAGTCGGGACTTGGCCAGAGCAAGATTCCCCAGCATCTGATGAACCAGAGCCAGTATTCAGTCTGGGTATGTATTGTTAGGAGGTTTACACTACTGACTACGGGTTTTTAGATGAACTAGTGATTTTTTTTAAGCACATTAAGCAAAAAAACATGATGCAAAAAATGAAGCAAAAAAAAAAAAAAAAAAAGAAACAATGAAGCAAAAAAATGAAGCAAAAAAAAAAAAAAAAGACACTTATTAACCCTAGAGTAAACGAAAACTTTGTACTGTAAGAGAAGTACAACCTTATTACACCACATATTTGATATGAGAATATTTACATATTCATAATAACGTAAGCACTGAACATGAAATAAAAATATGTTGGGTGCTAAAAGGTGAAATTCGTGCTTGTGAGTGGAACAGACACAGGAGTTGCAGGAGAGGCTAGAACTTCTTCCATAATGGAAAGTCAGCAGAAAAATAGCTGAAAAGTGAAAATTAAGAACCAGCAATATAAGAATGTTAATTAGAAATGTAGCCATGCTAGGACTTCTGGGTCCAGCTTTCAGTTTAGACAAAAGACAAAACATTTCCTTCTTGAATAAAGAGGAAGACTAAGGTGTAGATGTTTCCAATGGAATAATACCTTCCTGTGATTATAAAGAGAAAACCACATGATTCCTCTGGGTTTTTCTCAGTGTCTACTCAATATTTCTGAGTAGAATCACATCACAGCTTTTCTATTTGCAAATCCTTAGTCTTTTAAAGATATTCTCATACTTTCACAAAATATTTTCATAAGTCACTCACACGATAGTAAAAGTTACATCTGTATCGTCCCATTGTGGGAGAGAAGGCTACTGAATTTATATATGAAAAGTTCAAAGACCCCATTTTGGCCACTTTCCTTGTCAGATCCATGACGCCATCTGGTGGTGCAATATCCTTTTTTTTTTTTTTTTTTTTTTTTATTGGCTCCACACCCAGCGCAGGGCCTGATGCAGGGCTTGAACTCACAACCCTGAGATCAAGCTGAAATTAAGAGTCAGACGCTTAACTGACTGAGCCACCCAGGAGCCCCAAGTGCAATATATTCTTGGTGAATAGAGAAAAGGGGATTGGGGAGGACCCCTGAGAAGCCGACCTCTGTAGGAACGGGGTTGCAATTTTGAATTATGGATAATTACTGTGGATCACTAAGTGGTTAAAACTGGTGAATTCTAAAAACGTATTTTTTGGTTTATCTTTCACTTTCTTGTGGAAAATAACAATGCACTACTGCTTTGTCTTGGCCATTTCTAAGGCTGAAATCAGAGAGAAAAGTAAACTGTGAGATATAAGAACAACCCTGATGGGGGGTGAGGGTGAAGAGGGTGGCGGCTACAGGAAAGAGAATTCTTGCCCATAAAATTGAACTGTAGAAAGGACTTAAGAGGCCACAGACACGACCCATTTGATTTTGAGGAGAATGACGCTGAGGCCCACTGAGGCTGACTCGGGTGCCAGGCCACAGAGAGGGGCCCGGCAGAGCTGAGGTCATGCAGCCCCAGGGCAGCAACCCCGTGGCAGCCTTGGGAAGGAGTGGAGGGGCCCTGATGGGTGCAGCCCCTTTGTGGGCCCACAGGCCGCTCCTTGGCTCTGCTGTGACAGGCCGTGTCTCCGTGTCTGCCTCCTTAGAAGCGCATAGTCAAGATGCTGGAGGATGAGGTATGAAAAACAAAGCCCCACCCGGGGCAGGCTCGGCTGCAGAACTCACCTAAAAGCCCCAGTGTAGCCAAAGTATCTCTCATTGTTGTTGGGCGCACACTTGTGTTCACCCTTCTCGTCGCCCACGCACAGCGCACAGAGATTGGACTTCGGGTCTGACCCAGGGGCACAGCTCTGGCTAAAGAATTCATCTGGAGAGAACGAACACAGGAGTCAGCGCTTCCCACCTGAGTCGAGATCAGAGGTCTCTCCACCCAGCAGGCCATACAGCTTGGGTTGGGTCCATTCCACAGCCTGGCAAGGACACCACACCCTCGATGTCACACACCAGCTGGTGCTGCCACTCACAGAGGGCCCAGCAGAAATCAGAAGAGCTTCACACCGGAGGCACTGACAGGAAGTCTGCCCGGGGGCTGGAGAAAAGGGTCCGGTACTGGGCAGAGGGGCCCACTGTGACACCCTCGGGCTGAGACTCAACTGATGAACTTGGCAGTGACCCACAGCCAAACCTAATGGCCGCCCTCCAGGATCTGATGTCCCCTATCCTCAGAAACAGAAACCCTCCTTTTTACTTGGGCATCCGGTCCATTAGAATAAAGACTGGCCTTACCAAATGCCCTGTGGCTAGTACAGAACTCTCCAGCAAGTTCCTTAGAAACACCCTTCGAAGACGGATGGTCCAGATTTTCTCCCCTTCTCTTTCCTTCTGCACACAGCCTGCCAAAGTGGGCACCCGGACTCCAGTTGTGACATATATGGGCCATGAGGGGACCTTGAGCACAGCAGCCACACAGATCATAGCTCTGTGTTTGAAGCCCAGGCTCTGACCCTGGGAGCTTATCACAGTAGCTCCGGACAATCTAATCTCTGGGTTTCACTTCCATGAGAAAGAAACCTCTGCTTTGTGGAAGTCTCTGCTACTTGGGAGTTTTCTCTCCTGGCTGCTGAACTTGATCCGACTAACCCCCCCTGTGATCTGACCCACGTTTAGGAGTTAACATGGACTTGTATGGGTGAAGGCGAGAGGGCACGCTGGGGACGAGAAGGTCCTGCCTCGATGAGCAGCTAGCACCCATTATCCGACTCATGCGGGCCCTGCCCCTGGGAGAGCCACACCATGTGTCAACCTCCACAGAGGCCCGGGGAGCACCTGCTAAGGTCCCCTCTCCCTGCTTGGAGGCAGCCACGGGGCTGGGAAAGAGCCCCATGGAAGTCTGCCCGAGCCGGGCTCCCAAATCCACTCAAAATGCAGCAGCGTCCTCCTTGAGGAGACACCTGCACGAGAGGCAAGCCCCGGTGAGGACATGCCACACAGCAGGCCCACAGCAGGTGGGCCACGGCCTGCACATGGCGGGGGGAACATGGGGCATGCAGGGAGAGAAGGCCCCAGAAGCAGGCAGAGCCAGAACCCTTGAGCTCTTAATTTGGTTTCCTGGCAGCATGGAGGAAGTCTGTTTCCTAAGGCAAACAGGTGCCCTTCCCCAAATTAGGAAGCCAGCGCCTAGGAGAAATTTGGATGGAACACTTCAAAAGATTAAACAAAATTCTGTACTTCTCAGAACCTGTATCTATTCTTAGGGTGCAGAGAAGCTGACTGGTCCTCCAGTTTTTTATCTTGGGGTGAGGTGACCCACTCCTTGCTGTCCAGTCTGCCACACAGACAACATACCGACCCCAAGAGAGGCCTTCGGGCCACAGTCGGCCCCGCAACCCCCCTTCCCTGAGGTCCCACAGCTCAGCGCACCTACCCACGCACGACTCCCTCAGGACGCCTTACCAAACTTGCAGGAGCCCGTCTGGTTGAAGAGCAGGCCCACGGGGATGTTCCAGCCCGCGGTCCTGCCCACGGCGGTGTGGCAGGACTTCCTGCCTCTCAGAGAGTTCCAGGTGAGACTGGGGTCTGATTTCCTGACAACGGCCACAGCAAGGTACCCTGGAACAACAGAAGAGGGGTGGGTGGGGGGCATCTGGCATTGGACTTGAGCACAGCTATCTGCAGCCAGAGCCAAAACAAGTCAAGGAGCCCCACCAATCAGGGATACCCCCCAGATATCTGGCCACTGTCGGAAACTTAAGCGACTGTTCTATGTGAAGGCGAGACCGATCTAGGCTATGAAAGGAAGAAGACAAGCCGAGCCTTTAAGCGGTGGCTGGGGACCTACCCTGACCCAGCCATACGAGATAGGGATGTAACCACCCTCCTGCCCTGCGATCAGGACACATTGAGCCATTCTGAAAGTTCTCAGCCAAGTGTGAAGGTCAGCAGAACATTCATTACCATTACGCATCTGTGAATTATATGCATCTTCGAAAGAACTTCAGGATTCTCCAGCTGCATCCCTTTCTCTGAGTTTTTCTAGAGCTCCTGCCATCCCCCCCTCTGGCAATGAGGACTTAACCTCCAACCGGAAAGGAACAGATTCCAACTCACCTTCCGCCGGTCTATCCACACAACCTGCGTCATTAACGTCCTGTGATTCTGAAAGGACAAAAACAAGCAAAATGCCGTTCAACCCTGAGCTTTGTGGAGAAGTCGCAAACTTTTTAAAATCTCAACGACACAGGATCAAATCCGAGGAGAAGGGACAGTGCAGCAGCCCCGGGCACCAGAAAGGCATCCGTCCTTGTGTTCGCAGATGCTCGCTCACAACGGCCACCAGCTGGACGTGACCCAAATGCCTCTCTGCCTTAGGAAGGACAAGTAACTGGTCGAGTCACGGCACAGAACACCGCACAGCCACGAGAGTCCATATCCTTTGGAGGAACAACACCAACGGAGCACCGAGCGAGAGACGTACAAAGCACATGCCTCACATGCAAGGTTTAAAATCAGGCAGAATTGCTCTGTGTTGTCCGAGGTCAAGGGTCATTACCCTGGCTGGAGTAAGGGGGCTGGTGGCAGGAGGGCACCCAGGGCCACGTGGAATTTGCTGTGTCTCGATCTGGGCACTAGCACACCAGGATGTATCGGTTTGTGAAATATCACTGAGTTGCACGCCTATGGGCATTTTTCTGTATGTATATTATACTAAACTAAACTCTTATTTTAAAGATTTTATTTATTTGAGAGAGAGAGAACACAAGTTGGGGGCTGGGCAGAGGGAGAAGGAGAAGCAGACTCCCCCACTGAGCATGGAGCCTGACACAGGTCTCAATCCCAGGACCCAGAGATCATGACCGGAGTCAAGGTCAGACACTTATCCAACTCAGCCCCCCAAGTGCCCCTAAAACCTTTTTTTAAAATGAGAAGGAAGAAGCCAATCCGTGCCAATCTATGCTCTGTCCATGCTCGATCCATGATTCTCAACACAGCAGGTAAAAGCCTCTTTCCTTTACCCTTTCCCCCCCGATTCTCCAGTTTGAATGCATCCCCCATCTCAGCATCTCCACCTGGACCCCACCCGGTGGGCTTACTCCTCCCATGGCCCAGACAGAATAAACCAGAGAAGACACTCCCCCAACTTACTTTGGTTCTCTGCCAAGACAGGCACCAAACCACACTTGCCCGCAACATAGATAAGTCCTCCATCCAGGCTCAAGGCATCAGCTTTTCCTTTCTGCAAAACCAAAGCAAATCGTCAGCAGCACACAGGGAGGCTCTCTATACGTCGGAGAATGTCAGGTGTTCCGATAAAGCAGCAGAAAGAGACAGGGGTTTGTGTGAACACAGCATCCAAGGAAAGACTATGTATGGGCACTACTGATTCTCCACCAGCCCTCTATGCCTTTCAGGCTGTCACTTCCAGCACAGATTTTCTGTCCTCCAAGCACTCTTGGGACACCCTCCCAAACCAGCTTCACTCACGGAGGAAATGCATGCGAACAACCGGCCTGGTCTGTTCTCATCCCGTTGGCACCACACTCAAAGAGCTACACAGAAGCTGTTCCACATGGGGGAGCCTGGGTGGCTCAGTGGGTTAAGCATCTTCCTTCGGCTCGGGTCATGATCCCAGGATCCTGGGATCGAGTCCTTTGTGGGGCTTCTCTGTTCAGTGGAGAGTCTGCTTCTCCCTCTCTTTCTGCCCCTCCCCCTGTTTGTGCTCTCTCCCTCTCTCTCTCTCTCAAATCAGTAAATTTAAAAAAAAAAAAAAAAAAAAAAAAAAAAGGTCATTTTGACAAATGAGCCAAAATGACTGATCTGCCTCATCCTGGAAATGAACAAGCCTGCACTCCAACAATGGAACATGGATTCATCAAGACTAACTCCCTCTTTGGCTCAGTAATAATTTTTTTTTTTTGACAACTCTCCTAAAAATAACTGGAGACGTGGCTGAAGATTTCAATTCAGGGATGGGGCACCGAATTATAGATAATAATGAAGTAAGGGGACTAAGCAGAATAGGATCATGGCTAAACCAAGCCACAGACACAGGAAAGATACCAAAACATCATTTTTAAGTGTTTTCAGAGACTATGTTCACGTGGGAAAATGGCCACGACGTATCGGCAAGTGACAAGGACTCAAAGCCTACGGAACAGGTGCAATCCGGGATGCACACGTGTACCCAGGAATCCGGGGGTAGGGAGCTCTCAACCCCTGAACCGCGGTGTAGCTCTGCTAGTGGTGTCCGACATGCTACCTGTCTAGGTTTCCTCGGTCCCCTGCAATAATTGCGACAAAGCAGGCTTGGGCGGGGTGGGGAGGGGGGTGGAATGGCCACCAGAAGCAATTCTGAACGGAGCGCGCAGCGTCCCGGGGCCCTGGACCACTCCCGGCAGAGCCCGCGCCCCTACCATGACCAGCGCGATGCAGTCCTCGCCGCTGGGCGCTGACTCGCAGCTCACGGTCCCGCCGCTCGCCCGGCTCCACTGCTCGCACTTGCGCAGCTCCTCCGGGCCCACCGCGCACCACGCCACCCGCGCGCGCCGCTCTGCCGTCTCCGAAGCCTCTGCTCACGGGAACAAGGCCGAAGTGGGGTCCAGAGCCCAGCGGGGACACCCTGGCGCTGCCCAGCGCCCGCCAGCCCAGAGAAGCGCCCGGGCACCTGCTGCCTTCCCGCCATCCTTCCTAGACACAACCCCTTCTCCAGGCGCGCTCATAACCGGGCTTCTCATTTCCGTTCCTTTGGAGACTTCCCGGGTTTCTAATCCACCCTTTGAGCCTTAGTGCAATAACTCGTCTAATGTCTCGGTCCCATGGGACACAAGCTCCAGGACACAGAGACAGTGGCAGTCCCAGGAGATGGCTTAGGGGATGTTGAGCCCATCCTCAAACTCCCCTTGGGCAGTCACCACTTGGTTGACAGGACACTGGCCTCTGCCTCCAGTGGAGAAGTGACCGCTCTAGAGCAGGGCCGCACTGCCTGAGAAGGGAGTGCAGGGTCCTTCCTGGAAGGTCTCCCCGGCAGTTTGCAGCCCCTGCTGCCAGCCTGCCTCCCCACCCCTCACCCCCCTACTCCCTCTACCCCTCCACCTCAACCCCCAACTTCCTCACCCAGGTCCTGCCCCGGCCTCACTCACTTTCCTTCAGGCTCTGGAAGGCACTGATGAAGTTGAAGCCAAGGTACAGCTCAGAATCTATATTCGAGGGGATCCTCAAAAACCCAAGGGTGGAGTCTTTGAACAGCAGATCCTTCTCCCCTGCAGGGGAGCCAAAGAGCTGGAACGAAGATGACTTGTCTTTCCCAAACTTTTCCTAATTCGGGAAGAATAAGAATCACAGTCTCAGTGTTAAATAGAGAGGAAAGGAAAAATATCAGGTTGAAAAACAGCATCCGGAGCCCGGGGATGATCCTTGGTTCTGTTCCTCCTGCGTAGGGACCAGCGCCTTCCCTGTGGCAGGAGTTCTGCTGTGGCTTATTTCTTAGAAAGCTGCTAGGGTCCCAGCACCTTAAGGTCCTGAGAATACTGCCCCATCCTCCCTCTGCTTCTGCTCCAGCCCACGAGACAATGTTCATCAGTAATGCTGGAGAGATCTTGATTGCTTCTGCTGTCTAGAGCACCGCCGAGGTAGGCAGTTCCCTGAATGTGTCACCTTTTGGGAAGAGAGGCTGCAGTAGGACTTCTGGAACAGCAGGAAATTAGGGAAGGAAAGCACCTCCCCACATAAATCCAAGGAGGTGCGGAGGGCCTCCAGGGATGGGGGTGGGGGGGACGAGGGGTGGATACCTGTGCCTTCTGGAGAAGCTCCCAGATCAAGTCCTCCTTGCCATCCACACTTCGGGCCACAACAGCATGAGAAGGGATCCGGGCCAGGTGACAGTCCTGAAAAGCGTCCACGGGCTTCCGAATGTTGTTTAAGCAAAGCAGTTCATACTTGTCCTGGTCAGCCTTGTTTGGCAGGTTCTCTGGAGGAAGGGCAGAAGTAAAGGGAAGGTCAGATGAGCCTCGTGGAGGCACTAACCATGAGCTTCCGTCAGGGGAGACATCGGAGGCACTTTACAGCACTGGGCGGTGAGAAAGGCAGTGGATTGCTCCAATGCCCAGAAAGCCTCGGGGGCTAGCCCAGTGTTCCTCTGGGTCAGACAGGCTGCTCCGGGATCAAGACTGCTGCCTGGCTGGTCAAGAAGGCAGAACCAGACCCCATCTGTTTTCATGGCAACTCTGCCCAGAAAAGGGCCAGCTGGCAGAGGTAACCCAGGTAGCCATCCCGGGGGAGATGCCTCACCCATCTCTCTAGAAAGAATAAAAATTACAAACACTTTTACGGCGAGAGATACAGTTGAATCACTTCCCAATGCTGGGTGCTATCTAAAGAAGGGGAAAGACTGTTTTTATGAGGGAGTTCAGCCCGATTTGGAAGTGCTGATGTATCTCGTATATACATCGCTTCCAAATATATAAAGTGACAGGAACCTGCCCAGCTCCTCTTATGAGATTAGTACAACCTTGATCTCAAAATCAGAGAGAAGTACAGCAGAGAATGACAGCCCTCTTGTCTTTATGAGCATAAAAGCATCAATCTCAAATATACATTAGCTAATTCCGTCTAACAGAGCATCTTAAAAAACTAGCAGATCAGGATTATGGTTTGTCAGTTTATCCCATTAACAAAAGAATGGTCAATCATCCAAAAAGCTAAAGCAATGTATGCCATTAATGGAGAAAAGGAAGAGAACCGTGAGATCATCTTAATTTTAATAGATGCAGAACAAGTATGTGTATGTTCAACATCTACTTGTGTTTGTTTTTTTAGTTTCAGAAAACTAGTAGTATGGAGAACTTGGTAAAGTTCTTGACCTTGACAGACGCCATCTATCCCAACAACTACAGCAAAATCCTACTAACAGAAGAAAATGAAAGCATTCGAATCTGGTAGACACATTCCATGGAGCATTCCTCAACAGACAGAACCACTGAACTAGACAGACCCAAAACACAGATACATCTCTGGAACGAAATGCTGGGTGGAAAATCTGGGCAGCAGCATGGTTTCTAATGCTGAAACGTCTGCGGTCTTAATACGCCAAAATACAAGGGGCGCTCTGCATTTTGCAAGACCCCATACGTCTCGAAGGACCCGTGTCGAGTACCACCGCGGGGCTGTCTAGGAGGAAAAGAAAGGCAGTGGGTATGGGGGATTTAAGAGAAAAGGATTGTTGGGGCGCCTGGGTGGCTCAGTGGGTTAAGCCGCTGCCTTCGGCTCAGGTCATGATCTCAGGGTCCTGGGATCGAGTCCCGCATCGGGCTCTCTGCTCAGCGGGGAGCCTGCTTCTCTCTCTCTCTCTGCCTGCCTCTCTATCTACTTGTGATTTCTCTCTGTCAAATAAATAAATAAAATCTTTTAAAAAAAAAAAAAAGAGAAAAGGATTGTTTAAAAGAAGAAATAAAAGAAAATAAAAAGAGGCATGTCCTGTAGGGAACCCCAACAATAGTGTGCTAAGAGATGAGGCATCCGATTAGCTCAATACTCAGAATTATGGTAGAATAAAATAAAAGGAGCGAGTACCCAAGGCTCTCCTCTTGCCTCTTACCAAACACTGTGCTGTCCCTGACAAAAGCCACATCTCCAGCCCCTTCCTGCAGACACCTGTGGAATGAGAAAGCAACGGAAGGGTCAGCACGAAGCGGCCCTCCCCAACTTCTTCCTCGTGCCTCCCAGGGAAACAGGGTCCCGGGGTTTGTCTCCTGTGGGCGTCCAACCCACAGTGGTCAAGGCTCTGAGGCTTTGGGGCACCCCATCTGGGGAGGGAGCAAGAGCCACGTCCAGGTAGATGGTGAAGAAGAAGGGCTCAGGTGCTGGCCAGAGACCACCCCCCTCATCGCCTGTGTTAGGGGCTGAAAGGGCAAAATGGGTCTTTCTATATAAAAGGGTTTGAAGACTCTACACCAGAAAGTAAAGTCTGAGTATCTTGAGGACACCACCAGACTGGTGTAGGGGTGAGGGGCACCATGGGGGAGTCCGGGGGTGGGGGCTGGAGGGGCACGTTCGCCGGGCAACGTCAATGCCCTCTTTCTACTAAGTACTTCTGTCTACACCGCAGCGGGCCCGGCCAGCAGGCTGAGCTGTATTTGGGGCCAGAGAAAAGGCTTCCTGGGCTGAGGACGCGTGGCACTCAGGAGAAGACGACCTTCTCACTCACTTGAAGGCACCAGAGTAGCCAAAGTATGGTTCCTTGGAGGAGCAGGCACATTTATTTCCCCCTGTCCCCGCACACAGGCGACATAGGTTGGGGTACCGTTGCTCATCCACGCAGGGCACGCAGCTGGCGGAGAAGAATTTGGCCGCAGCTGTCAAACACAGAGAAACAGACCACATGGGGTGAGCCAGCCCAGCCACAGCACGTCACACCCCCCTGTGTCGCTCCTGTGGGCAGAGAGCCACTTCCTCTATCCTTGCTGGACAACCTCTTCGTGAGGCTGGGAGCTCAGAGATGCCCTTGGCCGATGGCAGACTCAGCTGCCTCCTTCCAAGGGCTGCTGGTGCAGAGAGACCCACCTTGGGCTCATCACACGTGTGTACCAAGCGGCCTGTGTGTGCAGCTGGGCTGGAGATCCCCGCCAGAGAGGGCCCTCCATCCCCCAGCCCTCTCACCTTCCTCAAGGGGCTCAGGTGGCCCTGCCCAGTTCAAGAATGGACGAAGGGTACCCATCGGGATGTTCCATCCAGCGGACCTGCCAAGGCCTGTGTGGCAGGACCTCAAGCCTTGTAGTTGGTTGAGCTGAAAGTTGGTGCCCTTCTTGGCTATGGCCACAGCATAATAGTAGATTCGTTGCTCTGCAGAGGGACAGAGAGAACTGAAAGCTCTTAACCGGATAATTAAAAGCCTTAGAGAGAGAAAAACAGCCCACCTTGACCTTCCCCGGGTGAAAAGGGGAGCTGTAGGCTACCTTTTCCTCTGGTCCACTCTGTCCCCCAGGGAGCACACACATGTCCTCCCTAACTGGGGGGGCATCTGGCCCAAAGGGCCCAGGACCTCTGACCCCTGCAAGTGGAATGCTATCTAAGACCCCACCTCTACAACGCAGCCCCTTTGACTACACGGAGCCCAGGGCCAAGACCAGGGCCACCCCAGCTTCTGGATCTCCAGGGAGAACTCACCTGCTTGGGTCCCATACACCTCAGCTACTATGGGTCGCAGTTTGTTGGGGCCCTGGCCAGCCTCATACACCAAACCACCATCCAGGGTCACGGCATCTGCTTTGTTTGCCTGAAAGCAAAGAGGCCAGCCAAGCTTCAGAAGAGAGCCCACCCTAATCCAGGCCACTCAGTTCCAGGATGTCACAGGTCTTTGTGGCTAGAAGGATCTTCCAGCCATATCGCTATATTCTCTTTTTTGTACGAACCCCCTGCCCGTATCGCTCATTCATTTCATTCATTTATATCCAAACTTGTTTATTCGAGATGCTTGCTCCCATCTTTTCTATATTTGGTTCTTTTAAGTTCCTTTTTTATCGAAAAGAAAATAGAACTATTATGCTATCTTTAAATTATCCTAATAAACCATGTGCATTCTCTTGGGCATATTACTTCTCATATACTTACCTATTTCTTTTTATTTTATTTATGTATTTGACAGAGACAGACACAGCGAGAGAAGGAACACAAGCAGGGGGAGTGGGAGAGGGAGAAGCAGGCTTCCCGCCAAGCAGGGAGCCTGATGCAGGGCTCCATCCCAGGGCCCTGGGATCATGACCTGTGCGGAAGGCAACCAATTAACAACTGCACCTTTATATTGGCAATCTGGTAGAGACAATATTTGGTGCACTGTTTTACTCATCTAAAACCGCATGACATTTTCTTACTCCTGCAGTCTTTATTGACTTCATTGACCTCCTCATATTTTAGGATAGTGCGGTTGTTCCATGGCTTATCCAGTAATTCCTCAAATGTTCAGCACTTTCTTTTTTTTTGCTATGATATCTATGCTTTTATGGATCGCTTTGTCCTCATAGGTTTCTTTTTTCCTTCTGATGATCTGTCACCGTGGGGTAGGCATCCAAGGGTGGGAATCACCCAGACGGTGAGTCTGTTTATCTTCATGGCCCTGGCCACTGTTGTTTTTCTGCTTTCCAGAAGATCCGTAATGACAATTTAGAATCCCACCGACCAGGAAGATCAGTTTTGCTATAAAATCACCAGCAGGACGGGCTTTTGTTTTACTGCTATTACTTTTAAAAATGTAAGTGCTAACAGATTGCTTAGGTGTATATTCCTCCGGTTACTAAAGGGAACAAACATTTCGTATTTTTAGTAATTATGCATGCCCTCCTACTACTATGTAATTTTAGTAATTTTAGTAATTATGCATGCCCTCCTACTATGAGCATGCTTGGCTCATATTATTTTTCGTATAGGACCCTACCTTTCTGACCAGGTTGAATTAATTCTTTATAGAGTGTACAGTAAATAGGAACCCCTTGTCAGAGCTGCTGCATATTCATTCTGGTGCTTTCTAAATTTTTTGGTTGAATGTTTTCAATGGCTATAAATTAAATTTTTTATGTTTTTTAATCTGTCAGTTTACCTTATGATTTTCTTCATTGCTTAAAAGCTACAAGCATTCTTGTCCTCCAAATTTCTGAGAATTAACCTGTCCCTTGGTTCTTCAAAAATGCGTGTTCTGTTTCCAATGACATCATTTGATGTGTGGTATCTAGAACTGATTTCGAAGGGGGTTTTTATTAAAAAGGCAAATTCTGTGACCCCATCACAGGTACTCAGTTGAATAGGTTAGAACGAAGTCTAAGATTCTGCATTTTAAATGAGCAATGTATGCTGGTGCTGTTTTTCCCCAGGCCATAGTTATAAAACAATAGCCTAAAACATTGTTTAAGCTAGATCTTTTACCCCTACGTACTGTTCTGATAACTCTAGATATTATTAGAAACTTTGACACAATTTATCCACTCTGCTAGAGTCAAGTGCCCACAACAATGGCACAGGGAAGGGACACAGAACATATATGTTGAGTGAATGAGTAGAAATTATTTCAGTAGATCTTATATCTTAAAAAAACAAAAGGAATCTGCGATCATCCGGAAGTCATGATTCCCTTTTCTCTCTCTCTGAGTATGTTTTGCACAAATGTCCTTCCAATGCCTGGTGCCCTGGCCAGCCCTTCCCAAGCCCTGTGGTCCGGTAACGACAGATCAGCTGATCTTACTTTGTTCAGGGTTCGGCGGTAATGATCATCTGGAGGTTTTACCTTTCAGAGGAACCCTGATGTTGCCTGTTCATCCAATGTGACTACTTCTGTGTTTGCAGCACTCTTCTTAACAATTTGTGTTGCAACCCCAGATTCCCCACCTTTCGTCTCTCAACTTTGAAATGTTAATATCTTCTCTCAAAATGGCCCTGTGTCCTATAAGGAAGGAGCACTCCCAACTAACAGATACCCAAAAAGAAAAGCAGAAGAAGTGGGGGGAAACACTTTTTCTATTTCACTCCATTTCATTCCCTTCATTCAGTTTCGTCCCACCCAGACACACGGCAGTGACTTACCTTGATGGCCTGGATACATTCTTGGTGGGAGGTTCTCTTTGTGCAGGAGACTGTAGGGCCCCCCACTTTCTTCATATTCCGTTGGAATTTGGAGCATTTTGCCCACTCTGCTTTTGATATGGTGCACCACCGAACATTTTTCCTAGGCGCGGCCAGACACAGTCCTGGGAGAGAGAAACCAAGGAGTCAGGGTTCGAGCACTGCCCACGGGAGACACCACCTCACCCTCTGACAGGGTTTTCCAGGGTTTTCTTTTCTCTCTGCTTCTCCCCTTTACCCCTCACTCAGTGCCAAAGTTAGGCCACTGTCCTCGAGTGCAGATGTCTTGATGGTCTAATGAGCATTCTCTGCTGGCCAGAGGGCTGTGACTCTCAGTAAATGAAAGGAGATGGTCAGAGCCTCTGGATTATTTTCTTTCCTGTACCTGACACATTTCCTACCTCTAGAAAATGATGATGACCCTTTGCATCCATTTGTGAGGTTCTCTCACCTGCTTTGACCCACTTGAAGTCAAGAGGTAAGCAGGAAAGGGATTATTGTTCTTGTCTTATTAAGGTGGAAACTGGCTCTTGAGGAAACTGAGTGATTGTCTGCTCAGCGGTGGCAAAATCCAGCCTAGAATCCAAGTCCCTCTAGACTGTTGCTTTGACAAGAATATCCCCAGATGATGCCCAAGCAACTAAAACACACCCGAATCCTTTTCAGTAGTAGTGAGTGGTGTACCAAGTGGGTCAGTGTGTCTGAGTTACCACCTCTCACCCTGTATCAAGAAGACTGGTTCTCCAGCAGAGACTGCTTTGTTAGTAGAATCTATACAATTAAGAATGAGGCTAGACCAGATTTGCTCACATCCCTTAAAAACCATATCAATGGGGCGCCTGGGTGGCTCAGTGGGTTAAGCCGCTGCCTTCGGCTCAGGTCATGATCTCAGGGTCCTGGGATCGAGGCCCGCATCGGGCTCTCTGCTCAGCAGGGAGCCTGCTTCCTCCTCTCTGCCTGCCTCTCTGCCTGCTTTGTGATCTCTCTCTGTCAAATAAATAAATAAAATCTTTAAAAAAAAAAAAAACCATATCAATGAAAAACTTACAGTGAACATTATATTATAATGGTGAAAGACTGAATGCTTTCCCCTAAGATCAGGTATCCACTCTCACTTTTTCTATTCTACATAATACTGGAGATCCTAGCCACAGAAATAAGGCAAGAAAAAGCAACAGAAGACACCCATACTGGAGAGAAAGGAGCAAAACTGTCCTTATTTGCAGATTACATGATCCTCTAGGTAGAAAATCCTAAGGAGTGCACAAAATGCGATTAGAACTAATACACAAGTAAAACAAGGTCACAGGATACAAGATCAATACACAAAGAGCAATTCTATTTTTTGCATATAGGCATTGGTTGATCCAAAAATGAAACGAAGTATATAATTTCATTCATAATAACATCAAAAGTAATTAAATGCTTAGAAAAATATTTAACAAAACAAATGCAAGATTGTTACACTGAAAATTATAAAACTTTGCTGAGGGAAATGAAAGAAGTTCTAAATAAGTGGAGAAACATTTTTGTTCATGCTTTATAAAACTCAATATTTTTAAGATGCTAATTCTCCCTAAATTGATACAAATAATCAACACAAATTCTATTAAAATTCTGGCAGGCCACTTTTTTATTTTTGGAGGAATTGGCAAACAGATTTGAAAATGTATATAGGATAAATAAATAAATTGATATAAAATAACCAAATTAATTTTATATAACTTATATTTATAATTTTTCCATATAATTTATATTCAATAGTCAAAACAGTTTTGAAAAAGAACAAATCTGGAGCAATTTTGCTTCCTACTTTCAAAACATTATAGGGGTGCCTGGGTGGCTCAGTGGGCTAAGGCTTCTGCCTTCAGCTCAGGTCATGATCCAGGGTCCTGCTCAGCAGGGAACCTGCTTCCCCCTCTCTCTCTACCTGCCTCTCTGCCTACTTGTGATCTCTCTCTGTGTCAAATAAATAAATAAAATATTTAAAAAGATTTTTAAATATATATTAATATATATTTATAAATATAAATAAAATAAAATCTTTTAAAAAATTATATAAAGCTACAGTTATCAAGAGTGTGATGTTAGCATAGAGACAGACATATAGATAATGAAAAAAATTGAGTCCTGAGTGAGGTAAATCCTTACATTTACATTCAATTGATTTTTGTTAATGGCACTAAGGCAGTTAATAGGCAGAAGGATAGTCTATTAACAAATGGTGCTAGCACACAGGTAGGCTCATACAAAGATTAACTTAGAGCCCTACCTCACACCACACACAGAAAATTAACTCAAAGTTGGATCATAAAATTTAGTGTAAGAGTTAAACAATTATACTTTCAGAAGGAAACACAAGGGGAAAACAATGCAACCTTGGCTTAGACAAAGTTTACTTAGCTATGACACCAAAAACACAGTCCACAAATGAAAAAAAAATTGATAAATTGGGCCTATCAAAATTCAAAACTTTTGTGTTTCAAGGACAGTTAAGAAAATACAAACACAAGCAACAGCTTGGGGGAAAACACTTACAAAGAATCTTGACAACTCAGTCAATGACAAATAACCTAATCAAAAAATAGGCAAGAGATATGAACAGACATTTCACCAAAGAAGATACATAAATGGCTAATAAGCACATGAAAAGATGTTTGACATCATTAATCATCAGGGAAATGCAAATTAAAAGCACAATGAGATCTTCATTTCCCACCTACTGGAACTAGTTACAGTAACTAAAACAGAGAATAACATATGGGTAAGGATGTGAAGAAATGGGACCCCTTGTACACTGTATAATACTAGAGCCACTTTAGGAAATAGATGGTCAGTTTCTCAAAATGTTAAACAGAGAGTTACCATATGACCCACAGCAATCCACTTCTTAGATAAATACCCCAAAGAAATAAAAATATATATCCACATAATGACTCCTTTATGAATATTCACAGCAGCATTATCCAGAAAAGCTCCCCCACCCCCCAAAAACTAGAAACAACCTGAAAGTCCAGGCACTGGTGAACGGCTCAAGAAAATGTGGTACATTCACACAACAAAACATTATTTGGCAGTAAAAAGGAAAGAACTAGTGGTATGGGCCATGATACAAATGAGCTTCATTTATGCTAAATGAAAAAGAAGCAGACACAAGACACTACCTATTGTTTGATTCCACTTGTGTGAAATTTCCTAAAAGGCACATCTATAAAACAGAAAATAGATTAGTGATGGCCTGATGTGGGGGTGGGAATGAGAAGTAACTATAAACGGACATGAAGAAACTCATTAGGGAGAAGAAATGTACTAAAACTGATTTACAGTAATGGTTGTGCCACTTGGTAAAATTACTACAAATCACTGAATTGTACATTTAAAATAGGTGAATTGGAGGATATGTAAAATATACCTCAATAAAGCTATTGCAAAACAAATAAACAAAACCCACTTGTTGGCAAAAGTTCCCTTCCCGTTTGGATGTGCTTTAGAGTAGAACACTCAGCCCTCTGCCATCTCCAGCATAATCAGACCCATGCATAATTGTGAACCATCCCCTGTATAATCAGACCCACCAAGGTATTTGAGGCTCCCAGGCAGAGTCAGAAGGGGCTCAAGGGCAGCCATGTCCCAAAAAATCCCAGGGGATATAATCTAGCATGAGGCTCTCATGCAACTGTACTGCCATAAAATCAGTGGTTCAGTCAGTTAAGCCTTTGTCTTCGGCTCAGGTCATGATCCCAGGGTTCTGGGATCAAGCCCTACAACGGGCTCCCTGCTCAGTGGGGAGCTTGCTTCTCCCTCTCCCTCTGTCCCCCTGCTCATGTTCTCTCTCTCACACTCTATTTCAAATAAATAAATAAAATATATATTTTTTAAATCAACCAACCATGTCATATTCAGCCACTTGTGACCCAGTAGCATTTACTGGATGCCATCTGTATACACAGCATACAGAGGAACATGTAAGCAGAGAGGACTAGATCTTACCTCCCTTCTGGAGAGGGAGAAAGTAATAAAAGAGG
This sequence comes from Mustela lutreola, assembly GCF_030435805.1. Taxonomy (NCBI): domain Eukaryota; kingdom Metazoa; phylum Chordata; class Mammalia; order Carnivora; family Mustelidae; genus Mustela; species Mustela lutreola. The sequence continues at coordinate 16,779,549 of NC_081291.1, forward strand.
AAGCTAAGGATGATAAATGCTCTAGAAGAAACAATACCAAACCAGAAGTGAGGTCCCCATGACCTCAACCAGTAATCAGGGCGGTCCAGGAGAGTGAGAACAATGGCCCCAATGTTGCAAGCACGTTTTATGCCAGGCGCTTTGATCAGCACTTCACGCCTTCTCTGTCCATCAGTCCTCCAACCCCCTGTATTGTGAGTGCTTCTAACACCCTCATTTCCAGGTGAGAAAATAGTAGCTTTAGCTATTTATGTGGCTTGTCCAAGTTCTCCCCAACTAAGAAGTATTGGGTCTAGGATTTCAACCTACAAAATCAGACACAAAACCTCCTGCTCTTACCACAAAGTTAGCCCGCCCATTTAGGTTGGTCAGGTTAGAGACGGACCACAGTGGAGATGGAGTGCGTAAAGGGTTTGGGGTCAAATCATGGAAAGCCCTAGGTGCTGGTCCAAGGAGGTCTTATTCCAGAGGGAGTAGAGCTCTCTCTTGGAAGAGAGCAGAGATAAGAGCTTTGCTAAGAATGGGGAAGGGGTAGGGGCGCCTGGGTGGCTCAGTGGGATGGGCTGCTGCCTTTGGCTCGGGTCATGATCTCAGGGTCCTGGGATTGAGTCCCGCATCGGGCGCTCTGCTCCGCAGGGAGCCTGCTTCCCTCTCTCTCTCTCTCTCTCTGCCTGTCTCTCTGCCTACTTGTGATCTCTGTCTGTCAAATAAATAAATAAAATCTTTAAAAAAAAAAGAAAAGAAAAGAATGGGGAAGGGGTAGACTGAAAGCAGGGAACCAAGCAGAAAAATATTGGGAATGGACAAGGGGCAGGAATAGTGAGGTGGTGTTAGAAATTAGCTTGATGACAGATGCGACCAAAGGGTGTAGAGGAAAGGCAAAACAGAAGACCATGCTTCAAGGTGGGGGAGGACATGAATAGCAGCAGGAATGGGAAACCCACAGGCAGAGTTGGTTTCTTCCCTTGGGAAGGGCTGAACCAGGAAACTTTATAACAGACCACAGAGGGGTTTTTCAAGATCCACAGTCCCAGCCCCCCAAACACCAGGGGCGGGGTTAGAATGTACCACCCACTCATCCCTCCCCAGACACCCACTCATCCCTCCCCAGCCACCTCCGAAACCATGGGTCCCCCTCAAGACCATGTGCTCTCTGAAGCAGGTCTGGGGCTGCCCCCTCCTGTATCCCCAACCCCACACCTGAACTCTGTCAGCCATTCAGATGCTGCCCCCTGAGCCTGGATGGAATCTCCTTCAAAGTATGCATCCCCTGATTGCTTGTGTACAGACAGACAGTCCTCTGACCTCCAGAGCAGGGACTGGGATGGAGCTACTCTTCTCACCCCACCCAACCTTCACCAGCCAGGACGCCCATGGGAGCAGGGCAAGGACCCCCGAAAGCAGGGGTCCACGGCAACCCAAGATTCAAGTGAATCCTCAAAATGGAACCCAGGGGTGCAACTCTAAGTCCAGATCCTGCAGCACAGCCCATGAACTCCTCCAGGAAAGCAAGGTTTCCTGCTTCTTGGTCTCTCTCAGGTGACCCCAACCCTGTGCTCTGCTTCCAGCCGGCTATACACAGGTCAGGGAGCAGAAGGCAAGCTGGTCCTGATCAGTTGGTCCTGGCAGACCCAATCCTGCCTCAGAGAAGACAGGGATGACAAGACCCATAGGAAGGAATTTAGAGAAGGAAACCAGAAGATGGGGACAGGGATGGCTTCATGGTCCCTAAGGTTGGGGGTGTACACTCAGTGTGTTCTCTGTGGCCCTTTTTCACCCAGGATTCTCCCAGCTGTGAGTACATGCTCTAAGGCAGGAGGAGGCTGACCCTGGCTGGCAGGAGCCCAGGGAGGGAGGGGACATCTGTCCTTTTCCTCCGACCCCCCACATACTGCCTAGGCACTGATACCTGTCACACACACACACACCCCCAACTGCAGGGGGCCCTGCCCTCACACATTCCAGTCACTAATGTCCATGACTGTGGAGTGCCCTGCGCACACTCCAGAAACTATTTCAGATAGTCCTAGCCTGGATGCATTTAAAACCAGGAATCAATCATTTCTCTCTTAGACTCTCTGAAGAAGGGGTCCCCTCAGGAAGGTCTGTGCCACCACCTCTGCCCTTCTGAGAAGATAGCTGGACTTTTTTTTTTTTTTTTTTTTTTTTTTATCAACTGGGCTCTGTCTTGCCCAAGTTACACAGTCCTGGCAGGAGCTGGGTTCTGAACTCCAGTCTCCTGTGTGTCTTGGGCAAGTCACTCTCGGTCTCTGGATCTCATTTGCCTCCCACCTAAAAAGCCTGCAAGGGTACTATAGGTACCAAAGGTCCCAGTGGGACACAATGGGACAGGGTCGCTTTGCGCTCGCTGCTCTAGGGACGCTTGAGGAGGAGCCCGCTCAGAAGAGCCCTACTCTGGCTCCTCCCCAAGCAGGTGGGCGGGACCCGACCGCCTCCCGGCTGCTGGAGCCGAGACATAGGGATGGAAGGGTAAGGGGCACGGGGCGCAGGGGTAGATGGTCGAGGGGAATAGTGGGGACGCAGGCATCCAGCCAGCGGGCGCGGAGACCAAGGGCGCCCACCTGGCGGGGCGCGCTCCCAGGTACCTGCACTCACCAAGAGCCCCGAGAAACAGCAGGGCAGGGAAGACTAGCTTCATTCTGGGTCCCTGAGGCGACTCTGGCGAACGAAGGCTCTGCCACCCCCACCGGCTCTGCCCCGCTTTATCCACGGCTTGGTGACCTCACGGGGTTTGCCCCGCCCTGTGGCCCAATACGCATCCCTGCCCTGCGCTCTCGCACCCCTCCTCCGCTAGTTCCTTGAGGCCAAGAAAGGGGGGCAGAGGGGGGAACAGGGGAGGGAGCAGAGAAGGACCGGTGCCCCAGCAGCCTTAGCGCCGTAAGAGAGGAAACCCAGCCCACAGGCCACCTCTGTGAGTCCCCGCTGGTGCTGCCTAGTGACTGGGGACTGGGATGGTCTTTCTCTTTTGCAAGTTGCAAGTCCCTAGGGACTCGTGGCCTGCCAGTCTTGTCCTTTCTTGGGTCTCAGAGCCTCCTAGACCACTGGACACAAAGCAGCGATCCCAAGGTGAACATTTGCGATCATCTGAACTGTGAGGCTCGCCTTTCCTTTCACAGATGAGTCCCAAGTGCCTGGGAGCCAACTTCACCTTGGCCAGCGGCCAGCCCAGAATTCTGCAGAGGACCCAGCTACCTGCCCAGAGTCTGCCCCAGGCATGGGGTCTCTCCCTGTCCCACTGAGACCACAGTACAGCTCCCAGAAAACAGAGCCAGAAGTCTCAGAGGAAGCGACCACTGCCCAGGGCCCAACGGCTGTCACCCTGTCCCCTCATTTGTCAGTGAGAAGCCTGTCTTAACACTTGCGTCTTTCTTTTGTTTTGTTCCGTGGCAGTATGAGGTGGGAGATGAGAACCTCATTTTGATAAATGTCATATTTTGTCAACATAAGCTGATCTTATTTCAGGAAGGTGTTTGTAAACTCTAGGATTCTGCTACTAAGAATATAGCTTGTAAATGCACTCCCATGCTGCACAGCGGCTCACATATGAGGATCTCCAGGGCCACACTGTGTATCATTAACCAACTGGAAGCAAAGTCAACATCCATGGCTTGGGGGTATCACAGAGTGGGCCTCCTTGGGACCCTCAGGGGAGATGGTGGGGCCCCTCTGCCCCAGGCATGGAGACTGTCAAGGCACAGAGTAGCGTCTGATCAGGTATCCTGCTTGCCTGGAGGTCAGCAATAGAATCACCAGCTGGGTTTTGGAATGACAGATCCAGCCCCTCCTATTATTTGGAAACATAGTGTCACAATGTTAAAAGTTGCTTTCATCGATAATTGCAATAAGCGATTTCAAAAATAGTGAAGAAATGCAAAATTGACTAATTCTCAGGAGTGCTGAAGCATCTTGGTACCTAAATTAGCCACTCAGCTCTGCCCTTCCACAATTATTAAAGAATTAAGAAATGTCACCACCCATGTGTCTGTCTCTCAATGCAAATTTTACAAAGGGTGGCTTATAAAGTCAGGAGCCTCTGGAGCCTCTTATGTCTGTTACAGCGTTGGCAGGAACATGGAGAACCTGGGGCCACAATCAGGAGGCTGAGCTCCAGGGATAGGCCCTGGAGGCAGGACTGGGATAGGTCGGGTCACAGGACAGACAGCTTGTATGCTGTGTCTGTAGGGCATGGCCCGGCCCCAGGCCAGGGATGTGCTTAGCTGGACACCTGCAGAGCATGGCTACTCCAGGGCCATCTGCAGAGGAGGTGGACAGAAAGTGGGAGTCTACCCAGGAGACAATGAAGTTCTACAGAACTATCATCAACATTCATTCTTCATTTATTCGTGCCAGACCTGGTGACTTCCAGGAGGGACATGGAGAAGAGGGGTCTGTCCTTGCCCTTGAGAGTTCACAGCATAGTGAACTCTCAAATGGTTGGGGGCATGCACGGGGCATACCCCTCAACTGCACAGACACAGGAGCATATACAAAATCAGGGTAGGAGGAGGAATGACTGACCAGTTCCCATCATGAAGGTTCCAGAAAGGTTCAAGGAATAATATTTGACCTGGGTAGCAGGGGGAAGGGCTGCATTTCTACAGGAAAAATATTCAGGTAGAGGAAACAGACAAGAAAGGACCTGGGAGCGTGAGCACTCAGTGACCAATTACCTGAGCACGAAGAACCACAAAATGTCAATCTGGGCTTTCTGGCCGGGGCCTTTCCTTGGAAGAAGGATTGACCAAGTCACCTCCTCTGGCCTGAGCTCCACACCAGGTGTCTATCTGCCTCTGGACAGTTCCCCCTGCAGGTCCTGTGGGCACTGGAATTCAGTGCATCTGAAATGCACTCATCCCCCACTCCAGCCCTGCACCTTCTCTCAGATTTCCTACCACCTTCCACCAAACCCTCCAAATAAACAGCCTCCGAGGGGTCCTCAAATCCTCTGGCCAGCTAGCCCTGTCCGTGTGATGGACACCCGATGATCAATATTGGTTAATGAGTGAAGGAGCAAGGAGGAGGGACAGAGCACGAAGCATCCTGCTTGCCATCGTCAAATCTGAAAGATGGGGAGACCCAGGGCTGGCGAAGCCAGGCCTCCCCAGAGTCTGTGTGCATGGAGCCCACTTTTCCCTTTGGGCTCAGCATCAATCTACATGGCTTTCTGAGGGACCAGGAGCTGAGCCAGATCTCACAGAGCCTGCAGGGAAGTAGGCTGTAGGTTTCGCAATGCCAAGGCCGTGGCATGGCAAAGAAGGATGCTGATGGGACAAACCAGCATGTAATGTCGGGGACTGGTGTGTGGCAGGCAGGTGAGGGAAGCCAACAAACTTCTCCCACATCCTCACTCCTTCTCCATCCCCGAAATTCACACAGGGACCCTCTGCCAGCTCAAGGACTGGCCCAAGCAAAGCCCCCTCCCAACAGGTGCACAATTAGCCCCACTCCCTGCCCTCTATAGTGCCCTCCAGCTTCAAACCCCAAGGGGGGCTTTGGGAAGGAGCTATGGATCTGGGCAGAGCCAGCTCTAGAAGGAATAAAGAAGGAAAGGAGTTCTTCAGACATCTGCTCAGCGGGGCGTCTTTGGCCCACTGGAGACCACCAGCCGGGTTGCCCGCCCCTGCCAATGGTGGGAGGTTACTGGCTTCCTAGACAGCCACTTGTTAAATGTTCAGGAATTTTGTGGCGGGTTGTTAAACCATTGGTAGCTTGAACTCATTCATGGTGGGAGTATTTACACCATGGAAATGAGCAAACGCTGTGAATCGGGGCATGTTTCTCTCCTGGAGAGACAGTTTATAGAACATCATGCCCCGGGCTTGTCACTGTGCGTGGGCAGTGTGCCCAGGTCAGTGTGGCTATATAGGGCAGGGGTGCCCTCCTAGGAGAAAGACCAGGTAATAACCTGAAGCATTTGGTTGGCACTTTGAACTTCAAATGGAGCTGCCAGTGACCTTGTCTCTCATGGCTCAGAGAGCTCTGGAAGTCATGGTTATTGCTCTAAAATCAGGTAAACTGAGGGTTGCCTGCAGTCACAGTGAGTAAGATGCAGAGATGGAACTGCCAGTCCTGAGTCTCCCCCTGAGCCCACAGCCAGGCTATGCTCCCCAAGAAGGCCCAGAACTCTCCCAGAGCTCAGCATGCAAAGGCTGAGGTCCAGGGACAGCCCTAGCTCTTGATCTCAGCAATAAGGAAAGCCCACAGGGAATGACCCCCTTGTGGCTCCAGGTACCATCCAGCCCCTTCCACATGTCAGCCGTGGCTCTTGATCCTTGTGGAAGGACCGTGACGTGCCTCCACAAGCCTGCTTTCCAAATGGGGAGAACCAGGCAAAGCAACTCGTCCGTGGCCACGCCACTGGTCAGATCTAGAAATCCGCCACTGACCCCTGATGGCCAGTGATGGCTGTCCATCGGCCATCCCTGATGGCTTTCCCTGATGGCTGTCCATCCTTCCTTTGCTGACCACCTGGAAGAGAGAGCAGAACGTGAACAAAACTGAGGGTGAGGTAGTTCAGAGCTCTCCGCTTCTTGGCTAGGGTGATGGTCAAAATTTCCAGAGCAAGGTCCTCCAGAGCACGGTCCCCAGAATACTGGGCCCCAAGTGGGCCCCTTGCATATGGTCAAAAGCCCTGGTGAGACTTCAGGAGTGTCTGTGAGTGGTGGGGGCCGAGCTGAAGGGTGGCGGGCAGGAAAATGGTGGCTTTATTAACTAATACGTCTTGTTGCCAAATGTTGCCCAATTTACAAAGAACCCACAGAGACAAAGAGCTTCTATGTCCTTGGACAGCGCTCTTCCTCCTCCTCCTTCTCCCCCACCTCCCTCTCCTCGTAATCAGCACCCTCTGCCCTTCTGGACCCTCCCCTCTCGGGCCAGCACCCCACAGACCTCCCCAAGGACACGGCATCATTCTGCCCAGTAGTCCAAGGGCCAGTGGAGACATCCTAGGTTTTCCAGGTGCAAGATTTTAATTCTCCCAGCCAGGTCAGCAACCCCATTTCCCTGGCAGAAATCCAAACTCCATGAGCACCTGATCACCACGTCTAGATGAGAATGCAGCAGGCCAGGCCCAGGGAGAGTCTTCCTGGAAGGTGCCAGCCAAGGGAGCCTGGAGGGTGACAGTTGCTGGCCCAGGGCCAGCCATGCAAATTTCTTCCCAGAAGGAATGAGGTTCCTGCCAGAGAAACCCCCAGGCAGGAAGCACCTGAGCCAGGGGCCCCTGCGGCTGTCCCTCCCATGGGGCTGCATTCTGGCAGCTCCGCTGGCTGCTCCCCCAAACCTTCCACGCCATCTCTGAGAAGGAGTTGGGTGGGTGCCCAGGGGAGCAAGGAGCCACTGTTTTCTTCCATCCTCCCCAGCAAGGCTGGAACTGCTCCTCCCCAGCTCCCCCAGGCCAAGAGTGGCCGGCCCCTGACCTGCTCCAGGAGGACATCTGCCCCACACACCCCTCATTCACTTCTGCACTGTACAGCCTGGTGGACAGGAGGGCGAGGGGAAATATGGCTACAGGTGTAGGAGTTTGGATTGGACACCTGGTTGGAACCTGCTCCACTCTAAATAGCTACCTTGGCCTGGGCTAGTCTCTTAACCTCTCTGAAACTCAGTTTCCCCATGTGTAAAAATAGGATACAAGTAATACCCACCGTATGAAGTGGGTAGAGTTAAAATCTGATGTCTAGGGGCGCCTGGGTGGCTCCAGGCCCTGCCTTCGGCTCAGGTCATGATCTCGGGGTCCTGGGATCGAGTCCCGCATCAGGCTCTCTGCTCGGCAGGGAGCCTGCTTCCTCCTCTCTCTCTCTCTCTGCCTGCCTCTCTGCCTACTTGTGATCTCTGTCTGTCAAATAAATAAATAAAATCTTTTAAAAAATTTAAAAATCTGATGTCTAAAATGCTTATGCTCGGTACGGGTGAGCTGTTGGTCATATTTGCAGACATGAAGGACGGTCATGAGCTTCGTGGGCCCCGACTAGGCATGGGGCTCCAGGGGAGCAGGCAGTGCCCTCTAGGGACACTTGGCCCATCAGGAGGGGCTATGTGTGCTGAGAGTCTCTATCCCATGTGTAGGTATCTAGGAAGGTGCTGCTGGGAGCTCTCACCATGGGAGGGACAGCTCCCTAGAACCAAAACAATGGCAGAGTTACTTTCCTGCATGCCCCTCCTTCTAACAGAGCATGCGGCTGCCCTCAATGGCCCATGTGCTCTAGAGCGTCAGTCTTACCCTGGCCTGCTCTCCAGCTCCTTCTCCATGTCTCTGTCCCTGGTCTCTGCCTCTTCCCTCATCTCTCATTCTGCCTCTCTCTCTCTCTCCTTAGCTTCCTTCTCCATCTCCAGCTCTGGCCTCCCTCCCTCCTAAGCTCACGGGTCCACATTCTTTTAGGGTGCCCCGCCAAAGGGAGCCCACTGACCCTGGCTGTGCATCCCATTGACCCATCTCCCTGCACCCCTCCCCTGACACTGGGCTCTGGGAGGAAGGGGCTGCCTCTAACCCATCTCTGGATCCTCAAGTCCAGCCCAGGGGAGACTCTCACTGAGGGATTGTTCACTGGGTGAGTGTGAAGAGAAACAGGAGGAGAGGTCTAAATTTCCCTCCCCAAAATCTTTTGGTTGTAAGTCTAATTGTCACCCTTCTCATCCCCGTGGAGGTAGGAGGAAGCTGGACCCTGAGAGTGAGTGGGGCACTGAGCCCCAGTGGGGGGGGGGGGACACCTGCCTGCTCTATCTCCCCCTCCCTGCAACCCCGTGCCCTGCAGAGACCTCCCAGCCGGTGGGACATGCCTGTCCTGCCCCTGTCCTGCCTTGGGCAGCATCTAGCATATGAGGGCCTGAGAGTGCTAAGGAGCATCTGTATGAGGACTGCAGCTAGGGGATTGATAGGAAAGGCTGGAGAAGAGATTCCTCCATGACTTCCAATACCCAGAACTCCCCTACAGGGAAGCTAGGACTGCCCCCCCCCCTTCTACTGAAAGTTCTCTTCCCTCCCCTACAGCCCACATCAGCTTCCAAAGACAAGGAGAAGGGACACCAGGAGAGCAGCAGGGAAATAAAAGTGATGAGCTGGGAAGATTGTGGAAGGGGAGGGCAGTGCTTCCCAAATCCTAATGCACCCCCCCTTTTCAGGCCAGAGATTTTCTCATCTTAGTGAATTAGTTTGCAGCCAAAGGCCCACTGGAGTGTCTAGAGGGGCCTTGGCAGCCTAGGACCGCTTTCTCTAGCTCCTTCTTCTAGGGGCTCTCTGCTCCAGGGATACCCAACCTTCCCTCTCCTTCCCAGCTCTAGAGTCAATCCTCCTCTTCCCTACCCCTACTCCCCTACTCTTGTTCAGCTGAAAACAGAGGTAAAACTAGCACAAACCCAGTTCCCTGTAGGAGGTGCTGGCACGTGAGCCGTGGCATTTAACCCCATGAGTGTATATTATCACTGAACTTGCGCTCTCCCAAGGCTACAGAGAACACTAGCCTGGGGTTCTCTCCTGGGCACTCTGTCTGCTCATACCTAACCTCCTGTGTGCGCACACTGAGTGAGAGGAGGGGCAGAGATGGCAAGCGAGATGCCCCATTTTCTTTTCTTTTTTAAACAAGTGCAATTTGACATGTTTTTTAAGAGAGGGTGATTGTGTGGGTGGGGGAACAGAGGAAGAGGGGGAGAGAGAATCTCAAGGAAACTCCATGCTAAGACCTAAGATCATGACCTGAGCCAAAACCTAGAGTTGGACACTTAACTGACTGAGCCACCCAGGTGCCCCAAGATGCCCCCTTTTCCTGATCCACTGAGCAGGTCTTGATCTTGAGCAAAGTCTTAACTCTTAACTACCAGAGAAATCCATTTGGGAAAAGATTAACGTTCAATCACCCGCTTGGTGTGGATGGTGTTCGAGGGAAGACTGGAAGAAGCTGAGGGGTGGGCGCTGTGGATACAGGAGGGCAAGGCTTTGACCAACAGAGATGTTGCCCAATGTTGCCCCATTTGTAAAGGAAACTCGGCAATCAAAGAGCTTCTCTCTGCTCATCCTTCCTGTCTCTTCCTCATGTCTTCCTTCCTCTCTGGAATCCTAGCTCCCTTATGGTCTTCTCTTCATTTCAGTCTGGCAAGGCTGGGCTCTGCTCCCAATCTCTCCAGGTCAACACTTGTGTGTGTTTTCAGATGCCTCCTTCTTCTTCACTCCCTGGATGCCATCTGGTGCCCAAATGCACTCAACCTTCCTTCGTCCTGCCTTTCATGCCCATGCGCCCCTTTCCATTCCATGGTCATGAGATGGCCCTGGGCTCCTGCCTCAGCTCCTGACCACCCTTCCACCTCTTGCTGCCGCATTGTCATCTGTTCCCAAGGGACTCTCAAAATCACAGAGTCCACAGTGCTTCCATGGCTTCTTTCCTTGCCCCTCCTCTCTTCTCCCTATACTCTGCCCCTAAAGGACTTCGTCCTTTAGATTAAACTACTCTCTATGTTGAAAACTCCTGGAAACATAATGCCCACCCAGATTTCCTGTATAGTCTGATGGAGTTGTGCTCAACCATGAGCAGGACAGCTCAACATGCAAGTCTCACCAGCACCTCAAAATTGCACGTCCAACTGCCAGTGCTAGGTCAAGATGGAACAGACACATCTCTCCCCACTCCTCCAAAGTACAGCTTAAAACTCTGGGAATGACAGCTATCATGGCTTAACACAACACAGATTTAACAGCCTCAAGTTCTAAATGTTGAGGTTCAGGTCATCCTCAGTGAGCTAAAGAACATACAGCTGCGTTCCTTCTGGAGACTCTGGGGCAACACCACTTCCTGGCCTTTTCCAGCTTCTAGAGGCTGACTGAGATCCTTAGGTCTTGGTCCAACATCACTCCCACTTCTGTTTCCACTTTCCCAACTCTGTCTTTCACTCTGATTCCCTGCTTCCTTCTTATGAAAGCCTTTGTGATTACATTGGGCCCACTTGATTAATCCAGGATACTCTTCCCATCACAAGACCTTTACTTTAATCGTATCTGCAAAGTCTCTTTTGCCACCTAAGGCAGCATATTTATAGGTCCCAGGAATTAGGACATGGACATCTTTGGGGTTACTCATCCATGAGTAATCCATTACTCATCCCAACAGGCCAGTTGCATCATGGATGCAAACTGGCCACAGGAATGACTGCTAAGTAAACTGTATGAAGAGATACACTCAAAAACACTGTAGATAAGTCAAAATGGAATTGTAAAAATATGTTTAAGTAACCCACAGGACAGTAGGAAAAAGAAAATGATGAAAAATGTAGAAACAGAGAAAACAGATAAAAAATGAAATGGCAGATGCAACCCTAGAGTATATTAATAATTGTATCAGATATAAATAGGCTAAATACTCCAATTAAAAGACAGGGATTGGCAAAGTGATTTTAAAAAACATAATCCAGGGGGCACCTGCGTGGCTCAGTGGGTTGGGCCTCTGCCTTTGGCTCAGGTCATGATCTCAGGGTCCTGGGATCAAGTCCCACATCGGGCTCTCTGCTCAGCAGAGCCTGCTTTGCCCTTCTCTCTGCCTGCCTCTCCACCTACTTGTGATCTCTCTCTGACAATCAAATAAATTTTTTAAAAAAACATAATCCAGCTATTGGCTGTCTGCAAGAAACTCACCAAAAAATATAACAACATAACTAGGTAGAAGGACAGAAAAATATACATCATGTAAATATTAATAAAAATAAAGTAGGAGTGGCTGTATTAGTATCAGAAAAAGTCAAATTCAGAGCAAAGAAAATGGTTTGGGGTACAGAAGGACATTATGCAATCATAAAAGGGTAACAATCCTAAATGTCTACACACCAAAAAACAGAGCTGCAAAATACACGAAGAAAAAACTGATAGAATTAAAGACCCCTGTGTGGCTCAGTCAGCTGAGCATCTGCCTTCAGCTCAGGTCATGATCCAGGGGTCCTGGGATCAAGCCTTGCCTCAGGGCTCTCTGCTCATTAGGGAGACTGCCTCTTTCTCCCCTCTGCCTCTCCCCCCTGCTCACACTTGCTCTCTCTCTCTCTCAAATAAATAAATAAAATCCTAAAAAACCTGATAGACTTGAAAGAAGAAATAGACAAATCCACAGTTATAATTGGAGACATCAAACCCCTCTCTCAACAACTGAAAGAACAAGGAGACAGCAAGTCAGCAAGGGTGCAGAAGAACCCAACAACACCATCAACCAACAAGAGGTAAGCAAAATTTGTGGAGCACTCTGCCCAACAGTAGCAGAATATAGCTCTAGTTCCCACAAAACATTTGCCAAGATTGACCATATCTTAGAACATAAAACAAACTTCGACAAAGAAACTGAAATCACACAAAACATGTTCTCTGATCTGAATTAAATCTAACTAAAAATCAATAACAAAAAGAGGAAAAAATCTCTGAACTCTTAAGAACTAAACATCCAGGGGCCTCTGGGAAGCTCAGATGGTTGAGCCTCTGACTCTTGTTTTTGGCTCAGGTCATGATCTCAGGGTTGGGAGATCGAGCCCCATGTTGGGCTCCATGTTCAGCATGGAGTCTGCTTCAGATTCTCTCTCCCTCTCTCTCTGTATGTCCCCACTGCTCTCTCTCTCCAAAACAAATAAATAAATCTTTTTTTTTTTTTTAAAGAAAGAAACTAAGCATCCCATTAATCAATGGGAGAGTGGGGTTTTGAGACACAGGAGGAGCAGGTAGGACAGGGGACAGAGTTGAAACCCCTTCCTCCCAGTCTCCCTCTTGAAGCTGAACCAGGAGCATGCCACTCATGTTTGACCCAGGACATCTGTCTTTCTGATACTTTGATCTGTCCTGTTATTTGTCTGTAACTCAGTTGCTCCCTCCTCCTCTCTCTGTTAGGACTTCTGGCTCTTTCTCCATCTCCAGGTCTCTCTCTGCCTCACCCTCTATATCTCTCTGTCCCTCATCACTTCTGTCCTCTCCCTCAGCTCCACAGCCTCCAAGTCCTCTAGTGACCTCTCACCGCAGACTCTTCATTGTCCTCGGCACTTTCTGATCTATCTCTAACCCAGCTGCCTCTCAGCTCTCAGGTTTTATCTCTGTTCTACAATGCTTTCTCCCTCCCTCTTCCAAGCTTCCCTGGGCTACAGGAGAAGCTTTTCCAGAACCCATGTGGCTACATGGTCTCTTCCCCAGGAGCTGAAGTTCACAGTGTTGGTGACTAAGGACAAGTGATGTGCTCTGCCCATCAGTATGCAACAACAGGGACCCTGGAGGGCTCCAAGGACTGAGCCCAGGTGAACCCAGGTGAGTCCAGGCCCAAGTGTTTCTTAACCACCATTCCTTGGTCACCAGGGAAGTTGCACTTTGACGAGAAAGTGGCCACAGGATGCAACACGAATGCCAGAGGCCACTGTAAGGACACAAAGGCAGAACATGACTTGTAGAATGAGGAAGTGGCAAAGTAGATGGGGACCTGGTAGATGAACCAGAACCTGATGGTTATTTGGAAATGGTAGAGAATCGGAAGTGAGCAATTTGGATATTAGGAAATATTTTGTTTTGAGACTGCTCCCATGAAATAAGTTAACCAAAAAATCAGACACCTTCAGAGCTGAATGTTTCCCTGGATACTACTTTAAAAGTGGGCTCTCTAAGCACAGAGGAGACATTTGGCCTGCTCAGACCTGCCCTGGTCGGTGCTAGGCAGACTCTGGCTTCCTGACTTGCACTAGATGGAGGGAGGCGAGTGAGGGGAGGCAGAGCTCCCTTCAGTTGAAGAATCTCAACAGAGCCTTTGCTCTGGGCCAAGCCCTTGTCAAGTACTGTGGGTCACCAACCTGCATCAGACTTGGTCCCTGCCCCCCCCCCCCAAGGACAACAGACAAGAGAGCAGGGAGTTACTACCACAGGGGAGATAAGAATGTGTGGGAAAAGGCACGAAAGACAGTGCTTGTGCCCAGTGCCCTGTAAATGGGGGAGGGGTCACCATATGGGGCAGCTCCAGGAGAGGCTGGGAAAGCCCCCACACAGCCCCACCCTGGCATCTTCCAGCAACCTCCACAAGGTGGGCCTGGCTAGAACAAAGTGATTAAGGGAGAGGTTATAGGGATCGGAGATTATGGGACCTTGCAGAAAGCTGGGAGAACTTTTGCTTTCATTCTGAGGGAGGGATGAGTCATTGGAGGGGCCTAAAAATAGACTAAGAAGGAGGGACAGGAGGGGAGCAGAGAGACAATTGTGGGGACTCAGCAGTAATCTGCAAGAGAGATGTGACAGCTTGGTCTGGGATGCAACAGTGGGGAAGTGGCAGCATAGGTTGGATTCTAGATGTGTTTTAAAGGAGGTCACCATGGGGTTTGCTTACATCACCAGGGAATGTAGCATCAGGAGACGGGGACGCTGCTAGGGTGCTTGGTCTGAGAAGTTAAGAAGAAAGGACTTGTGTTGCTAGATGGGAAGACTAGAGGAAGCAGACTGGGAGGAATAGATCAGAAGTTCCGTTCTGCACACTGTCAGTAGAAGAGACCCTTGGACCTCCAGGTGGATGGTGATAGAGGAGGTTCCCCAACGCACTGCCACCCAGTGTGGCATTGGTGCTACGAGTCAAAGGTAGAAGTCTGCCACTTTATCTAAAATTTATTTTGGACCATGGATCCCTGTTCTCCCCCAGGGTAATGTTGATGCCTAGTTATGCAAAATCCCGTGTCCAACTCTAGGAGCTCATGAAACACCCTGTACATGTCCGTGGATCATTCTCACATGTTGGGTGTCTGGGACTCCACAGCTTTCCCAACCACTCCTTCAAGCCCCACTCTGACTTTTTGTACCCTCCGCCCTTCCTGTGTCTGTGACTGTGGAGTGCCGACAAGCTCCCATTCAATCATTGCCTCATCTCCCTGTTTCGTGGATGTTGGTTCTTTCTTTGCACATGAACTCAGAAGGAGGCTGAAGTTTTTCTTTGTACAGTCCACATCTAATGCAAAGCCTGCCTCTTGGAGTTGCACAGCGAGAAGTCCTTTGTGATTGATTGTTGACCTCTGCATTAGAGAAAGAGCAGGAAATGTCTACCCCGGCCGCAAGAACAACGGACACATTCACAAGCCTCGGAAGGGCTTGTGTGCATTTCTGGACAATGTTTATTCATCATATTATGGGCCACTCGGTCTTGCTCACAGATGTCAGTGCACAAAAGAATTTATTGAGATTAGATCTGAGCAGTGATATACAAGACGTGAGAATTGAACCCGTAAGAGAGGGGTTCCCTTGAGAGGGGAACAGAGCTTCCTCAAGTGAAACTTCTGTCCCAGTGACAGCCCAATTCAGGCTTCCTTCCAGTTGGGCAGCGGGGCTGAGGCACAGAGGTCAGGACACCTGCCCAGGAGGGACACATCTGCCCATGGAAATGCCCACAGCTCGCTATGCCCCCGCTCTACTGCCTACACCGTAGCACTCACAGGCCGACCCTGCCAGGTGCCTGCTGCCCCCCGTGCCCACTCGAACTTGAAGCGGTGGGGCCTTCAGAATACAGCCCCCCCCAGGAAGCCAAGTAGTTGCAGCTTCAACCCACCGCCCTAACGGACTGGCTCACACTTCAGATAGCGGCCCTATGGAAGTAATATTTGCTTATGGAATCTCTTGCCAATAATTATCAACAAGCCTACGTCAGCTTGTTTGCTCAGCCATAACCTTAGTTTCTAGGAACGTGCTGGTCCTGGGAGAGGAGTACAAAGTACAACTGAATTTTGTTTAAAACCCCACCAGCAGATGTATAAATCGGCAAGACCACTTTGGAGAATGGTCTGAGGGGACCAACTGGGGACGACACGCCCTTGGCCGGTGCCCGGCTGATCAGCGCTTCCTAACTGGCTCTGGGAGTGCAGCTCCACCAAAATTATCTTTGGGTTGATGATACTTTTGTTGATGATAAAGAGTAACACGGAAGAGAAACAGCATCGAACGTCACTCATTCGTCAGTGGTGTGAACAACGTGCTTCTTCCCTTAATCAGTCCATAGTTTTCTGTAACTGGAGTAATATATCCTAAGTTCCTTTGCTCTGTTTAGAGGGGAACGCTTCTGAGCCCATCGTGCATTGCCAGCACATTCTCCATCACTTCCTTCAGGCTCATCCTAGCCCATCAGCCAGACAAATCTATCAAACCTCGATCTGTAAAACATTTGCATGCTGTAAAAACTCCCTCATGACTGATTTCACACTACCAACATGGACAGTTGTCACTGAACTTGGAGCTGGGAAGGGAGAAGGTAACTCACATTGTGCCAAATTTCCACCATTACAGATATAACCTTGGCAGCCCCGGGAATGCAAGAGAAGGAAGGGCAGAATGGGGCAAAACTTTGCAAATTCTTGACAGTCTCCCAGAACTACATCCAACTGAAACAAGCACCAAGAACATAAACAGGAATGTGCATACGAGCGTTTCCCTAGGGGCGCCTGGGTGGCTCCGTCAGTTAAGCGTCCGACTCCCCATTTTGGCTCAGGTCATGATCTCAGGGTGGTAAGACCGCGCTCAGCGGAGAATCTGCTGGACATTCTCTTCCTTTCCCTCCCTCTGCCCCTCCTCCTACTCTCTCTCTCAATAAATAAATAATCTCAAAAAAAAAAAAAAAAAATGAGTGCTTCCCTAGACATCCCAGATGTCTGAGAGGTAGACTCACAATACCTAAATGATAAACGAATAAATGATAAAGAAATAAACACAATAAAAAATAATATTATAAACCAAGCCAGGAGAATGAGCCTGTCCCCATGAGCCACTAGAGCATGGCTGAATCCCACAACTATAAAGCTGAGCAGAAGAGTGGGGGGGACCCAGAGGAGCCCTGCCGCCTTCCTGCATGTGTACAAAACTCAAGAACAGGTCAGATTAGCCTCTGAGGCCACAGGATGGGAAAATGGTAACTTTGGGGAGTAGGAAGGCAGGAAAGTGATTGTCGGGGGACAGGGGTGGGGCTTTGGGGTGCTGGTAACGTAGGCTACTGGCGGTGATCCCATGAGGGGGTTCATTTTGGGGTAAGTCATCTAGCTCTGCAAAATACTAACGATGCAATTTTCTGGAGGTTTGTTATTTGTGCATAACAAGCTTATTTTTAAAAGCCACCAGCATGAAGGCATACATTTATTACATCCATGTCATGAATGGCTGTGGTCCTGGGAAGGGCCTCCTGGGCACCCCCAGAGGTGCCACCCTTCTTGGGGGTGTGTCAGAAATGCTCCTCCGGGGGCCCTCTGGAAACCACAGAACAAAGCTTTTCCTGAAAAGTGACCCTCTCCCTGAAGTGTCAACCCTTGTCGGGGGCTAAAGAGAGAAAGGATGGGGATGAATCTTTGTTAATGGACAAGAGTCACGGTTACCCACATCACCGTGGGGGAGGTGTTTGAGCTAGAGCATGGGCCCTGGAAAAGGAAGGAAGGAAAAAAGAGACAGAGAGAGAGAGAGAGAGAGAGGGAGAGAGAAGGAGCAAAGATGTATGGCAGACCCTGGCAAGCTCCTGAGCACAATGTCAGACCCTGTTCTTCATACGGTGCGTGCACTCCTCTCTGGGTCCTTGGCCACCCCCGTGCAGTGGACCTTGTCCTCAATCTGCCCATCTCACAGATGAGGAGGTCAAGGCTTAGGGGTGAGGTGAAGCTAAAATGCCCCTCCAGGCAACTGCAGGCCCCATACCCTACCCCTACTCCCCTAGAAAACAGCGTGTCCCCACGGGGAAGGCAATGCCAAGAAGGGCCCAAAATGCCCTGCCCCAGAACACTCTGCCAACGTCTGCGCTCCTCCCACGCTGGCCCTGAGCTCTTAGGATCTGGGGCCCCCAGCATACTGCTGTTTATCAAGATTAACTGTGGTTGATGGAGCAGGGACTTCAAAGGGGCCCACAGGAGGACTAAGGAAATAAATGAAAAATCAAGTCAAAGGTTCCCAGCCGGTCCTGCCACCTGTTCCCAGGCAAAGCTGAGACCAGAAGGCATAGTCTCCTTACCCACGCCCACCCCAGGCCACCTCATGGGGCAGGGCAAGAGCCCGCACCTGGGGCAGAGAGGACAAGCCTTCCACACCCTTGAGGGCTGCTGAGTGGGCTCCAGACCGGAACGAGTCACCATGACCTCTGGGACTGGCCTCTGGGGCCATACTTCCTCCTTGGCCAGCCTCCTGCTCTCCCAAGCCCCTGCCAGCTCCAGGAGGAACACACCTTCTACCATTCTTTGTTGATCAAACTCTGAGTCAAGTCTGACCTCCGTCCAGGACCCAGCTGGAGTTGCAGGGAGCAGAGACGGTGGTAGCAGAAAGCTCAAGGGCACAGACTGGTTGAGCCAGAGGAAGGTGGTCCAGAAGGTGGATTCAGAAGGATTCTGCTCACTGAGCTACAGGCTTTGTTCTGCCAGGTCCCAGGTTGCAGCTGTGCTCTGGGTCCAGAGCAGCCTACCCCCGCCGTGTCCCTGGGGCTCCCTGCTAGGGAGCGGGAATGAGCAGGAGTGGGGGTGGTGGGGTGAGGAAGGAGGCCTGGTGGGAAAGTACAGGATGTCCACTCACATTTCGGTCTCCACGGAGGACCGTTGCTTGCTTAGTGTCAATCACAGAGATGCTGAGGTCACAGGCAAGGCCAGTGGGGGTGGAGGTCAAGGTTCCAAGGACCCAACACAGCTCCTAGAGAGAGTTATGGGTCCTTCTCAGAGAAAAGAGGTCGCAGAAGGTGCCCACCGCCCAGAAGGCCCTCCGGCCACAGCCTTCCCCGTGCCCAGCCCCTCCCCCAGATTTTACAGAACGCACCCCTGCTGGCGAGCTCCCTTGCTCCCCGTGGGTGTTGGCAGTCACACTTGGAAAATGACAACTTCTTCCTCAAAAGGTCAGGGCGCATTGTGGTCATGCTGATAATTTGTGGCACATTAATTGTGGCTATTATTGGCTAGGAGTGGACACAAAGGCCCAGTCAGGTCGCTGTCCCCCCCCCCCGTCCTTGCTGGGGCCAGGGTCACGGTGTGTGCTGTGGCTGCTAAGGGAGGACCCCCGCCTTGCAAATACATGGGAGATGGGCTCAGGTGCACACTGGGGGCTCACTTCGCGGAGGAGGGAGCTGAGACCATGAGCCGAGTAGAAACTGGGAGACCTTGCGTATAAGGCACACGAGGACCACCACTGCCCACACAAAGGCTAAGTAAGGAACTCAGGAGACAAGGTGTCCTGGAGAACTGTCCTTGGAAGCTTGAAGGTCTGGTGCAGCCCTGGGAGAGGAAGGACAGGGAGGCGAGAGGAGAGGGCAGCAGCCTGTCCTCTAGTAGTGACAGGAGAGAGCACAGGTGCGTGGGCACTGTGAAAGGAGCAAGAGCGCGTCTGTGCCCAGAAACCCCCCTCTCCTGCCCGCCACACTTCAGACCCCTGCCCCTGGGGCAGGAACAAGGAAGCTCTCCTGCCTCCTGACCCACGGCGGGGCCCTCGTGCGCTGAATGGGAGGAAGGCCCCAGAGACAAATGATATCAAGTTGGGGGGCCATCTCAGGGCGGTCACCCAGAGCTTGAGAGTGACGCAAACCGGCCACAAGATGAACGACCGCCTTCAGCTTCCAGCCCTGCGTGGGCCTACAGGAGCAGCATTTCCAGTTACTCAGTTTGAACCTCAGTTTTCTCATCTTTAAAAGGGGAGCAATGATCTCCAAGGTTGCGGTGGGGATTCGATCATTTATCTTTTTAAAAAGCTGAACGTGGTGTCTGGCCCAGTAAGTCAAGGTGGGTTCCAGTCTTCCTTTCTGTCCTGCCTGCCACCCACCAAAGCTGCTAGTGCACTACGATCACTGGATATGTGTGATGGAATGAATGAATGAGAGAAAGGAGGCGGGGGGGGGGGGTAGGGAGCCATGCAGGGAAAGGGGGACAGTAGATAGTAGGAATGCCAACCATTGCGGACCCTCTCAAATTCCGCAGAGGGCATTTCCTGGGTGGTTCCAGGCTGAACCAGAACCCCAAGGCCAGGGATCCCCCGCACCCACCCTCCACCCCACTGCACCCCGAGGGCCTATCAAAGGCCTGAAAACTTTGCCGAACTTTCCAGGGGGACACCTGCTTCTTCCCCTCCATCACTGGCCCCAGGGGACGAGGGCCTGAGTAACGAGGTCCAGGAGGCCGTCTGGTCTGCTTTGTGGAAGTTTTCTACAACTGTGCGCTGTGTCTCCCTTTCTTCCTCTCCCCCTCCCCCCTTCCTTTTCCTTTCCCTCCTCTGCCTCTCTCCCCACTCTCTCTAATTGATCAGACACCCTTCCCCCAAAGCAGAGAGCTGTAGACCCTGGAAGCCCCGGGCCCCCTGGGAAGGGATTCAGAAGGAATCCTGGGAAGGGCGGCCACAACGTATCTCTAGAAGGACAAGCAGAGGTCCTGTTCCCAATGTGGCAGCAGAGGAGTTGGAGGAACTGGCTCCAGCTCAGCCAGTTCCCTGACAGTGGAGAGGAGGACCCCGGCAGCTGGCCACCTGCTCTCCTTCCCTGGGGCTCAGACGCGGCCGAGGGACTCCTGCCATCCCTTCACTCCAGGGGCATTTCTCAAGCCCTGGGCTGGGTTGGCGACACACCAGCATCCCTTTCCTCGTGGGGATACTCAGTGGACAGCGAGGTGGGGAGAGGCAGCTCATATCAACATCCGAGGGCAGGCACGTGACTGGAACCCTCACAAGATAATCTCAGGCATATGAAACAGGCTCACAGTTTCATCTGAGCACAAATGCACCCGAATCGGGCTGCGCCAAGCCAACAGTGCCCAGGAGTCCTCCGGAGACCGGCACGAGAAGCCAAGTCAGGAAATTGTTGAGTGGCTGTAGTTTAAAGGCCCGCTGGCTATTTGTGAATGGTCGTCCTTATCATTTTCCTTTTGAAACCTTGAGGCATTTATGGGCTTAGATTTTGGATAGTGTAGGTAGGGGCCCCCCAACACAGGAGCTACCTCGGACTAGCGGCCTCCTTGTCTCTAACAATGCTGCCACCAGGGTACCCACAGCGTGTCCCCCCCATGCTCACTCAGCATCTCCTTCTGCCAGGAGGGGTGTGACAGATCCTGGGGCTCACAGCAAATGGGGTGACAATAGGCTAGAACGCTGGTCTTCTCAGTCACAACTTTGTGCTCTGCCCCTAAGAAGAGCTGAGGGTCTATTCCCTGGAAACAAATCTAGCCTACCCAGAAGAAGATTGGTGGGACCGAACCAAGGCTCACCTCCCCGAGTGGGAAGTCTCTACATGTATTACTTGGAATTCTTCTGGAAAGATTTATCTTCCCTTCTTACTTTTCATTTACTCAGCCATTATGAATTCATGTATGCTCATGTTCTACTTTGGGTTATAATCCCATACCATGTTACTTTGTGGCTCAGACTGCTCCAATTTGGGCCATCCAGGAGCTCGGGCAGGTTGGTCCAGGAGTCCCTTTGACATGCCCCCATCTTTCTTTTTTTTTTTTTTTTAATTTAAAGATTTTATTTATTTATTTCACAGAGAATGCAAGTAGGCAGAGAGGCAGGCAGAGAGAGAGGAAGGGAAGCAGGCTCCCTGCTGAGCAGAGAGCCAGGACCCTGAGATCATGACCTGAGCCAAAGGCAGAGGCTTTAACCTGCTGAGCCACCGAGGTGCCCCTGCCCCCATCTTTCTGATTTTTGAGCCCTTCCTTACCTTTCTGGCACTACAAGATGCTCCCAGCTCATCTCGTATTTCGTCCTGCTGTGTCCCAAGGCGCCCTCACTCCTTTCCTAGAGAATGATATTTAGAAACTAAGTTGTAAGGACTGAGTGTGCTTGTTGCTATCAGAACCTCTTGGCAGACAGGGCTGGGTGGGTGTGTGTATGGGGAACATACCTAAGTCTGTCCACAGACTGACGCTGTCTCTGTATCTACCCATCTTTGCATACACGAGCTCCCTGCGGCAGTCTCCAGTTCTAATCCGGCCCTCAGGATCCATCCTAGCCTTCCTTCCCGTGCACCTGCTGCTTCCCTCTGCTATGGCGCAGACAACCTGGCCCACCCTTGTCATCCTTGTATTTACTTGTTCAAGCCCGGCACACCTGTGAAACAATGTGAGGATGGCACTCCTTTGGGAGCACCTGGGGGCTCAGTCGGTTAACTGTCTGACCATCAGCTGTCTGACCTCGGCTCAGGTCTTGATCTCTGGGTCCTGGAATCAAACCCAGCACCAGGCTTCCTGCTCAGGAAGTCTACCTCTCTCACTCTCACTGCTCGTTCTCTCTCTCTCTCTCTCTCTCTCTCTCAAATAAATAAAATCTTAAAAAAAAAAAAAAAAAAAAAAAAAAACAAAAAACTGGCAACCCCTCTGGGAAATGAATCTACTAATTAGAGTATGATATTTGCAGATCCTTTCATCTTTAGCCCAACCGTGTCCAGGCCAAACGCTATTTTCCAAAGTCAGTGGGATGGGCGCCTTGTCCCCCTAGCCACGTCAGTGTGGTTATGTCACGCATTTGTGCAAAATGTGTGTCCCTCATAAAGCAGAACTTCCCGGCCCTGGATGCACCCTTCAGCATTCTTTACAGCGAGCAAGGTTATTTTAGAGTAAGTTTTCTCGGTAGAGGGCGCCAGAGGGACGTGGCGGGAGGAAGGTGCCATGCGGCTGTTTGCAGTGTAGGGCTGGGGAAGGGCAGGGTGGATGTGAGGACCAGCATCCAGGCTACACCGTGATAGCCTGGGTCTGGTGCTAATCTTTTCTGCAGCCCTCTAGCTCGCAACCTGGAGCCCTGCACAGCCTGCCTGACCCATGCGCCTGCTGTGTGCTGGTGCCCAGACTCCCTCTCCAAACCTCCGCGTGGTCTGCACACAGTGACCTGTGGCCCCAGGGTCATACGCTCACCTGCAGCCCAATGTACAAGCCTCCATGTGGCCCAGGCACTTGGAAGGCCTCCTGTCCCCGCCAGTGCCAAGGACACATGGCCCTTTCCAAGTGTGTCCTTCCTTGAGCTCTCCTTTGGCTCTGCAACACCCTGTAGTCTTGTAGTCTAGTTCACATTTCTTTATCAGCTTCTCTGCTACCCTAGGAACACTCCCGTTGGAAGAGAAGGTTGGCCTCAGTCCAAAGGAAGGAGACCTAATTTAATAAAGCAGTCAAATGATGGCACCTTGGGACCAAAGCCAGTGGAATGGTAAGTGCAGACTCGGGCTGGTGGTCTGCCTCTGGGCTGAAGGCAGGAGCCGCTGGTCTGGGTAGCCTCCCACTCCCCAACCCCAGCCTTAAGCATTCACTAGGAGCTCAGCCGTGGGAGCACAGAGCAGGGCTCCCTCCTAGGTGCCTCTCCCTGGCTTTATATATGCTGGTGAGAGTGTGTCTGATGTTCCTGGATCAGGTGGGTTCCTCTGTGTCAGGCTGGTCTCAGGGACAGGCTAAGCACAGCTTCTAGCAATACGAGGCAGGACCCAAAAGGAAACCAGGCTCAGAGAGACCCCAGGGTCACACTTAACTTTCTCTCACTTGAGTCCAATGCATTTTCTGTTCCCTGTGCTGCCGTGGCACCCTTCGCTCAGAGATGCTCCAGCAGCATTTAGAAGCATGCATGCTCCCTCCCCAGCCCGAGATGGAAACACTGTCCGGGACCATAGCAGGGGCAGCTCATGACCCCAACACAGCCATCGGCTCTCCAAAGACCCTGAAGAAAGGTCTGAGTCAGAGCATGGGGACCAGGGACACGCCAAAAAGCACAACTTGGAGTCCTTAAAGAGACTCTGTAATGCCTCCCTCATCTGATGTCTTTGTGCTTTTAATCTATTATAAAATACTTTAGACATATATGAATACGGAAAGATTGAATAATCAGACGACTTGTAGCTTAAGAAATGGAATATCATCAATACAGACAATGCCCCTACATGCCCCTCCTTGACTGTCTCAACCCTCCCTTATATTTGTGAGTCTTCTTATGCCTAACAGCAAGTGAGTGATTGTCTATGTGACATAGAGTACCGTTCTATGGTTCTGTTCTTTATATAAGTGGTATCACACTATATTATTCTCCAACAACTTGAATTCTTTGCTCAACGCTATGATTGGAAGATAGGTCCCTGTTGATATAGGTAGTGCTAGGTCAAAGGCAGCAAGGCTTTTCCTGTAAAAAGCCAGGTAATATGTATTATAGGCTTTATGAAGCAAGAAGCAAAAATGAGGGTATTATGTACTTACATAACAAGAAGGAAGCCAAATTGCCACAAAACTTTTATTGATGAAATTCAAACTATAATAATAATAATAATAGAATGGAAATTGTAGTATAGGTCTAATAACAAGAAGACTGAAATTCTTTTTGATTAACATCAAAGTTAATGTTTCCTATTGCAACTGTTCATCTTAATAAACTATTTTGGTTCTTCGGTTGTACCAAAACAGGTGTTGGTCCAGAGTTGGCTGCAGGTGTTAGCTTGCTGACCTCAACTCAAGTTCATTCATTTGTACTGCTCTATAAAATTCCACCGGATGGGGGTGCCTAGGGGGCTCAGTTGGTTAAGCCTCTGCCTTCAGCTCAGATCATGATCTCAGGGTCCCGGGATCGGGCTCTATCAGGACCGCTGCTCAGTGGGGAGTCTACTTCTCCCTCTTCCTCTCCTCTTTCCCTTGTGCATGCTCTCTCTCAAATAGATAAATACAATCTTTTAAAATAAATAAATATGAGGCACCTGGATGGCTCAGTCAGTTAAGCCTCTGCCTTCGGCTCCGGTCATGATCTTAGAGTCCTGGAATTGAGGACCGAGTAGGGCTCCCTGCACAGCATGGAGTCTGCTTCTCCCTCTCCTTCTGCCTCTCCCTCCACCCCCACTTGTCCTCTCTCTTTCTCTCTCAAATAAGTGGATAAAGTCTTCGAGAAAGAATAAAATACAGGGGCACCTGGGTGGCTCAGTGGGTTAAAGCCTCTGCCTTCAGCTCAGGTCATGATCTCAGGGTCCTGGGATCGAGCCCCGCATTGGGCTCTCTGCTCAGGCAGGGAGCCTGCTTCCTCCTCTCTCTCTGCCTGCCTCTCTGCCTACTTGTGATCTCTGTCTGTCAAATAAACAAATAAAAATGTTTAAAAAAAAAAGAAGAAGAATAAAATACATACATACATACATAAAAATTCCATTGGATGACTCTAAAAATTCATTTCTTTATTCACAGGGGAAAAAGGAGTTCCAATTGTTTTGATATTAAAATGATGCTTCTATAAATAATCTGGTTTATATCTGTGCACTACATGTGTAAGTGTTTTTCAGAGTAGTATACATAGAAGTAGAGTTGCCAGTAGTTGAAAAGGGCATGTAGATTGTTAATACTGAACTGCTTTCCAAGGTGGGCGTTCTAATTTCTACAAAGACTGGCAGTGTATATGTATACCTGATGGGTTACGTGTTTATAAACACTTGGTATATCAATGTTTCCAGTTTTGCAAATCTGGTTGGCGTGTGATGCTTTGACTTTCATTTTCATTTCTGGATTACAGGTGAGGTTGAATATTTTTTCAAATGTTCATTGATCTTTCATGCTTTCTCTTCTGTAAATTGCCTATTCATACCTTTTGCTTGCTTTTTTATTGAGTTGTTTATATTTTTCTCATTGATTTGTGAAAGTTCTTCATATAGTGATTAACTCCTTTTTTGTTCAGGTGTGTTGAAAATGCCTTCTTCCATTTTGTGGCTTTTTCCTATTTTTAAGAGTGTCTTCTAAGGAAGAAAGTTTTGTTAGATGTATAGTACATTTTGTTATATGTATAAATTGTGTGTCTTGTTTAAGTATATACTTGAAAAGGTTTTGGAAATTTTGCTCTTCATATTAGGTTCTTAATTTACAGGAAAGTAAGGCAGGGATTTGAATTTATTGGAAAAATGGATTAATGGCTCTACCTTTTCCTAATAATCTTTAGGGGTATCTTTCTCTTATATCTCTAGGTAGGTTCACAGAACTTGTAGAGTTCTATGAAAAGTCCTGTAGGAGTTTTTATTGAAACTGCACTGAGCTTTTAGATTAATTTGAAAAATACACATTTTTATACAGATTCATCTGACCTATGCACATGATATAGTTCTCCTTTAGGGTGAGGGGTATTTGGGTCTTTTTAAAATGTCTTTTATAAAATTATAGGATTTTTTCATAAATGTTTTAACATCTTTTGTTAGATTTATTCCTAGTTCCCTAATTTTTATTGTTATTGCTTTTTAAAATGTCACTTACAAATTTGTTTTGTTGTTTTCTAATGGTTTGTTGTTAGTGCATAGAAATGCATGTGATTTTGGTCTATGCATCCTATATGTAGAAACCTGTTGAACTCTGAATAATTCTCATCATTTATCTATAGATTCCTTAGGGATTTTTTTCCCTACCTATGTAAACAGTCATACTGTCTATGAATAATTGCAGTTTTTCTCTCCCCCTTCCCAATCCCTGTAACCATTTTGTTAACAACTTATTGGGCTGCATTACAATGTTGTAATACAACACTGATTAGAGGTCCCCATGTTAAATGATGGTGGTGTACTTGTCTCATTTCTGAATTTTTAAGGGTAAACGTCTATTGTTTCACCTTATGGAATGATTTTGCTGTAGGGTTTTATTAGATACTCCATCAAACAAAGTAATTCCCTTCTAGTCCTAGTTTGCTAAGATTTTTTTTCTTTTTGTCTTACATGGATGTTGGATTTTGCCAAACACTATTTTTTACTGGGTTTTTAGATTTGTTTTAATTTTTTAAGGATTTTATTTATTTGGGGCACCTGGGTGGCTCAGTGGGTTAAGCCTCTACCTTTGGCTCAGGTCATGATCTCAGGGTCCTGGGATCCAGCCCCTGTAACGGGTGCTTTGCTCAGTGGGGAGCCTGCTTCCCCCTTCCCACACCCCACACCCCCGCACTGCCTGCCTCTCTGCCTATTTGTGATCTCTCTCTCTCTCTCAAATAAATAAACAAAATCTTTAAAAAAAGATTTAAACAAAGATTTTGTTTATTTATTTGAGAGAGAGAGAGAGAGTAAGAGAGTACAACTGGGGACAGCGGGCAGCGGAGGGATAGGAGAAGCAGGCTCCCGGTTGAGCAGAGAGGCTAACCTGGGGCTCTATCCCAGGAATCCAGGATCATGACCTGAGCTGAAGGCAGATGCTTTTTTTTTTTTTTTAAGATATTATTTATTTATTTGACAGACTGAGGTCACAAGTAGGCAGAGATACAGGCCAAGAAAGAGAGGGGGGGAAGCAGGCTCCCTGCTGAGCAGAGAGCCTGATGTGGGGCTCGATCACAGGACCCTGGAATTATGACCTGCAATCCCAGGACCCTGGAATCATGACCTGAGCTGAAGGCAGAGGCTTTAACCCACTGAGCCACTCAGGCATCCCTGAAGGCAGGTGCTTAACCAAATAAGTCACCCAGATGCCCCATTTGTGTTTGTTTGTTTGTTTGTTTTTTAGTATATTTTGAAGCTTATATGTTAATATAGTGAGCTACAATAAAAACTTTCTATTAAGGCATTCTTGCGTTCCTACCATAAATTCAACTTGATCGAGATACATTTTAAAATACATTGCTAGATTGCCTTTGCTGGGCTTTTTGTTATTTTGTGTGGTTTTTTAAAATATATATATATATTAAGTTCTTAGATGGCATTGGCTTATAATTTGTCTTCTTGATTGTTTTTTTAAATCAAGGTTATAATGTGCTAATAAAATGAGTTATCAAGTATGAATTCTTTTTCTATACATGTAAAAATATTGTGTAAGGTTAAAATTATCTTTTCCTTGAATGTTTTATAGCACTCACCTAGAAAACAAAACTAGGTCACAACTTAGATCCAGTTTTTGTAGTTTTCTTTAATAATTACAGATATTTTAAGATGTTAATTATAATGTTTCATAATTTTAACAAGCTATTCATTTCCTCTATTTCTATTATTTTATTTTAGGTAATATGTATTTATTTTATTTAAATTTATCATTGTAAAGTTCTCCAAAGTAGAGATGAAACATAGAATTGTCCCACATGTAACTGAAAAAGAATCAATACAGAAAATATATTTTTAAAATTCCAACAAACCAATATAAAAAGATAAACAACTCAGATTTTAAAATGAGGAAAAGACGTGACCAAGTACTTCAGAAATGAGAATATCAAATTGTCGATCAACATTTTGAAGAAATATTCTTATTTCAACAATAATCAGGAAAACATGAATTTAAGTCATTGGGAAATATTTTTACATGGTCACTAGAAAATTTAAATTTTAAAATTATGACAATATCAAGTATTGATGAGTAATGGAGTAACTGAAAAACTCATAAACTTTCCCAAACTGGGGAATCTACTGAGGGTTAACATATGCATACTGACCACATATTTCCATTCTTAGTTATACACCCAACAAAAAGGCATACAAAGGCACAAAAAAAAATGTGTCTAAATATATGGATAGTTTCATTATTATAAGCAAAAACTGGAAACAACTCACACAGGCAACAACAGCAGTGTGGATAAAAAAACATTGTAGTTTTCATTCACTGGAATATAGGGGATTAAGAATCAATAAATTACTGCAGTGTGAAATAGCATGGGTGAAACTTATATACTATTGGGTAAAAGAAGCATTAAAACATAAACTGAGACACAGTAACATTTTTCAAGAATTAACTTCAGCATACACCAGTTGAAATCAGGCAGCTCCAGACCAAAAGTAGCAGCTAGGTGTGCTCCACCCACAGGAGTTAGGGAACATTTTTTCCTAGAGAAGACTCACAAGCCAAGCAAGGAAATTATTTCATTGGCTATAGCTTACACAATAGCCTTATTGGGAAAGTCTGGTTGGCTATGATTGGCTGTCCTTAAGTTTCATTTTCTCGGGTTCTGATGCATTGATTCTGACCTAGGTTTCAGTTTGGTTACATAAGCTACCAAAGCTTTAGAGCCATCTCCATCTAATGGCCTCCTTTAACTAAAAAAAGCAAAACAAAAAGTACATCTAGTTTGATTCTGTTTATGTGACATTTTTAAAAGACAAAATTTTTTAAAATAGAGCTGCACACACACGTGGTAATTATTACACCAAAGTTAAAGGAGAGTGGTCACTTCTAGAGAGCCCCAGGTGGCTCTTAGAATGATGGTGTCGACCTTCAAAATTTAACAATGAAGGTTACCTGATGAGTTTATTCAGGAATAGCAAAGAATCGCAACTCAGGACGTGCAAACTATGGTGACCAATAGACAAGTCCAGAGAACAAGGGAGGAGAATATCCATTTATAGGAAGAAAGAAGGATTTGGGGAGGGATTGGTTTGAACAGAAGGTCATTGGAGGAAAAGGAGAGTTGGAAGAGGTGGTAGCCTCTCATTGGCTGCAGGCAAGCACAGCTCGCTCTTTCTGAGGGATCAGGAAATATACCTTCTTCTATTCTTTCTTCGTGCAGGACTATGTAGGCTGTGAGAGTGGTCGTGCATGAGCGCTTTCCCTTCATGGCTTCTGGACTCAATTTTTTTTTTTTTTTTTTTTAAGTAAATGTGGGTCTCGAGCTCATGACCCTAAGATCAAGAGTCCCCCATCTACCAAACTGAGCCAGGTGCCCCTCCCCACCCCCACTACTAACTCAATTTTGAGTAAGATTTCCTTTATTCATTTTCACAATAGCAATATTCTATTTTTTGAACTTGGAGGTATTTACACAAATATTTGTTTTATAATTACTCACTACCCTGGTATATATGTCTTATTCTTCTGTCTGTATATTGCACAACAGATTTTTTTCCCCAAAAAATCCTAGAAACCAGGATAGATATGAATGGCATAAAATATTTTTCTTAAAATATGGTCTGAACAAGGGGTACCTTTTAGCAGTATTTAGGACAACAACAGTGACTGCAATTTCAAAAAAGATTTAGAATAGGATAAACGAAATATATCCGAGATTAAAGTGGACTGACTTCCCGGGACCAGTAACAGTGGACTGGGGAGTGTGGCGGTGACCTGTTGGCTCCTCTCCCACTTCGCTGGTTCCCTACCTAACCAAACACTGTAAAATGCCTTTCGCTCTCTCTGCGGTGTTTTATTCCTTTCCCAATCAGTCAAGAACATGGTTAAAATCCCCTTTATTTAGCCTTAATAGTTCTCATTTTCATTTTTAATAATTGTGAAAAAATTTTCGTTTGTTTGTTC
This sequence comes from Mustela lutreola, assembly GCF_030435805.1. Classification (NCBI taxonomy): domain Eukaryota; kingdom Metazoa; phylum Chordata; class Mammalia; order Carnivora; family Mustelidae; genus Mustela; species Mustela lutreola. The sequence goes on from NC_081291.1 coordinate 16,809,651, forward strand.
TACTTTAAGACAATTTACTGGAACTGGAGATGCTCCTTTTGGGGTGAGACTGGAATTACTATCAAGGAGGGATCTAAATTCTGGGCGTCACTCACTTCAGCCTGTAACAAGTGGGACTGCCGGTCACCCATCGCTGCCTTCTCTTTTTCCCTTCGCCATGAAGCTAGAACTATATACTGGGGGGAGAGAGGACACAAGCCCAAACTTGAATAACTTGCACTATCACGCGGGAGGGTTTTGTTCCTTTACATAGCTCCTGGATCTAATCTCAACAGCGTGTACTTCAGATCAATGGAAGGGTCCTGCTACTCTTACTCCTCTAACTTGGTCCGAAATGAGGGACCTTGGCTTGGCAGCGGAGCAACACTCCCCGCGAGAAGCTACCACTTCCGCCTCTCTGCCCCTCGGCCCCGCCCAGCCCACGCCCTTGCACACTTCCGGCCCCGCCCAGCCGCGCCCAAACACACTTCCGGCCCGCCCCTAGTCGGCTCCCGTTCTCGCGAGACTTGTGGCATCCCGCCCACCTCCGAGGGCTGGCGGAGCTCTCTTCTGAGTGACAGTGAGGGACGCGAACCGCACCTGCCGTCCCCCACGAAAGCAGTCCCATTTAGCAGCCCAGAGCCAGCACCAGGAACCCCGATTTAAATTCGAGTTTCAGATGAGCATGAATCGACTCCTAGTATAAGATACTAACTGTACTGTAAAATTCTCTAATTATATTTATTATTCGTTGTTACTGAAATTGGAATTTAACTGGAATCGGATTTTAATGCAAATCCAAGTGAAACTATATCATGGGGCAACCCCACTTGGGATTGCCGAGGCCAGAAGCCAGCTACCCGGATACCTTGCGGCTCCGTACTCCACTTAGGGCGCCCTCTGAGCACCAGCCTTCCTATAACAACCCTTTGTGGATGCCTGGGGGGAGGTGCGGCAGGGCACCAATGTAAGACGGTTTACTAGCAATGTATATTTTTTTAAAAAAAATAACTATATTTAACCCTTTTTTCATCATTAGCAACAAATTTGTTTTTAAAAACAAATTTGGGGGACGCCTGGGTGGCTCAGTTGGTTAAGCAGCTGCCTTCGGCTCAGGTCATGATCCCAGCGTCCTGGAATCGAATCCCACATTGGGCTCCTTGCTCGGTGGGGAGCCTGCTTCTCCCTCTGCATCTGCCTGCCATTCTGTCTGCCTGTGCTTGCTCTCTCCCCCTCTCTCTCTGATAAATAAATAAAATCTTTAGAAAAAAAAAAAAAAAACAAATTTGGAACTCAAAAGATGCGGCACGAGAGGACAGAGTCTGCGCAGTGAGGATCACTGCCCACCCTGGGGGTGGGGGGGTCTCCATCCTCCTGGCCTCAAGCACCTCTGGGCACCGAGCCAGCTTGTACACCTTCCAATCCAGAAGTTAAGGGCCTCCACCTGAGCTGCCCCACGTGCTGCGCCCCGGAAGAGACTTCTAAATCTTTAGAGCCCGGCCCAGGCTTCTAAAGTCACAAGGTCTCACGCTGATTCTGGACTGTTCATTACATAAGCCCTGGGCCAGGCAATGAACGTGAACTCCGGGGTGAAGTTCCGTCAGTGAACAGATAGCCAGTAATGGAAACGTGTCATATAGAGGGCAAGTCACCTGCTGGGTTGAAATAAAGAATTCTCTGTTGAATAATAAAACCAATGGTTCAAACAGAATTTGCCCAAGTCCCAAGGGTGGTATAAGCTGTCCTTAGGAGTTGGTGATGAGGAGATTGATGGGGGTTTTATCAGTCTCTGAAGGAACTAAATGGGTTTATGGAGTTTTGGTCTGGTCTGCTTTGGTTTTTGCTCTTGCAGTCCCCACAAGGACAGTGCAAAATCAAAGAAAAATAGTGGAAGTCATTTTAATTAAACTTGACTTAGCAATTTCCTTGGGGAATAAGATCTCAGAGGTTCGAGTGTAGTCAAATTTGAAAGAGTCTTATTTTGACCTAAATGCTCTTAAAGCTAGGACTCTAGGTGATTTCCCTGCATCGTCCTTGACCCACTCAGCACAACCATTCCTTTCCTACCTCAAGGCCGAGACAACAGAGAGCTTGAGTGGACAGATCAGACAGCCGAGATCACAATGTAAAATCAGACCTCTCACTCTCGTACCCAAACTCTTCACTGGTTTCCCTTCACACTTGGAATAAAATCCTATAAGGCCCTGCAGCCCTCAGCTGCATCTCCAACCTCATGTACTCCTTTTCTGCTTACTAAATTCTGGCCACCCTGGTTTCCCTCTTCCTCCACGGACACACCAGGCCCACTTCCACCTCTGGGCTTTCACACAGGCTGTCCTCTCTGATCTGACTATTCCTCCCCCCATGTACATGCTTGGCCCAGTCCTTCACTTCAGACAGGTCTTGGTTCACATGTCATCTCACAGGGCAGCCTTCTATAACCGCCCACTTAGAGCCGCTGTCCCTACTGCCACCCTGCCGGTGCACCCATGCCATTCCTCCTTCCAGACCCTCGCCATGCTGTTTTCCTCCATAGCACTCATGGCTACCTGACATGACATTGAACATTTGCTTGTTTACTGGGTCATTGTCTTTCTCCCCATTGGAATAAAACACAAGCTCTGTGAGGGTAGCCTTTGTTTTATTGGCCACCATAACCCTAGTGTCTGGAACACAAAAACGGAGACTAATAGGGGGTCTGTCAGCACCTTGTGATGTCACACAGATGATTTCCTGTGGGACTGATGAAGAAACTGCAGAAACTTGACATCTCATTTCTTGGATCACCCTCCTCTTCCCAATCTCTACAGGATGGAGCATCACAGGACTGAGCCCAGGGACCTCTTCGTTCTCTAGATCAGCTTCATTCTCTAGACTAGGTCTTGCTGCTGGGAGAGACCCACGAGCACCTCAGGGGAAAGGGATGATAAGGGATTTCCAGAAGGAGCCAGACTGCTTTTGGCACAGGACTCGGAAAGCCCTGAGCTGAAGATGGAGCGGACTTGCTTTCCTAGAATCTATCCACCACTCCCCAGGGTCCAGGTAACGGGGTACATTAGAGAAAAAAGAAATTACACTCTGAAATGGCTGGATTTACAGTTCCCGGTGCATTCGATCAGTTGTAACCACCAGTGCAGAAGCCTGGCTGGGAAGAGAATGACACTCCGATCTCTGGGCCACAGACAAGACAGGGCTAACAGATGGCCTGCAGATTTGGAAGGGTCTTAGACTAGAGTTAACGGCACTAGTCATTAGCAACTTTCTGGAAAAAAACTGGATAATGGGTGAGGGCAGGGCTCAAAAGTGGTTTAGTTTCACCAAGCCAGCTCTCCCCATGGAAGAATGGGGAAGAAAGACAAACCACTGAGTAGACAAAGAAAAACGCAGCCCCCCAGCTCTTTTTTTTTGGGGGGGGGGGGGTGGTAAATCCCATAAAATTGCCAAGAACACTAAAATAACAAACACTGAACCGTGACTCCCCAGGGAAATGCAGACTTAGTTCCTGCCAGCCTCTAGCAACAACATTTTGGGCCGCTGAGCAATCCATGACCTTGCATCGTTTCTGTTTAAAGACACCTTATGTAGTAAGGAATGTTCGTGTATGAACTTGCAGGGAGCAACACTAGAACTCATGCCTGAATAGAGCTTACCAAGCGCACGCTCTCTCCAGAAGGTACATCCCACTCTCCTCACCATTAGGCACACTAGACCGAACACTAGGCTTTGGGGCCACTTGAAACAAAGAGATCACCAACAAAAACCACGAAAATCTGACAAACGTGGCACAAATAGGTCATGAAGAAGACACTTGTTTTCCGCACAGGAACTGAAACGAGAAGGCTTGTTTGTCTTGTCCAAGCTCCTCTGCGCCTGTCCCAAGTTTTCCGACGCGGCCCCTTCCCAGCGGCAGAGCCAGGGCCCAGCCAGTGTTCAGAAAGAGCGATAGCAAGTGTCCCTAACCCTGCTGGGAGGAGAACGGCCTCTGGGTTAGAGGCCTCTGGGAGCTATGCGATCCAGTTGTACAGAGACCAGCAGAAACAGGAAGCAGAGAGCCCAGAACAGGGACTTGGGGAGCAGTGCGGGCCCACCGTGGCCACGCCCTTCTCTGCATCTCTCCTTCCCAGGCTCAGGCACTGGGAGCCCAGTGGCTAAGGACTTCCAAGTGTTAAAACAGAAAGAGCTCCTGCAACCTCTCTCTGACGCTTCCAGTTGGCGAACGGAAGAAGAATTAGGCACAACCAAGTCAGCTGCAAGAGAGAGAGCAGGCCACAACCGTTGACAAGACCGAAGCCCCAAGCAACTCCTCAGTCTCACTTTTATTAGATAGAAACAATAACCCACAGAAGAGCCGAGGAAGGTCAAACATCAGTCACCTGTCTTGTGGACAAACAAGAAGGCGGGTAAAGTTTATAGTTAACCAAGCACATTCAAAGGACTCATCTAACTAACAACAGGCGCTTTGGGGAGGAGGAAGAAGCGACAACAATAAAGGGAAGCAGGCGGTGTTCCGTTCTGCCCTGAGCGGGCTGGGCGGTTCGCAGCTGCTCAGCTTCCAGGCAGCAGGCGGCATTCTGCCCTGAGCGAGCTGGGCATCCCCAGCTGCCCAACTTCATGGTCCTAGATCGTCCTTTCCCCCAAATACCTGTTGCCAGTATGTGTTTTTCTTAAGGCCGTATCTAAATGTGCTTGGTAACTAGTAAAATCCTCCGGGGGTTATAGTTGAAGTAATACATTGTTCTGAGGGGCAGTTGCATCTCTCCATCATTTCCAGAGGCTTCTGAGGTAAAGAATGTATTCCGGGTTACAGGCAAGTTATCTGCTGATCCAATCCAGAGTCCGGAGCTTTCCCTTGGTCATATTTTATTGGATGAAACCATGCATTCCGTGTCTTTGGAAATTCCCGGTGGAGGAGGCTAGCGCTCACTAGTCTGCTGAACTGAAAGCCAGATTCAACTGACCTTCGTCTTTGAGGCAAAGACCTGGTCCACTGGCCCAGGTCATGTACACAAAGGCGGGTCCCAGCCCTTTAAAGTAGGAAACCTCGTGTCCTGCTGCAGACGTGTCAGAGCCTCCCCGAGATCCTGAGGTACGCAGCTGTCCACACAGCGTACCATGAATCAGGACATGGAGCTATGGAAGCAAGTGTTCCAGGAATTAATCCAGGAAGTGAAGCCAAGGCACAAATGGACCCTGACAGAAGACAAAGACCTTCTTCCCAACAGCCTGGAGCCGGGGTGGTCACAGTACCAGCAGTGGGCCTTTGCCAGGTGAGTGGGGAATGGGATGGTACATATTCCAGAAAATTCTTATTTTTTCATTACTGTGTATCCTTGCTCCTTTTCTTGTTCTATCCCGTGCTTGCACATTGAAGACTACGGGAAATACGGTGCCGATCGATCATCCAGAAGTTTTAGCTTTATTTCAGCGAATCCCAAACAGCAGCAGGACTGGGCACCAGTGTTGGCTGCATCGGGGGGCAGGGAGGAGCTGCAGGACAGCTGGGTGGGCAAAGTTCCCTACCTGTGTTCTCGGTCTCCTGGGGACCTGGGGCTATGGAGCGCAGGAGGGAGAGGCCCTGCAGGCTGAGGAGGCCCTTCCAGGAGAAGGCAGAGGTTAGCGTAGCTGAGCAATATGCAGAAACCTTGCTCCCTCTTCTCTGGGCTGATGGATCCTTTTAAACCAAGACTCTTGGGGGCGCCTGGGTGGCTCAACCATTAGTTAGGCGTCTGCCTTCGCCTCAGGTCCAGATCCCAGAGTCCTGGGATCCAGCCCTGCATCAGGCTCCCTGCTCAGTGGGAACCTGCTTCTCCCTTGGCTTGTGCACTCTCTCTCTCTCTGTCTCTCTGAAATGAATAAATAAAATCCCAAAACAAACAAACAAATAAAAAAATAATCCAAGATGCTTGGAACTCATTCAAAGCCTTACCCTGTTTTCCCCAGGTGAGGAAGCAAGAGTTCCAAGAGTCAGGGGGTGGGGCTGCCCATGCAAAGAGGGTAGGAGCCTGAGACTTGGTGTCTGCCCATTGCCCTCCTCTCTGGGGAAGGGTCTGGGCAGAGGAAGCAGAGCTCTCCTCTCCTTGTGGCCCACGGCTTTCCCAGGCCAGGAGCTGGCACCAGGAACATCCAAGCAAAATCTCAGCCCCGCCCCTACCCCCCACCCTGCTTTTTGGGGAGAACCTTGAACTCTGAGCTGGCACATGAACAGGGCAGTACGACCCAGAGACGGAGGGTTGGGGACAGCAGCTCAGGAGAGCAGAGGCTCCCCTGTGCACAACCAACTCTGAATAACCCCAGCAATGTCATCTCTGTCATGGTGGTCAGAGCCTCTCTCCTCTTCCCTTCATTTCCTGGCCATGCTCGCCCTGTGAGGTGTGGCTGGAATCAAGCCACAAGAAGGAAATCTTGACTGGCTCGTCCTTCCCAGCTCCCTCCAATTCACTCTCCCATGATAGGTGAGGCTTGGCTGCTAGAGCAGAGAGACCTTGAAATATCAGTGTTTTTGACCCAACACACGGTCCCCAGGTTGTTGAGGCAGAGGAAGAGGAGTTGGAGGGTTTTCCAAGAGCTTCCGTGCCAGATTTGGAAGTAGCACATGTCATGGCCTGCATCCCATCAGGCAACCCAGTCATATTGCCCACCCTCACTGTGAGGGGATTGGGAAGCGAACGGGAGTGCGCGGATAATTTAGTGATCAGGAATTGTCCCTGCCATTCTGCGATCTCTGCCTCTCCCGTGATTCCTGTCCTCGGTGCAGCCGTGTCCTTGTGGGCCTTCTTCCCCCCTCTCTCCATCTATCCTTGAAAGACCCTAGAGGACCCGCACCCAAGGACACACTCACAGACCACTGGATGCAATAAGCAAGAGGATTTTATTCGGGCATGCTCGGACTCCCAGGGACACTTGACCATGAAATCCGCGAGGGATGGGTCAGTGTCTGAGAGCCCCGATCTGTTTCGGGAGTCCCTTAATATAGAATTTTACAGTCCATTACATCAGAGCCCTCACTTTTCTAGCCAGTAATATCAAAGCATTACAGGAAGGCCTACACATAGGTAGCCAATCCTTTAAAACCAACCATACATTCTGGCCAGTCACCGTTCAGGTAGTGTACAGTAGAGGGTACGTGTTGAATTGCACGTTTCTAACCTTTATCTGTATACGTGCTGAACCGCACGTCTCCAGCCTTGGTACGGGAGGCAACCCTTATCAATTTTACTTAGTAGTAGGGGAAATTCTTAACAGGGGAAGGGTATAACTTTATTTGATTACACAGCGAACGAGGGTTTAAGCAATTTTTCATTTCTTAGCAAAGCATTAGAAGCATTATTATACAGAAGCCAGAAACAGCTGGGTTAAACACAGATTTTTGCTATTCGTTATCCTGTTATGCTGCTTGCTGACTCCCTTATCTATGGTCAGCTGGCCACAGTTTCTTAGTTAGCATAAGCTGGTTATTAAAAGAATGTTAAAACTTATAGGCTATACTATAGTTCTGACCTGGGGTCCTTCATCCTGTATTTGTCCAAATATCTGAGCTCAGGAAATCGCCCTCTTTCCTGCATAGAAGGGAAGGTGTGAGGCCAGGTGCACACAGAATATGAGGTTTCCCAGGCTACCTTGAGCAATGAACTGGGTAGGAGGGGGAGCAAGAAGAGAGAGAGCGGGACACTGTGATCTCCCCATCATACTGACGGATTGGGCACCCCTGGGCAATAGGGCAAAGCAATGCTTTTCCTCCAGACAGTAGACCCTCCTTGATCTGTGGGTCTACAACTTACTGTCTTAGTCTGTTTGGGGAGGGAGGGGGCGTGTAATAAAACATAAAGTAAAGTAAATTAAAATAATATAAACACCAGACTAAACACAACAGACACAACAGAAATGTATTGCTCACTGTTCTAGAGGCTGGAAGTCCAAGATCAGGGTGCCATCTGGTCTGGTGAGAGTCCTCTTCCGGTTTGTGGACGGACTTCTGTATCCTCACATGCTGGCAGGAACTGGGGAGCTCTATGGGATCTGTGTGATATGGGCACTAATCACATCCACATGGGCTCTACCCTCATGACCTAATCACCTCCCAAAGGCCTTCTAACATCATCACCTTTGGGGCTTTGGGTTCCGACCTGTGAATTTGTGGGGAGACACCAACTTTCAGACAGTAGCACCTACCAGCACCCACTTGTGCCATCTGTGGATTTCAGTTCAGAGCTAGTGGGGGCTAGTTTAATAGCTACTGTTGCACCCATAGCCTCTGACCCACTTCAGTCCACATTTGAAGAAGCCTTGGTTTGGGTTCAGGAGCCCAGAGGTCTGGTCCTGCTTCTTACACCCACCAAGTCTCTGCACATGATGGGTTCCAGCATGCACCTCATCTCTAGCCCCATCATGTCAGATTTAGAAGGTCCCTTCCAGCACCAAGAGCTTGTGGTCTGCTATTCTCATGACAGACACCTGTGGATCCCAGGGCATGTTGGTGGCACAGTGGAGATAGGAATGAGGGGCTCGCTAACGTCTTCCCCACCAACCTCGACCCCAGTCGAGTCATGTCTCTGTTGTTGGGTGCCCCTTTGTCCCTCTGGCCCAGCCCACAGCTCGGCCATCCTGGGCCAAGCTGAGGGTCTTGTCTCCTGTCCTTACAGGTTCCAGTGCTCCTTGTGCTCTCGCAGCTGGGCCTCTTCTCAAGTTCAGGTTGTTTTCCACATGCACAAGACTAGGGGGAAACCCAGGGGCAACGTGAAGATGAGGGTCTTTGCCCAGAGATGTCAGAAGTGCCATCAGTCTCCATTTGAGGTTCCCGAGTTCACAAAAGAGAACATCTCCAGGATCCTGAACAACCTGGTATTCCGAATTCTGAAGAAATGCTACAGAGAAGGATTTAAGTCGATGGAGGAGATCCCTACCATTAGGGAAATCACTCTTGAAGGGCCGCATGACAGTAACAACTGTGAGGCATGTCTGCAGGGCTTCTGTGCCCAGAGTGGCTTCAGTGAGGCCGTGCAGTCACCAGTGTCCCCATCACTTCCTGCCATAAGCTCACCTGCTCTTGGGACCACCATTCCCATGCCCTTTCCCAGTAGAAGTGGCACCACAGTGGACACAGTGAAGGGGAACATCACCGTGGACAGAGTGAAGGGGAACATCACCGCCGACACAGTGAGGGGGAACATCACGGTGGACACAATGAAGAGGAACATCACCACAGATGCAGTGAGGGGGAATATCACTGCGGACACAGTGAAGAGGAACATCACCACAGACGCAGTGAGGGGGAATATCACTGCAGATGCAGTGAAGAGGAACATCGCCGCGGACACAGTGAAAAGGAACATCACCGCGGACACAGTGAGGGGGAACCTCACGGTGGACACAGTGAAGAAGAACATCACCACGGATGCAGTGAGGGGGAATATCACTGCAGATGCGGTGAAGAGGAACATCACCGCGGACACGGTGAGGGGGAACCTCACGGTGGACACAGTGAAGAGGGACATCACCACAGACGCAGTGAGGGGGAATATCACTGCAGATGCAGTGAAGAGGAACATCACCGCGGACACAGTGAGAGGGAACATCACCACCAACACAGAGAGGGGGAACTCCACAGTGGACATAGAGAAGTGGAACGCCATAGTAAACAAAGGGAAGGCTTTGCCCCAACCCTGGCACCCTGGGTCCAGGGAGGCTGCAATCCTCCCCACCCACTGGAGCCCAAGAGCAAACACCCAACACCATGTGGAGACGAGAATCCAAGTCAGTACCCATAGCGAGGTGTTCTATCCCCACACAGCCCCGAATCCCAGGCGCAAGAACTTGAATGTTTGCTGCTGTTTTTTCATTCTGATTATTGTCGTGGTGATTGTCGTAGAGAGCATTCAGTGGACCTCCAAATGATGCCAAGTTCAAAGTCATGTAGTATGATCTCACGGATAGGAAATATCCAGAAAAGGTAAATCCAGAGACAGAAAGTAGCGTGATGACTGCCAGGGGCTGTGCGGAAAGGGATTAATCTGTTATAGGGCTTTTGGGGGACAGAAGGTGTGTGGTGATGAAAATGTTTGGCATGAGACAGAGGGGGTCGTTGTACAATACAGTGAATGCAGTAAACACCATTGAATTGTTCATTTTAAATGGTTGATTTCGTGTGATTTTTTTTTTTAAGGGTTAATGTTAATTTCAATTCAATTCTATCTTGCCTAAGGGATGCTGAAATTCTGCTCATTCTCTGGAGAACTGAGACCGAAGCCTTTATGGCTCACAGAACCATTTGGAAATCTCATAAGACCTGTGGATCCTCTCTCCCCAGAGAAGCTTGCACAGACCCGGGGAGGTCAGCAGGTGGAGGCACTTGCAGTGTTTTCACTGGGCTGAAAGCCTAGGTCTCAAAACAGTGTTCTCCACAGCAGGGTCCACGCAGTTCAGGGCTGGGGCAGGACCCACATGGGGGAGACAGCCTTCAAACTCTGGTTCGTTTCTTTGGACTTTACTATTCTTTGTTGTATGGTTTATAACAAGCATTATTGTACTAGTAGAATGGTATTGTGACACAATGTGTAACTAAATAAACATACACCATCTGGAAAGTCATCCAACTGACTTTTCACTGACTTTTTCATTTTCAGAATTGAAACTTTATCCTCATTAAACTGCTTACATTTTCTCCCTCCCCCTTGTCCCTACTAATGCCCACTTTTCTTTCTCTATGAATAGGTCTACCCTGAGGACCTCATAGAGGTGGACTCATACAATATTTGTCTTCTTGTCACTAGTTTATATCACTTAGCATAATGTCCTCAAGTTTCATTCATGTTTTAGCATGTGACGGGATTTCCTTCCTTTTGAAGGCTGAATAACATTCCATGATATATATATATATCACATTTTGTCTACCCACCTGTAGACATCTGGGAGGCTTCTAGCTCTTGGCCATTGTGACTAGCAGTGCTAGGAACATGGGTGTCAAAAGCTCTTTGAGACCCTGCTTTCAAAATACTCAGACCTGGAATTGTTGATTCTACTTTAAATTTTCAGAGGAACTGCCATGCTATTTTCCATAGCAATTGCATCATCTTACATTCCCACCAACAGGGACAAGTGTTCCAATTTCTCCATATCCTCACCAATAATTATTTTCTGGGATTTATTTTTTTGTTTTTGTTTTTGTTTTTAATAATAGCTACACCTAAGGATGTAAGGTGATATCTCACTGTATCTTCGATTTAGATTTCTAGAAAATGCAATTTTCTATGATGCACGATACCTCTTTCGAGGCAATATCAAAAATAATATTTGTGCATTTCAGCATAGATGGAAGTATTAGGAACACAACAGAAATGTGTGGGTCAGTTCTTCACAAACTCACTATTCATTTTCAAATATTTGGGCACAGTCTACCTATTTAGCAAACTCCAGAAGCTTAACATGCAATAGTAGACAAGACAGTTACAAACACATGCCTAAGGAACAAGCATGTCCAGCACCCATACGGAGCTGGAAGCTGAGTGACCAGTGAGGTAGGGAGGAAATGCTGAGTGGTTAATATAAAAAGGGGTTCTTAGTGGAAGGCAAGTCATCAAATGTTAAAGATGGGATCAGCCTTAAAAATCGTCTTCTGGGGGCACCTGGGTGGCTCAGTGGTTTAAAGCCTCTGCCTTGGACTCAGGTCATGATCTCAGGGTCCAAGGGGATCCAGCCCCGCATCGGGCTCTCTGCTCAGCGGGGAGCCTGCTTCCTCCTCTCTCTCTGCCTGCCTCTCTACCTACTTGTGATGTCTGTCAAGTAAATAAATGAAATCTTAAAAAAAAAAAAAAATCGTCTTCTGCTACTCTATATTTTACAGGTGGGTAAAAGGCGAAGTGATTTTCCCAAGATTATGTGGTGCGTTAGTAAAAGAGCTGGCCTTGCTATCCTGGCTCCCTGAGTCCCAGGGCTGATAAGCTTCAAGAAGAGACTGGAATGTGCGTGCATGTATGCATGTTTACACAATACAGACGCGGCAGATAGAGGAAGATGCAAAACATCTGCCAATATCCCCAGAAAGACTCTGTAGTATTCAAAGATAGGCTGGGATGGTGGAATGATTTGGAGTGTATCAATAAGGAAAACAAACTAGAGAACAAAATTTAGATCATGAGGACATGAAGGTGTTCAACGATCTGTGAACTCACTGAAGACTAGTGCCAAGAACTTTAATTTTAGGAAAGAATTGGAAAGTTCTTTAAAATTCCAAGAAGTGTTATTACATGATCAAAAGTTACTCTGGTAACACATACTGCTACCGACAAGGAGGGTGGGAAAGGCTAGGCAACGTGCTGTCCCTAGGAATCAGGACTCGGGAAATGGGAATTATGTAAACCTACACCCGCCACAACACAGCATCTCTGAGCATGTTTCCTTCCCGTTCAGGAGTAGTGAGAGATTCAAGAGATGCATTGAGGCAGGAAGGAAGGGAGGCAAAGAAGCAAAGACAGGAACTGATTTCTGCAGCTTACTGTTAGCCATTATCATTAAGTTACTCTAAACTTGGGGCACCTGGGTGGCTCAGTGGGTTAAGCCTCTGCCTTCAGCTCCGGTCATGATCCCGGGATCCTGGGATCAAGCCCCGCATCTCTGCTCGGTGGGGAGCCTGCTTCCTCCTCTCTCTGCCTGCCTCTCTTCCTACTTGTGGTCTCTCTCTGTGTCAAATAAATAAATAAAATCTTAAAAAAAAAAAAAAAAAAGTTACTCTAAACTGGTGTTTGGCAAGCGCACTTCTTGGTCATTCTAGAAACCTCCAGTCAAGAAATGTGGTGTGGTTCTTACTGGTGATTAAAATGCACTAGTCGATGATTTCACCTAAGTGTCTCTGCCCCTCAATGTCAGACGTCTGAAAAATGGGTGTAATAATAAGCTTTTGGGAACAGAACCTTTTTCTCCTAGGAATGACATTTTATTCATATTGCTGTAATGCTCACACATATATCCCACTATGGAAATTCCTTTTCCAAATTATGAATCAGTCCCTATGTACCGTGTAAAATTTTCAAATATCTATGATATTGCCACTAGGATGCCTTATAATCTTGCTGCATTTTTACACATACGTGAATAAATTAAATAGTATCTCTACACACATTATATTCCAATAATATATTGGTATGGGATATTATATGACATGAAATAATGATGTATTGGTGCAATACCTTTTCCTTTGTTTAGGAAGGAAATGTAGCACCAATACAGAGTTTTTGCACAAAAGACTGGTTTTATTAAAATAAGTTTTACATAGGTCATGGACAACTTATGTGAAAGCCCCTATTTGTCCCTTTTTAAGATTCATTTTCCATTTGGCTAAATATAATGTATACATTGGCATGAAATGAAATTTCAAAATCACTTAAGTAATACAACTAATAAATTTCAATGCCATTTTTGAAGACTTGAAAGAATACAATTGTTGGAGGTTCAGCTGAAGTGATTTCTCATCTTCCTACTCTTTTCATCTCTTAACCTACTTCTCAGAGTTTGTTTATAACTTGAGGCAATCCTCTGCTGAAGCACTACCATATGGTTTTAGAATGCTCTGCTTGGTTTGCATCTGCTGAGGACAAAACACTGGGAATTATGATTAAATCTACCAAGACAAAATATGGAGGGTGTCAATAGTGGCCCCTTTGGGGCAGATTGTTGTTCAGATAAAAGAAAAAAAAACACCCTTCGTTTCTTCCCCCAAAACCCAACTGTCTGGACTTATGTGTCCAGTATGGCACCCCCCTGTGGCAATCCAAATTTAAATTTAATTAAAAATCCTTAATTAGGGGCACCTGGGTGGCTCAGAGGGTTAAAGCCTCTGCCTTCAGCTCAGGTCATGATCCTGGGGTCCTGAGATCGAGCCCCGCATCGGGCTCTCCACTCAGCAGGGAGCCTGCTTCCTCCTCTCTCTCTCTGCCTGCCTCTCTGCCTACTTGTGATCTCTCTCTGTCAAATAAATAAATAAAATCTAAAAAAAAATCCTTAATTAATTAAAAGTTCTTCAGTTATATCAGTCATTATCCAATTAGTCAAAAAGCATGTATGTCTGGTGGTCACTACATCTGGACAGTGCAGATACAGAACATTTCCATCACTGCAGAAAATTCTACTGGATGGCACTGAATTAGACCATGTGGGAGTCAATTCATATAGGAATAAACGTGAATATATGCACTTTTTCTTTCTTAATCACAGAAACTGTTCATTAAGACTTATCTTCTACTTACAATCCTGTTTCCTCTAGCCTAAAACAGTGGTATAAGAATAAATATTTGTACAATTTCTCTCCAAATCAGATGATATGATGTAGGAGTCCAAAGCCCTATCATGACTCCCATCTTTGCCAACAAAAAACAGTCTCATGAGCTCCCTGTGGGCTGCAGCATGATGGCCTGGGCAGAGCCTCCTGTGGCACCTGTCAGGAAGTTTTGCTAGGGCGTCCTCACTGGTACAGACTAGTCATCCCTGCTACCTTGCACAGCCACCTTGGAGGAGGGGTCCCTGAGGGTGCTGTCTCTGCTCCCTGTTCTAAGGTATGTCCTGAGACCCATGAAGTACCCACTCAGGATAAGAAGACCATCCATGTAGATCATGTAAGTCTTCCCAGGACCAGCCAGGACCACAACGCCTCTGTGAAAACCACCAGCGCACCATCTGAGTGTCCTGTGCCCAATACAAGAGCAGACAATCCAGCCCTTCTTTCTACCTTCAATGCCCAAATTATACTTAAAGTGTTTCCTAAGACCCTACACTTAGAAAATACAATTAAAACATATGAAAATAGCAATTTGTATTAATCCAAGGGAAGCTTTTCTCAATAAAAGAAATAATTCATTAAAACTCTTTCAAAATAAAATCTCATTTGGCTAGTCCCATATAAATACTCTTTTTACAACCCCTTTATCCCTGGATTCCTAAAAACAGTGCAATCAACTTCAGATTTTGGTCTCTAGGTTTTAATTTAAAAAAAATAACACATTTTCTAAAATATTAAAGGTGCATTATTTGGGAAAAAAAAGGTATATGTAAATGAACCTTTATATATAAACCCATTTATCAATTCTCCAGTCCACTGAGAGAAGTATTCACAAATGTGAAATCTGAAAATCATTTTTCCTAACTAGGACTGTGGTTTCTAGACTTTGTCCTTAAGCGCAAACCATTATTCGAGGACACCAAGATTTATAGCTCAGCAGCACAGGGAGATTCTGCAGTCTTCTGATGGATGGTATCAAAGCTGAAGGCTAAAAGATACTTTGGTGGTATAGCTGGGAACAGATTCTGTAACAAAAGAAACAAAGATACTCAACCATTCCCCATTTTACCACAAAGTGTAGCTACAAACCGTTGCTCATGCTAACCAACAAATTACTATCCTTCCCAGGTTAAAATATGGAGGTGAATGGATTTATCTATCACCATTAAGTCAGCTTTCACAAATGTTTAATCATGCTTTAGAAATATTTAGATCTGGGGCACCTGGGTTCATCAGATCATGGTCTCGGGGTCCAGGGATCAAGCCCTGAATCGGGCTCACTGCTCAGCAGGGAACCTGCTTCTCCCTCTAGCTCTACTGGTTCCCCTGCTTGTGCTATCCCACTCTCTCAATCAAGTAAATAAATAAAATCTTTTAAAAAGGGGGGGTGGGGTGGTGGCTGGGTGGCTCAGTGGGTTAAAGCCTCTGTCTTCAGCTCAGGTCATGATCCCGGGATCCGGGAATCGAGCCCAGCATCAGGCTCTCTGCTCGGTAGGGAGCCTGCTTCCCCGCCTCTCTCTCTCTGCCTGCCTCTCTGTCTACTTGTGATCTCTGTCTGTCAAATAAATAAAATCTTTAAAAAAAAAAGAAGAAGAAGAAGAAATATTTAGATAGAATTATTAACCCTCCTTCTTTTGCAATCTTTCCAACAAACTGACACAGCTACATCAGAATCTGAGAAACTGTATAACCCTAAAAATAATAAAAATTGACTAAAACAGAAATAGATGGCCAAGGACCTGAGATAGCAGGTAAGACCCCAGGTGGAAGGGGAAAAGGTTTATAAGCAAAGCTTGCACTATTCCTAAACTGAGCATGATCTTAGTAAGTACCCTTTTACTCAGTCTTGCTCTTCCCACTGCCCATTCTCCCTTCATAGTCAAATTTTGTCAAAGGATGGTCTATACTAGTGCCTCTCAAGGTGAGGCTCCCAGACCCAAGGCACCAACATCACCCAGGACCTTGTTAGAAATGCACATTCTTGGTCCTACCCCAGAGGTGTTGAGTCAAAATCTCTGAGGGTGGGGCCTGCAAGTGATTCTTAGGGTTGCTGATGCTTGAGGACCAGCAAAGGGTTTCACTTGCTCATCATTCTTATATCACATGAGTTTGGAGGTCAGCATAACTCACTAAAGCTACTTTTTTCCACTTAGCTATGGATTCTGGCTAAAACCAGCTGAGTACATTGAAAAGAAATAAAATAAAATTAAAATTAAAATTAAAAACCAGCTGAGTATTGGCAATATCATATGAACCAATATGAATATATGGAAGACAGAATTACAATTATTTAGAAATAAGTGAATGAATTCAAAAGCTATTATCACTAAAGTTAACCTTACAAAGCAAATTATTTTATCACTGACCAACAGATCCAAAGCTAACTACCTATTTTCTCTAATTCTTTCGTGTATTTTTTTAAATAATAACTCAAAAATGTAATTATGAATAAATCTATAAAATACAACAATAAAGGTTTTCACAAGAGGAAACTTGTGCAACCCAAAAATAAATTTTGACAAAATCAATGTTTCTGCTATTTGTTTCATGTTTCATATAAATTTCTCATTTATTTCACACTATTTCAGCTTTCAAGATTGGGGATAGCCAAATGGAATAGAGGTAACTGCAGAGAGATTTAATAATTTAGTTTAAAAAAAATTTTTTAATTTGCCAAATAAATGGTATTTTTCATTCCTCTCATGAAACCCCTGAATATCTGAATGTGACCGATCATACTTAGTCTATGAATGGGCAGCCATACCAAGGAAGGAGGTGGTGATTAGAAGAACAAAGGGTGACTTATGCCTTCTTCCTGTGTTTGTGTACTTGCAGCTGAAGGAAGGGCTTCTACCTTCTAGAACGCTTAGGAAACAGCCCCTGGGGAAATCTCTTCCCACCCTTTCCTGAGTCCTGTGACCTCCTGTGCTCCTCTGTATTATCACCACCCTGTGGAAAACCAAAGCTAAAGGGATCTAGGTACTTAGTCTGCCACCGTTTTTTCCTTCGGTGATTTTTCATACAATTGGACCTTGATTTATGTAAGAAACACCTTTTTCTAAAGTTGCATTTAAATGGATCTTGAAATGGAATCTTATTTTCCCATTAACGGAGATACTCTTTTGTCAATGCCATTTTGTTAAAAACTCATGTATAGTCAGTAAGGCAACGTCTCAAGTGTATGTTTCCAGGCCTCTCTGTCAAATAGTGGATGATGTATCAAGTATTCAAGTACACTAGAAAAAATTTGATATTTAAAGAAAAAATTATGTGTGTGTGTATATACATATATAATATAATTTACATATAATATGTAATTACATAAATGTATATAAATATTATAAATTATATAAATATATAATTTCTATAAATATATATGGTACGTGGAAAAATAACCAATTAGCCAACTAGCTTTTTAGCATTATGGGTTCATGTTGCTTGAGTACATGGAACTCCATATATTCATTTAAATGAATTTTATTTTTTTTAAGATCTTATGTATGTATGTATGTATGTATGTATGTATGTATTTGAGAGAGAGTGAGCCGGGAGAAGGGCAGAGAGAGAGAGAGAAGCAGACTCTGCACTGAGCACGGAGCCCAATTGCAGGGCTTGATATCAGAACCCCAAGGTCATGACCCCAAGATCTGAACAGAAATCAAAAGTTGGATGCTTAACCGACTGAGCCACCCAGACACCCCTAAAATAATTTTAAATATGATTAGCATACCTCTTTCTTTAACATCTTCAAGATAGGCTTTCAAAAATTCTTTATCAAAGCATTGACGATCTCGTTCACTTTCCATC
Organism: Mustela lutreola; assembly: GCF_030435805.1. Taxonomy (NCBI): domain Eukaryota; kingdom Metazoa; phylum Chordata; class Mammalia; order Carnivora; family Mustelidae; genus Mustela; species Mustela lutreola. The sequence continues at coordinate 16,827,700 of NC_081291.1, forward strand.
ACTTCAACGCCATCTTGACACTGGGTATTATCAAGAGGATTGTCCATAAGGCTTACAAATCTATTCAAGAAAATACAGACAATATCACATTTTCACCTGTACATGTTTCACCACAGAATTCCTCTTAGAAAAAGTCAACCTCTTACTTATCCTTGAAGGTCACAGAGGACCACTTAATGTTGACGCCACCAGTGGAACTGCCCCATGGAATAATCCAACAAGATTATGGAATCAGTCCTGCTCAGAGGCCTGCTGGAGGACTGAGAGTTACTTAGCCACAGACGGAGGACAGTGGTCCCGTCAGAGGCCTTGAGGTGGACATTAACACTTGCTCTCTGTCAGAACGTTCACACTAGATAGTGTCCTACTATGGCTGGTGTTAATCCCAGTGAATGGTATCAGACTCTAAGAAGAGGTGGGGTTAAATTATAAAGAACTCGGATGGTCAGTATCCTTTCAACTGAAAAGATGGATACTCCAACCCAAAAAGAAGCCCAAGGAGAGAAACTAAAATGACAGTTGATCACCTGTCCTCACAGTTTTGAAAGATGTTTTGCTGTGAAAGGCAGTGTAATTATTTCAATTCAAACTTGGAAATCCCTTGAACAGTCTCCAGATGCAAGTGTGGGCCCTGCTGGCTTGGGTGGTATCATTCTCATTGGTTTGCAGAAGCTCCAGACATGTGGAAGATAAAGCCCATCTGTTCTATTTTTAGCACATATATTTCCCAGTTCATTTTCCTTGTAATTTTATTTAATGTCTAAATGCAGAGAAAGCAAAAAAGTTCTAATGTCTTTGTGGATCGAACCATACAACTTTTCCTTTGCAAGCTCTTTTTTTTTTTTTTTAAGATTTTATTTATTTATTTGAGAAAGAGAGAGACAGAGAAAGAGCATGAGTGAGCAGGGGAGAGAGAGAGGGAGCCCCATGCAGGACTGAATCTCAGGACCTTGAGATTATGACCTGAGCCGAAGGCGGCAGCTTAATCAACTCAGCCACCCACGTGCCCCCTTTACAAGTTCTTTCATTGAGTTAATTTTTGTCATCCGTCCCTATCCAAAAAAAAAAAGCCTATATTTTATCATTCTTTAATGTTTTATCAGAATAATCACTCTAAGTATTTTAAAATTTGCAAGGATACTGTTTTATTTAAAACCACAGTCTCTCACTCACCCTCTGTCTCAGATCCCCCAGAAGCAATCTCTTTCATGGGTCAATCACTATTTTTACTTATCCTACGGGGAATTCTCTTTTACGCAGGACTAATACTTCACTGTTGTTTAATCAAGCAGAGGTATTCCTTTCCTTCTCTTCCGTTCCCCAACCCTATCACCTCCCAATTTTTATGATCTATATTTTCACTTTTTCAACATCCCATTATGAAGATTTTCCAACATTTAGGAAAGTAAAAAAAAAAAAAAAAAAAAAGCTACAGTGAACACCCCTGTCCCCACCAACTAGGTTCCATATTTAAGATTTTACTGCAGCTGTTTTAGGACACAACCATCCATTTATCCACCTCTCGATCTACTCATCAAGCCATCTTATTCTCTGACGCATTCAAAGCACTCACAGACATCACGTACTTTCACTTTCATACTGTTAACACCAACACCATCTGCATTCTGTTCTGAAACCATATTTAACATTTCTATCTTGCCTGCAGGTTGATTACAAAATTGAAAAATTCGTGTCTTTGTGACAATTATCTGGAAAGAGTCAGTGATGCCTTCACGTTTGAGGCTGAGACCCCAGCATGTTGGCTGGGCACCCACACATGCAAACTCTTTGCCCTAGCGCCAGCCACCATGGGTGAACATGGGGACAAGCAGTTGCCACTCCCCTGGGAAGTCTCCGGACACGAAACTCTGGAGTTTTTCCCCCAGGGCCACCCTAGAGGACACCTCAGTCTTTTTGGTCAGATGCTGAGTGGTCTGTGCAGTGGAACTGAGGAGGAGATTAGAAGGCGGGGGATCGTCTGTGTACATGAAATTGTCCTTTTGTTTTTTAGTATCCTGCCTCGATCTGCCCCAGCCTGGACCTGGAATTTCTGACCACACGCTTCTTCAGAGTTCTCCAGGGCCAATGGGCTTAATTTCTTGATTTGGTCTCTGAACCTGCTCCATTCTATTTTTATCAGTCACCACTGTTCCGTCTGCTGTATGTCTCCCAAAGTGTGTGGTATCTCTCAATTTGTGAAGGCATTCCCTTGCTTTCTCCATCATGGGGGCTTATAGGTTTTATTTTATTCCTCATCTCAATAGGATCTCAAGAGGGATAAGTGTAGATTGACACATGGTCAATCTACCATCATTAACATGGCATTTCTTGTTCTTTTTATATCTAATCTCTGGGTTATTCTAGATGTCTCCCTATATGACACACAGCAAAAATATGGCTATAGGCCATAAGCTTTCTGATGTTGTCAAGGGAAGAACGGGCTTTGTCTTTCCCTAATTATCCAACTTCCTTAAAGGTGTATTAAGTCAATCAGATCTTCCCCACTGGTTTATGAAAATCCCTGTATCACAGATTAGGATCACTTTCAGTACGACCCGCTTTGTTCTAATAATTCATCTAAAAATCATTGCCTAGCACCACCTCATTTTGAGTCTTATACATTTAAACATATTGTCATTCTCCGTAAGGCAAACTCTGTCCTGTTACTCTTGTTTTCCAAAATTATCGTGGCTGTTCTTAACTTTTTGCCTTTCAGATATACTTTCCAATCAGTTGTTCAAGCTCCAAAAAAAGAAGTCCCGCTGGAGTTATGGTTGGAATCACATTACACTGATGTATAATTTTTGGAAGAAATCACATCTTTTAATGCCTTTTCATCCAGAAAAGACAAAGTATGTCTTTCCAAATACTCAACACCTCTTTGACCTCCTTGCATCCCAAAGACATTCCTAGGACAGCCAAGAGCAGCGGGAGACCCATTCCAGTGGAAGGAATATGGTGGGCCAGTGGGGAGAAGATGTCATATCCCTGTTCATCTTGTGCTTACACAGGAATGAATTTAGTCTCTCTCTTTGCAATAGTTCACTTCTCTATTTTTGTCTGCTATGCATCTTGCTGCCAGGATCAGAAGATGAGGAAGAGTTATGATGAGGTGAGCACTTATCACTGAAAGAACGGGACATTTCTGGGAAATCACCCCTGGAGTCATGGTTTTAGCAAACACCTAATGTTTAAGGCAGGTGAGTCCCTGGACACAGGACGGAGGGGGCTCTCACTGGAGCAGCAGCATGTCAAGGTGGCCTGGAGTCAGCTTCAGGGGAGGGAGGGTGCTATGGCTTTTCAAGTTCCCTTCCAAGGTAAGAAAGACTATTCAATGTCTCAGGCCAGATGAGAAGCTGTATCACATTTGCTGGGATGGTTTTTCTTAGTTTGGGGTGGTTTACAGGTTCCTTTAAGGAAACCAAAAAAGGGTAAGACAACCAGGGAGCCCTGGGCATGTGTTTTTTCACACTTCAAACAGCAGTAGCATTTGTCCAGAAATCCTCTGAGATCTACTTCCTCATGCCATTGGCCAACAACTTCAAAATCCTGTACAAAGGCCTCGGAACGTCTGTGAACCAGGATCAGGTCATCTGAGTGCAAGAACCATCCTATCTGGTTCCTAAGACAGGTGAGCGCCCAGGCTGCAGGTCCTCCTTACCTTGTGTGTGAAAGTCTCTATGGGGGAATCTTACTCACTTTAAAGGTGTGGATGAGTCACACAGGGCAGTCGGGAACTCCACCAAATGGTCCCCACTGACGACTAGCAAGGTGAGCTTCTTTAGGTTAAGCAAGGCATAAGGAAGATAGGTCAGCTTGTTCTTATACAAGAGAAAAGTCTGCAGTTCTTCTAGCCTAAGAAAAAGTAAAAGGGATAAGGGAATTAGATAAGGATTAACCTCATAGTGGAAAAAAAAAGCAAAGTAAATGGCAAATAAATTCTGGTACGAAATCCCTACATAGTTTATTTTATATATGTGACCCTTACGAGGATAAGCGGACTTTAGAATTAGGACCTGACCCTCAGTACATCTCTCCAAGTGTCTGACCTGACCCTCTCCAAGGGGTCAGGAAAGGATGGGAAAGGAACTATACTGGAACTGGGGCCAAGAATGAACAGATCTGGGCCACATATTTCCTGGTATATATCTTGAAAGGCCAATATTCCTCCCCTATCATATCTTCTAAATTTAAAATGGAAAGAAATCTGTCAAGTGAAAAGGAAATGAGCAAAATGTGCTCTGGATTTGTTTTATTTGTTTTCCATTTTATTCTAACTCGGCGACTCCCCCCCTGCCCCCAGCTCCGACCCAGTTTTCTCCTTGCATGCATTTCCAAAATCTTGACTGAGCCTACAAATATTTCACAGAGTTTGACTCGTGTTTCAGACTAAAACGATTCCCACTTAGTCTCCCAAAACTGGAAAGCACGGATATACATCACACGTACCAGGAGTAGAAAAAGGTCATGTAAGTGACCTTGGGAACTAAGTCAGTTTGGCTTCTGGGTCATGACAACTTACTTATTATGCACTATCTTTATAAAGGAGATTCTGGATCCCAAAAGGTCAGATATTTTGTTTCATTCACTATTTTAAACTCTGGGCCTGCCATACAGGTGCCTAGTATCATTGGTGGAATGAATGAATGAATGAAATGAGTGAATGAATGGATCTTACATGCTCAGTGTAATTTTTTTTTCTTTAAGTAAGCTCTATGCTCATCGTGGGGCTTGAACTCACCACCCCACAATCAGGAGTCTCATGCCCTATTGACTGAGCCAGCCAGAGAGCCCAGTCCAATTATTTTTTAAGCACAAAATACAAGGATATGATTGGAAAAACTTTACCAATCATATCAATTTGCTTGAAAGATCATGTGTGATAAATCAATAAATGAAACCAATAAAAATTACCGTCACTGGCATTCTAAACAGAGTTTAGAAATGTTCCTCTTCCGTATGTAACATATATATAAAGACATAGAGTGATACGTTTCTATTCCATATATAATAAAGATACTTTGCTATGTCTACGGGGTAAAGTTAATGATGTCATTCTGTTGAGGACTCAAGGAAATTAAAAGACAACGGAGACAACCAAGACAACAGAGATGTGTTCAAATGCACATACATACGCACGCACACTTACGAGGCTGGAAACTAGAAACTGTCTCATTATCTAAAGAACGAAACTCATTTCCCAGAAACAATAAACTCTTGGAAAATACACTGATTTCAAAGACCATTCTTGTGTTATGCCTGTTTAAAACGTTAAAACGGCGGTTAAGGCATTAGTAACTAATTCATACACCTCACCTTCAGAATGCAAGTAGCTACCTGTCTATATCTTGGGGCAGGTCATTCAGGATATTGTTGCTGATATCCAACCACTGCAAATTACACATCCTCAGGACACAGATCGGGACACTGGCAAACTTGTTTGCTGAGATATCTACAAATGTAACTTGCTTCAAGTTACTTAACTAGAAAGGAATAACAACACATTGTAATTACTTTTGTAAGTGCAGGTATGTTCAACTAATAATTTCCAGGTGATATTTCTTCCCAAAGGCCCTTCTAAGAATATACACAACACAGATCAGGAGAATATACATTTTGGAGCACTGACGACGCGCTCCATGACGGGCAGCACACCGGGGCTGCCTACCAGGAGTTCACACTTCAAAAATAAGCAATGCCATCTAATGTAGCAAGAACTAACGTGAAGAAGTTTTCAACTGGGTGCGTTCAGCGGCACAGACATAAGGGGCTAATGACCCAATGTCACAGTAGGGTAAGGGAAAAGGTCAAGAAAGATCTCACGGAGAATGGAGTTTTTGCAAGCGTCCTGAGGTTTCCCCCAAAAGGGAAGATAGAGAAGGGAACTCCAGGTAGGGAGCAGCAAGCATGTGCAAAGTCACAGAAAACAAAAAGCACAAGCCTTAAAAAATAGAATGACTTCAAGACGGCCACAAGGAGTTTTGGCAGATTTTTTTTTTTTTAAGATTTTATTTATTTATTTGACAGAGAGCGATACGGCGAGAGAGGGAACCCAAGCAGGGGGAGTGGGAGAGGGAGAAGCAGGCTTCCCGCTAAGCAGGGAGCCCCGTGTGGGGCTCAATCCTAGGAGCCTGGGCTCTGGACCTAAGCCAAAGGTAGACGCCCAACAGACTGAGCCACCCAGGCACCCTAGAGTTTTGGCAAATCTTAAAAAGACTCACATTTGAACTCATGCAGGGATAGAGCAAGCAATCAGAAATCTCTACTCTTTTTTAAGTCTCTTCTCCATAATTTGTGTTTTAATATGGTAACTGGATACATTGGGACATACATTTTTTTTATTTCAAATGCAAATCTATGAATATTGAATGAAGTAGGAAATGGGTCTCATGTTTGGATTTGTTTTTGTAAGTTGGGTCATGGCCATGACCTATATAGAAGGAGCTACCTTTTACTGACTTATTTTCAGAGTCCACTGATAACACCCGGGCTGCCCTTCAGAACACATTTTCAAAACTGTTATGCAATATGCAATATGGAGCCAGTTGAACCAACAGAAGGAATGAATGAAATCTACAAAAGAAGAAGCAGTAGGCTTATACCTCTCTTTATCTTGATAGAATACCTAATTCCCTATTGCTACATTTGCTTTAGTGACTCACAGGTCAAACACATTCTAGCTTTGCTCTTGTTTTGAATTTCTAAAAATGAATGTGAAGACAGTAATGGGACAGTAAATAAGCATCAGAAAAGATGTCTGGGGTGCCCATAATTCAGTCTAAAGTCTCTGACCGTGTTGCCAGTGTTCTCAGATCAGCAGAAAAATCAAGACTGAATTAACATCAGTCTCTTGTCTTCCTCCTTTTTACAATAAATGTAGAAGGTACATTTTTTTAGACTGTAAAAAAAAGTAAGTTCTTTCCCTTTTTTTTTTTTTTTTTTTTAGATTTATTTATTTGACACAGAGAGAGACAACACACAAGCAGGCAGAGCAGCAGACAAAGGGAGAGGGAGAAACAGGCTCCTTGCTGAGCAGAGAGCCCAAAGTGAGACTCGATCCCAGGGTTCAGGGATCATGACGTGAGCCGGAGGCAGATGCTTAACTGACTGAGCCACCCAGGTGCCCCAAGTTCTTTCCTTTAAATATCCTCAATAAGTTAAGACTTCTGTGATTAGAATAAGGAAAATCACAGTGGCATCAAACTAGCAAGAAGACAAATGCCTGATTTCCCAGGCATTTGTAATTCCCCACTAGCTACTTTCATCAAGGGCAAAACAAAACACTCATAAATTCTTTGGAAAGGTAGTTACAGTCTACCTCCATACCACCTTGAATGCGCCCGATCTCGTCTGATCTTGGAAGCTAAGCAGGGTCGGGCCTGGTTAGTACTTGGATGGGAATTTGTCTGAAAATTCCAGTTCTGTCCAGATAAAAATCTGACATTCAGTCAGAATAAATACAACACTCAGTTACACAGAAGTTTCATTACCTTTACCTTTGCCTCAAAATTCCTGCTAGTTCCCTCCACGGGTCATTCATTCTATTTGCAGGTCTGTTTGAACTTGAATTCAGGATTGTGTCAATTATTTGTGTGAAAGGCAACTCATGAAGACAGGCACAATCATGCAAATACATAGAACCCTACTGAACAATACACTTAAAAACAGTCACAGTGGTAAATGTAACGTTATGTTTTTAACCAAAAAAAAAAAAAAAAAAAAAAAAAGTTTTAATGCCAGCATTTGGATATGGCATCCAGGCAAACGGTGCTTTCCTGAGTCTGTAGAGACCAGAACCTTGGGTGCTGTGTGTTTCCTTTGGATACATACAAGTTGGACACATAAGGCTGAGACAACCTGTCTTCAGCTACAGAGTTTCTATTTATCTTGAATAAACCCTAGTTTGGACAGGTGGCTGAACTTTATGTCCAGTGAGAACCATCCAGTCTGAAAATAGTGAAGTTATATATAAAGAGAGTCAGTGAGCTATTAAAACAGAGCCAACTAGGGAAGTATAACAAGTACAGTGCATTTACAGAATCCCATTCAAAGCAAAGAGCCTAAAAATCTCTATCCCGGTACATTTGCTCCCACCTATGTCAATATAGGGGAGTCAACAGGACATTGCTGTTTGCCAGGAAAAAAACAAACCCCACTTGTGGTTGCCTAGGGCTGCCTAATCCGCTAACTCATGCAGATTAACTGCAAATAGGAGAGACAGAATTTTGAGGGAATGAGAGAAATATCCTAAATGTGAATTATGGTAAATTGTACACTTAATGACTGAATCTGGGCATCTATAAATTATATCTCAATAAAGAGAAGGGAAAAGAGAAGGGACAGAGAGGCAAGCCTAGGAGGCTGCTGTTCCAGTTCAGATGGAGGACAGCACAGGCTTGGACCAGGCTGTCAGTGGCAAGGTGCTGGGTGGTGGTCAGACACAGAACCTATTCTGAAGGACACGTTCAACAGGACTTACTTATAGAGTGGAATCAGGGTATAGGAGCAAGAGATGTTAAGACGACTTGTCTTGCTTCCAGCCTGGACAACTGAGAGAAGACTGCGCCAATTTCTAAACTGGGGAGGCCTGGGGGCACCTGGGTGGTTCAGTGGGTTAAGCATCTGCCTTTGGCTCAGGTCATGATCCTGGCGTCCCGGGATCGAGCCCCACCTCAAGCTCCCTGCTCAGCGGAGAGCCTGCTTCTCCCTCTCCCTCTGCCTGCCGCTCCCCCTGCTTTGGCACGCTCTCTCTCTTTCTCTCTCTGTCAAATAAATAAATAAAAATTTTAAAAATAATTACATAAATAAACAAACAAACTTGGGAGGCCTGGGGAATGAGCAGTCTCAAGGAGAGTCACGCCCCTGGGCAGACACCCTCTCCTGGACTGTGGCCCTCACCTGGACTGTTGGGTATTTCCTGGGGCGATCGTGGAAGCAGTCACTTCCACCCGCCAAGAAGTTTCCAGGCAAGGAGAGTAACACCCCATCTGGGACTCTAATCAGCAACCAGGGCCTTATCAGCACCATACCAGCAACATTGTTTCCAGTCTGTTCCTTACCAGCAGGATTATGAGATCTCTATCTCCCTTTAGCATAAGAAGTCTGTTGAATTTTGTTTGGCAACACTCTTCCCTCTCAGTGGCTCCATTTCATCAGAATGGGATTCTAAATCATTTCTCCAGTAAATACAGACCAAAAGTCACTAGCGAATGTTGTTTAAATGAATGGAGCTTTAAAATCCTATCTGTTAGGACTGTTTCGGTTACCTACAAGTTTTTGTGAATATATTAACTTCTTTTAAAATTTTTACCCCCTTTATTTCCAACTGTTTCCAATTTATTTTACCACTGTGAATAAATAAATCCAGATCTGCATCACAGACAACAGGCATCAGACATTAAATAGACATTAAATAAAAATATCTCTTATGAAAACAGGACGTTTTGCCTAGTTTTGTTTGTTTCTTTTTTTGTTGTTTGTTTATTTTTTTTTCTTTTTTCTTTTTTTTTTTTTACAGAGGAGAGAGATCACAAGTAGGCAGAGAAGCAGGTGGGGGCGGGGGGGCTCCCCACTGTGCAGAGAGCCTGATGTGGGGCTCCATCCAAGGACCCTGAGATCATGACCTGAGCCGGAAGGCAGAGGCTTAATCCACTGAGCCACCCAGGCGCCCTGTTTGTTTCTTGACAGCTTTTCCGAACTTAAATTCAGCTCCTGGCCTAGTGTAAGAACATTTTGAAAGACCTTCTAGTCACTGGTATAAGGTGACTGAAATGTCAAGAAAGCGTGATATAAGAAAGATGGACTCTGACCTTGTGAACTGCCTTCCCCAGATCATCCCACGTCCTAAACCAAATACAAGTAAATTATAGTGCAAAAATGACTGCTTTCTTACTTCAAAGGGGAGCTCCGTTAATTCTAGGTTTCCAGAACAATCCAGTTTCTCTAGATTTTCACAGTCCCCCAATTCTGGAGGGATGCTTCTCAGAAGGTTGAAGCTCACATTGAGTTCTTTCAGATTCTTCAAGCGACCTGTCATCAGAACAAATGAACATCCATTGGGAAGATCCTTTAAGGTCTTTTAACAACAAACACAAGACAAAGAGAAAACATTATATAATGACGATGGGGGAGACAAGGAACATAATTTTGTATTGTTTTGTAAGCCCTTGATTAAATGTCAGCTTCTCTGTCCTTGATCACAGCATTTTGTGCTTACTCTCTAGTTAATCCTTCATGGAACTATAGGCAGCCCCCAGCTTTTGCCCCTCACACCCCAAGAGAAAGAGAAGCAGTAATGATCACTGTAGTCTTCATTTTAAGGTACTGCAGCTGAACAGAAATGTGATGGAGAATTATAAAATGTTGATCAAAATGACATAATAGGCTACGCTAAACTTACATGGGAATAATTGGTTGTCATTTATGTTTGCAATGAACATGTATTGCATGCATAACTTTCTAAAACTTAAAGAAAATAAACAAAGAGTTCACTCATGAGACTTCTAGTTTCTAAGCCATTGGCAAATGTCTGCCTGTGCCGAGTCCTGCAGGTGGGATGGTGGTATCACCACCCCAAGGGGACCTTGCAAAGGAACTAGCAGCTCTGGGAACCAAGGAAACAGCCCTGCCCAGCAGTGTCCTGGGCCACGAGGGAAAGGAAGCTCCACGCAGCCTGCCCACCAGCTGCCTGCCTGCCAGACGAGAGCACGGAGGCTCCTGCTGGTGAACATACCAATTTCAGCCGGAAGACGGGAGATTTGGTTTTTTGGCAGATCTAGAATTCTCATCGCTTGAAACAGCTCAATGTAGGTAGGAATGATTTGAATCAGGGTATTAGTGATGTGCCATTCTTGCAAGTGCGTCTGCTCCTTCAGTGAATCCGGCAGCTCCTGAGACAGAATGAATGACATCAGTCACAACTAGTTCCTCATGGTGTCGGAGCCGTGTGCAAAGTCAAGTATAACCGGGCATTTGCGAGAAAGGCAAGAAGCCAGACAGCGTGAGTGAGAGCATCAGACCTAACCTTAGCCCGCTGCACAGCCCCTCCATGAAACCACTTTAAGACTCTGGGGTTGTCATGAATCTCACAACAGAGGACTGGCCAATGAATTCCTGATATGAAAATCAAATGCCCAGTGAACACAGATAACCAGGCTCACAGCTATAGCCACGACATGTACTGTTGGTTTACAACACACTGATTTAACATCTTCTGAAAACAAAATCTGTCCATGCATTGGATTTTAAAACGTGTGCTATGTTTCCCTCCCTAGTTGCTTGATAAAGATCTAATCGTTGCTGTGCCAAGTTTCTCACTGTTTTTCTGAGTCTCTCATAGGAAAGAACACCAGAAAGAGAGCGGGGAGACATGAATGCTGGGCCAGGTTCTGCCTTTTTTCAGGCGCACCACCTCCCTGGTCATTTGTGAAGTGACAGAGGAACTCAGCAGAATCCAAGGCTGCCCTGGGTTCAAGGGTTCTGGGATATGATTGCAAAGGTGCTGAGAAGTGCTTATGGATGTAGGTTCTCCAGGCAGGCTGGGTAACCCTTGTGGGGGTATGTGCTTAGACAAAGGCCATGTTTGGCAATGACACAGGAGGATGATTTACCAGCGGTATGTAATTAGAACTGCAGAAGGGCACCCACTGATTTCAGTGATGGGGATGCAGAAGAAAAAGACTAGAGGTTGTAGAGCAATAAACTCCCCCAGTTTCAGAAGGCAGTGCAGCCTACAAGTCAGTGTCCTAGAATACTGGCTCATTCAGGACCCACAATGGTCCTCAGAGGGAGCTAAGGCAGGCCTTAGCCCCATTTTACTGAGGAGGAGAAAAAAATATATGAAAGTGGAGTAAAGTGCCTCCAGATCACATGACCAGTAAAGGACACCCACCACGATCCCCTCCCCAAATTCAGTCTCCCGGCCCAGGGTCGGGAGAGATGACGGGCAGGTTCCAGAGAACCCTGTCCCCCAGAAAGAGATCATCATACCAGTTTGCTTGCCCATAGCACAACACTCAGGTGCTGCTTCCACCAGAAAACGTCAGATCACCTGCAAGCCCAGGAGATACTGATGAGGGAGCAGGAGGCTGGCTGAGGACAAAGCAAAAGCTGGTGCCTTGCACCCCCTCTTCACCCTTTCCCCTCCATAAGTGTAGCATCCCTCAGGCAGCCCTGACTGCCATGAACAATAAGCAAATAGTTAACTTGCAGAGCTCACAATCCTGCTAGACAGGAGTCTCCCTTGGCTTACAAATGTCCTAAATCTCACTAACAAAGACGATTGATAGCAGGATTCTGACACCCCACCAAAAAGTCTCCCAACTATCTTAATGTTAATGGCTGGTCTAAAGACAACATTGATCCAGCAGCGAGGGCAAGGCCTCCGGCAGGCCTGGAACATCCTGGCACCTTGTAGGCCCTCGTTAGCATATGAAAACTCCACTGACACCTCCCTTCCCCTCACCTTCCCCCAACAGCAGGGTACAGAACCTGCCATCCCTCACAACCCGAGGCAGCAGCTCTTCCTGCCCACGGGTCCTGTCCCTGTGCTTTAATAAACCACCATTTTGCACCAGAGCTGTCTCAAGAATTCTTTCTTGGTCATCGGCTCCGGACCTCAGCCCACCAAACCTCACCTAGGTTCTAGAACTTCATCAATACTGCCCCAAGCAAAGCAGCAGGTCAGGACACGGGGAGCAGGAAGCCACCTGTAAAGCCCAGAGGAAAGAAAGGGGGTGGGGGCGGCTACCTCTTTGTCCGGGCCTCAGACTCTCAGAAAGAAAGACAGCTAAATCTGTCACCACCTACCAGGGGATGTTACCTGAAGGCTCGGTTCATTTAAAAAGAAAAAAAAAAAAAAAAAGGCAAAGAGTGATTTTAAAGGTCTTGGGAGAGAGACTGCAGGAGTAATCATTTTAAAGGCTGTGCCATCCTGCGGAGGGCCGCCAGGATCCCAGAGCCTGCCGCCCTCGGAGGGATCCTGCTGCCCTTCCCAGGACTTCAGGGTCTTGCACGGAGGAAGAGACCTGAGAACCTGGTTTAGAGCAGGCAACTGGCTCCTCCCCATCCATGGGAACGCTCTCTTTTGGCCAAGGCCAAGGCCAGTCAATGCCTCCAGCAGAATCCAGCAGCGCTTCGGGCACCCCCTCGCTGCACTCACCGTCCACTGCTCCCCTGAAAGCTCCAACACAAACGGACTCCTCCGTTTGTCTCTCTCCTTGGAAAGCGAACTCTGCCTCGCGTAAGTGTTCCTTTCGATCTTTTCCAGAAGCCTCACGCTGGTGTCTACGAAGCCATTCTTGCAGTATGTAGCCTGGGGGATGCCTTTCCTCCTGCACTCGGCCACGAAGTTCCACTCCTCCTTTATCCTAAACGGACAGCAAAGGCCGAAGTCACACTCCGGGGGAACCGCCCCCACCTGCCTGGAGTGGCCAGCAGACCACCTGCGCGCAGACGCAGTCCCTCCCCAGGCCGGCGATTTCTGCCCCCACCCCGCCACCCCCCCGCAGCGGCTGGAGACTCAGGGACCCCGCCACGGAACCAAATCTCAGCTCTGCCCCCTGCACTCTTTCCTGGGTCCCTCTGCTGTGGGAATGTAAGCGGCATCTTAAACCCTCAGAGTTGTGAATTATCAGCAACTTGGACTAAAAAAGTAGAGAAGGTGAGTGGGACGGAATTCCTAAAATTTCTACCAAAGTTACCTATGTATTTGATTAATTACAATTTCCTTTGATATTATGTGGTGCTAGCCCAAGTTGTTTTGTTTTAAGATTTTATTTATTTGTTTGACAGAAACACAGCGAGGCAGGGGGAGTGGAAGAGGGAGAATCAGGCTTCCCGTGGAGCAGGGAGTCCGATGCTGGGATCCCAGGACCCTGAGATCATGACCTGAGCCGAAGACAGATACTTAAGGACTGAGCCACCCAGGGGCCCCTCTTTTGTTTTTTAAATGCCTGGCCACAGGAGTATGCTAATATTTCAAGGGTGTCTGATTTGAAATATACAGGCAGCCCCAGTTTATATCATACCCTAAAAACGATCTTTACCACTCTGCAGAGACTAAAGTGAACTTGCAGAAAACTGATAGCAACACAAATCATTCTTGACTACAGACACACAAATCAATTCTGTCCGGTGGAGGGACAACCCTCCCCCACCTCTGAGGACAGATTGTTCCGTTTGCAAGTTCATTTCAATTTTCCTGATACCCAAACGTGTCTGTCCTTTGGATTCTCCTCTGAACTGGCTGTAACACCTCCCTCCTTATCCTCGTGTTCATAATGAGAAAACATGAATTTTTAACTCGCATTCCCTTTGTATCTGCACGTTTTCTGAGGGTTAACCTTTAACACAGGTTGGGCACCCTGTGAGAAGTCAGGCAGTGGTGATGTTGAGGTGGGAGAAAGCCCAGACCTCTTTCCCCCATCCCTTGTTGGGTTGGGACCCGCAGGGCTCAGAGAGCTGTGATCACCTTCTCCTTTATGTAGCTTCAACTGCTTTCAGTCCTGCCTGGTTTTTGTTTCACGCCCCCAAGTCCCCCCCATCCATGCCCCATCACCCCCAACCCCCTGTAATGTTCAATTCTTAGGGAATGAGTAAGCAGGGAAACCAGAGGGGCAAAGCTGCTGGGACAGTGTGCAGAGGGTGTGGAGCTAGCTAGAGACCTCTGATTCAGAGCCAAGCCCACACTGCTAAAGCAATCACAGGTGCTGAAACATTCTAGTAAGTGTTTATAGACAGTCTTTCCACCAGTCGAAAGTTAAGCGTGTTAGCAAAGCTTGGTAGCAACACTAGAATGTGATCAATGTCAGTAATTCCTCAGGAGAGCTGCAATGCAGGGGTGGGTGGCTGGTGACACAGCCAGACCCTGCCAGTCACCAACCCTCTAGATCCCAACGGATTTTGTAAAGATCCTATGTATACTGTATGATCCAAACATTCCACTCCTGGGTATTCCTAGAAGACAGGGGAAAGCATATATCCATACAAAGACGGGGGCATATGTTCATATCAGCTTTATAGCCCAAACCTGGAAACAACCCAAACACACCTTCACAGGTGAATGGATGGACACACTGTAGCTTATTCACGCTACTCGGCAATAAAAAGAAATGAACTCTTGATACACACTACCGCATGAGTGAATCTCAAGGTCATCAGGCTAAACGAAAGAATCCAGGTAATCAATCAATCAACCAATCAATCAATAAAAGAATCCAGACCCAAAAAAGTATTCCATTTATATAAAATGATTTGTAAGACTCTAATAAATGCGGGGCGCCTGCGTGGCTCAGTGGGTTAAAGCCTCTGCCTTCAGCTCGGGTCATGATCTCAGGGTCCTGGGATCGAGTCCCGCATCGGGCTCTCTGCTCAGCGCGGAGCCTGCTTCCTCCTCTCTCTCTGCCTGCCTCTCTGCCTACTTGTGATCTCTGTCTGTCAAATAAATAAAATCTTTAAAAAAAAAAAAAAGACTCTAATAAGTGCAAAGTCATCTACAAAGACAGGAAGGCGTGACTGCCCTGTCGAGGACAGGGATGAGAGGAAAGAACCACCAAGAGTGAGGAAGAGGCTTGTAAGGTGACACACGTGACCCTATCTTGATTGTGGAGATGGTTTTAGGGACATATACATACATCAAACATTTCAAATTGTATCCTTTAAATACATGTGGTTTCCTGTGTGTAAGTTATGCTCCTCAGTAAGGCTTTTATAAATAACATTTCGTGGTCCCACTTTCATCACCTCCGAGTCCCTCCTCAGCCCCTTTGCACCTCTCTTGCTGTTTCCCATGCACCTAGCAAACATCACTCTAGCTGGTATCCACTCCCCCTCCTCTGCCCGCCACCCCCTGCCCCCCGGTTCTGCACATGCACCCATCCAGGACACAAACATGAAGGAAAGTTCACCACCTTGCAAACTGGCCTCATTTTGGATGGTAGCCCCTGACCCAGGCCCCTCGCTGCTTCCCAGAAGCCCTACCACACTCCCAAGCTCATCTCTTTGCTGTAGGCCCTAGGTGACTCTTAACACATTTTCTCCCTTTCAAGCAAACCTCCATCACCGCCTACCCCATCCTCTACCCCAGAGCTTCTAGTCCAGGGAGGGAAGAAATGAAAGAGAACAGAACACCTGGAAGTCCCAGCACCACATCCACACCACCTGCTCCTGTCTGTTCCTGTCAGCTCTGCCTGTGCTTCGGCTGGTCTGGAAGAACTCTCCCAGATCCTCCTGGTTACCCCCCTCCCGAGCACCCAGCCTCTCACTGGCTCAAGGACTTCCTGCTTGTCTCTTGAGTATTTCCCTCCTGAGGATCACTCCCATTAGCACATGCACTCAGTTTTTTCTCCCAACTCAAAGGGCAACACTGCCACCATCATCTTCCCCACCCCACCCCCACCTTCCTGCAATGTCATGTCTTCCATCAAGCCTGCTTCTCTGCTCCACCTTACAGCCAACCCCACGAAAGAGCTGTGCTGGCTCACATCCACAATTCTCCGTTCCCATCCCCCTATTGAACGCCCTTCGCTCGGCGTCCCCCTTCTTTGGAAATTGTTCTCAAGGTCATCACGACCTCCACTTCGCTAGACCCAGTAGCCAAATCCAGTCCTCATCTCCTCTGACCCATCTGGAACATTTGGCACAGCTTTTCTTCCCCCATCAAGCCTGATTGCCCCTTGGCTCCCTCTCTCTGCCGATTCCACTCCTACCTCTCTAGTCACTGGGCTGCCTCCCCCTCAACTTCCCAACCTCCAAATCTCCAAGGTCCCAACACCCAGTCCTTGGGCCTCTGCCCTTCTCTATCTACACTCATTCGTTGGCTATCTCACAGTGCATGGCTTTAAATGGATCTGTATGCTGATGATGCCCAGTTACAGTTATCTAGCCAAGACTGCCTCACTGACTCCTTGCTTCTCCCGTAGCTCCACCTGAATGTCTAAAATTAACATGTTCCAGGGGCGCCTAGGTGGCTCAGTGGGTTAAAGCCTCTGCCTTTGGCTCAGGTCATGATCTCAGGGTCCTGGGATCGAGCCCCGCATCGGGTTCTCTGCTCAGCAGAGAGCCTGCTTCCTCCTCTCTCTCTCTGCCTGCCTCTCTGCCTACTTGTGATCTCTGTCAAATAAATAAATAAAATCTTTTTATAATTAAAAATTTTTTAAAAATTAAATTAAATTAACATGTTCCAACCCAAATTCCTGATCTTCACCCCAAAACTTGCCTCTTACCCATTCCGTAAAAGGTTTCCAGATGCTCTGGCTAAAAACCTCAGGCCCATCCTTGGCTCCATACTTTCTTCATGCCTCATATCAAATCCATCAAGAGATAACGGTCAGTTCTCCAAGAATCACGCCACTCCCCACCACCTTCCCTGCTTCCATTCTTGCCCAAGGCGCCATCCTCTGCACCACTCTTGCCTCCCTAGGGTCTAAACTTGCCCAGCATTTCAAGTAAGCCCATCACAATGACAGTCACACTCTGTCCTTGGCTCTTTGTTTCACCCAGCAAAGCAATGTCCCATTGCGTCTCCAAAGCCCTACAAGGCTGTGCCCTCACCTGTCTGTCTGGCCACATCCAGTGGTGCAGTCGCTTGCTTTCCTGGTCTGCTGACTGGCTCCCTTGCTCCTCCTTGAACACCCAGGACAACCCATGCCTCAATATTTGCATTGCTCTTTTGTCTGCCTGGGACATTCGTTCCTGAATTTCGGCAGGGTTGGCTCCCCAGGTCTACGTGTACACTTTTTGCTCTTCCAAAATGACTTTGGGTATCATTGGAGTTTCAAGCTTGCCATTAAGCTGGGAGAAAGAGGAGCATTTGAAAAAAATATTTTGCCGATGGCCCTGGCTAGCCTGGCTACCACCCTACCAAGGTCCTAGTCACAGCGAGCTGAGCCGGGGTAAGCACTCGGCTAGCAAGGAGGCAGGGCTTCAGGATCTACCCATGACATCTCCATGTAATGTCATAAAAGTAGTATAAGTTTAAAAAAAGGCCAGCACATGGAGGGAGATGAATTTCATACTGGGAGAAAGTGGCGGGATGGGCTTGGGATCGTTACTTTTCCTTATTAGCTCTTCTGTATAGTTTAACTATATTTTAATACCATGTGATTTTTTAAAATGTAAATACCTAGGGCCACCTGGACAACTCGGTTGGTTAAGCATCGGAGACTTGATTTCAGCTCCGGTCATGATCTCAGGGTCCTGGGGTCGAGCCCTGTGTCCAGTTCTGCCCTGGGCATTGAGCCTGTTTAAGACTCTCTCTCTCCTTTCTCTCCCTCTGCCCTTCCTTCTACTCCTGCATGCTGTCTGTCTGTCTGTCTCTGTCTCTCTCTCCCCCCACCATAAATAAATAAATAAATAAATCTTTTAAAATAAATAAATGTAAATGCCTGCCTATGGATCTAGATCAGACTGTAGCAGTCAGGGCTGTGAGGCAGACCCTGGGTCTAAGACATGCAGATTGAAGGAAAGAGGAAATCCCCCCAAAATGGCAGCAGCCAACAGCACAGACACTGTTCACCAAGCCTTGTGCTCACCAAGCACTTTTCAGGTTAACATCTCTTTTACCCTCATTTCTTAGACTGAGTCCAAAGGGCTACCCTGCCAATGTAATGAAACGATGCCCATTAAGCTTTACAGAATACATATTTCCTTTATCACGAAGAACAAACCAACATAAATGGCTCACATATTTGGGGGCAGCTAACATATAATGGAGAAAAGAGAAGATATGAGACACATCTCATTAAAAAGAAGCATATACCAAATCTTTTGGGGATTTCTTTTTAAATGTTTTCTATCCCATTCCCTCTGAAACCCCATGAGAATATAAACTATTTTTTGGTGAGAGTCAAGACTTTGGTGAGAGTCAACTCTTTTTTTCAATTCCATTCTCTTCCTCCAGAGTGATTAAAATCAGTAAACAGTCTAGCATAAGATAATAGAGTTGTTGAATCGCTCCCTTGTACACATGAGACTGGTGTAACATAGTGTGTCGGCTGCCCTTCAATTTTAAAAAAATGGGGGAAAAAGATCAAAAGAGATAAATAAATACATGAATAAACTGTCTTTGTCTTTATACGTTATCACCCGTATAACTGAATAATCATCCCCTTGAATCAATTTTAGCAGAACCTCAAATACAAGACATGTAAAACAATGCCATTACAGTTTCACTAATTAAATCAGTAAATGTGCAAATAAAGTGCTCTTCCCTTAAGGAACGAACCCACAATCCTAGCCTAGATGGCAGAGAGCCTTCCTGGGTGAAAAAGTCCTCACTCAGAACCTTCCAGCTGCTCTTCTATTTCTCCCACTCAGTGACTCAGTTTCATCCAGGCAGGATGCTATTCTGTATTGTATCTTTGCTTAAAATGCTTTTTTAAAATATATATATTATTTATTTATTTGTCAAAGAGAGAGAGCACGCACAATCAGGGGGAGCAGCAGGCAGAGGGGGAAGCAGGATCCCCATTGAGCAGGGAGCCCAATGTGGGACTTGATCCCCAGACCCTGAGATGCTTAACCAACTGAGCAACAGATGCTTAACCAACTGAGCCACCCAGGCGCTCCTCTGTTTATCATTTTTAAGTTTTGATACATGCTTCATGAAATAAAGACAGTCTTACAAAATGGAGCACCATGAAGTGAGGTCACAGAGCAAGCTAGAGCCTGTTTTCATAAAATTAAATTAACCAGATAATTGCTTTTTCTGATAAGACATTCGTCGGGTTTTCAATATGTTAATTTCCCCGCAGGAAACAGATCTTGAGAAACTAAAGTTACCCTACAAATAGTGTTAAGAATCGCAGCATGAATCACAGTACAGAAACTCAGAGACACCTGCCAAAAAAGGGAAATTCATTCATACGTTCATTTTTTTGCAGGTCCTGGGAAGCCGATCAGCTTGCTCCTTGAACCCCACATTCCTCCCTCCACTATCCCTACTTCACCCTCACCTGCCCAGCCAATTTGACGGCTGTTTTTCTTATCCTGAGCTAGAAAAACCTAACTTCCCTAAGAAGTTTTCTGTCTTAGGGCAAGCAAGATAAGACAGGGCACCAGCCCTATTCAGGGCCAACCCGGTACATAGGAACCATGGGAAGCTGTCTACAAAGTCATTTCACAGCAGGATGAAAGAAGCCAAGAGGCAAAAACCACTCCAAAGCAGCTGGACCCTAGCTCTCTGCAGATGCTTCCTGCTTCCAGAACCCTCAGGGGGTTACATCAGCTACAGACACTTTCCAGCAAAACCCCCAGGGCTTGGGTCCCCCTTTAGCAAGTTGTCCTACCCTAGAGTAACCCAGATGCTAGGAGTAAGGAGAAGGTCAGAGCAGAGCTGAGAGACACTTTGGGCTCACAGGTCCAGGGACCTGTGTAATTCGTGCTAGTGTAGATCGCTCAGACCCATTGCCATAGGTGTTGCCCAGTCTGAGGTTCCAATTCTTAAATTCAAGATTCATCTCATATTGAATAACCTCCGATTAATGCAAGTGAAAAGAACGTCCCAACTATGTGTGACTGCAGCATTGTGCAGGGAAAAGATCTTGGCCAAATCCTCCGCTTACCAGCTATGTCAACTTGGGTAAGACATTTGGGTCCCAACTTCCTCGTCTTCAAGTTGGGGATAAGGGTAACCACCTGGAATGGCTGTGATGCTTACAGTAACAGCTTAATTAATTATCAGACATGATCAGAATAGGTACTGGTTTGATCCAGATAGTTCATAAGAATGGAGAGCCAAGAACAGAGAGACATTCACACCTTACACATTTTGTTTTGTTTTGTTAAAGATTTTTTATTTATTTGACAGAGAGAGATCACAAGTAGACGGAGAGGCAGGCAGAGAGAGAGAGAGAGGGAGGAGGAAGCAGGCTCCCTGCCTAGCAGAGAGCCCGATAAAGGACTCGATCCCAGGACCTTGAGATCATGACCTGAGCTGAAGGCAGAGGTTTAACCCACTGAGCCACCCAGGAAGCCCACACATTTTGTTTTTAACTTAAAGTACAGGGGCACCTGGGTGGCTCGGTCGTTAAGTATCTGCCTTCAGCTCACGACATGAGCTGGGATCTAGCCCCACGTAGAGCTTCCTGTTCTGCAGGAAGCCTGCTTCTCCCTCTCCCAATCCCCATGCTTGTGTTCTCTCTACTGCTGTGTGGGTCTCTCTGTCAAATAAATAAGTAAATCTTAAAAAAAAAAAAAAAAAACTTAAAGCACAGAAAAATATCAACCGTTGCCAACTTGAGATAAAGTTATGGACCTCCTCGGAAACTGGGTCTGCTGATCAGAATCCCATTCTGCCTTTCTTATATAAACCACACCCTCCGCACATCATGCAAGAGCTCCAGTTTGGGATCCTTCATAGGGAATTAAAAAGTCAGAGATGCAAAGCCACCGGCATGTGCAACCTCTCCAACTGGTCCTACTGCATTGGATTTGTGCAGTGCTGAGTCAATTGTGTGGCCCTTGGTTATCCCAAATGGAGTTTTTCCAAAGCGATCAGCTTCATTTCATATACCTATCACTCTCTTTTCCTCCTGTATCATGAGCTTACACGAGCATAGACAAATTATCTCCTCTGCAGCCAAGTAAAAAATAGTATCAGTAGAGCAAGTCTTAGTCCGCATTCAGCTCAACTGGTAAGGATGGAAATACATGACAGGGAGTACCTTTGAGCTGCTCCAGGGCATGGGAGAGAGTTTACTGTGTCATCGCTGTGCACCCCGTGCCTGGTACGGTGCCTGGAATGCATGTGGTACTGTATACCACGGGCTCGCGATTATGGGAATCAGACATTCGCTGTGGGCAACAGTGGGATGGCTTCAAAGTCCAATGAGTAAGTGTCACAGAGAAATCCCAGAAGGGCCTTCCTCTCTACAACATGACCACAGCTTGCCTAGCCCCCACTCACTAAAGAAGCTACAGGCAAGTAGAGAAAACACATACTTTTCCAATGCACTTTTCTCGAGCCTTTCTGTCTCCTTCTTCTGCCAAGCTTTGTGCTTCTTGACGCGCGTCTCCCACAAGGCTCTGATGACAGAAATGTCGAACACGACCACTTTGTGTCCCATTTTGGGAGCATGAAATTACCTATTTAAAAAACACACATATGTCAGCTTCACACACACACAACACAAGAAAATAGTTTTCTTACAACCTTGATTTTTTTTTAAGATTTTTTTAAAATTTATTTGAGATAGAGTGCGCATGCCGGCCAGCGATGGGGAAAGGGCTCAGAGAGCAGAGTGGGGGAGGTGGGGAGGTGGGGGAGGTGGGGAGGTGGTGGCGGAAGGAAAAGGACAAGCAGACTCCTGGCTGCCGGCTCCGCACAGAGACCATAACACACTGAAGTTGGATCCCAGGACTCCAAGATCCCAACCTGAGATCACGAGCAGAACTGAAACCAAGAGTCAGACGCCCAACGACTGAGCCATCCAGGCACCCCAGTTTTAGCATGAACTTTGAAATGAAACAAGAATGAATCCATCCTCATAAGTAATGATGAAATGCCCTGTGAATTCCAGAATGGCAGTTTGCTAATGTTCTTAAAGCCTGATGGTACTCTGGGTTAAGTCAAGTCCAACACCCAGCCTGTGGCTCCTCTAGAAGGTCACACTTGTAGCTCTACCTCTCAGCCAGATTTGGGGATTCCCAAAGCCCAGGGGGGCCCTTCATAAGCCTCTTGGTTCCATGTTCTATTGAATTTTCTAGCAGCTCATCTTTCCACTAGGGCTGTACCAGACTCAAGGGTACGTTTGTGAGTTAATCAGAAAACACACACACACACACACCTGGTGACCTGAGACTACACCAGCAGTCACCATTAAACAACAAAACCAATCCTTGCACCAAGAACCATGAGCACTTTCCCAGTAGGGACTGACCACGACACAGAGCATGGGGACGGGTCCTGCGAGGGTCCCCTGCAATATGAACCTTCACAGGCTGCTGGTCTCTGTGTATGTAAGGAAAGTCAAGGGCAGGTGCATCTTGGCCCTTCATCGAAATGAGACCCAGCACAGTGTCTGGCACACAGCAGACTCTGTAAATATTTGTGAAGTCGATAAACGAAAACTGAATAAGAGGTTTGCATCCAGATTGCTCCTCTCTCAGGCCACTCAGTGAGCTTCCTCTCTCCTTTTTATGTTCCCATCTTCTTTTTTTCTTTAAGATTTTATTTATTTATTTGACAGACAGAGATCACAAGGAGGCAGAGAGGCAGGCAGAGAGAGGAGGAAGCAGGCTCCCTGCTGAGCAGAGAGCCCAATGCGATGCAGGGCTCTTGGGGGCTCTATCCCAGGACCCAAGGATCACGACTGGAGCCGAAGGCAGAGGCTTTAACCCACTGAGTCACCAGGTGCCCCATCTTGTTTTTATTTTATTCATTGCCTTAAGTGATTATTTGTTCACCGAAAAAAAAAAAAACAAAAAACTGTCAAGATGTAAAAGTACTTCTTAATGTTCATTCCTCTAACCTGCACTGATCTCCCTTATCTAAAAATAACTTCCTAGTTATCGTTTTACATTTCCCCTACTTAGTAGCATTGAAATCTGGCTCCATCCACTTCCTGATTCATGCACACACGCACACACACATACACGCGCGTGCGCGCGCGCACACACAGCGTGTCAGTCAGCCAATCGTAGGGCTGTTGAATATTCTCTGCTCCAGTTCCAGATGCTTCTAAATGGCAGTCCTTGGGGACACAAAAGCAAATATTTGATCTTCAGACTCAGCTGTGTACTCGCCACGAAGGGCTTGCCAGGCTGAGCGGGAAAGCCGGCTTCTGTCTGTGCAGTGGAAGGCTGGAGAGCCATCATTTTCGTCTTAACGAGCTGAAAATGCTGGCCCCGGCTTACTTCCATCTTTCCCTTCATTTCTGACATCTGGGACTGTCTTTTGTCTGCCTTTAAATATTTTTACCTCAAGGAGATTTCTGGCAAAGGTACAAGAGATGCACCTTTTTGTGCGGACCGATGTTCTCAATTCTCTGGGGTCAATAACATGAGCGAGGCATTGGAAGGTCCTGGAACTCTATTTAACCTTTTCAGGAACTGTTGGACTGTTTCCCCAAAGCAGCAGCCTCATGTTCCTGCCCTGACAGCCGAGCATGAGGGTTCTGGTGTCTCCACATCCTCTCTACGCTCGTTCTTCCACTCTCTCCCACCATGGCCGTCCCAGTAGGTGGGGGCAGTGGTCTCTAGTGGTTTTGATTTGCGTTTCCCTGACAGCTAATGAGGTTGACTGAACATCTTTTTATGTACTTATGGACCATTTTTATACCTTCTTGGGAGAAATGTCTATTCATATCCTTTGCCAAATTTTAAATGGGGCCATTTGTCTTTTTAATTGTTGACTTGTAATAGCTCTTTCTATGTCCTAAGCACGGGTCTTTTGTCTGATACATGATTCACAAATGTTCTTCGATTCCAACCTTTTATTTTTAACCTAATTATACGGTTATATTTGGTATGAGATTTTGTAGACAGAACCTTTTACTTTTTTTTTTTTTTTTTTTTTTTTAAGTAGGCTCCATACTCAGTGTGGGGCTTGAACTCACAACCCTGAGATCAATAGTCGTATCCAGCCTGGAGCCGCTGTTGACAGAATCTTGTTGGATCATTTATTTCACACATTCCAACAACGTCTTTTAATTGGTGTATTTGAGCAATTTACATTAACCATAATTACTGATACTTTGCATTTAGGTCTAAATTCACTTATTACCCATTTTCTGCTGGATTCCTCTTTTGTTTTCTTTTTACACTTTCTAGCCTCCTTTTGTGTTTATCTGAACATCTTTTTAGTATTCAATTTATTTTCTCTATTGTGCTTTGGACTCTGTTTCTCAGTGTAGTCTTTCCTTTTTCATGGCTGCCCTAGGGAGGATAAGCTCCCGGCTTCACTTCTCATAGCCCATCAGAAACAATATTTTACCCCATGGAGTGAGTCGTGGAAACCTCACTACCACTGAGGTCCCTTAGGCTCTCGCCTCGGTGCTGCCATTGTCCCTTGCACTGAATCTGTCAGTGTTCTATTTTGGGCTTCCAGTCCTGAAATGTTTTTAAAGAACTCACGAGGAGGACGCTAGCCCATCACATCTACCCTGATACGGACCGGACCGTATCTGTGGCTCCTCCCTCATTCCTATTGTCCCATGTCCCCTCTGGTAGCATTTCCCTTCTGCCTAAACAACTCCCCTAAACAGTCCCCTCAGACAGAGACCTCAGCTGACAAAACCTCTGTTCCCCTTCACCTGAATATCTTCTTTTCACTTTCACTCCTTTTTTTTTTCCTTTTTCCTCTTTTCCTTTTTTTTTTCTACCTTCACTCCTGAAGATGGTTTTTGCTGGATAGCGAATCCTGAGGTAATTCTTTTCAACATTTTATAGACACTGCCTGTGTCTTCTGGCCTCCATGGTTTCCCACGAGAAAGGTACAGTAGTTGGAACTATAAGTCTCATCAAGGTGACGCGTCACGTTTCTCCCACGACGTGTTGAGAATTATTCCTTGTCTCTGGGTTTCCTGTTTAATTATGACAAATCTGGGCATGGGTTTCTTTGGGTTTATGCCGTGTGGGATTTCCCTAGCTCCTCTGGTCGGGAGGTTCTAAATTTTGCCAAATTGGGGGATTTTCGGCCATCGTTTTTTCTCCAGCTATTTTTTTTTTTTTTCTGCAATGCCCTCTTCCTCCCCTCTTCTGGGACTCGGACAAAACAAATATTAGCCGTTTCAATATCATTTTGTAGATTCTTGAGGCTGTTGGCTTTTTTAGACATCTCTTTTCCTTTCTTTTTTCAGATTTATAATATCCAGCAATCCATCTTCAAATGTCCCACACCTTCCCATATCATCTCCATTATGTTTATGAGTCTATCCAGGGAGTATTTTATTTCAGGGATTGTCTATTTTATTTCTAAAGTTGCCATTTAGTTCTTTTTATCTCCGACTTCTTGTTGGTCCTTTCTCTTTCCATTCACACCCGAGGGCAGAGGGAGAGGACTCCAGAAAGGACAAACTTGGAAGGGCTTCCAACCTCGTTTTAGAAGTTGCAGCTCAGCGCAGTGGAGAGCAGGGTAGTCCTCTGGTTTGGTCAGGCTGGTCTGGCTCACTGGGCAACTGACAGGCCACGCCCCCCACCCCAGGATGGAAGGCCACCTGACCAGTCACCAGGGGTGCGGACATATGCAGTGTGGGTCCTGGGTCGTAGGAAGCCTTCAGAGCACAGGGGCTTCACGAGGGCTCTGTTTTCTAGGTGGAGAGCACTGCAGAAAGCTTCTTGCTAGCCAGGGCTATCCATTTGCAAAGGACCAGGTTCTGGGCCTGGGGCTGGGGCCAGCTCATGTACCCAGACCCCTGCTGGCCCCCTCCTGCCCACACCGGAACAGGAAGGAGAACTCCTTCCACGGTACTGTCCCTTTAGTGCTGTCCCCTGAGAAGGCTGAACGGGTTGTTCACTTGAAAGGACAAGTACTTCAAGGAACAACACAGTGTGTCATACAGCACAGACGTTGAAGGCTATGTTCAAAGCCAAGAGGCACTACGTTGATGACTGACACAGTAGGTGTTTCAGTTCAGACATCACATTCCCTCCTCCGGCCTTCTGGGACCAGAATTCCCAGGGTGGGGACTGTCCTCAGATTGTACGGGTGGACTGCCCATGTGCGCCCCCCAGTGGCTGTCTGGGATGGAGGTCATGGTCCACCCTGCCCTTCGGCTCAAACAGCAGAAGGCATGCTGATAAGGGTCAGACTCCCAGGGAAGGCTCAAGGATGAGCCCAGGAGCTCTAAACAACGTATGGTTGTTCTCAGAGCTCTTCCCTCTCCTCTGTTCCCCCAGTTCTTCTAGATTGCTGGGGCACCCTTTTACAGTCCTTTGGCCAGAGAGCTGGGGCTTTAGTCCTCCTGCTTTGTTGTGCACCCACTTTTGGGGGCCAAGTAACAGGAGGCCCTGGGGAATAGAAAAAGCAATGAGAGTTTCCTCCACTCTCTGGGGCCTGCAACTCCTCACATCCAAACGGAAAGACCCCTTTTCTCAAAGTTTTGAGTGACTGAGGCCCTCCACTATCAAACCCCTGCCCCCATGCCCCTGCACCTCCTGCTATCACTGAATCCTTTAGGGCCCGAGGCATGACAGGATGGAGAAAAGAAAAACAGGGATTTGACCTCTCTCTCTGAGCATGAGGGGTCCCCTTTTCCTCTCCTGGAGTGACATTCAGTACCCTTGTGCCCAGTTGTGGGTTCCAGGCTGCCTTGAGTCCAGGCAGTACAACACTGGAGGGGAGGTGGGGAGGGAAACATACCACAGGCTCTCTGTACTTGGAATTCTGGGGTCTTTCCCTTACTCTGTTGCCACCAGCTGGTTTTCACAGTCTTCATACTCCTGTTTCGTGTGCTCCTTCCGGGTTTTAGAACCACATTCAACGGGAGAGACATGGTGGAGGATGCCTGACTCCGTGTCCCCCAGAACCAAAAACCACTGCATGTCATTTGTCTTTTACCACGTTCCTTACTCTGTCATTTTCAGCTCAGGAGCACCTCAGCTGCAAACATCTTAACCAAAGTTGGCTTTTAACCAAAAAAAAAAGCCAGTCTGAACACAAGAGAGCACAGTCCCCAGCCTGAAATGGAGAAAAATTAGAAAGAGAGAAAGAACCAGGCAGACTCAAAGGCTTTGAGGCAATCGCTGTACATAATCCAAGTCTACACATAAAAGCAAAGAAAAAAGCCAGAGTAAAGTGAGCTTTCCGAGCAATGTGGACAGCCCAGGCAGCCCAGGGTACTTAAAGCTGGAAGACTGCTCCCTGTTCAGGGTGTGTGTTCTAGACCAACGAGCTTGACTCAGCCTCTGCTCTTGAGTGACTGTCATTTTCCTAGACCAGCAAGCCCTTGGGGAGTTACCGGATCTGTCCATTAACTGCCTGTGCCTTAAACACACACACACACCATTGCTCATTAGTTCCCATGCATTCGTTTGGAGAAATGTAATTCAAGTTTGCATGCTAGAGGAATGGTCTCTTCTTGATGCCTTTGGGTTCTGTTTTTTAAATACTTGTAAATCAATATTAGTGTCAGTATTTTGATGGGAAAGAGCATATCCTATTTGTCATCTAACCATGTTCCCCATTTCCCCCGTATCTTGCGAAACAGAGAAGGAGTTTCTGTTCTTCAATTAAGAATGTTTTGAATGTGCCGGAATTTAAATCAGGGTCACCTGTGAGATGTTCTGTTTGCAAATGTGTGTGACAAAACATAGAGGGTCTAAGAACAGTGAGAGATGACCACGTTTGCTACATGTTTGCACGTACTGCCCAGAAAGCCTGGGAGGCTAAGAAATAACCAACCACAAATGCCAGGTCCAGCCCTGCCCTTGGTGTCCTGTGCAGGACAGGGCTCAATCTAGGCCTCCCTAGACAACAGGGTAGGTTCAAGATCAACCCTGGAGATAGTAGCTCTTATGGGTGGGTGTCAGATCAGAAAAGTGGTTTTATAATAGGAGCCAATGAGTCATTCCAGGACAGAAAGGAGACCCTCCCTCTGGGAACAAAGCCACACTGGGGAGCAGAGAGGAGGGAGATACCAAGGACGGGACACAGGGGCCAGTCCCTCAGCAGGTTCCGGAAAGAGAGACGGTCCCCTGGCGAATTTACAAAGCTCATCTCTTTTTTGTAGCATGAGCTCCAGTCAACACAGCCTTTCAGCAAATCCCTGAAATGCAATTTCCTAAGCATTAGGTTTCTCCAGAACTATAGAAAGAGCACCATGATACCCTATTCCAAAGCAGTAAAGAGAAATTCACCTCTACAGGATGTCGTGTGAGACAACCTCAATTCAAATAAAGCAGCAATATCCTCCTAGAGGAAACACTACATCCAAGCAGACTCTCCTGAGGCACCATAAGAAATGCAGAGCATTAGCCTGAGCCCTAATGGATTTGACAGCTAAGATTCATGGACCCAAGGGAACATCTGATTCCAGTTCCCTGCTGGAGATCTATCTGGCTTTGTATTACAGCTGAAGCACGAGAACACGGATCCCTAGATTTGGGGCTGCAGGGTCCGCAGCCACGGAAGAGAAGAAAACACCTGAGACTAGAAGAGAAGAGAGGACGATAGTGATATCACTCATGGCAGCAGAAAGGACTCTGGGGCAGAGTGCCCTGAGGCTCATTTTTCTCCAGGGCTTGGAGTTCTGGGTCCTGAGTGGACACGTCAACAATCAGAGTCTCAGAAGTTTGATTCACGTTAGAAAGGAAAATTCCTCCTGGAAAAACATTTTGCTTTACTGCTTTACTGTATTATTTCAGTAAAGGGCAAGAGAGTAAATATTGTAGGCTTCACGGGTCAGTTGGCACAATGCAAGCAGTTCTGTAGGCACTTAGATCACAACAGAGAAAACTCCTGGCCTGCCCCTCCCTGCTGACTTGCCCTGGGCCTGCAAGAGCCCCGAGCCTGCCTCTCTGCTTTGTGCTGGGTTGTCACTTGCTAGAGACATTCTCAGGACAAAAGTGACTGGCCCAAGAGGGAAAGGCCCGGCAGGTCAGCACAGAGAGTGACTGGGAATGGGGAGCTGCTGTAATCAGTTTCACTCTCTGTCCCGGTGACACTCAGATACCGGTGTGTGTGCTCTCCTGCCAGCTCCAGATGGGTAGCTGGCTCAAGGCTAAGTGGGTTTGCTAAGTCACCAACTCCCGAGCAAAGATTCCATTGCTTGGTGCCCAGCCATTCTCCACAGCAGAGTGTCCAACATGTACAGAGCAACCAGCGTGGGCCTTGGGCAATAGCAAGATACAGCTGGCCCAGTAGACAGACACTGAGAGTGGAGGAGAAGGTGGGGGTGGGGGAGGTAGGGTCTCCAACTTGGTCTCCAAGGCTCACAATGCTAGCCCCTTCAACGGTGCCCCTGCCATACAAATACACCGGCCAGTCCTGTGTGCACATCCCAGCTTTTGTGAACAATAAACTAGATTTTGCTTTGTGGATACGATGGCTTTAAAATTGTACCCACATGTTCCTTTATATTCTTTCCTTTAAGAGTATAGAACTTAATTCCTTCCCCCTTGAGCATGGGTTGAATTCAGTGACTCACTTCTAACGAATAAAGTGTGGTAAAAGTGATGGTGTGCAGCTTCTGCAACCAAGTCCCACCAGGCACTCCTCTCTCTTTTGGGCCGTCCACTGTGTCATGAGGAGGTTCAAGCAGCCCTGTGCAAGAAGCTTCTTACGGAGAGGAACAGAGACCTCCTGCCAGCAGCCACGTGAGCGGAAGCTGTCTAAAAGCAGATCTTCCAGCCCCGGTTGAGCCTTCAGATGGTAGCAGCCCCAAAAGTCATCTCAGCAGACCCTGAGGCAGGACCATTCAGCTAAGCTATTCCCAATGCTCAGAGACTGTGACAAAATATGTTTGTTGTATTAAGCTGTAAGGGTCAGGGGTGATTTGTTATGTAGCAATAAATCATTAACACAGTGGATAGTAAAATAAGACTCAGTCTCAATGTGTAGCAACCTCTGGTATCCACGTCTATCCATCTACTTGACATGCCCACCTGGAAGTCTCACGCATATCTCAGAGAAACACAATTCCTTCCAGAGTTCCTCCCTTAGAATCTAACCATTCCTGGCTGCCTCAATTCTTCACCTTGACTCTGTCCTTACCTGGAGGTCACTCCTTTATGCCTTCCAATTCTTTACCCTGCCCACCATGGGAGCGAGACCATGTACACAAACATGCTCGCTGGTTTGCAAGCCCAATGTATCACCCAAGTCTTAGAGGGCACGCCTTTCTCACCACCAGTTAGTGCCCCAGCTGGCCTCAGGCGTGAAGAAGCCTCACAGCTGGTGTCCTGACTTCCCACTCACCCTCGTCCAATCCATTTGCCACACAACAGTGAGAGTCATTTTCTGCCGAGAATGAGATCCTGCCACTGCATGGATCAAGCGCTCCAAAGACTTCTCTCCCAGGTGAGGGGGAGATCCCAGGGCCCGGGTCAGACTCTGGCAGGACCCGCCCTTGAGCACTCTCCTCCTCAGTGCCTCACCCACCCCGCACTTTTTCGTACCTCAGACTCTGCACACACTATGCCCTCTGCCTAGACCCTCTTCCCCCATCTGCCTAGCATCCCTGCACCCCATGTCCCCGGACTCAGCTTCAGTCTTCTCTCCTCAGCACAGCCTTCACGGCCTCTTCACCTAAGGTAGATCCCCCCGTTATTTTATCTCTCACATTATTTATCTCTCAGACTATTGCGAATTCACTTCACAGCACATAATAGGAGTTGAATTATTTGCTCATTGGTTTGGTTATACTTTGACCGTGGACTGTGAAGAGAAGGGCCACGGTTCACCGACAGAGGCAGCCACCTGAGAAGCCCCAGACGTGGGAGGAGAGTCAGCCACTCACCCTGAGCGGTCACCAGGGGACAGATGGTGACAGACGGCAGCCCTGGAGGGAATGTAGACAGGCT
Source organism: Mustela lutreola (assembly GCF_030435805.1). Classification (NCBI taxonomy): domain Eukaryota; kingdom Metazoa; phylum Chordata; class Mammalia; order Carnivora; family Mustelidae; genus Mustela; species Mustela lutreola. The sequence continues at coordinate 16,859,158 of NC_081291.1, forward strand.
CCTGCTTCTGGACCTCAACAGAGAAACTCTGTGTGTGGAGCCAGTTTACTTGGTGTGCATTTCTGTTCTTTGATTCCTGGGAACCCAAATAACTGACATTATGGGCACTCATCAAATGGGGAAGGATGAATGTCCCTGCCCCTGAGCTCTCCATCGGGAGAGAACAAACGCGCACAGAGATACATTTCAGTACTGCGCGTGGATTTGATCATGGAGGCGGAACAGGCTGTCGGGTCAGAAGAGGAGGGATGCCCTCAAGTGCGTGTGGAGAGGAGGGTTCTGCGAGGTCCCACAGGGACCCTGGAGAAAGGGAAAGGGACTGTCCATGCAGAATTTGCTTGAATACTTGTTCACACCCCCTCCACAACCCAGGTACATTGGAATCCCTTTTATGGAGCCATCCACTGTCCGAGCCAGAGGGCATGACTGGAGAAACATGTCCCCTGGCACCAGAGCACTCGTCCCCACTCAGAAGACGAATGCCAGGGTTCCAGGCGGGAGGGGCACTTTCTGGTCACCTCATCCTCCCCTTTCTGGTCAAATGGCAGACTGGGCAGAGGCGGGTGGGAGGCTGTGTACAGGGCTCACATCTCTGACAGTCTAAGGTACAAAGGATCTGGGGGAGAAGACCCAACTAACCCCACAATACAGGTGCCCAGTCATTCTGGGCGCCTTCTTGCCCAGGCTGGGAGAGGGACAGCAGCAAGGGGGTGGTGTCCAGGCAGAGGGCACACTGCATGCACAGTCTGAGGGACAGAGCTGAGGTCAGAGCAGTTGGTCATCTGAACATCCATGGGGAGAGAGCCCTAACCCTACCGTCCCCACCTGCTCATCAGAACCCCCAGGGCCTCTCTTTCCTCTGGGCAGACCAGCTCCAGGCTTTCCACAGCATTCTTCCCAGCACAGCCCCCATGTGAATAAGACACCCATCACTAGCCTTGCTGGAACTAAGGGAGCGTCTATAACCATGGGGATTCCTGGTGACACCGGTGTACAGAGGAAACAAAGACACGGCCCACAAGGGGCTTTCACGATGCACAAATCCCATTTGCCCTTCACATAAGGCCGCTGCCTGGACCCCAGAGCCAGAACACAGAGGCAGTTTTCTGATAGAAACAATAGGGTTATTAAAGACTCAATACCCAAGGGAGGTCAGTATAGTCACGATATTGCAGCCAAATTCTAAATTAAATTACATTTTCTGTCACCAGGTCTGAGTTTCCCTGGGAACACCCATTGTTTTCATGGTAATTTGTTAAACTAGAAAATCCTGGCTGGGAGGCAGAGGCTGGGGAAGGGATTAGGAGGACCTTCTCAGAGTCCTCCTGCCAGCCCGGGCTGGAGTCCCGCCTCCTCCACTTACAGCTGCGTGTCCCTGAGACGGTCACCTATCCTCCCTGTGCCTCCATGTACTCATCTGAACATGGGTGTGACAGCAGCACCCCACTCAGAGGACTGGGGACAGGGTCACGTGTGATAATTTGTGTCAAGTACTTAAGATAGTCCCCGGCACCTAGTAAAGCATTTATCGAAAGAAAAGAAGAAAAGAAATGAAGACAGACATCGTCACCAAGTGAAATGGAAGATATGAGTACCTGAGGCTTCTTCTGTCCTGGGCACAGTTAGCACAGGTTCTCTGCCAGATCGCACCAGCCCCTGAGTTCCTGGAGAGGATTTGGAGGAAAACAGTCACAGGGGCACGGCTGTGCTGCTTACAAAGGATGATTCTCCCCTGGGTCTCTGAGCACTTTCTTACCCTCACTCTCTCCCCAAGGGGGTGAGACAGTCCCAGAAGGAAAAGACTCCCCCGGCAGATGTCAACCATCCCTTCCAGGGCACCCAAGACACAAACAAAGTTGATTTATTTCCCAGAGACAACGCTTTGGAACAGAAAGCCTTGAGCCCAGCTTTGGGCACCGGGGCAGTGTACTTGGCAGCGGGGGGCGCCCACTAACCAGGAGCAGAAATCTCGGGGAACCCCCTGCCCCCAGCATAGCCTTGCGGGGGGGAATCACCTGCCCTAGCCACATTCTCTCCTTCTCCATTCAATTCTAGTTCTTGCCCTAAAATGCAGATAAACGCATGATCCTCCCCCAATAGTGTCCCACTGGGGGTGTCTGCCCCTGTCCTGCCATGGCACGGTGGGAAAGAGATAAACAAGGAGGAGCTGCCTCCCATCCTCCCGGCAGGTGCCACAAGCCCCCTCCCTCCCAGCACCCCCCAATATCCCCCAGTCTCAGGAGCCGAGGGTCACTTGCCCCTGCCACGTCCCAACCCCCACGACGGCCACCTACCCGTGACTGCGCGGCAGCCCCAGCTCCCCTGACCGCTGCCTGCCTAGTGGAATCCGGGTTGCGGAGACACGGCCGCCACACACTGGAGCCTCCTGGCCTGTGCGTTCACGGGCTATATTTGTCAGCTGATAATATGATCTGTAGGACATGTGCTGATAAACTATCTATCTATTCTATGTGACTCAGCCCGGCATGAGACAAAACACATTTCGGAGGGGAGGGCTTGGCACGGGGCAAACAACAAGCTGGCCAACGTGAGCCCAACAACCCGGGATGACTGCACCTCCCTTTTCACGCAGGCCGTCCTGAAGCATGTGGAATAAAACAGGCCAGAGAGGGGAAAGGGCCCCGTGCTCTCTGCACTCCGAGCTAAGAACCACGGGAAAAGCAGCTCCAGAATGCAAAACTGTTTTCAATGTTGGAAGCTACAGCTATCACAGGTCTGGATTTCACCTTGTTTTTCTTTTCTTTTCTTTTCTTTTTTTTTAAGATTTTATGTATTTATTTGAAAGAGAGAGAATGAGAGAGAGCGCGCATGAGAGAGAGAGAGAGTGTGCATGAGGGGGGAGGGGCAGAGGAAGACGCAGACTCCCCACTGAGCAGGGAGCCTGACATGACTCATGATCCCAGGACCCCAGGATCATGACCAGAGCCAAAGGAAGTTGTTAAACCAACTAAGCCATCCAGGTGCCCTCACCTTGCTTCTTTTAAAGTTCTGAAAACATAGGTGAATTTAGGTTCTTTTTAGTGATTTTTACTAATTAGGCAAAGATGTTTTGCTGATAACCAACATTGTGACAATCTGACAATCAGTTAATCAGGAATTGCTCCCATCTCACTGCATCCCCCCCATCCACATCCTCCACCCAACCCCCAACCCTGTCTGTTCCAAGAGGATCCTTACAACCACCCCTGCTTATGGACAACAGACTCTTCATATGCCTTCACCCTAAACAGAGAAACACCCTTTGTCTGACATAGACATAATAACTCTAGCTACAAAATAGTTGGATTTTGAAGGTACTATGCTCTATGTGTTGCCATTTGTGATTATTACCATTTTATTAATGTAATCCCTATCAAAATACCAACAGCATTTTCCACAGAACTAGAACAAGCAATCCTAAAATGTATATGGAACCACAAAAGACTACAAATAGCCAAAGCAACTGTGAAAAAAGGAAAGCAATGCTGGAGGCATCGCATTCCCAGACCTCAAGTCATATTACAAAGCTATAGTGATCAAAACAGTATGGTACTAGAAAAACAACAACAACAACAGTATGGTACTGGCACAAAACCAGACACATAGATCAATGGAACAGAACAGAAAACCCAGCAATAAACCCTCAATTATATGGTCAATCAATTTTCAGCAAAGCAGTAAAGAATATGCAATGGCAAAAAGTCTCTTCAACAAATGGTACTGGGAGAACGGATCCGCTACATATGATCAAAGAATAAGTGAGCGAAAGAATGAAACTGGACCCCTTTCTCACACCATACATAAAAATAAACTCAGAATGGATTAAAGACCTAAATGTGAGACCTGAAACCATAAAGATCCTAGAAGAGAACACAGGCAGTAATGTCTCTGACACCAGCCATAGCAATGTTTTTTTCTAGATAGGTCTCTCGAGGCTAGAAAAACAAAAGCAAAAATAAACTATGGGAGCTAAATCAAAATGAAAAGCTTCTACACAGCGAAGGAGACTATCAAAGAACTAAAAGGCAACCTATAGAATGGGAGAAGATATCTGCAAATGACATATCAGATAAAGGGTTAGTACCCAAAATATATAAAGAACTGAAACAATGCAACACCCAAAAAAAACAATCCAATTAAAAATGGGCAGAAGACAAGAACAGATATTTTTCCAAAGAAGACATCCAGATGGCCAAGAGACGCATGAAAAGATGTTCAACATCGCTCATCATCAGAGAAATGCAAATCAAAATGACAATGAGCTCTCACACCGGTCAGAATGGCTAAAATAAAAAACACAGGAAACCTCCAGTGTTGGTGAGAATGTGGAGGAAAAGGAACCCTCGTGCACTGTTGGTGGGAATGCAAAGTTGGGCGGCCACTGTGAAAAACGGTATGGAGTTTCTGCAAAAAAATTAAAACTAGAACTATCCTACAATCCCTACAATCCAGTAATCACACTACTGGGTATTTACAAAAAAAAAAAAAAAAAAAGACGAAACCACTAATTCAAAGGGATACATGGACCCCTACGTTCATAGCAGCATTATTTACAATAGCCAAAATACGGAACCAGCCTAAGCGTGCATTTTATTCAGCCATTAAAACAAAACAAAACAAAACAAAACCTTGCCATTTGCAATGACATGGAAGGAACAAGAAAGTAAAATGCTAAGCGAAATAAGTCCATCAAATACCATATGATGTCACTCACGTGGAATTTAAGAAACAAGACAAACAAGCAAAGGAAACAAGAGAGGAAAAAACACACCAAGAAATAGACTCTGAACTACAGAGAATACACTGCTGGTTACCAGGGGGAGGGGGGTTGGGGAGTGGGTGAAATACGGGATGGGGTTTACGGAGCCCACTTGTCGGGATGAACACTGGGTGACCTACGGAAGGACCGAATCACCATGTCGTACACCTGAACCTAATAGAACACCACAAGTTACCTATACTGGCACTAATTTTTTAAATAAGTTTTCTTTAGTTTTATAGGCAAAATTTTTTTTGATAAATTATCATTTTAAATTGTACACCAAGTTGATGGGAATCAAATATATCTCTGGGACAGTATGAAGTCCTACCTCTAAAGTATTGCACGTGCTTTTTATTACTTAGAATTTGAATAGTATTTTTTTTCCTACATAATCTGAGTTTCCTATTTAGTAATTGTTTTCGTTTGGTCTTTGTTTTGTTTTGTTTATGGTGCTCTGAACCAAAGAATATAAATTAAAAAGGCAGTTTCAGGTCAGACACGACTTAAATACATTTTCAATTTATGAGAGGGCTAACTATTCAAAAGCTCCATCATATTTAAGTGGAAAAATATTTTCCCCCACCAATACATTCAAATACAATGGGCATCCTGTATGAGGCCAGGGTTAGAGAAGGAGGTCCTTGTTCAGCTCAGGCTCCTCAGTCTGCAGTGAGCTCCCAAATAAAACTGAGAAACTTAGCAAATAAAAATACTTTCAGTTACATCTGAATTTCAGATAAACCGCAAGTGATTTTTCAATATAAGTATGTTCCCAATAATGCATGAGTCATACTTAAAATTTATTTGTGGTTTATCTGGAAGAGTCCTGTGTTTTATCTGGCAACCCCCAGGATCTTAGTAAGTGCAGAATCTGACCCAGGAGGCCAGGGAGGGGCCCAGAGTCTGTCTCCCTAACAAGCTCCAGGTGATGCCAAGGCTGCTGGTCCAGGAACCTCAGTACAAGGGGCCTTAAGGACCTGGAATTAGCAGAGTCTGGGGCAGAGGTACCCAACACTGGCTCCTCATGGGCATGGCCCCAGTGGAGCCCTCTCCCCCTAGGATGTTCTGACTCAATCAGTCTGGGGTGAAGTCCAGTGATCCTAGTTCAGCATACTCCACAGTCTTTTCCGATTCACAGGCGGGGATGTGAATCAGGAAGTATTTTAAAATACACAATGTACTTATGTTAATACAAGGAATTGTTATTATTGTATTAAACTTACTGTGTGCAGATGCTGCATCTCTTGGCTGTGTCCAGAAAGAACTTCCAGGGGCGCCCGGTTGGCTCCGTCTGCAGAACATGTGACTCTTGACCTCGGTGTTGTAAGCTCGAGCCCCTCCTTGGGTGTAGAGATTATTTACTAAAATCTGAAGAAGAGGGGCACCCTGGGTGGCTCAGCGGGTTAAGGCCTCTGCCTTTGGCTTAGGTCGTGAGTGATCCCAGGGTCGTGGGATCGAGCCCCGCATCAGACTCTGTGCTCAGCAGGGAGCCTGCTTCCTCCTCTCTCTCTGCCTGCCTCTCTGCATATTTGTGGTCTCTGTCTGTCAAATAAATAAAATTTTTTAAAAAAATAAAATAAATTCTGAAGAAGGAGAAGGAGGAGACGGAGAAGGAGAAGAGGAGAGAGAGGAAGAGGAAGGAAGGAATGTAGGTAGGCGTGTGCCCGAGTGTCTCAGTCAGTTAAGCCTCTGCCTTCAGCTTGTGTCAGGATCCCAGCCTCCTGGGATCGAGTCTTACGTCAGGCTCCCTGCTCAGCGGGGATATACTTCTCCCCTCCCCCCATGCATGCTCTCTCTGTCTCTCTCAAATAAGTAAATAAAATCTTTAAAAAGAAAAAAGAAAGAACGACGTTGTAGTTTCTGCCTTCCCCAGGGGCAGCAGGTAGGACTCTGCCCTGTGGTCTTCGCCCCCCAGGGTCCCCTTACCTCCCCAGCTCTTACACAGTCTTATTACCACGCTGCTTCCTCAGAGCCGGGCGCTTTTTCACTCACGTCCCCTCTAGCGGGCCTTGAAGCCTCTCAACAGCTTTGTCCACAGCTTTGGCCTCTCCGGGGAGGGCCCCCAAGTTTGCCTCCAATCTGAGGGGGCCCCACACACAAACAGGCCCAGACAGCCGCAGGCCCGAGTGCTCGCCTCACAGCCATTCTGAGCCTCAGATGCCTGTGGGAACTCTGAGTCATACGCACTGCAAAGCCTTCTTCCAAGTAAATCCCTGGTGTCACACGCCTGTCGTCACTGTGATCTAATGATAGAAGAATGAAAAACCCAAAATGTTATAGACTGATTCACCCTATTGCTGTGACCGTTCCCAAATGCTTCCCGCTGAAGAAGGAGCGCTGGAAGAGGGCCCTGCCTTACCGCTTGGCAGGCCAGGGAAGGCTGCCCTGCCCCCATCTTACAGTCACTTACACTAACTACATGGCCAAATGATACTATTTGGGACATACATTGGGTACTGTCGAAATATATTATGAAAAGTTAATTTTACCCAATTCTCTACTTTGCTACCGTGACTAGCCAGAACCTTTAAACTCACACAGGGGGGCTGGTATGTCATTTCCATTGGGCAGCACTCCCCGAGTCACGGACCCTAGACGTGGGTGACCCCAGTGGGCCATCCTGGTGGCTGTTCCCCTCACCATCAAGATGGGCCACGGAGAGGGCTAAGAACCCAGGATCAGAATGTGGCACTTACTCTGAGACCAAGTGCCAGGAGTTTTTCCCTGGGAGGAGGCCAAACCTCTTCGCAAATACAGTTATTCAACTGCAGGAGGACAGAACGCCCGTCGGTGCCAGGACCGCCGCCGGGAGTAGCGGCATCTGTATCCAGCACGCGAACCCCACATCCCTGTGGTCTCCAGGCAGTCTGGCCGTGATGCTCACCGGCGCCCCCTGGAGGACAATTTTGCCGGTGACCTGCCTCTACTGGGAAACCAGGGATGCACTGGTCATTCTCACTCAGCCAAACTGAAATCATCAAGAATGCCAATCTTAAAATGCCCACTGGAAGCTCTTCGTGTGGGCTGGTGCAATTGGAGATGGAGCTACTTTTGTTTAATTTTCTTCGTTTCTTTTTTTTTTTTTTTTTTAATTTTGGTACTATCCTTGTAAGATTAAAATGAAATACACACAAAGTCAAAACAAAACAAAAAAAAACAAACAAAAAACCACAACACACACACACACACACACACACGCACCATGAATCATTGCTCACACTTTTTGTGTGCCTCTTAAATCCAGGGCACAGTTCTGGGTGCTTTATGACATATCTAACCTTGAAAAATACCAGAAACAAAACAGGAGATAAAAGGTACCACTGTCCCTAACATCGCGGAAATGACATTCAGCATTTTCTGTTACCTCATCACATACGCTGGCCACCACACCGACAGAGAGGCGTTGCTCCATCTGTTACACAGAACAGGCTACGAGGCCCGAGGATTCCCTGTTCTCAGGTGAACCTGGGAACACCAGTGACCTCCCTGAGATACCATGCTGCATCCAGAAGCCTGTTTGTGCTTTTTTTTTAAATACATGGTTCGCTTTTTTTCTAAGCCCTTAGGAAACGAGAAAATGCACATTGCCCTCAGAGCAAGTCACTACTCCCTCCTCCTACTCAATCTCTGTAGAGCCTCCAGATTCCACCTGTCCAGCCCCTGTACCCACTGCTCTAGCCGCTCCCCTCCTGCCCTGTTTCAACAGTTGCCTCCAGCTTCTGTACCCGCATTATGTCCTTCTGACGCCAGAGAGATCTTTCCAAACACGCAGACCTGCCCAGGTCACTCTCCTGCTGGATTCTTCATAGTGCTACGTTAAAAGGCAAAATTCTTGGTGTGCTGGGTCTCCAGGGCCCCCGGCCCTTACCCCAGAGCCCGCCCCCTGCTGGTCACCGGGGCTCACAGGCCACCAGCCTGCTCCATCACACTTCTGTGCCCTCCTTCAGCCAGCCCCAGTCCAGCTTTTGTACCTGTTCCCCACTCTGACTCCTCTCCTCTGGGAAAGTGACCCCTTCCTTCTTTTGCTGCTGTGCCATCATCTAGACAGACCCGCTAACACTGATGAAATGCCCTTAATGACGTGTATATTTCCTCTTGACTATAACGGTCTGAGGATAGGCAGCGTAGTTCCTTTAAATCTTGGTGGTCATCCCAAGTCTGTTGCCTGGCACATGGTAAGAGTAATGAATGAATGAATGAGCATTGCTTGACCTGCTTCAGGAGGGAAAGAGATGTATAAAAAGGCAGTGTCATTTGTCAAATGCCTAAATGTGCTAGAACTATAGTACATGTTTATCTAATATTTATGTAATAATAAGATATAAGATATCTTATCAAATATAAGAAATATGTAGTAGAGTATCTTGGGGCACCTGGATGGCTCAGTCGTTCAGCGTCTGCCTTTGGCTAAGGTCATGATCCCAGGGTCCTGGGATCGAGCCCCACATCGGGCTCTTTGCTCAGCCGGAAGCCTGCTTCTCCCTCTCCCATTCCCACTCCCCCTGCTTGTATTCCTTCTCTCTCTGTCTCTGTCAAATAAATAAATAAAATCTTTAAACACATATACACACAGACACACACACACAACATAAAATTCACCATTTAAAAAAAAAAGAAGTCTGTAGGAGAGCATCTCTTGTGGGGCAGGTGTTCATATTCCCATTGTGGGAAGATAATGCAGGATAATGAAGCTGAGGCTTAGTAACTTCTTTAAAGCAGGTTAAATGTGCCCAGGGATATGCACTCACCTTCCTCCTTCCACCTGCCTTCAACATATTTGTTGAGAAACTCCAAGAAGCATGGCCTTGGGTGTTGGCATCAGTCTGGCACAGTGTGACCTGGAACATGGACACAAGGAGCACCCCCCCAAAAATGCTTCATAAACGAAGTCCACATCAGTGATAAATCTTTGTCAAATCAGTGCGCCTGTCTAGAGCTCTGGGGAAAACGCACTCAGGAAACCCTGAATGGCTTATCTAAAGATGAAATAAGACAGTGGATCTCCGACCTGGTGATTTCCATGAGCGGATAAGGAGAAATACATACCCAGAAATTGAGATGGAAAATAAATGGCACTTTTTCCCCCCCTGTTATTAAAATCTTGGATTCACTGTAGGCTTGCTCTAGCTAGAGGGATCCAGTTCTGGACTAGCTAGTCTGCTCAGAGTCCCATGCAGTCTTTCTGATTAATTCCCCTGTGGCCTTTCACAGTCAGATTCACCAGCAGTGTGCCTGTTCACATACTCTCTCCATCCATTCGGGGTGCTATAATAAGGTACTGTACACCGGGTGGGTTATAGTCTCATGGCTCTGGAAGCTGGAAGTCCAAGATCAAGTTGCTGGCACAGTTGAGTGGGGCGCCCTCTTCCAGGTGGCAGACTTCTCTCATTGTTGACCTTGCTTCCAGTCCCCTTGTGAAGTTTACTTGCTATGTAATTTGGCTAGTGCTGCATAGCAAATACCACAGACCTAGGGGCTTCAACAACAGACATTTCTTTTCTTACAGTTCGGGAGGCCAGAGGTTCAAGATCAAGGTGTCAGAAGGTTTGGTTTCTTCTGCGTCCTCTCTTCTTGGCTTACGGTGGGCATCTTCTCCCTGGGTCATCACATGGTCTTCCCTGTGCAAGCACAAGGCTTAGTCCTCATCTCCTCTCCTTAACGAGGACATCCAACATGTGTCCACCCACATGAGCTCATCTTACCTTAACTACCTCATCGAAGGCCCTATCTCCAACAGTCATTTCTGAGATTCTAGGGATTAGGACTTATAAATTTCAGGACAATACCAGTTACGCTCAGAACACTCCTCAAGTCCCATAGTTCATCTTTAGAGTCCTTTGGATTGCCTACATGGAGAATCATGTTGTTGGTGAGTAATGTGTGTGTGTGTTCTACAAGAAGAGACAAAGGGGATAATCAAACAGAATAAGGCAACTGAATGAGATATTTAAAAAAAAAAAACTCACAACCTCTGAGCAAATGATTCTTGATGAAAAAGGGCATTGTAGAGCAGTGATGTAAGAATGATCTTTCCGATAAAGTAGTGCTGAGTCCTCGGGTAGATTCAATGCAATGGGCACCACAGAGCCGTGAAGAGGAGCAAATTTCTACCAACGACATGGATGGCTTCCCCCTGCGTAACGTTGAGCAGAGAGAAGCAGACACACACACACACACACACTTGGGATTAGATAAAGGTCCAAACCCATGGAGAAACCAAACTATAGCATTAGAAATAAGAAAAGTAGTTAGCTTGGAGAAGTGAGAGGTGGACTTCTGGGGTTCTAGCAATATTCTTATTCTTTTTTTTTAAGAGGATTTAAAAAAAATTTTTTATTTATTTGATAGAAGACACAGCGAGAGAGGGAATACAAGTAGGGGGAGTGGGAGAGGGAGAAGCAGGCTTCCTGCTGAGCAGGGAGCCCAATGTGGGGCTCAATCCCAGGACCCTGGGATCATAACCTGAGCCAAAGGCTTAACGACCGAGCCACCCAGGCGCCCCAATATTCTTATTCTTGACCTGGGTGGTGGTTATGTGGTACTTTGGAATAGTTTTTAAGCTACAACCCTTGTTATTTGTACATTTTTATGAGTGCATGACATACTCCAATTAAAAAAAAAAAAGTTCCAAAGTGTTTGCATTCGTTCTCCGTTGCTGGGTAACAAATTCTCACAGAGGTAAGTGGCTCAACGCAACATCCGCGGATTATCATGGTGGCATAACTCGGAAGGGCAGCCTGGCTCAGGGCTCTCCAGGGTGGGGCACAGCTTCAAAGTTTCCCCGGGGCCTTCTGCATACAGGAAGCCTCACTGTAATTGATTTCTGATACCACTCGGGATTTGCATTTCAGCCTTGGACTTCCACTTGCTCTGAATCCATTTCAAAACCATCAAGAGCTGTGAAGAATGCCCGGATGCAATCCCATACAAAATCCACTTAAGAAGCACTTTTAAATGAGGTTCTCCAGGTCTTGTGAAAACCATCTCTCTGCTGGAGTCAGGACTTGGTCAGTGGGCCCTCTGGAAGTGACCGCTCCCTCCTCATCAGCAGAGAGTTTTGATAAAATAAAATGGCACTTGGCGTAGATTTCTGGGCTCGTCTTAGGGCAGGAGGGAGTGGTGTCCCAGATCCCTGTCTCCCCCACTGTGCTCAGCCCGGAGTAGCCAGTCAGTAAATATTTGTTGAATACGATTAGAGGAAAAGTTCTGGTGGGAGAGAATTCTAAACCGTAGCCATGTCTAAAAGTCTCAATGAGACTTTTCCAGTAAGTGCGCAAGATTACCTTGTCTTCTCTAGGGTGAGTTCTTCTGAAGTAGATGCCCAGAATCAGGGAGCTTTGGAGCACTTGGGATTTCTTTTTTTTCTCCTTTATTGTTTGGGGGGAGGGGCATTCTTTGTTGTATTTCCTGGCTCTGGATAGGGGAAGCAAGTTGTTTTCCTGTGGTGCCTCTCAAAGCCCTTGCCTTCGTCCTGCCCCCCCCAACCCCCCTCTTGGCGAAATGGAGGCTAAGACGACATTTCCGTCAGCCAGGGATGGGGCAGCCGGAGTCCTATTAGCACACCAGCAGACACAGCAAGGAAGGATGGGGAAACTCAAAATCTGGCACACCAGGTTTCTGGACCTCCTAGTCTGGGGGAGAAGGCATAGGGGGAAGGGTTGGCAAAATTCCGGAAAACAAGCAGTTTGCAATACAGTGTTGATAAGATAAGGTGAACTCCAGCAGCGGGCGCCAGGACGGGGCTCTCGGCTAACCGGAAGCTGGGGAAGGGCTTTCCCAGAGCAAATGACAAAAAAGAAGCCACTTCAAGTTCCCCCAAGCACTCTTTCATGCCAGCTCATAGAGAGAGAAATACAACATCCAATAAAGCCCAGGCCACAGTGTAAATCCAAATAAGGACATACTATTTCTACATACAGAATTAGTAAAAATTAAGATGCTTTTTGCAACCAGCTGGTTAGGAGAGGGATGTGGGGTGGGGGAGAGAAGTGGAGCGGGGTGGTGTGTAGATACCGGTGCATCCTTCTTGGAAAATGATTCGGACATGTCCACCCTTCAACCGCGCAATTCCAGTGCTAGGAATTTGCTGGCTGGAGAAACTTTCTGCCTCTCCGCAGTAAGGCTTTTTGACTTACTTATCATTGAGTGTCCCCTGGTGTCCCACTTTTCATTTCCTTCAAGAACTTTGCCTTTGCATTCACAGCTTGGCTAACTGACACAGAAGGCTTCACTCACAGCCTGTCTCGGCTTTGGATGTGCCTTCCTCTTTAAGCTTCGTCATTTCTAGCTTTTGATTTAAAGGGAAAGACATGCGACTACTCTTCCTTTCCCTCAGACACTTAGAGGCTGACGTAGGGTTATTAATTGACTTAATTTCAATATTGTTGAATCTTTTTTTTTTTAATATTTTTTATTTTATCCATTTGACAGAAATCACAAGTAGGCAGAGAGGCAGGCAGAGAGAGAGGAGGAAGCAGGCTCCCCGCTGAGCAGAGAGCCCAATGCGGGGCTTGATCCGAGGACCCCGGGATTCATGACCCGAGCCGAAGGCAGAGGCTTAACCCACGGAGCCACCCAGGCGCCCCAATATTGTTGAATCTTGGGGAACAGGGAGGCTCGAGGAGAGGGAGAAAGACAGGGGAAAACCACTGGCCAACACAGGATTGCCCCAGACCTTCAATCTGCACCCAAAAAAAAAAAAAAAAAAAAAAAAAAAAAAAAAAAAAGGCAGTATCTGGAGAGGGCAATGCAGCAGAGCATGGTAACAGGACGCAAGTTTATACTATACTTTCTTCACACTCTGGTTCTTTGCAGTTGCTGGGGCTGGGTGGTTAGCCTTCTCTTACGCACTGCCCTCCCCCACATCCAGCTTCCAGAACTTCCAGCTAAGCTCCCGATTCCCGATGCAAATCAGCACGCTACCTGAAGACTTTAACAAGTCAAAAGGCCACAGTAGGAGCTGAAGCTCAACCCGAACCCAGCAGCCGGCTGCTGCTAGAGTCAAGTAAGTGGGATGCACCCCACCTTTGCTCTGATGGAGCCCTACTCCCCGTAAAAATTATTCTTAATTTAACTCCCCCAAGAAGCCAATGTGGAAGCCATCGAGGGCTCCTCTCAGCACCTGTGGCCCGTGGTCTGCACACGGGGGACACTGACAATGGGATGGCCAGATGCTGCCCGTTCCTTTCTGCCACGGTGTGACCTCAATGGACAGAGATGGGTGAAAGCAGCACGGAAAAGCCTCACCCCCGTGTGCCCAGCAGCATTGGGTAAACACCAACCAGGCTTTTCCTTTAGAAATTAGAATTAAGTGATACCTCGAACTACTCATGACTTGGGGCAAATTAGGTCGTCTGCGAGACGCTCGGTGGGGACTCCAGCTCACGGACGCGCCTCTCCAGTGGAAGCCTGGGCGGGGTGGGGGTGGGGGGGCCTCCCACGAACCACCAAATAACACTTGTGGGATAACACAGGACCCAGAATCGGGGGTTAATTCCGGTGTCTTGGGGAGTCAGGCGGAGACACCAGTTGGAATTCGCCCCGCCCGGAATTTACACTCACTCACAGGGGTTCAGGAACCCCTAGAGCCCCCTAACGACCCTGAACTTACCCCCAGGGGGCTTCCTAGTCTTTCTCCTCCCGCTGGTGGAGACACACCCAACTCAGCCACCTGAGGACACCCAGGGTCAAGCGCTAGGCTCAACACAACTTTTTCGGGGGAAAAACAAAGATGAAAGGAAATTTCAAATAAAACTTGGCAATACAATACCAAACTCCTTGAGATGAGACCCATCAGTGGTGTTGAGGATTTCCTGATTAAAGCAATCACTTTCGGGGTGCCTAGGTGGCTCAGTGGGTAAAGCATCTGCCTTTGGCTTCAGTCCTAATCCCAGCGTCCTGGGATGGAGCCCGTGTAGGGCTCTCTGTTTGGTGGGGAGCCTGCTTCTCCCTCTCCCTCTGCCCCTTCCCGGCTCCTGCTCACTCGCTCTCTCTCTCCCTCTCACAAATAAATAAATAAAATCCTTTAAGAAAAAAAGAGAAAAAGAAAAGCAATCATTTTCCATCACTCCTCCAGTCTGGAATTACCAACTGCACAGAACAATTGATTTGCTTTTTTTTTTTTTCTTTTTTCAATTTAAGATTTTATTTAGTGGGAGAGGGAGAAGCAGGCCTCCCACTGAGCAGGGAGCCTGATGCGGGGTTCAATCCCAGGACCTGGGAACACCGGACGCTTAATGACTGAGCCACCTAGGCACCCCAAGCTTTTTTTTTTTTTTTTAAAGAGTAAATCCGATTTTGTTTTGTTTTGTTTTGTTTTGTTTTAAGGAGGCAACTAATGATGGAGACATTACGGCTAGTTAACCAGTTTAACAAGACCCCGCCTTTTCCATCCCACTTGGTGGGAAGGCTTCACCGCCCTCCCCTCAGCCCAGGAGAGGCTCTGCACCGCGATGGGCGGGGGTCTCCGCCTCCGCGCCCACCTGCGGGCCCTCCCCGCCCACCTGCGGGCCCTCCCCGCTGCCGGCCTGGTTGGTGAAGAAGGAGAGGCCCCAGCCGGGCTGGCTCCCCAGCTAAGCTCAAAGCATTCCTTAGGACCAGCTCGGTGATGAGCCCCCAGTCTCCCAGACATCCTGGCTCCCGCTCCTCCTAAGACCTTTTGGGGAAAGCATATCTCTCATCGGGGATACTCTTCTTTCTAAATTCCCATTTTCACTTCAAGAAATTAATGTTTTTCTTTGGGTGTTCTAGCAACGACCATGAATGAAAGCCATGCTGACCTTCTTTTCCCCCTAACTTGTTAGGAGCTATGGACGGCGGAAAGATGGAGCGCTTCTCCTGCAGGTATGAACCCATCTTGAACGTGAGCTTCTGATGACTAGAACTTGCCACCTGCAGAAATAATGTTCTACCCCCTCTCTGTCGTTTGGCTTCATCTTGCCCAAACTTAAAAAGGGCTGGCAACAGGGATGCTATTTTCTCCCCCAAAGAACCGGAACTTCACACTTAAAAGAGTTCCATCCAGCTTCGCCGTTGGCTTTTAACATTTTCAGTCGGGTTAATGCACTGCCCGGGCAGCTGATTAGCGTTTTCCTCTCTTGGGTAAGAAAAGGTCGATATCAACCACCAGATTTAAAAATCTGCTTCTGAGAAGTCTGAAGGCATAGATTCAGTATTTGCAAAACTGTGAAGAGTCATGGGAGGATTTGTTTTAACCTGAAAAATCTTTTAAACGACTGGTGTATTTGAAATGGTTTGTAAAATGTGATTCACTGATTACAGAGACAGTCCTGTGGTCATTTCAAAATTCTTATAGGAAATCTAAGTGCAGGAGAATACGTGTTCTGTGAAATCGAAGCTAAAAGATTTACGCCGACTTAAAATTATGGCTCTAGAAGGACAGAGCCCAAGAAGTCATGAAACATTGAAAAAATTAGCTTTTAGGTGATTTTTAGTCTCATCATTGCTCTTGATGTTGTTTCCTGAGTTAGCCATTTGAAAAGAAAGGAAGGAGAAAGAAAAGTAGGGCTCTACAATTTCTCCCTAATGGTCTGCGGTCTTGTCCTTGTGCTGGGAAGACCAAGGTGTTAATTCTGTTAAGGCAAAGGATTTTCTTTGCCTTGTTTGGCTAACGGGTGTCTGATTTCATCTTCCCAGTGTGATTCTGATCATGGCCATTTCCAAAGCATTTGAACTGGAATTAGTTGCTGGTGAGAGACTTTTTGTTATTTTGATCAGCAGCAATTTTCACCCGGCCTGAAATCCTGAATCCATCCGTTGATTTTTGTCGTCAAGGGTTGGGCCACCGTGAACTTGCGAGGAGAGAGCCGCCCTTAAGAGATGCCAGCGTTCGGTCCCGGGAGGAGCCTGCGGTTCGTCACCGGTCTTCCCCGTTTGTGCCGACCTTAGGCATCCAGGATAGTAAGCCCCAACTCCCTTAGGTCTACCTCGTGCTATGACCATCCTGGTCCTTCCTGTTTCCTCTCTCTCTGACGCTCTTTCTCCTGGTTGGCAAACTGATTCGGGAGCTGGGCAGATGGTTGGACTGGGGCTTGGCCCTGGAGCCTAGACCGGCAGAGTGTATTTGACCTCCCTGGGACGCACGCAGTTTCCCTCCTGATTCCCTGGGTTCTGGGAACCACCCCTGGCCTGAGCGTGAAAAAGTTTCTCTGCTCAGAGGCTCCACTAAAAAGCAAGAGTGCCTTTCTGTGCAGTTCACAAGACTGCAGATATCTCCGATCACTGGGGAGACCAAGCCCTTAGCCCTGTATTAACCTTTGCTCCCAGGGGCTTTAGCTTTTCAGTCCCCCACCGCCCCTCAGCCACCTCTAATTACATTTCAGGTAAGGAGTTAAACAGAACTTGCTGTCTGAATGGGGGCACCTGCATGCTGGGGTCCTTCTGTGCCTGCCCACCGTCCTTCTATGGCCGCAACTGTGAACATGATTCCCGGAAAGAGTAAGCCACTGGAGGGGGGGGGGATGGTGGCGGGGGTGGAAGGGGGTACAGAGAGGAAAAGAGAAGGGAGTTAAAAACCCAAATGCATCGCCTTCTCTGTTCCTTCCCAGGAACTGTGAGTCGGTGCCCCATGACACCTGGCTGCCCAGGAGATGCTCCATGTGTAAATGCTGGCGTGGCCGGCTTCACTGCTTCCGGCAGACATTCCTACCGGGCTGTGGTAAGCCATAGTCCTCTCTTCTGTCCTTTCAAGTTAGTTAGTTGCCTGGGGCCCCTTGGTGAAGGGGCTCTGTCCTCTTACCCCACAGCTTGCTAGGTGCTGGCCCCTGAAGGGCTGCTTGTAAAAGCATCGGAGAGCTCCAGATTGGGGGGGGGGGGCACGGGTCACGCTGGTGTCTCTCCGATTTACTGCCTCAGAAATGTCACCTTCCAGGTGGAGAGTTATGTCAAGGCTATTTGACACGTTACAGTGTGTGAACTTCTAAGGAAAACAAACAAGAAAAAGGCTGGCCTCTTAAACACCAAGAGGTGCTCTTGGGCTCTCCTTTCCTTTGGGCAGGGTGACCCAGATAAGCTCCCTGTGAACAACTCCTAACTCCTGCCCTTAAATTCCACCAGAGGCTCGACTGCCCCCTCTCATTCCTCAGGAGCTTCCTCATGGGTCCTCAAGGGATCTCGGCCTTGTCACCTTGTGAGTTCTTACTGGTTTGAGGAAAACAGTAGCAAGAAGGGCAGGGATCCCCCCCACCCTGAGCCAGATTTCTAGGTCCTCCCCAAGTGCAGAGGCCTCTCGGAGTTCTGACCCTGGGGATGTTAGCCACTGCCCAGGGTCGAGTCCAGATACTAAATGAAAGCAGATGATTCTCTTGAGTGCAAGATGGGAGCCCTGACCCACACGGGGACTGTGGCTTTTCCACTTGCCTCCTGGCTGTCAGGCCCAGGATTGGCGTTTGCTAAGTATGAGCGGGATGACTGCAGGGGTGGAGGCCATATTTTCTTCCTGGAACTTGGGGCCCAAAAATGTGCTGTCTCCTCATTGACAACTGAGCAAGTCCTGTGGCTCCCCTGTCATCAAAGGTGTCACCAGCTGGGGTAAGTTTCCAGGTGTGAGAGCACGTGTCCAGGGGAAACCCAAGGGAACAGTAGGCCCATGGTGACTTCTGCTGAAAGAGATTTTTTTCAGGGGAGTCTGAATTTCGAGTGATCAGTACTCTTGATCCTGTAAACATACTCTTATTCATCAAATATTGAATCCCAACTGATTTTTGGCTGGTTTGCTGGAGGGATTTCCTTTACTGACCAAGTGTCCTCCCTTTCAGATGGCCATGTGATGGAGGAGCACGTCCTGGTCTCCAGGACTCCAGAATTAACACTGTCTTTGGGCACCACTTTCTCACTGGCTGGCATCTGCCTCACTCTACAAAGTTACTGTTAATCGACACTTGCATATGCAGTATTTTGTCATGCGAGTTTCATAACCTGTAAAGACTGTCACTCCCGTGTCCCCAGAGATGATCATTGGTTAGATGCCTTGAAATAGTGAATAGATTTTCATCAAGGTCCCTAACATTTTCTTCAAGTACTAACTACTTTCCTCTGCCCTGCTGTCTCCAAAAAATTTCTCTTAAAATAAAGTCAGCCATAGGGGCGCCTGGGTAGCTCAGTCAGTTAAGCATCTGCCTTTGGCTCAGGTCATGATAACCGAGGCCTGGAATCGAGCCCCGTGTCAGGCTCCCTACACAGTGGGGAGTCTGCTTCTCCCTCCATCTCCTTCTCCCCACCCCTTGTGCTCTCTCTTGCTCTCTCTCTCTCAAATAAATAAAATCTTAAAAAAAAAAAAAAAAGCCATATCTACACTGTGAGCAAGGTCTACATTCCTTGATTCAGCTAACTCTACCAAGGGTTTCTTAGTATTTTCCTTAAACAATTGGATTCTATCTTCAGATTATTAAAGGCTACTCCTAATGCGGAACTGAGGCTAAATATTTTACTAGAGTTGATCAAAATCAATTAAGACCTTGTCCGTAAAAGGAAAGGGACCATCTGTAAAGATAGCAGACAAGAAGGCAGATGTCCCTCTGGAGGTGAGGGACTGGATGCGGAGTATTATAAGTGTGTGTGTGTGTGTGTGTGTGTGTGTACACACACCAGGGAGACTGGTAGAAAAGAGGAAGCAAATGGAAGAGAGATTGAGAAAAATAAAATGAATTACTTGGTTAATGATGAGATGGACCCAAGAAGTAAGTTAAAAACCCAAGTTGAAAGGCAATTTTCTTTTTTTTTTTTAATTTAAATTCAATTAATTAACACATAATATATTATTTGTGTTAGGAATACAGGTCTATGAGTCATCAGTCTTCTACAATATGCAGTGCTCATTACAACACATGCCCTCCCCAATGGCCATCATCACCCAGTTACCCCAACCCTCCAATCCCCTCCCCTCTAGCAACCCTCAGTTTGTTTCCTATGATTAAGAGTCTTATGGTTTCTCTCCCTCTCTAGTTTCATCTTGTTTCATTTTTTCCTCTCTTCAGACTATATGATGATTGTCTTTCTCTGATTGATTTATTTCACTCAGCATAATATCCTCTAGTTCCAGCCACATTGTTGTAAATGGCACGATTTCATTTTTGATGGCTGCATAATATTCCATTGTGTGTATGTATGTACATACACACACTCTCCACATCTTTATCTATTCATCTGTTGGTGTACATCTGGGATCTTTCCATAGTTTGACTATTGTGGACATTATTGCTATAAATATTGGGGTGCATGTGGTCCTTCAGATCTGTCTTTGGGGTAAATACCCAATAGTACAATTGCTGGGTCATAGGGTAGCTCCATTTTTTACTTTTTTGA
Source organism: Mustela lutreola (assembly GCF_030435805.1). Lineage (NCBI taxonomy): Eukaryota > Metazoa > Chordata > Mammalia > Carnivora > Mustelidae > Mustela > Mustela lutreola. The sequence goes on from NC_081291.1 coordinate 16,879,241, forward strand.
GGAAACTATACTGTTTTCCAGAGTGGCTGCACTCGTTTGCATTTCCATCAATAGTGTAGGAGGGGGGCACCTGGGTGGCTCAGTAGGTTAAGCCTCTGCCTTTGGCTGAGGTCATGGTCTCAGGGTCCTGGGATCAAGTCCCACATCGGGCTTTCTGCTCAGTGGGGAGCCTGCTTCCCCCTTCTCTCTGCCAATCTCTCCCCCTACTTGTGATCTCTGTCAGATAGATAAATAAAATCTTTTTTTTTAAATAGTGTAGAAGGGTTCCCAAAAGGCAAGTTTCTATCCTCTAGAAGACAAGAACACCACCTTTTTTCTCAATGCATTGTAAAAGGAATGAAGTCTTCCATGGAAAAAATTCTATCTAAATTTCTCCAACAAGAGAGCTTAATAAATTGTGTTTTCTCTGTACATTTCAAGTATTTTAACTTGAAAAAGAGAAAATGTTCACTATATATTTCATTGTAAACGAGGTGATAAAACTATGTATTTTAACGCTACCTTGCGTACGTGAATATGCCCAGTAAAAATGGGAAAAATCTTGTGACCAAAGTGTGAACTGTGGTTATTTCTGGGCTGTGCTGTGACAAGCAGGTTACGGTGGTGGGTTTTCCCCTCTGTGCTCTGTGTTTCCCACGGTGAGGGTGGGTTGCATCTGTTTTCATGGGGAAAGCCACGACTACATCAGGCTTGAAACTGAAGTAACCGGAAGAGCCAAGGGCTCAGACCTAGTGTTTCTGGCTTTGGTGTGTGTCTGTGCTGTGAAGGATATTTGCTTCCAGCATTTAGGCACCACTTGGTCCCCAGTTCCTGTTTCTCCAAATTAATGCCCTGCAGATGCAAAAGTTCCAAAGGTGCACCCTAGGAGCTCAGAGAGTGTGGAAGGCTGGTCTAGCCACTTACTTGCCCCAGGGCAGTGGGGGGGGGGGCAGTTTCCCAGGCTGCAAACTGGGGTGAATCCCTACACCACAGTGTTATTAGACTAACATAACCTAAAATAGAGCACTAATACAAAAATTCTCCACAAATGTCACAATTCTCCTCTTTCTACCTGTTTTACCAGACTGGTTTTTGCCCAGAAATGGAAATGAATAAAAGGATAAAGCAACTTCAGAATACTGAAAAAGCCTTCTCGTTTGCAGGCAAATAACCTGTAACCACATTGCAGGTGAGGCGGGGACAGTGTTTTCCAAACTTGGGCATTCACATGCCACCTCAATTTGGCCACATCTTTATTTTATTTTATATCAACTCTTTTATGGTGGTAAAATACACATAAAAGTTAGCCTTGCCATCATATTTAATTATGAAGTTCTGTGGCTTTCACTACGTCCATATGGCTGGGCAACCATCCCCACCATCCCTCTCCAGAACTTTCTCATCTTCCCAAATTGAAAGTTTACCCATTAAAGAGTAACTCCCTATTCCTCTCCCCAACCCCAGCCTCTGGGGCTTGGATCTACTTTTTGTGTAGATGAATTTGACTTGACTTGTCAAATTTGAATTTGACTTGAATTTGACTCCTCCAGATACCTCCTGTAAGTAGAGCCATCTAACAGACAGCCTTTTGGGTCTGCCATATTTGGCTTAGCATGTCTTCCAGGCTCATCCATATTAGGGCATGGGTCAGAACTTCGTTCCATTTTAAGGTGAAACAATATTCCATGGTAATACGTTGTCCATTCGTCCATCCATGGACATCTGGGTTGTTTTCCCCCTTTAAGCGACTGTGAATAATGTGCTGTGAACAATGGTGTCCAGTCCCTGCTTTCAGTTCTTTGATGCATCTCCTCACAGGTGGAATTGCAGGAGCATTGGACAACCCTCTCCTTTGATTCTGTGAAGACCCACCAACCTGGTTTTCACAGCAACTTCACCTTTCTGCATTCCCACCCATGGTGCACAATGCTTTGTTTCTCCACCTCCTCACCAACCCTTGTTGCAGCCTGGGTTTCATTTTGTTTTGCTTTTTTAAGAATAGCCATTTTTCATGGGGTGTGTGGAGTAGCGTCTCACTGAGTTTGATTTTCATTGACCTAGTGATGAGCGATGTTGAGCATCTTTTCATGTTCTGGTCAGCGATCAACTCATTTTCCAAAATGCTTTTTAACCTGTCCAAAACAAATTGTGAAGTCCTGGGTAATTGACACAAGACCTGAAATTTAAAAGCAATTAATAATGAATAGTGATGGGGTGCCTGGGTGGCTCAGTGGATGGGAGTCTCTGCCTTTGGCTCAGGTCATGATTCCAGGGTCCTGGGATTGAGTCCCTCGTCAAGCTCTCTGTTCAGCAGGGAGCCTGCTTCCCTTTCTCTCTGCCTGCCTCTCTGCCTACTTGTGATCTCTGTCAAATAAATAAATAAAATCTTAAAAAAAAAAAAAGAATAGTGATAATGGTCACCTGGGTGCCATCTAAAAATCATGAACCACAAGTACATTTTGGGAAATGGTGCTCTAGGGGAAGCCAAAGATGTTGATCCTACCTTCAAAAGGCTTATGGGCTCCTCAAAGCAAAGTGCCCATGTGATGAGGACCATTCCAGACAATACACCCAGCAACGGGGAATAAATATCAGGGTCTGGAGGAGGGGATCCAGGTGTCCATCGCAGTCAGCCCCACTTCCTGCTGTGGATTCCACTTCCTCCAGGATTCTCATCAGTCCTGGGGGAAACTTTAAGAAAAGGAGTAATGGAACAGGCTGCTGTCTCCAACACTGCAAATGACCTTAAGGCATAGCTGATAACACATTCTTCCTCCTCTGCCCATTCTTATATTCCCTCACCCTGAGCTTGGCACCAATGCTGCTTTACAGGGCTCACACCTGGTGGAGCGACAAGACCCTTGAGATCCATGCCCTGACCACCATGACCTTCTCAGCTGCGTCTGCAGTATCTGCCCATTGACCATCAAGTTGGGCAAGGAGGACCAAGATATCCCCCAAGGAATCGCCTGGGCTTTGGATCCTCCACAACAGCCAACTGTTAGGTGTTCTAGAGAGGAAGCATCTCCTTGTTCTAGATGGTTCCCTTTGAGGGCAAGTCCCAACAAGATGCAGCTTTGAGCCAACATTCCTTTCTGATTTATCCCCCAGGAAGTCCTGCCTCACAGGTGGGTGCCTGCTCTCCACTGCCTTCTCGCATGCGTGCACATGTGCGCTCACACACACAGGCTGCATGGGTCTAGCTGCTTAAGTAACAGTAAATAATTGGTTCTAACCTACTTACAATTCCTGTGGTCCATAATTCCTTACCCTTCTACCTTACGTTATTTTCGGGAACTTTGCAGGTTATCATTTCACCTCGGAACTTAGCTGACAATGTTCAGCAAATCATCATGCAACAACTGATGGTTAATTGCTTCCTTCTTTTCACAGCTTAGACATTCACTGGGGACCAAGAACTAGTCCCAGTTATTAGCCAACATTGTCCTCCAAGGATCCCTAACAAGTTGGATCCCTCTAACAAGTTCCTTAAACAACCAAAAACAAGAAAAAACGGGAAGGGAAATCAGACTACCCACACTTGTTCTGCAAGAAGACCTCCCATCCTGAGGGCCCCCCACAGCAAGGGTGCCAGTCATCAATCCCCTCTCTGTGGGAGGTAAAAGGAACAGCAGGAAAAGAGCCACTCGGGGCCAGCAGGGACTCTCCAGGTGCCTTCAGGCAGGAAGAACACAGGTACAGGAAGACCTCACTGTGTGGGCTTGGAGCTACTTTTTCTTTTAAAGCTTCACTTGAAAAAATTTCCAAAACTAACCAAGTCATTTGGTGCTACATTGCCTGTGCCACCATCAGAAGAGTATTTGGCTGCACTAATTTCTTAAACTAGACACATATTCCTTAGATTAAAAAGAGAGGAGAGGCACCTGGGTGGTACAGTTGGTTAAGTGAAAGACTCTTGGTTTCAGCTCAGGTTGTGATGTCAGGCTCATGAGATCGAGCCCCTTGTTGGGCTCTGAGCTCAATGCAGAATCTGCTTAAGTTTCTCCTGCCCTCTCCCTTTGCCCCCACCCAAGCACATGCTCTCTCTCTTCTCTCTCTCTCTCAAATAAATAAGTGAATCTTTTTTTTAATAAAGGCATGAAAGACTAACCCTTAAAGAATGTTAAAGAAGCCAACAGAAGAGAAAGGGAAGACCCTGGGGAGAGCACCAATAGAGCCAAGTCAGAGCAGGGCAGGTCAAGGACAAGATGAGGCACACCACCAACTCTTTGCTGAGGAAAGGGCCAAGGGCAGCCCTGATGAGTATCCAAGGACCAGTTGGAAGAAGAAGGAACAACCCCTGAGAAGACTTAAAGGTGAAGGAAGCTTCCAGAAGGACACCAGGCATACTAAGCATGACAAAGAAGTCAGGAGGGAACTGCTGTGAACCCTGACTTAATCAGTAGAGGCAGCCCAGGACACACAATAGCAAAGCATCCCAGATCCCACTGACCACCCCAGGACTGACAACTTCAGGACCAGTCAAGGTGCATGGTATGGACAAAGTCCACATTCTAAAAGCTGGCATAGATTTTGATAGGCCTTAAGAAGTGGTCCTGAACTTTAAAAATGTAACACCCCCTCCCCCCACCTTGGCAGAGGGGCTGGCTCTGTATAATTCAAGCATCTTACCTCTGGGAGGTGAAATATGATCTGGGGTTTCCCCACCCCTCCCCCATTTTCCTATCTCTCCCACCCCCTCCCCACCACCATGGGATGGACTACTCTATGAGCTGAACCTTCACTCCAAAAGGCCTCTCTCAGAAATCCCATAACACTCTACCATGCTGATTTGTTTTCATGTCTGACCCATCACTGGTCCACAAGCCTCCTCAGCACCTGTGTGCCAATGGCTAGGGACCCAGAGCTGCACCCTAGAACTCTGCATGGAGGAAGAAAAGACAGAAGTAAGGGAGGGAGGGAAGAAGGGGGGAGGAAGGAAAGCAAGGAGCCCTTCCTTATCTTTTTCTTTCTCATTAACAGCTACACTTTGTAAGACAATTAGCACTTCTTAAGACCATCTCCTACATCCCCTCTTGGAGGGAAGATGATAAAGAAAAGAACAAGGGGGTGGGCACCTGGGTGGCTCAGTGGGTTAAAGCCTCTGCTTTCAGCTCAGGTCATGATCCCAGGGTCCTGGGATGGAGCCCCGCATC